>NC_143056.1:29230000-29855000 GCF_052426305.1 Pelodiscus sinensis
TGGACGAGTTTAGTTTTAGCTCCAACTTGAGTCCATCCACACTTTCAAAATAAGGGGCTTGATCCAAAACTTCCACCAGTCATTGCTGATTCCCATCAGTGCAAATGAGTTCAAAATTAAGTCAGAAGTCTTAGTTCCTTCACACTTAAAAGGTTGAGCACATTTTTTTTGGTTTATAACTGCTGTGAACTGGAGTGAAACAAAAGTATCCTTTCTTTAGCAGCCAAAATCAAATATTTATCCAGATGACAAAGCTTTACCCCAAGTGGCCAGTCGTTCCTAATTCCTTTGGTATTCAGTATAATAACACCCTTCATGGTGATCTCTCTTTGTATTCCTGTGGATTTAATACGTAATTCTGCTGGAATTCCACATTCAGACTTGTTGCCAGAACACGGAGGCTTCATAACGTCAAAAAGCCAAGAATGTGGTCCCAGGGCTCAACATTCAGCTCTTATTGCTTGCTGTTTGTTTATTTGAAATGATGCCCCATCAATATTAATGTGGAATGGATTTTGTTGCCATTGAATTCATAATATTGTCCATATCGTGGTCTTAGCAAGAGGTCACTTAACCCTTTTCTTCCTAGAGCTCAGGATGATGGAGAAGGGCAGAATTTGTGATTGATTTTGATTTATTAAATGTGACAGTCAATCGCTAGCTGCATTTACATGATCATGTAATAGGAGCATCCCTCCTATTGTCTACAGCAGCTGGGAGGTAATGCAGCCAGTAGTGGCATTGGAACAATTGGTATAGTGGGGGGGCTGAAAGCCATTGAACAAAACTGAAACCCTTGTATAATGCGGAAACCACTCCAAGCCTGAGGGCTCTGCTGTGCTCCCTATACCCTTAGTTCCAGCATCCCTGGTAGCAGGTGACAGAAAGGATCAGGTGGAAGAGACATTGGGTATGCAGCATCACTTCTAGTGTGGGGCTGGCACATGGGTGGACCTGTGAAGGAGGGGACCTTGGGTGGCCACATAAAGCAGGGATTGGCTATGCTTGGAGATCTCTCTCTGGGAAGAACCCCCTGTCTTTGAATAGGAAGTAGAGTCTACAGCTGTGGAGGAACAGTCATGCTGAACCTTGGGGGTCAGAAAGAGAGATGGGCTCAAGCTGCAAAATGAGGTTCTTGATACCAATTTCAGTGTTCCTCGTTCCCAATCCTAAAATAAATGCACCAGGCTTTGGGTCTGGATTTTTGGTTTGACATGTTAGAAAGAGAGGGGACAGTTGCAAAATTCAGATATAGAGCCAAGCCTGGGTTTCAAATGCCCCCAGAGTTCAGGGTTACTCTCAGTAAAAGTAAATGTTGCTGCATCCTTTGAATCAGATGCAGAAAGCTGGTTTGAAAACATTCCCTTCTGAAGCAAGAGAACAAAAGCAACCCTTACATCTTAATAAGACCCAGTAAATCACGGGATGACTAATGCTGGCACATGGTTGGTGTCGTAGTGCTATGTGTGCTGTTTTTGCTCTTATGGCTATTATCAAGCATTTGTTGGTGATGGACAGTAGCCATCTAAGCAGCACCCAAGCCACCTGGATTTTGGTGAGCATCGTTGTTACATGAGGTCAGCCGTTCTGCTTTGAGAAAGGCTCTGGATGGAAATTTCTTCTGTAGGCTTTGGATCTTTTCCTTAAATAAAGACAAACAATTCTTCAGGAATATAGGTCTGGCTAAAACCTTGCCACAGGAGACATCATAGTCCAACATGTAAATAGGCATATAGGATTCTGCATGTCTTCAACTCTCATTTTAGTCCATCAGAGTAGAGGGGGCTTAGCACCATACAGCAGCTGCTCAGCATATGTCAGCCTCAGATGCTTTAAAAATCATAATAATTACCACTTAACTGGATTTATCTTGTAAATATGCATTTGAGTGCCTGATCCTGGGATGTGCTGAGCAGCTGTCATTACTGTCAGGCCATTACTGTACCTTTGTAGAAGGCACCCAAAGACTTGTGGGATTGGGCCCTAAATGGGTTTAAATGTTTATTATTAATTTGTTAGTTGTGATGGCTTAGTAGGAGCAAGAGCTGAGCAAAGGATTGGGCTAGTTGTTAATTAGCACTTATTATTACCACTTAGCAATTACCTGCTGTATAATTACCAACCAGGGATGGACCCAAACAGCAAGATTTAGTTTTATATTCTCTCACAACACACACAAATTCTGGGGGTTTATACTGACATTTTTCAAATTTTTGTCAAAAGTCCCCAATTTTTTTTAATATTGGCTGTTGAGACCAGAAAATATTTTGGCCAGTCAGAAAAAAAATTTAGTTTTACTGAAAACTTTCACTTGATTTGCTGAATTTTTTTCCAGTTTTGTTGCACAATTTTTCATTTTGCGAATTTTCAGCAGACCCTCATTATCTTTTCTTTTGGTCATCACAGACATTTCCCATGGAGATAACTGTTTTAACAGAAGAAAGCAGTTTTTCAATTTTTTTTCTCAAACAAAACCTTTTGACCAGTTTTTTACAACTGTTTAGAGCTAGATGTGTTTAGACAAGGAATTTTGGCTTGATTTGGTCAGGAAGGAAATTTGAATAAGGTTAAAGTTCTGAACCACACAAAAGCTGATGCATTCTAATGTACATCTTTAGCTTAGGCTCTTCTCTAGTGCTAAATATTATTAATATTCCTACCAGAAGTATGATTATTATTTATTATTACTCATATTATTCAAATCAGTGTTTGCATCCTTCACGTAGTTGTAATAAAAGAGAAATGATTAGATGAACTAAGTTTTAATGCCACCTGATACAGTGTTTTAGTCATCTCTGAACAAGCTTGCACACTTTCAGAAACATTCTGATTGTTGGGAATAATTCTTGGACACACTTGGTGCAGGTGAAAACAAGCAGAGGATTTATTGGTTCACACAGCTGGTGGAATACTCATCAGGGGTTAACCCGGTGAGCACTAACTTAACCAAAACATACATTAGATTATATAGGTAGCAGATGGACGGAGGAGAAGTGATTTGATAGGTCTAACAGCGGAAGTGAGATATGCACATAAGCCAATGGTCTACAACAGTTACACAGCATCTCCGCCCATTGCCAATTTAACATGTTATCACTAATACAGATAGTTATTCCTAACAAGCTAAATAAGCCAACATAAACAAAGACATGTTGATGGTCATTTTGTCGGCTGGAAATCTAATGCGTCTCCTGTGGGGGTGGTATTGCCTTGGCGCAATCTTTGGGATCCAAGCTTATTTTCTAGAAACAAAGCAGGCCATGAAAAACAATCTCGCGCGGTTGTTTGGTTGTTTGGTACCGGCCTTATCAAAGTGAGGCCCTTTTGGAATGTGGTTGCCAGGGCAACCAGGGTCATAGTAACTGCTGTACTGTATACTTCTCAGGCTTGGCCTGATCCTTTCAGATTTGAGTTTGTCAGTTCTCAGCAAGATACCATGGACTGCCTCAATTTACCCTACACTGATGAACTCATAGCTGATCGGCACAGCGCAGCGGCCATTTTGATGTAAATGAAGTGGCCATTATTTAAATCGCCACTTCATTTTCCTATGTCTAGTAAACTCATCTACATGACTCTGTTGACGGAGCCATGTAGTTTAGACATACCCCTAGTGACAACCATGAGGACCTAAAGGCAGCTATAATAAGGACAAATGCAAAGTGCTCCACTTAGGAAGGAACAATCAGTTTTTTTACACATACAGAATGGGAAACGACTATCTAGGAAGGAGAACGGCAGAAAGGGATCTAGGGGTTATAGCAGACCACAAGCTAAATATGAGTCAACAGTGTGACGCTGTTGCAAAAAAAGCAAACATGATTCTAGGATGCATTAACAGGAGTGTTGTGAACAAGGCACAAGAAGTCATTCTTCCGCTCTACTCTGTGCTGATTAGGCCTCATTTGCAGTATTCTGTCGAGTTCTGGGCACCACATTTCAAGAAGGATGTGGAAATATTGGAGAAGATCCAGAGAAGAGCAACAAGAATGACTGAAGGTCTAGAGAATATGACCTATGAAGGAAAACTGAAAGAATTGGGCTTATTAGTTTGGAAAAGAGAAGACCGAGAGGGGACATGATAACAGTTTTCAGGTATCTAAAAGGGTGTCACAAGGAGGATGGAGAAAACTTGTTCTTCCTGGCCTCTGAGGATAGAACAAGAAGCAATGGGCTTAAACTGCAGCAAGGGAGGTTTAGGTTGGACATTAGGAAAAAGTTCCTAACTGTCAGGGTGGTTAAACACTGGAATAAATTGCCCAGGGAGGTTGTGGAATCTCCATTTGTGGAGATATTTAAGAGTAGGTTAGATAAATGTCTATCAGGGATGGTCTAGACAGTACTGGGACCTGCCGTGAGGGCAGGGGATTGGACTCGATGACCTCTCGAGGTCCCTTCCAGTCCTAGTGTTCTATGATTCTATGATATGTTTATTAGCCATCGCACATTTATTGCTAAGGCTGTGGAATGATGGAAGGTCTATCTGAGTTGTTAAGGAAGCACTGTTGTTTCCAGTAGAAATCCCTGTTTACTGAGGTTTATAATGTAGCTGTAAATTTTTTTCCTCTGGGCTAATGGTTGGCAATACGCCTGGAAAACAGCTTTGTGTCTTTATTTTATTTTAATTCCTAATTGTCCTTTTGGCTCATCACAACCTGTCAGGTTTGGGATTCATTACAGTAGCCCCACAGATTTGCCCTTCCCAAACCCCAGACTGTCAGAGGCTTCAGAGGGTGTCCAGTGTTTGGAGCTAGATTTGGTACCAAAACTATAATGGTGGTTTAGATCTTGGAGCCTGAAAGAACCTTCCCCGATGAGCTCACATCTGAGCTTCTGACTTCACCCTTTCTCTCATTTGAAACACTGTGAAAAATCAATGCATCTGTAACCCTTCTGCCAGGTAGCACCAGCAGCAGCCAGGGCCTGGTTCAATATCTAGAGGTTCCTCTCCACCCATCCAACACAGAACTGGCTCGAGCCCCCCACCCAGGTACCTGGGAAATTCACACGACATCCCTGGGCACCTCTGCTTCCCCACTCCACCAGCACAGAGTCTGAAGTGGGTCTGGCCCACGAAAGCTCATCATCTAATAAACCATCTTGTTAGTCTTTAAAGTGCTACATAGTCCTGAGTGTAGAAAGGAAATCTTTCATAAAAGGGGTGGGAGGTAACATGGCGTTAATTTGGGAAAACACCACAGACAGAGTTCATAACCAATCCACGAGTAAATTGTCCCTGCTCAAGTAGGTTGGGCAATGTCCTTTTCCTCTTTGCCTCTCAAGTCCAGCAATGTACATGTCCCCTTCACACACCCAGCCCTTCTCTGCACCCCACTCAGTTGCTGCCGTTGGTCAGGCCAGGCCAGAGTTCAGAGGTGCATGTGCAGAGTTCATCTCCCCTCCTGAGTTTGTGGGCGGGGAAAGCAGAAGGCATCTCACCCACGCCACTGATCACTTGCCATCTGCCTGCTCGCTGCTCTTGGGTGCCACTGCTGCCGCTCTGCTGGCTGCTCCTCACGCTTCTCCATCACTGCCCTGCTGGTTGCTCGTTACATCTTCTGGTGGATTTGACTCTGGGTGAAACCTAGTGATTTCCCCTCTTATCCCAGAGCACAGTCCAGCCACAAGAGATTCCAGCATCCACGGGAGTACATTTACATACAAAAGAGACTCTTATGGAGCCTTTCTTTAACTCTATCATTGAGACAGTGGGGAGAAACAGGTTGGACCAGTCTTACACCTCACACCTGGAAGACATGCAGCCTGCTGACTCACTCCCCAGTTTAATCTATAGGTACGCTGACCAGACTTCCTGATTTTTCCAGAACAGTCCCAAATTTAAATACTCTGTCCTGGTGCCCCCACCAAGTAGTGAAATGTCCTGGAAAGCCCTGCTAGACATTTCACGATGAGGACACTGGCTTATGGGAAGAAGCAAGAAATGGTGCCATGTCATTGCTCCTCGCACGGCACAGCAGCCTCCCCGCCAGCAGTGTGCGTAGGGCAGCTGGGCCAGCTTCCAGTGGTGTGTGACCCCTTCCTTTCCCCCTCCCCTCCCTCTTCCCATGGGACTGCTTCTGCCGCGGGGGGTCCTGGTCCTCCTCCGGGCTGCCTTGGAGCCCCAGCAGGAGCCATGCGAACCCTGGCTGGGGCGTTGCAGAGCAGGGAAGGGCATGCTCAGGTTTGGCAGGTGCCAGAACTGCAGCAGAGACTGCCCACAGTGCTATTTTTAGTATTGGGGTCTGGGTCCTCACAGGCAGCCCCAGCTCCAGCTGGAGTCATGCAGCAGCCACACAAAGCACGTTCCAGCTGGGGCAGCATCACCGGAATGGGCTCATGCAACTGCTCCTTAACTCCAGCTGGAGCCGGGCAGCCTGCGGGGACCGGAACCACAGTACTACACACAGCACTGTGGGCGGCCTCTGCTCCAGTCCCAGCATGCAGCCCTGCCGCGGGAGCAGCTGGGGCTGGGACTGTGGGAGCTTCTGGGGACAGACTGTGGTAATAAAAATAGCATTGCAGCCCAGCTCCAGCCCCGCAAACTGCTTTCCACATCGAAGGCAGAAGGTGAGGAAAGGGGCAGGTGGATAACTAAGGGTGTGTCTAGACTACCTAGTTTTGTCGACAAAAGTGGACTTTTGTCGACAAAACAATACCAGCGTCTACACTACCGCGGAGTTCTGTCGACATAACGTCGACAGAACTCCGCGGTTTTGTCGACGCTGGTATACCTCATTTTACGAGGCATAACACTTTCTGTCGACAGAACTCTGTCGACAGAAGGTGTTATTGCCTGTAACCCTGCATCCAGACTACGGAGTTCTGTCGACAAAGCGGCTTGCTTTGTCGACAGAACTCCATGTGTCTGGACGCAAATTGTCGACAGAAGTTTTGTCGACAGTATCTGTCGACAAAACTTCCGTCGACAAAATGCGGTAGTCTATACGTACCCTTAGGGGAAGGTGAGTGAGGAGAGGAAGGGGCTTGTGCTGAGGGAAGAGGAGGGCAAGGAAGGCACCAAGGGGCAGGGTGGAGGAGAGACAAATGCCATGGGGCCAAGAAGAGACAATGAGGAAAAGGGCAGAAGGAGGAGTGGGAGGGAAGGTGTCAGTGGAATTGGGAGAAGGGAGGGAACAGGGTGATGCTGGGAGAGGGGAGGGACAATGGGGGCAAGAGGGAGGGAGAGGAGAGGAGAGGAGTGGGTGCCAGGAGAAGAGGGATTGAGAGGAGAGGTGGGCATGAGGAAAACAGGGGATGGAGCAAGTCATATGTGAGGGCATAGAGTGTCTTGAGGAGATTTGGGGCAAAGGGTGGTGATGGGGTAGGTACCAAGGAGAAAGAGGACAAGGAGGGCAGGGGCACTGAGGGAAGGGGAGGCACCAGGAATGTGCAGGGGTAAGGGAAACGTGCAAGTACCAGGGGAATGTGGAGGTGAAGCAGAAGGGCAGACACATGGAGGGAAAGGACTGGCACCAGAGGAGAGAGGCAGAGCAGGTGGATAGAGGGAGGTGTTAGGAGAGAGGATGGGGAGGTGTAGCTACAGATGATCAAAGTGGGGCTAGAGGAAGACTGTACACAAGGGAAAGAGAAGGGTGGGTGCAGGGGTCAAGGAGGATGGGGAGAGGGGAGATTCCCAAAAGGCTAAGGGGAGTGAGAAGCAAGCAGCAGAGGAGGGTCGGAGTGGGGGGCAGCAGGCACCAGGGGAGCAGATGGGATGAGGGGAGGGGAGGAGACATGGCAGCAGAGGGGAAAGGGAGAGGTTTATAAGATATTTATGAATAACTTGGGTGCTACAGTGGCACACATCTGAACAAGTGTACATGACCTCAATACTGATGCACAAGACAAAATTCACTCCACACATGGGAGGAAAATCTTAGAGGGAACACTTCCCCCAGCCTCTCCCCCCGAGTTAATGCAATACAAATTGGGTTAATGCAATTGCAGGATAGTTGCATGGGAGATCTTGTGAAGGCCACGCCCATCCCTATTGGTAGGAGGACAGTGGGAGGAGTTCTTAGAGGAGTCACACAATACCCTTTACTTCTGGTCATGTGTCCACCTTGATCTTAGGAGTACTACCTCCAGGGGTGGGACTTCTTGTGGCAGTGGGCATGTCTAATGGGGGCTTAGAGGTGTGGCTAACAAGAGGGCCAGTGGGGTGGATAACGGGGATCAGGGGCCATGGCCAACGTGTCCCTAATTTTTGTTCAGAAAATACGGTAACCATATTTATAGGGCTCTGAAAAAGCGGCCTTTATCCATCCAAGTGTATTTACGCTAACAGTGTCTCTCCTTTTAAGTGAGCTTCTAAAAACAAGTCTGACTTTTCTGCATTGTGCATTCCCACAATAACTGCAAGCAGTAGTGGTCAGATCTTACAATTCCTGCATGTACTGTTAACATAGTTTGTGACCCCCCTCAACAGCCAAGTTGGTTACAATGGGCAAAACACCTTCTAACAGTTGGTTATCAAACAGGCCTAAGCAAGCTGAATGAAGTGTATTTACATAATCACACCCAGGATTCCTTTCCCATTCCAGCTGGCTGTAATGGAAGCATTGATTCAGAACCTTCTTGCACATATAAATGCTTAGAGGCCCAAGCCAATTCTAATTATTAGAGACAAGGAAGAGACCTAATGTAGAGACAGATTATCCTGCTCCTTCCACTGAAGCGGCTGGTGATGGCCATTGTCAGAACCGCTCGGACGAGATGGGTGGGTGCCTGACCCAGTTGCTTTTGCCCCCATGCTATCAGGATGAAGATGCATTGACATTGTGCATTGTGGGGGAGCCTGTACTACTCATCTCTGTGTTAGCAGTGCTTCACTTTCTTCAGCAGTAGGCTCACTCCTGGGCCTATCACTGCCTAACAGCTATCCACTGAATCCCCTTCTTGCAGGATAGTCAAAATGCTGCTCCCCGTGACCAGCCGCACTCGGATCAAGCGCAGCGGCATCAGCCCACTCCATCTTGCAGCTGAGCGCAACAACAATGACATCTTGGAAGAGCTCATCGAGGCCGGCTATGATGTGAATGCCACCCTCTCCTTTGAGAGAGCCCGGCTCTATGAGGACAGGCGCAGCACCGTCCTCTACTTCGCTGTCATTAACAATAATATCTATGCCACGGAGCTGCTGCTGCAGGCTGGTGCCAACCCCAATGTTGATCTAATCAACCCCCTGCTAATCTCCATTCGCCATGGCTGCCTGAAAACCATGAAACTGCTTCTAGATCACGGGGCGAATATTGATGCATACATTTCTAGCCATCCCACGACTTTCCCAGCTACCATCATGTTTTCAATGAAGTACCTTGCTCTGCTCAAATTTCTAATGGATCTAGGTTGTGATGCCAAATCCTGTTTTAAGTGCCAGTATGGAAATGGTCCACATCCTGTGCTAGATCATAGAAGGGACAGATATGACGATACCCAGGTGAACAAACAGCCACACGTAGTACAGGTAAGTGCTATCAAATCTAATCAATCTATGATATTTATGTGGCCACCATTAACATAGTATCTGAGTGCTTCACAGTCTTTAATGCAATTATCCTCCCAGCATTCCTATGAAGTGGGGCAGGGCTGTTCTCCCCATTTCACAAATGGAAAACTGAGTCACAAAAAGCTAAGTGACTTGCAGAAGGTCACCCAGGAAGTCTGTAGCACAGCTGGAAATTGAAAACAGATCCTCAGCTAGTGCTCTAACCACTGGACCAGCTTTCATATGTAGGCATTTATATCACACTGTCTGGTATTTGAGCCATCATGAATTAAATTACCTAAGTAACATCCGTTCTTTCCTCTTGCGGTTCGGCAGAAGAGATCTGCCTTGAAACATTTGTCTATTTTCAAAGACCAATAAACTTTGACCATCCATTGGGTGCTCTATTGGACTCATTCCACAGTGGTCCATTGGATGATATGTGGTCTATCGTTCCAATGTTCCACTGTGTACCAAAAGGAGTGTACTTTTTTAGTGGTCTTTGTCCAGGGTGCTCCAGCCAGTGGCAGACTATTGCAAGAGGGACCACACTCTTTTCAGGGGATAAGGTGGTGTTTTGTACAAACTCTACCCTATTGATTAAAATAAAATTTGGTTTCTTGCCCTTCTAGTAGGGAGAGTAATCCTAGTGAATATTCAGAACTCCAGTAATTTGGTTTAATACAAATATAGCTTTAAATATCCCGTGTTTCATTAGCATAAACATGGCCACCGCTTTTTTTCTTAACAGAGATTTTTCAAAAAAACCTGGCAGTCTAGATGCGGATCTATTGAAAATAAACCTTTTTTCAACAGATCCTGTAAACCTCATTTTTTGAGGAATACAGGATCTGTCGAAAAAGGGTTTATTTTTGACAGATATGCGTCTACACTGCCATTTTTTTTGTTTGTTTTTTTTAAAAAAAAGCTCTGTTTCGAAAAAAGCGGTGGCCATGCTATTGCTAATGAAGTGCAGGATTTTTAAATCCCTGCTTCATTAGCAATTTCGACTTGCTTGATTTGCATCCCTCTGTCGACAGAGGGATGCAGTCTAGGCGTAGCCTCTGTGTCCTCACAAGGACCCAAGCTGGTAAATCCTCTAGTTTTAATATATTTTAATAAGTGACATGATCAAAATGTTATGTGCTATATGGAAATCCTTTTTTGGCCATATTTGGAACAAGCAGTGTTAAGTAGTTAGCAATGATATATTTTAGAGTTTAAGGGTTTGTTTGTTTGCTTGCTTCTTTTGGGCAGAAGTGCCACAAAGGACACTGAAATCAGGGATTCTTATTCCTTTCTTTTCTCTCCTCCTTCCACCTATTATTATTATTATTATTAAATAATAATAATAATAAATTGTGTTAATGGAAACTTGCATTTGAGAAAAGAATAGACTTTTAGGGGTAGGGTGAGTGTGAGAGATCTTTCTGTTATTACAAGAACAACTGAGGGATCTCCCCATCTGTGTGTGTGTGTGTGTGTGTGTGTGTATACAAAGTTGGGGAGGATCTATTTATCTTGCACTCAGTCATCTGCTTATGTCTGCAGTGCCTCTTCAACATGGCAAGAATGAAAAACTTTCTCCGCCCAAATTTGCAGTCAATGTGCACCCCAACCTTGAAAGTCACAAGGAAGCAGTGACTCTCATTGATGTGTAGGACACATTGGCTGTGTCTACACTGGCATGAATTTCCGGAAATGCTTAAAACGGAATACTATTCCGTTTTCAGTTTTTCCGGAAAAGGAGCGTCTACATTGGCAGGCTGCTTTTCCGGAAAAGCGTCTGTGGCCAATGTAGACGCGCTTTTCCGGAAAAGAGCCCCGATCGCCATTTTCGCGATTGGGGCTTTTTTCCGGAAAAGACTACTGAGCTGTCTACACTGGCCCTTTTCCGGAACAGTGTTCCGGAATAAGGACTTATGCCCGAGCGGGAGCAGAATAGTTTTTCCGGAATAGCGGCTGATTTTGTACTGTAGAGTATCGTTGCTTTTCCGGAAATTCAAGGGCCAGTGTAGACAGCTCGCAGCTTATTCCGGAAAAGCGGCTGATTTTCCGGAATAAGTGGCCCAGTGTAGACACAGCCATTGGGTATGTCTAGACTGCATCCCTCTGTCCCTTATGCCTCCTTCAAGGAGGTTTACAGGATCTGTCGAAAAAGGCTTTCTTTCTCGACAGATCCCCCTCTAGACTGCCGCTTTTTGCCAACAAAGTGCTGAGTTGGCAAAACATAGCGGCCATTTTTATGCTAATTAGATGCGGGATATTTAAATCCCTGCCTCATTTGCAATGTCGACCTGCCTAATCTGCATCCCTCTGCCAACAGAGGGATGCAGTCTAGACATACCCATTCTGTCTTATTTGGGAGCAACTTATAGATGTCAGTAGAGATCCAGCCAGTTGACTGTGCCCAGAAGTATGTTCACTGGCCATGGGCCTTTCTCAGAGTGAAAACAGTTAAGGAAAGAATGTAGAGAAGGATCAGGAGTCTAAAGGCACTTGAAGGATGCTGCAGCTTCTCTTGAAATGATATTTTCTTTAAGACAAATCTAGAAAGAAAAGCCTTGCTGGAGAATGTAGGAAAGCTTCACCCATAAGGATAATACACTGATTCCAAACTAAGTGTGTACCTGTCACAAGGCAAATATCACTTGGGTGCCATGATTTTCTCCATGAAAATAAGAAAACAGGCTCCATCAGGTATACAAGACATAGATGAAACTCAACATAAAGTGCCATGATTAGAATTCTAAGGACAGAAGGTTTTCATTTATAGCCATCTATGATTTCAGGCAACTCAAAACCATATTTTACTCATGTAAATAACTCATTTCTGGATCTCAGCTAACATTATTAGTATTATTCGATGCCTAAAAATGCACCAGATGCCTCACAAAACTAAGTTGCTGTCCTGAAGATTGTTCAGTTTAAAATTGACATGACACAACTAATTAAAGTCTTATAAAGTCCCATTTGTGCCTAAAGTAAAACAGAAATCATTGCAGCTCTAATTCATACAGAGCATAGAAGGTCCCTTCCCGTTCTAGTGTTTTAAGGCATTTTCCTCCTCCTGTAACAGAATTGTTACCAGATTTGCTTCTTGACACTAGGGGATTGGTTAATAAAAGATGGATGTACATGGTTTAGTTTATTAATACTTTTGTATAGCTTTATACTATGAAATAAAGATCAGGAGATCATTTGGGACCTTTGTCATTAAATTTGTCCTCATAAAAAACATACATATTAGATTGAAATTACATATGTCCCAAACTTTTCTCCAGTAAATGTTTACAGACCAGCAGCTGATAATAGATCAGAATTATTAATCTTTACACAGAAAAGATAATTAGATATTGGAGATGAACTGAAAAATACACCACTACATATTACTATTGTTGCTAAAGTTTATTGTTCCAAGCTATAGTATTTATGACTTCTATGAACATTAGAATAAACAGAGGAGATCAGGCTACAAATATATTAGTTTTTGATTCTATAAAATGTTCCACTTACCCATGTAAAAAGGGAAACAGTTGATTTCTTCTCAATTCATGTACTGAGAATTAGAATGCTGGAAATGTGAAGATGAAGAGTAATTTATTGTAATGCCACTAGAGGGCATTTACCTTTTGTGGGTCTGGCTTCACATGAGTAATTGGACACAGGGAGACCAGATTAGGCAGATTGGAAACAGAATATCTACTCTAGATAAGATAAGGAGAATCACTCAGGGAACCATTTTTAGTAGAAAAAATAAAATGGATGAGCTAAATCATGAGTGTAACGATGAGGTAAAGAATCAATTGTGCATGGACGCTGCATGTGTAAATCATGTCTGCTTGGAGTGGTGCACCTAGACCATCTACCGATTGATCTGTTGTGGCTTTGGCTAAGAACCATTTGGCTTTTGGTTCACACAGAAGAGGCTCATACACTAAGCTTCAGAAATCCCATGTTTGACCAGGGTCATAGGCATCACACAAGCCTTATGGAAATTGGTCTACTACAGAATATCCAATTCAGTCCCAAAACATATGATGCAATGTATAGTCCATGGAGCATAATATGAAAATGTATGTAAAGGATGAGGTTTGTTGTGTAACTCTGGATGTGTGGTAGGCCCATACTCACCCACTCTGCGTGAGTGTAATCAACTCAGAGTAACTTTGCTGTCTGTCAGATAAAGGAATGTGTGTGATAAGACTGGAGTTGAACTGAATTCTTGGTGGAACCAAGAGGAAGAGGTCTTGGGGGAATGTCAACACCTTTGTGCAGAGAGTGGAGTCCGGAGACATACCAGTCCCAGTAATTTTGTCTCTGTGACACACACATTTCCTAGGGTTGCACTTTCTGGTTTTCTCCCTCAGAACATTTTCTGTTCGTTTGTCTGATGAGAGTTTGAAAGTGCATGTGCAGAGAACATGACTGCCAGAGGAAAGAAGAATAAAAAGATTAGACAGAGGATCTGCTTCTGCATTGTCTTGTATCATGTGTCATCAGTTAAGCCTGGACAAAATGGGTAAAAAGTGCTGCCATTTGGATGTGGTAGCACTTTACACTCACTTTGTGCTTCCTTTAGGGACGTGCGAATGCCAATACCAGGTGCAAGGTATGGAGAAATCAGGCCTGTGTAGCCCAAATAGAACTTCTTATCACCAGGGCTGTGTCTACATTGGCACCCCTTTCCGGAAAAGGGATGCTAATGAGACACGTCGGAATTGCAAATGCCGCGAGGGATTTAAATATCCCCCGCAGCATTTGCATGAACATGGCTGCCGCTTTTTTCCGGCTCGGGATTTTGCCGGAGAAAAGCGCCAGTCTAGACGGGATCTTGCGGAAAATAAGCCCTTTTCCGCAAGATCCCTTATTCCTACTTGAAAGTTGAACATAGGAACTTGAAAGTAGGAATAAGGGATCTTGCAGAAAAGGGTTTATTTTCCGCAAGATCCCGTCTAGACTGGCGCTTTTCTCCGGCAAAACCCCGAGCCGGAAAAAAGCGGCAGCCATGTTCATGCAAATGCCGCGGAGGATATTTAAATCCCTCGCGGCATTTGCAATTCCGACGTGTCTCATTAGCATCCCTTTTCCGGAAAGGGGTGCCAATGTAGACACAGCCCAGGAGAAGAGCAGTAGTTTCACTGAAGTCCACAGGGGACCTTGTAACACAGATCTAATTTACTTGGAAAACTTCCAGATACTTCGGTACTGTCATGACACAGCCCCTAAAATAAATTGTTGGGCTGAATTAGGTTTATGTAGAAAGATTGGCCACATTTATTTGGGTGCTGAAAGTCAGACTCCTAAATTGTATTGAGGCACCTAAATGAGTGGCCTCTTGCTTAAAGGCGCTGGGTGTCCTCTAGCTTGCACTGACAATAAATTTTTCCTGCTTCAGGAGAAAGTAAGGGGGACTGCAGGCTTTGGCCCCATATTAGGCCCAGATTGTTTTTCAGCACAGAATAATCTACGGAGTGAAGCAGAAGCTTCACATGGTTTAACTTGTAGTTTCTCCACAAGACTGTTCTGTGGTCAGGGGTTCAGATCCTCTGCCGATCTCAGGCAATCTACTAGAGGCCTCGGCCTTCCATGCTAAAGTCTTGTGCCTGACACTACCTCCTAGCCCCTGTCAGCTGACAGTGCCTGCCCTGCTAACCACTACCCCCTACTTTCCCAAACTAGGATTCCAAAGAAGAGAAAAGGAGCATGCTAAGAGTAATAGAGCCTACAGTTGTTTTGACTCTAAAGCAGATTCTCTGCTGGTGTGTACGTGAAGCTGTGGACTCTCATCCAAGCACCCAGCCACTCATGGATCCTTGGCTTCACTGAGGACCCTTTTTGGATGACAGAGAATACTCTGCCCTGTAGGCAGTTAACATCCCTTCTAAGGCCAGGACTCCCCTGGGATTTTGTTTCTCTCAACCACAGTAGGAGAAGGGGTGATTTTGCCCTTAACAGCAATGAAGTTTTCACAGGGAAAATAAAGAACTGTCCTTATCCGTGGTAGGAAGGTGTAACCAATTTGATGTCCTGACAGGTTTTTTTTCTCCTGAGGAAGGTATCACTCTCACACTGACTGCAGGAGCTGTGGCTTTTGTTTCAGTTTTGTGACTTGGTGTCTACTCCAGAGATGGATCGCTGGGCCGGGCCTATTATTGATGTCCTCCTGGATTATGTGGGCAATGTGCAGCTCTGTGCCCGACTCAAAGAGCACATAGACAGCTACGAGGACTGGGCAGTCGTTAAAGAGAAAGCAGGTATGATTCTGAGTGAATTGCATTACACAGGCCAGAAGTAAACAGGGTAAGTAATAGTGGGAAAATGAGTATAGTTAAGTAAATTGCCAAAAACTGATCAGTGAAACAGTAGATGCATCTTAAATGGACTGCACATGTCTTGATAGCTAGGCCTCTCTTTCTGCTCTAGACCATGCCCCATAAATGCATGGGCAGCCATAGGTCCCAGTGAGACTTCACTGTTCAAGAAAGAAAGAGACTATTTTGTGTTAATCCATCTAGCTTTCATCTAGTTTATATTTGCAGCTCCACCTTTTTTGTAAGGTGTCAGCTTGCATTTGGGTCAACTCTAATGACAGCTGAGCTGGCAGATCCTCATGGCTGGCATTTTGTAATGCAGGGGATGGCCTGGTGACTTGGTTCATTGGCACAAGGGTTCCCCTAATTCCCCCTTCATATTTACAAATCTCCTTCTTTCATGGGGATTCTTTCAGTCCTCTGCAGAACTCTGGGGATACCTCTTCCATTCCACCCCCCTCCCCCACTTTGAGGCCTCATATTGTGCCTACCCATTGTTCTGGTCTAGGAGGGCTGGACGTGATTTCTGGTGGAGCCAGAGGTGTTGCCACAGAGCTATTTGAAGTATTTCCTCTCTTCCTTCTCACATTGTGTCTCTGCTTCTGCCAGCCTGAGAACAAGGGGCGTAGTAGCTCTGAGCCCCATGTGGCAGTGTGATGTGCAAGCACATGGAGCCAGCTGTTCTCTCCTGACAAGTCTGAAGCTAGAACTCCGCAGGGCTGCGATGTCTGACTGACTGGAAGCAGGCTGTGGTTAGTGCGGGATATGCATTAAGGTGCTGATTCTCAGCTGCCTGTAGCATACCTAAGTAGCTGCCTCAGGGTCTGAAGAGTTGAGATGGGATGAGGGAAAAGAGAAGGAAGGAATCCCACCTCTAGCCCAGGAATCCCACCTCTACCCCACTGCTGCTCCCCTATGGTCCCACTATCTTATCTGCCCCACCCCTGCTTGCAGCACACACGGAGCTGCCATGGAATTGAGCTGCATATTGTGCAGAGGATGTAGAGTACACGCCATACATGGCTCAACCCATAGCTCATCCCCTTTCGCTGCATGGACTCTGCTTCTGGGGGGGCCATTCTTCATAGCCCCTAACAAATGTAATGGCTCAGTATGCAAGGCTCTGATCTAGCTTAATAACCTGACTGATCTGAAAGTGCCTGGCTAACATTTAGGTCCCCTCTCTTTTTCCAGAGCCCCCGAGGCCTCTCGCTCACCTTTGCCGGATCAAGGTACGAAATGTGATTGGGAGAAACCGCATTAAACTGATTGACACTTTGCCTCTGCCGGGCAGACTGATCCGATACCTACAGTATGATTATTCACAGTGACCTCATGCAAATCTGGTGATCAGCAGCTTCCTGGTGCAAGAACCCACTTCATTAGAGAGGAGAGTATTCACATGATCATGAAGAATGGACTGCATGATGGGAAAAAACCTATGTCACCTATCAGACAGTATCACCCCATAGTTAACCTATGTGCATTACATTTCTGGAAAGAGAGAGTAAAGGACACAGAGAGACACAAATGGGACAGGCTACCCTTTGATTTTTTTTTCAAAGGAAAACAAAAAGTGCTTTGTAATGTTACACATATCAGAGCTCCATTGTATGGAATCAGACAGGAAAGCCAGCACTGAAAAACTAACAGAGAATCAAAACCAAGTGACACTGAAAGATTCAAAAAGGACTGGAAGCTCTTACAGAGGTTAGAGTTCTTTAGTTCTCAAGAGTCTAATTATTTCCCCAGATATTCAGATTTTTGACAATCGCATTTGAATTCCCTGAGTGTTATTTTGATTTCTGTTGTGTTAGACGGAGCAGTTGGCAGGTTGCTAATTCTCTGGTCCCTTGACACTGTCTCTCTTACATATTTATTTGTTGCTTCTTTTGGCCTTTCTTGTGAACAGTTCACTTGATTTGCAAGCATTCGAAGCTCAAAACTTCTGAGAAGATTTTTTTCCCCTCAACAAAGACATTTTATAAATATTAGTGAAAACCTAGAAGACTTGACTCACCCTGAATTCCTGTTAAAGTCAGTGGACACTTTGAGTACAATCTAAGGACTGAAGGATTTAGCTCATGATAAATACTGTTTGAAGTATATTAAATGTGCAAAAGAAGAAGACAAGGCTCTGGGGTAAGTGAATTTCTGCAATGAAGATCCAAAAGCAATTCTGAGGTCCTTTTAACAGATGTAAATCAGATCTAGCACCAGAGACATCAGTGCACAAAATTGCCACAAGAGTAGAATCAGGCCTTGAATTTTAGGTGACAGATTTAAGTGGAGCCAAGGTACTGAATGCCTGTTGCTTGCGGAAGAGTGAGATTTTTTTCAAAATGATAAAGCCTGGCTCTAAAATTTTCCAGAAAGGGTACTCAAAATTAGGCTCCTATATCCTTATTTAAGCATTTAATAAATGCCAGGTTACAGTACACTTACACTGAACATTTACTTATGCTACAAGTAATTCCACTGAGATCACTGAAGACACTTGTGGAATAAGATGCTACATAAGGAGAATTAGAGCATCATAATTGGCCCAATGTTGCCTCAATTTCAAAACTGCTGAGCACCCAGAACCTCACCCTGACATCAGTGGAAGCTGCTAGATTACAGGCTCTTTGAAAATCAAGTCATTTATTGGAGCCCCTGTATAATGTTTAAAAAAAAGGTACTTTAGACACCTGTCTTTGCAAATCTTGACCTAGAAATACACTGGCTATTCATCCTGATATTCTGAACACAATGGAGTTTTGGGCTCCAGTCTGCTTTGGATTCATACCAGAGATTATTGGCAAGTACAAGCATACATGTATTAGGTATGATTTTGTTTGTTGAGCTATGGATTCAGATAAAAATCTACGTAGGGAAAATGCTGTTACTCCCGTCAAACAGAGCTGCACTGCACAAAAGTTTCTTTTTGTAGCCTTATACACTTCAACCCAACACTATATGTGTATTGCACATGTGCGTGTCTGGTTTTGCATAGAGTTTGGAGTGAGACAGCTTCTTGCGCTTGTGGAATGAGATGTAACCAACAGTAGCAACAGCTGCTGCTAACTACACCTCTGTGTGTTTACTGTCCCCTTTCAAAATGCAATGGCAGCTGATAAACCAATACCTTTTCTATTCAGACTGAGCTGTGATCCTGTAGCAGAGCTTTGAAGAAAGTGGTTAGTGCGTGGCAAGCTCCTCAGCTAGTGAAAATAGGGACAGTTCCACCCATTGACTTTATTTACTCCTGCTGTCACTGAAGTCCCAGCCCCTCATTCTCCTCTGTAACAAAAACGAGGAGTCCCATGGCACTGTAGAGACTAACAGAGTTACTAGGGCATACGTTTTTGTGGATAACACTCCCTTCATCAGATGAATTGGAGTGGAAATTATAGAGGCAGGAGTATACATTTATAAAAGTACAGCAAAAGAAAGAAGTTACTTATCAAGTGTAGGACTTGTGTTAATGAGACTAATCAAGTCAGAGTGGATGTGTCTCATTAACGCTGATCCTATACTTGATAAGTAGCTTCTTTCTTTTGTTGTGTGTGTGTGTGTATATATATACACACACGACCCTACCTCTATAATTTCCACTTCAATTCACCTGATGAAGTGGGTTTAACCCATGAAAGCTTATGCCCTAATAACTCTGTCAGTTTCTAAGGGTGCGTCTATACAGTACCTGAAACTCGAAATAAGATATTTTGAGCCATCCCTTACTCCCTGTACAGTGAGGTTTACAGGGATGGTGAAATAGCGCTTCCACTATATTTTGAAATAGCGGACACGTTCAAAAGATGCAGGGTAGCTATTTTGAGTTACCTCTGGTTTCCCGAAATAACTTTGCTGTGTAGACATGCCATAAGAGCATGTCTGCACTAGGACATTATTTCGAAATAACTAAATAATAACTCCTAAAATAACTAATTTGAAATAAGCTTATTCCCCGAGGAAAGCAGGAGTACAGATTTCGAAATAACCAGCCTGTTATTTCAAAATAATGGGCTTGGTATGTGGATTATTTCAAAAGATATAAGATACCCCAGGACTCCTTATTTTTGCAGCTATAGACTAACATGGCTATCCCTGTGAGACTCATCTTTAAAGGTATGTCTACACTGCATTCCTCTTTCGGGAGAGGAATGCAAATGCAGAGGAACAAAATTGCAAATGAAGCGCGGATTTGTATTTCCCGTGCTTCATTTGCATAATTGCGTCCGGACGTTTTTTCGAAATACCCTATTTCGAAAAAAGAAACACTCTCTAAATGCGGTTATTTAGAAAGAAAACCCTTCTTTCAAAATTACCCTTAAACCTCATTTTATAAGAAGTAAGGGTAATTTCGAATGAAGGGTTTTCTTTCAAAATAACCGTGTCTAGACAGCATTTCTTTTTTCGAAATAGGGTATTTCGAAAAAGTGGCCGGAAGCGATTATGCAAATGAAGTGTGGGAAATTCAAATCCGCGCTTCAATTGCAATTTTGCTAACTGCATTTGCATTCCTCTCTCGAAAGAAGAATGCAGTGTAGACATACCCTAACAGTCATGCTGACCGCGTCTTCCTCACCTGATTTGGCGAATGACACGCTGCTGTCGTGATTAGAATGGAGGAAAAGGACAAAAGAGATGCCAAACAGCAGGCTGTTTTCCATTCCAAAACTAACAATGGGCCAGGTGCTGCTGGATGCTGAGCAGTTGATAAAGCAACCTCAGATTGAAAATCTGAATAGGTGACAGCTCCACAGCTAGTGTAGCTGGGCACAGCACCTGTTTCTCCAGTGGAGAAATACCCAACTACACTAGCGAGCATCCAGCCTCTGGTGTTTGCCAACAGTTCTCCAGAGAGAGCTCTGGAAAGCACCCCTGTTGTCTGGTGACTAAGCTCAGCAGCATGCCACTTCTGCAAAGTGTTATGTAATTCTAAGAATACAATTTTGACACCTCTTAAAGCCCCCCACGTTATCAATAAGGAGCCACAATTTGGCAAGAAACAAGCATGCAATAAAGAATCAGAAAAAGACTCAAACTGGGAGCCTTCCTTGTGATCCCAGGCACGTTAGTGGTGGCCTAAAAGGAAGCTCTAGAGCTAGCTGCTCAGATACAGCCTGTCGTTTGAGTATTTAACATTAACACTCTACGTGAATAGATGTACAGCTTGTCCACACAGCCCATACTTATGCTATTGAGCACTCACTTCACTGAAAAGACTGATGTCTATAAGTGCACACCCACATGTGAAAAGCTTCCATGGTCCAGGTCAGATAGTCCTAGCAGCACTGTGTGAACTATGTAATTTTTAATATATTTTAAAAAACTACCTGTTTAGCTTGCATAGCTCACACTCATGTGGGTCAAACATTTAGGGCCTGGTTCTTGCTTATTTCCATTAGTATAACTCAGGAACAAGTCCCCTGAAATTAAACTAGTGTCACAGGCAAGATTCGGACTGAGCTGCAAATAGGTATTGACACTGGAACACAGTGCGGTGGAGCTTATTTGCCTAACTATCTATTTTATGTATAATCTGATTATCCAAGTCCACCTTGCTGGTGGAATTAATTGAAAGAATAAACTGTGTACATACAGAAGTGGTCAGATTTCATAAGCAAGCCAAAGCTGAGGAAAATCATGCAGAGGAAAACTTTACATGCGCAAAATGATCACGAGTTGCAGGGTTGTTTTATTTTGTTGAGCCTGGAAGAACTGACACGGGGTACATGTTGAGAAAAAAAAAAAAAACCTCTCTCAGCCAAGATGTGTTAGTCCTTGCTTGGCTACATTCAGGCCTGATTGCTCTGTCCTATTTATATCAGTAGGATGTCCTGCCACTGAAATCAACAGACCTACCCTAGTGTAAAATTAGTGCAAGCAAGAGCAGAATCAGGTCCATACTATGCACATAAACTGAGGAGAGATTACTCCATTGAAGAATTGACCTAGCAATTGCAGTATCACTTTATCCTTCCTGCTTGAGCCTCATTGACAATCTTTACACAGTTAACTTTACATTTATTTGCACTAAAACAGGGCAGGCTACCTCTCTCACACCCAATGTCCTGTATTTGTACAAGTTCTCCTTTCATTTTTAACAGTGAATACAAATGAAATTCATTGTGAAATGAAAAAAAAACCAACTTTGGATCCAGGGCTTTGGAACCAGTTCAGTAGTCCCAATGTGTAGTAAAACAGCATAGTTTTATGCATCAGGACAGACATCTTCAGTGCTGAGGATGGTTGTCAGGTGTTCCAGGAAAACTAAATAGATTACTATACCTCTTTATGGAAACGTGCAATTCACTTTATGTTCTTGTGCACTTTTTTGTACAAAAGCTTTTTCAACTATATTAATTTTTTTGCCATTATTTATAAAATCTAGTGTGGGTTTTGACATTTTAGATTTGTATTATGTTTTAACAAATGATGGCTTTCAGGTATTATGGTTTTCAGCTTCTAACCAAAGTGCAAGTGAACTAACATTCTAAAATGTTACCTGCTGATCTGAAGACCTAGATAGAGAGGTGTCTGGGGAAAGTTGGAACCAATCCAAACAAATAATACTATAAAGGCAACTAGGATTGCTAAGGGAGAGTTTGTATAATTGCTAGGTTCCTGGATGGCTTGAGAAGAAGTTACTTCATCTACATGTAATGATGCCATTTGCATTCGGGAGGCACAATGATTGCACTTCTTAGAATACACCAGAACTCCATGAAGGGTCCCAGCTGTGGAACTAGAAGTGCTCAGTGCATGGCTTAGGGTGGGTGTCAGACCATGGGATTGGGAGGTGTGTGGGAGCTGGGATGTGGGAGGGAGAACTCAGGGCAGAAGATGGGGGTGCAGGAGGCTGGCTGTTCACACCACACACACTCACACAGTTTCCAGGTGACAGAAATGTTTCATTTTGACATTTTGTTCAATTCTGACTTTATCAAAGTTATCATATTATAGTGTTACACCTGATCCTACAAAATAAAAAATTCTAAATGAAAAGTCACTTCAAAATAAAACAGAAGTGGTTGGACATTGTCAGAACTCTCCCTTCCCCTCCGCACTGTCCTCTGAAATGACATTTTGATAGAACTGTACATTCTGAACTGGTTCCAGAGAGATGGGTGCTGATCCCAGTCACCCTGCCTGGTGGCAGCCTGGCCCACCTCCAGTGAAGCTACTGTGTGTTCACACCACGCCATGAAGGGTGGCTACATTCAGCTTCTGGCCCATTGGTCTCAGTTTGATTACAAGCATGAGTTAGCATCCCTCATGTGAGAAAGAGCTGCAGGAACTCCTTGTCTATGGCAGTGCAGCTTGCCTCTCTTGAGTTAATTTCTCCTCCTACAAGTGAGTTTTGCATAACACTTCAATGGATGCAGGATCAGGGATACTGCCTCACCATAGCATCTTTTCAGAAGTCAAGGAGGAGGTATTGAAGTACAGTAGAGGAGCCACACCCACGCTTCCATGCTTGTCCCGAAGGCCCTGTAGAGCTGATTCTTTTGGATCATGTGCTGTCATTTACATCTATGAAAAAATGCTACCAAATAAGACAATTGTGGTGTAAAATGCCTCCTTTGCACTAGGAGAAGGAAATGAAGCCTAGTATGTCTTTCATGCTGTTATTTTTGGACTGCAGGAATAACCTACCTTGGCTTCACTTTCAAGTTACTATCGGGATTATCCTTGAGCTGGAAAAAAAATGTTGTCCTCCTCTCCCCCGGCCCCCAGTCTGCATGCCCTTAACAAAAGTTTCAGTCCACATACAAGCCCATGGTGTGAATGCTTGAAGGTCCATCCCATTATACCAGCCAAAAAATTGAGGATCCACCCTTCTGTTTCTGTTTAGTTGATCATTTTCTTTACAATAGTTAGGCCCTCAAAAGGTGTTGAGCCTGATTCTCTTCTTACACAGGTGAGAATCAGGAGTAACTCCACTAAAGTCAATGACACTCTGCCAATAGTACCACAGTAAAGAACCCTGACCCATCTACCACTGAAATCATAGAAAGTTTCCTGTTGTCTCCTGTAGGAGTTGGATCAGGTCCCAGATGCATATGGTATGATTCTTCACCTCATTGACTTACACCACTAAGCAACTGGAGCATCAGGTCCATAATATTTAACCATAGGTCCCCTCTCCTATTTTGCTTTAGAGAAGTTTATAAAACACACCTTTTAGCACTGATTTCACCACACACCACCAACTTTACGAGTGGATAACTTCAAAACTACTAGAGCACTTGTTTGCTTGCACCTTTGCATCTTAGGCTATGTCCACACCAGCACTTTTGTCAGTAAAACTTTTGTCTATTAGGGGTATGAAAAAATACCTCCCTCGTGGACATAAGTTTCACCAACAAAAGCACCAATGAGGACAGCGCTATGTCATTGGGAGGTGCTCTCCTGCTGACATCGTTCATTTGGGGGTAGTTTTATTATGCGGCAAGAGAGCCCTCTCCTGTCAGCATAGAGGGTCACACAGGAGACCCCACAGCAGCACAGTGGTAGCAGTACAGTTGTAATGCTGTGAGGTCTGTATATAGGCATATGCCTTGATTTTAAGGCTGTCTGTGCTTAAACCACTACAGAGGGACAGGTGCAGTGAAATTTTTCTGTCAACTTCATGCTGTCTATCCTGGGAGCTAGATCAGCATAGCTTTGTTGGTTGGGGATGTGGATCACCTCTGCACAATGTAGCCATGCCAATTTAAGCTCCCAGAGTGTTCCAACCCTGAGGCAGAGTAAAGAATTGTCCCTGGAAATCTCATTGCCTTGATCAACTGAGGCTTGGTCTACATCTACAACATAGGTTGACCTACCTATGTCACTAAGGGGTGTGAAAAGTTACAGCCCCCTGCCGTGATGCATAGCTCAGTCCACCTAAGCCCTGGTGTGATAGGTCAATGGAAGACTTCTTCTGTCAGTCTGGCGGCTGCTGCCTGTTGGGAGGGGATTTATGACAGCCATGGGAGAAGCCCTTCCCTCACTGTAATAAAGTGTCTGCACTATAATGCAGATGGGTCACTGTAGCATTTCTGCTGCACACATGCCCGGAGGCTTTAGTGCCAATTTGTTCTCTGTTCAATCCTTGCTCTTATATCGTGGATTTTGCACTTTCCATGTTCAAACCCTAAACCATTCCCAGTCTATCCTCTCAGCTGTCACAGGGAAGGTCTGCTCTCTTTCAGTTTTAAACTGGCTACTATCATAACCTTTAGTGGAGCTACTTCTGATTGACACCACTGTGAATGACTGGCACATCAAGCCTTACATTCTGAGTGACAACCCCTTACAAAATGAACCTGAGGCTACTCCGTGGGAGGAAAACAAGCTTGCAATCTGAACATATTGGAGATGTGGAAACAAATAAAATTACCTGTTTATTTTCTTTAACTCTCTTGATATTTACATGAGAGAAGAGCTGAAATCAATTTACAAACTTATCTTCTGCATTAAATACTCTTCTGTCAGTATCTTGCATGCAAAAGGAAGTGACCTGAAAATCGTAAGTGATTTCTTTAGCATGACTTTAAAGTACAAGAGATGTTACCACTTTAATCATGTCATTGCTGTGCTGGGGCAGCACATTCCCATAAAGACATTCCTTTAGGGAAGAGGTCCCAGGTGTTACCAGTGCAGATTCCAAATGGTTTTTAGCATCACACATCCTGGGACAAACAATCATATTAAATACAGAAGGCCCATTTCTGCTGTTACTTAACTGCACTGGCTTCAATAAGGCTGATTCCTGATTTACACCAGTGCAGTGAGACTGACACACAAATGTACTCATAGTCATTATTTAAGTCAGCCAGCCTGTGCCGTTCCAATCAAAAGAGCAGCATGTAAGAGCTGCCCATCTACATACAGACGGAAACGAGAGCACATTCTTTCCATAAGAATTGCTCCACCATGTGACAGTGGGCCACTATCTGCAGTTTCAAATGAGAGTGAAATGTAAGCGCTACCGTATACAGCACAAAATTCCCTCCCTTCCCCTCCTTCAAGTTAAATGTAGCCAAAGACATTGAAAATAGGAGGTGGTACTGCTGGTTTAGTGGGGATGGGTTTCAAAACCACTGGTCTGTATAGTTTCTGCCCCATGCTGCCTGCCTCCTTGCAGAAGTGTTGGATCTCCCCTGCTGGTGCTGTGCTTTTCCTCCACAGCCCCAGGCCTGGGAAGGGCGACTGAGGTAGGGCTCCATGGGTTTGGTAAACAGGTTGTCCATGGTACTGAAATGGACAGCAGCTCCAGGCGTTCATCCGGCCAGATAAGGAGGTCCCAGGCACTTTGATAGGCTCCTTCTCCCCTCTGGGTTGGGCAGGCAGCGGGGGGGTCCCTGGTTCTGTGGTATCAGGACCTTTTTTGCTTTTCTTGCCCTTGTAAGGAGGAAGGTCCCTAGAATTTGGGAGCCCATCCAATCCAGCAGGAAAGCTCCCAACAAGCAGACTCTGAGTTGGTCTAGGCTCTTCCCAGAAGGAAGCAGGCAGCTGTCTTTTCCTCATGGGCACCTGGTCTGGCCTTATAGATTCTGGGCTTTGCTCCTGCAAAACCTGTTCCCCACTGAAGTTCTCCTCCACCTCTGATAGCCTCAGGGCCTTTTCACTGGAAACTCTGCAGTGATTTGGATCCAAGCCGTCTGGGTTTGAGCTGCGATTTCTATCATCTGTCCCCCTTTTCGAGCTGGATTCTATGGATTTGCTAGTGGGGCATCTTGGGATCCTGGAATATTTTTGAGAAAAACGCTTGAGCTGCTTCTGCAAGTATTTCCTGTGATCAACTGAGCGGCGGCAGGGAGCAGACTTGTCCAGAGCGGCTTTGATGTCACTAGAGGCCAGGTTCACAAAATTCAGTAACGTTTTCACTTCGCTGTCTGATGCCATTTCAAAGAGTGATGTCCCTGGAGATTTCCATTAAAAATATATAATCCCACTCCTCAAACTTGGGCAAACCTGTAAAAGCAGGAGGGATATAATCAGGACTTCAAGCCCCTGCAGCAGGGGAGAAAAATCGAAAGCATCGTGGAGATGGGAAAAACACAACCAAATCAAACTTCTCAGCTGATTGAGCCAGGTGTCAGCTTGTCATGCCAGAGAAATTTGAAACATCTGCAGCACATCCACATCCCTGCAATCACAGCACTGCCGCACACACATGTACACACACACACATCAGCTTGTTACTGCTGAGAACCAAATGGCTAATCTTGATAGACAAGTAATGTTCAAAGTGTGAGCAGAACGCTCAGCAGCACCATAACCAACACACACACACACACATACACACACACACAGCAGATTGTCTCTCTAATATTGACTGTTACTGTATTACTGCTGAGAAGAACCCAGTTCCCTGGCTAATCTTGTTATACAGGTTAGACACTACCAACCTTCAGAGAAGCAACCGGAGCCTCTGAGTGTTTAGAAGCAGTTTAGCAGCACTTGAGCAAGCTGAATGAATATCAACTCCTTCTAGTTAGGGGGCTTTCTCAGACCAATCAGAAGCCACTTTGCCAAATACAAAGCATCCCAATCAGGCATTAGGCTCCCCGTTCTCACATTCTTTGCCATCACAAATTGTCGCCATGGGGACAGCCACAGAAAGACAGCTCATAAATACCATCATTTCCCTGTGATTTCTGCCATTCTCCACTCTTTCTTCCACCCTGTCTTTCCTCCGCCACCCCTGTAAGGACCTTCCCTTTGCTCACCTCCCCCCTCCCACACCGCGACAACACAATCTGACATGTTATGCCGATGATGAGTATAGAAAGTTTAGACACTCTTTTTCTATAAACTACCCCAAAGCTGTCTGGAGGTTGGCAGTAACCATGCTTCAATGACACAGGACAATACTAGTTTGGGAGACCAGGCTAGCCTGCTTTTAACTGTTCTCGATCAGGGCTTTTTTTTTTTTTTTTTTTTTTAAGGGAGGATGATGTCAGAAAAAAAGGTAGGAAAGGAACAAATCTCTAAAGAGATGTGCAGATATCCATGGAAAGGGAGCTTGAGCGCTCAAGAATCTTGTCTTTATGTTTGCCCCCTCAATTGAGCCACACAAAAGCTGAATTACCCATTCAAACTGCCCGGACAAAAGGATGGAGTTGGATAGTACTCTTGCATCTGTAGTCAAACAGTTAGAGACTTAAATCGAGTCGTCATGATGGAGAAAGAGTTAGACAAAGCCCATAGAATTGCCATCAGCAAACATTTTCCTGTGTCATATTAGTGGGTCTCCATGACTCCCCCTGTCCCGGAGACAATAGCACAAGTTTGCACACTCGACTACTGTCACCCTGCCAACGCTGGCAAGGAGCAGAAACAGGACAATCCTTTAAGGGGAAAGCATGCCCACTGCAGGGAAGGGAAGAAGAGAGGGAAGAAAAGCGTGTGAAATGCTAATTGAGCTGCTTCCTTTACTGATCCAGAGTTATGCGAGTCCTTCTCCCCTTGCAGGGCTGTCCCAAGGGGTGGCAATAACTTAATAGCACAGTAAACCCCGGAGTCCCATGATGCACGTTATCCCCTTGGAGATCTGTGAGAATAGAAGAGCAGAAAAGCCTGCCCCTGATGAATTTCAGAAATGCCAGCCATTCAGAACTCAAGGCAGCTCGCACTCCAGTCCAAACTGCCATTGCCTCAAACTTGAGCAGACATTAGCTGAATGGCAGTGCTCAGTTGGAAGACTAGTAAAGATTGCAATGCCTTTTGGATGGAAATGCAACAGGAGGGCTCAACATTATGAGGAGGAGGAGGAGGAGGTGGAGGAAGAGGAGGAGGAGAAAGGCACATATATAATCTCTAGATCCAAACACATGCACGTTTTGGAAGTGGGTGTCTGAAATCCAAACCCTCACCCAATTTTGGCAAATAAAAAACATTTTTAGGGGCCATTTGCAAAGGCCTAAACTTTAAAATCCAGCCAACATCCATATTTTACAGCCTGTGCCCATTTCTATTAATTTTGTGTTCTTTCCAGGAAAGAAGAATGCTTGCTTGAGTGTTTCACTCGGCATCAGATCTTGAAGACCTTATTCCCTTTCCTTTCCCCTCATCCTTTCCCCAGCCACTTATGGTGTCCACAGGAGTTCTGCACATGTAAGAATGATGTACAAATTCAGGGCCAGATCCTCAGCTGGTGTAAATCAGCATGACTCCAATGACTGCACTAAATACATTGTTTTCCTCCTGGTTTAACACAGTGTGAGATCAAAATCAGGCCTTTAGGCTCTTTCCTAAAGACTGGGTTTACTGGCTGGGCCAGATCTCTGGTGTGTGACAGCCCCTTTGTAATGGTCTCATTGGCACAAAGTCTCTCTGAACCTGGTAGCTCCAGCCAGTAGAGAATTCCCCCATGGAGGCAGGAATTCTAGGCACCCCTGCTTCTGATGGAGGAGGTGAGGCCAGTAATAAGAGGCATGGCTGGAATACTCCTGTTCTCTGGTAACCATGAATTGCCAAAATGGCTCCTGGCAGCTGTTGGTTACATCACTGCAGTGGCTACTCCAAACTATACTAAGTCTGGGCTGGAACAGATCCAGCCCCAGCATTGGTGACCTGCAATGGGTTCCATTGCACTAGCCTCCCAAAGGCACCCAAGCATCTGTCCCTCTGTGTCCCGCTAACTGGGGCAGAAGAGAGATAACATTCTTGAAGAAACAATACCAAATTTCAGCAGACAAGAAGCTGACATCTGCTGATGCACAGGACTATTTAAGCACAGCAGCATCCAGATGGGGCTGTAACTGCACTAAGATTCTTTGCATGCCCTTCCTTACCATTCCAGCTACAGGTGCAGTTCCACCAATGGGCGCTCTGGTGTGGACAACGGTGCTTCTGGAGCATTTCCAAGCAACTCTCCTGAGACCCTAGACCTGTGTTATTCCATGCTTGCAATCTCTCTGCACTCTTGTTTCAATTCTTCTCCCCACAAACACACACAGACCTGCTTAGGGATGACAAGCAGTCGGCTCTTGATATATTAATCAGAGACGAGTCTTTCAGTCAGGTCACAGTGATCATTTTGTTTGCCCTGTCCAGGACTAATTTTTTTTATGTTGCACAGTCAAGATGAATGGTGGTTTTGTTCAACGAGTGTAAACCGGTGTCTTTCCAAGGGCTCATCTCTTTGCTAATTTCCAGGTAACAAAATTACATCTTGTGTATATTTAACATATGAACCAGGCTGAATAAACTGTGTAAACCTTTGAGTAATGTAATCCCCTCCTAAAGAGCTTAATGGCTGCCCCCGATTTCGGGAAGAGAGTGTAACAAACAGATGGGAGAAGGATTTGGACTGCTCTGGGCTGTCACAGAATGTTAATGAGCTCTATCTGCACAGACTTAGGAAACTCATGTAACATACCGTTAGGTACTTTACAAAAAAGCCTCCTGCAGTGTGCATAACAGAGCCATGCCACCCTCACCTGAGCAGAGTGTGAGCCCCCTCAAGTCTCCTCTGCAAAATGATTGCTGGGGTTAAGTGCATCAGGTTCAGCCTGACGTCATTCAATGGATGTGAAGGCAGTTACATCAGGGTGGAGTTGGCTTATTCATTGTTTGAGCTAGACAGTGAGTGCTCTGACAAGGAGAGGTGGAAACCTGGGAGGTGCAAACCTGGGAGATTTATGGCTCAGAGACATTCCTATAATTATCAGTTCCTTCCTCACTTCCTCCTAAGTTACTGCTTCCCTCAACTTTCCCTCAACCTCTGGCCAGCAAGTGGGGTAAGTGGGTGGAGCTAAGGTTATGCATTCCCTGCCTGTTTCCCACCTATTGGCTCCAGTGAGGTGCCTAGCCCTACTTATTCCCACAGGTCTGGACTCAAGGGCCAGTTACTCTCTGTTAACCCCTTCCTAGGCTTTTACACCTGGTAAGGGTGATTCTTATTGGGTAACTGGTTAACCCTTTACAACCTAGCCCAGATACTGTGCTGTCCCAGGTCCTGTCCCAGGTAGCGTGGCTGGAAGAGGCTCTGTCTTGCTTGGCCCCTTCACTTCTGGCTCTGGCCCTGCCCCTTTCTCCTCCCACCTGGGCCAGCTGCAGGAGGGGGCAGTTGACCCCTTGTGATCCTCCAACAGGGCATCTCTGGACCCTCTCAAGAAACAATCTGCAGAGCACTCTCCAGGCAAATTTTCATGGAGATTGCTAGGGAGGATACCCGGGACATCCCAATCCCCTCTGCCTAGTTACACAGAGTAATGAGCAGCAGATACAAATGGTGTCAGTGTTGGTTAGTACAATCCTCTGCTACCCTGATTAAAAAAGCAGAGCTCTACTGCATGTCTCCCTGCAGTATCAAAGCACAATGAGTACTTACCAGAGCTCCCGTCTCCTGCATCAGACACCTGAGCCAGAGTGCTAGGACTGGCTACACCCCTTGGTTGTTAAGAAAAGGTTCTTCATGCCACTGGATGGCCCTGTTGCCTTTCTCTCATCATCCTCCAACTCCTTCCTTATCTACCACAACATCCTCGGACTTCAGCTGCTCCCCCATATTCCTCACATATTCCCGGGCTTTCCCAATATCCCATGCACTCCACCAGGAGGAACATGTATCACAATGATAGCTGGACATATGCCAACTGTGAGAGCCTCATTTGAAAATGTGTCCTTCATTTTCATGTCCCTGGCAGAACACAGTAATGTTGTATTGCTGTTGAATAAAAATGCACTTGAGAAATATTTGTTTGTGCCCTTTATTCATTGGTTGCTGCTGGTGAATTTCATACGTAGTGACAATCAATGCACTTGGATTATAAAATTAATGCACATATAGGAATCATTACAAGGTTCATACTACGGTGCAAGATAATAGCACCTGACTGAATGCATTACAGACAGATATATTACGGGCATTCATTGTCAAAAAGCTCCTTCAGAGCCTCCCTGATTCAAACAGTCCCCCACCCCACACACACTTTATTGAGGATCTCTAATGGCCCTGGCATCTAGCTGCTCAAATTTGAAGCCATCCAATTCACCTCATTGCTCCATCTCATGGAAGCTTTTCCCCTTTAGCTTCACAAAAGTTATGCAGTACACAACAGCCTGCTATGACCATGGGATTATGTTCTTCACTGAGGTCTAACCTGCCAAAGAGGCAGGACCATTGGCCCTTTTATTGTCCGAAGGCGCATACAGTGGTCATTTTGTACCTGCTGAGCCTGTTGTTGAAGCGCCCCAATTTCAAATTGACTCATGACTGATCAGTAGCCATCTGGAGTTGCTAGTGTCCACACTGCAATCTCCATTCCTCCACTAGCAGAGCAGATTACATTCTGGTGTTTCTGCACTGGAGGGCTGGTGTGGGTGCAGCACACAGCTGCAAGAAGATGGCCTTGCACAGCCAAAAGTTCTGCAGCCACTGCCTATCATCCCAGCTCTGAATTACGATGTAATCCAGCCACTCAGGACTTGTTTCTGATGCCCAGAACCAATGGTCTGCAGTGTGTAGCTTCTCCAGGAATGCCTGCAACAATCTTGAATTGTTTCTTTCCATGGCACACAGCAGGACAGATACCATGGAATTATTATCAGAATTGCAGCTCATGAGATACTGCAGATCAGCCACATTGTATTCATAATGCTCGTCGCTATCCTGGAGAACAGTGTAGGATCCAAGCTTTGAGACAGAGATGGTGGGCTCACAGTTCACAGGGTGAACTGGTGAAAAGAGGCACAAAATACAGTGAGAAGCCCATGGAATGCTGGGATGGCGAGCCCTCCCTTATGGGAACCTAAAGACCGGGGCTCAGATGTGGCTTCTGACTTGCCCGGATCCAGCCCCTGAGGCTCAGGGTCGCCCCCCAGCACTGGGGAGCCAGTGCTCCAGCTCCCCCCAACTCCTGCGGGGCTAGTGTGTGAAGGGAATGTGGGGAATGTTTTTCTCCTTCTCAGTTGCAGGCCACAGCAGTGAGAGTGTGTTTGTTTTGTTTTCTTTTGGGGTTTTTTGTTTGTTTGCTTCTTTGTTTGTTTTTTGCTACTCACTTGTGTGCAGCCCCCAACCAATTTTTCTGTAGGTCAGCAGCCCCTGATCCAAAAAAAGTTCCCCACCCCTGATCCAGCAACAGAAGGTGGTGAGTTGCACATTAGAATAGCTACCCACAATGCACTGCTCTCTCTCTCTCTGGATGCAAGAGCAACCACTATGGATGTGATCCACAGTCACAAGAAGCATTGGGAGGACGTGCAAAAGCAGCTTAATTACAGCAGTGGATGATCATTGACAAAACTTCATTTGACTTAACTTTGTAGTGTCGACATGGCTCATGGCCCACAGTAGCCTTTTATTTGCTTCATGGTATACGACCCTTCCTAAGATACCTAGGTTTTGAATCAAAGAACTCTTTCCACTAACACTATCTCCTGTGCAGCTACTATGCTACTGCAGAGAGTGGTTCATGGTAACAAGGCTTTGTCTGCTGCTCTGGTACCCCTGTTGCCCTGCAGCTGGACAACAATAGGTATCCTAAGGGGAATAGACTGGGGAGCAGGATTTTTATTTTTAAACCCCTTTCAAGGTCAGACTCAGGTTGAGCTGCATAGGGTTTTCTCTAAGAGGCCACCGGAGCCCTTTTGTTCCTCTCTGCTCTAGCCATGTTCATCCCAATGTACATGTGAAAGGAACAATTAACAATAGGGCACTTCTCTCTGAGTTTCCAACGCACTTTGAAGTGTCCACCCAGCAACGGCTTAAGAATGATACATCATTTTCCACTGTGAACGTGTCACACTAGTACAGCAACTGAAAAAATGTCTCCACATGCCTTCCCAGCATGCAGACAGGGACCAGCTGGAGAGCCACTTCATATCTGACATGTCACCCTCGACAGCTCTCTTCCTGGGAACTTTCGGTAGGCAAGGTTAAGTTATTCATGAGAATATGTACATGAGAGTTAACCTCACAGCCAGGCTCTCCACCATGCAGTCTGCATGCAGTCAGAACTGAAGCAATGAGAGAAGGGAAGAGAAGGTTTTCTTACATGGAAATACAGGAGAAGTGTTTCTAAAATTTATTTTAGACCAAGTCAGGCTTTAGCAGTCTCCATAGCAAATGCTCCCACTACTCCTATACATACGGAGGCCTCTATTCATCAGAGTACGTCAACACCAGCCTAAGCTTAACCGTGTGATTATCCCATTGAAATCAATGTATCAGATTGCTTACTGATAGGGACCTTTTGAGTCATTTAAAAGGCACAGTACCAATGAAAGCAGTTTCCTTTGATGTTCAAGTCACTCTATTCAGATGTCCCTTACCCTCACCACTCCATGGCGTGGAGGGTGAGGTGTGGCATGGTGAGTAGGAAGAAGAACTAAACCTGCTATTTCCCCTCCAAGAACCTATTGACTGAATGGAAGCCACTGTTGTGAAGCCCAGAGGTGTCTTTAACTAACATTAATTTTCTTCCTATAAAACAAGACCCTGCTTTGGACTGCAGCACTCTGGATTTATACGGAGGTGTTAAGATTTGAAAAATGACTATTGCTATTGTTCTTGCCATGTGGACAGTACCAGGTTTAGTTATTTAATATTTATAAAGAGCATACAGATGTTTACCTGAAAGATAAAGCAACATCTTCTTAGCTGTTGTGATGCAAGAAAATTAAAATGCTTCCTTAAGACATTATCCATGCCTACAGCTAATTAAATACACTTGAACAAAAAACAGACTTTATTTTCTAAAAATCCCCTGGACATTTTTTCCTGTTTTTCAAACAAAAATTTTAGGTGACATTCACATTTGCAACTTTTTGACCATTTCTATAACTCACTGAATCACCAGAGGATATTTTCATAGAAAATCTCAACCATTTATTTCCTCTTCTGTTTCAAAATTCCATTCTGTATCACACAGTTCATTGACCATGTTCATTTCACTGCACTGAAGGTCTGTTTGTTTGCAGTCAGGATAACAAGATCATAATAAACAGAAAAGGTCCCATATATGCTAAGAACATAAGAACATAAGAACAGCCGTACTGAGTCAGACCAAAGGTCCTTCTAGCCCAGTATCCTGTCTGCCAACAGTGGCCAGCACCAGGTGCCCCAGAGAGGGTGGACTGAAGACACGATCAAGCGATTTGTCTTCTGCCATCTCTCTCCAGCCTCTGACAAACTGAGGCCAATGACACCATTTTATTCCCTGGCTAATAGCCTTTTATGGACCTAACCTCCATGAAATTATCTAGCTTCTCCTTAAACTCTGTTATAGTCCTAGCCTTCACAGCCTCCTCTGGCAAGGAGTTCCACAGGTTGACTACACGCTGTGTGAAGAAGAACTTTCTTTTATTAGTTTTAAACCTGCTACCCATTAATTTCATTTGGTGTCCTCTAGTTCTTCTATTTAGGGAACTAATAAATAACTTTTCTTTATTGGCCCTCTCCACACCACTCATGATTTTATAGACCTCTATCATATCCCCCCTCAGTCTCCTCTTTTCTAAACTGAAAATCCCAGTTGTTTTAACCTCTCCTCATATGGGACCCGTTCCAAACCCCTAATCATTTTAGTTGCCCTTTTCTGAACCCTTTCTAAGGCCAAAATATCTTTTTTGAGGTGAGGAGACCACATCTGTACACAGTATTCAAGATGTGGGCGTACCATTGTTTTATACAGGGGCAGTAAAATATTCTGGGTCTTATTTTCTATCCTTTTCCTAATAATTCCTAACATCATATTTGCCTTTTTGACCACTGCTGCACACTGCGTGGAAGTTTTCAGAGAACTGTCCACGATAACTCCAAGATCTCTTTCCTGATTTGTCGTAGCCAAAATAGCCCCCGTCATACTGTACGTATAGTTGGGGTTATTTTTCCTGATGTGCATTACTTTACACTTATCCACATTAAATTTCATTTGCCATTTTGTTGCCCAATCGCTCAGTTTGGTGAGATCTTCTTGGAGTCCCTCACAGTCTGCTTCTGTCTTGACTATCCTAAACAGTTTTGTATCATCCGCAAACATTACCACCTCACTGCTTACCCCTTTCTCCAGATCATTTATGAATAAGTTGAAAAGGATTGGTCCCAGGACTGACCCTTGGGGGACACCACTAGTTACCCCTCTCCAATCTGAAAATTTACCATTTATTCCTACCCTTTGTTTCCTGTCTTTTAACCAGTTCTCAATCCAAGAAAGGACCTTCCCTCTTATCCCATGGCCATGTAATTTACACAAGAGCCTTTGGTGAGGGACCTTGTCAAAGGCTTTCTGAAAATCTAAGTATACTATATCTACTGGATCCCCCTTATCTGCATGTTTGTTAACCCCTTCAAAGAACTCTAAGGGTATGTCTACACTACAGCGCTAATTCAAACTAACTTAGTTCGAATTAGTTAATTCGAACTAAGCTAATTCAAACTAACGGATCCAGACTAAAAAACTAGTTCGAATTAGCATTTTGCTAATTCGAACTAGCATGTCCACATTAAGTGGACCCTGAACCGGGATTAAGGATGGCCGGAAGCAGTGCCGGCAGGGCATCAGATGAGGACTTAAGAGCGTGGAGCTGCTGCCTCAGGCTAGCCGAGGGCTGTGCTTAAAGGGTCCCAACCCCCACCTCGGACAGACAGTTCTCAGGGGTTCCCCGCTTGCAAAGCAGTCCTGGCTTGGAGTGCCCTGAGTGCCCACACTGGGCACATCACAGCACTCGGCCATCAGACCGGCTGCACTTGCCGCAGGCTGCCATCTAGGGAGAGGGGGCAATTGGGGGGGCTGCAGGAGAGCTTCCACCCCCAGAAGCCCGCAGAGCCAGCCCAGTCCTCCCCATCGGGGGCTCGTACCCCATTCCTCCCTCACTTCCTTCCACTTACCCTTCCCTAGCCCCCCTTCCTGAAGTACAAAATAAAGAAAACGTGTGGTCAAAAATAGAATCTCTCTTTATTGAAAAAAACTCGGGGAGACTGGGAAAAGGAGGTGGGAGAAGGGAAGAGAGAGGGTGGGAGGGGGAGGGCAACTAAAATGATCAGAGGTTTGGAACAGGTCCCATATGAAGAGAGGCTAAAGAGACTGGGACTTTTCAGTTTCGAAAAGAGGAGACTGAGGGGGGATAGGATAGAGGTCTATAAAAGCATGAGTGGGGTGGAGAGGGTGCATCAAGAAAAGTTCTTCATTAGTTCCCATAATAGAAGGACTAGAGGACACCAAAGGAAAGGAATGGGTAGCAGGCTTCAAACTAGTAACAGAAAGTTGTTCTTCACAAAGCAAAGAGTCAACCTGTGGACCTCCTTGCTGCAGGAGGCTGTGAAGGCTAGAACTAGAACAGAGTTTAAAGAGAAGTGAGATGAAGTGACGGAGGTTGGGTCCATTGAGTGGTATTAGCCAGGGAGTAGGAGTGGTGTCCCTGCCCAAAGTTTGTGGAAGGCTGGAGAGGGATGGCATGAGACAAATGGCTTGGTCACTGTCTTCGGTCCATCCCCTCCAGGGTCCCTAGGGTTGGCCGCTGTCGGCAGACAGGCTACTGGGCTAGATGGACCTTTGGTCTGACCTAGTACGGCCATTGTAAGCTCAGGACTCAGGGTTGGGAGTCTCAGTGGACCACCTTGATTTTCATGCACACCTGTTCCTGGGTGGCCAGGCTGGCAGCTCACCTGCCCTAGACGGCCACTTTCCTGTGCCTAGTGCGGAGGTCGTGGACAAGTTCCATGATGTCCGCACTAGACCAGGCGGGTGCCCACCTCTTGCGGTCCCGGGCAAGCTCCCGGGAGCCGCCAGCCCGGCCCCAGGAAGAGGGGGAGGGCTTGGGGGCATCGGGTGGCTGGCTCAAGCTATGCCAGGTGCAGGGTCTGCTAGCTGGGTGCTGGCAGGCTTGCACCTGGCACGGGCACCATAGCCAGCCCGTGCCCCTTTAAGGGGTCCGGGGCCGGGAGGGGGCATACGAGTTTCCCTGGTGTTGGCCAGAGTGGCCACCAGGGAAAGCTGGGGAGGGCTAGCCTCCCACTAGTTCGAATTAAGGGGCTACACACCCCTTAATTCGAACTAGTAAGTTCGAACTAGGCTTAGTCCTTGTAGAATGAGGTTTACCTAGTTCGAACTAAGCGCTCCGCTAGTTCGAATTAAGTTCGAACTAGCGGAGCGCTAGTGTAGCACCTATCAAAGTTAATTTGAACTAACGGACAGTAGTTCGAATTAACTTTGTAGTGTAGAAATACCCTAATAGATTAGTAAGACAGTATGTTAGCTGTAGTGAGTTTGTCAGTCCTGAGAGGAGTTGCTCACAGAACAGTGAGCCCTTTGCCTGTTGGTATTGGGGGCTGGGGCTAGGTCACACCCACACAATGGATTTTTATATGTGAATCAGTGTGACTGACCTTTTCCAACTACATCCTTACTTTCCCCTTTGCAGCATCCATGGAACTCCTCAGTCCTTATATATATGATTGTACAGCAGGTGAGTAATGCTGAGGAATACTGAACTCATGTAAATTACTTGGGAGAACCACATTTCAGCACTTACAGATACATGAGGAGATACAGAAAAATTTGCCACAGGTGGGAAAGTAAAATCCTGGTGAGCATGGATCTTGGTCTATAGGGTTTGTCCACTCTGAGTCCTGGCAGGTTTTCAGTGTATTTGTTTTACTGACTGAAACTCTAGACACGGGAACAGACACTGCCATCCATGTGTCCAGCTGAAGCGTTCAGAACCAAATCTGCAGTTTATAAAGCACTGAGACATTACTTTGCTTTCTTCCCCTCTCCCCAAATCTTAATAATAGGGCAGTTTGAGTCTGCCCTGGCATTTAAATCTGCCTCCCCAGTAGCCCCGGCCCCTCTCCATTTCAATATTGGTGACAACAACTCAGTTCTGCTCTCAGAAGCTGGAAATTGCTGACTTTATAAATATTCCCTAGGTGAACTTCACAGCTGTGCATGTGTGTCTGAACTTTCACGGGGCCAAAGCTAACAGGGGCCAGCTCACAGCCTGAGCAAAGTGCAGTGACACTCAGCTTCTGACTCTCTGGGCCACTGAGTCTCTCCCTGGCCCTGATGGCAGTCTGGGGTGGAACTAGCCTCTGGAGATGAGAAGGATCCAGTTTTAGATTCATTGGCTCTGTGGTGGGATTCTGTGGTTTAGCTCACCCACACAAATGCCCTCCTGCTGATGGGGGTGGGGATGGACACAAAGGAAGAAGTTGACCTGGTGCCCAGCACTTTAAAAGGGGCCAGGCTCCTGGCCGCTACTGATACTGCAGCAGCTGCCAGAGCCCAAGCCCTTCAAATTGCCACCGGAGTGCTGAGAGGTGCACTCTGGGCAGCTCGGAGGGCTGGCTGCTCCCAGGCTTGCCCCTTCTGCTTGAGGCGAGGCCCTTTCCAGAACTACAGAGACACCTTCCTCTTGCCTTGGGGCCCAGCAAGTCTGTCAGTCCCCTTTCTTCCCCCATCCTTGCCATCCATAATGCAGAACTGTGCTGTTTCTGCTGTTTTAAGGCCTTTTGCATTTCCCTCCATGACCTAAAGGGTCTGATCCTGTGTTCTTTGCACACTCCAAGTTCCCGGAACTAGAGATGTGCAAAGAACTTACAAATGAGCCCCCAATATTGGACCCGAGATTGGTGGAGAAGGGCAAAGGCACTGAGCTAGGGAGAGCCCAAGCCAGGTGTGGCTTAGAGTCCCACTTCTCTGAATCCCCAACACTCAGGACTGTGAGCCCAGTGGGAGAGAGGCTTTGGTCAATTTTCAGTGCCTCATATTCTCAGGCTTTCAGAGTGGTCACCTCTCCACAGAGCATGGAACAGCTTTTACACATATCTTCTTTGATTTCATCATCGGCGTTGCTCACACCGGCATCAGCTCTTTTGCGCTCAGCTGCCCGGTTTGCTGCTCTTAGGGGCAGACTGAGCATCTAGCAAATGCTGTTAGGAGAGAGAGCGAAAGGGGAGGGGGGCGGTTGCTACCCAGAAGCCTGCCATTCAGGCAGATGGTGGAATGATTTGTTATGAATAGCTGCTGTCACTCTCATAGAGTGAACTTTACAATTGTGCTACGTGTTGGACTGCACATGACTAATGCCATTCTTCTGCTGGCTAGAGGCAGGACACAGCTGTTTCTTTACCGACAATTTTGTTTTTATGGACAGAAAAATCTATACCAAAGACCTGTTAGGAAATGAGCCACATCCTGCGTTGCACTCTATAGACAGCGGGCATCAAATCCCTTCAAGGCTTTTGCCACCTCTGCTAAATCAAGTGCATGTTTAAAGACAAGCCTGAATTTGGTTTCATTCTGCTTTTGGTGCCTGTGAGGGCTTAAATCCTCCACGCAAAGAGGGCAGCAGCCACAAATTTGGGTTGCTTTGCATAATTACAGTTTATTTCAATAGTGCAAGATCAGGGAGCCAATTAAGTGACAGATGCTGCAGGTGGTTTCTGCTGAAGAGACAATACTGCCGCAGGGATGAAAATTAAAGCGAGAGCAGAGGCAAAGGATCTGACATGAACTGGAGAGTTTACATTTTAGGAACTAAGGGCCCCAGTTCAACAGTCAGAAAAGCAAGGCACAGCGGGCAGGACACCAGCAGTGAGGCAGAGAGGGGAAGAGGAAGGGGTTTCAGCCAAGAGAGAACTGTGCAGCATTATCAGTCTGCATCCCACATGACTTTCTGCAGGGCAGGTAGTTCTGTTCCCAGTCCTGTTCATCTCAGGCAGTGTTTTCCCTTGTGCGCCCCCTAGTGGGCCAGAGTAACTCTTTCTTTAAGCAAACAGCTGCTGAGTGCCTGAAATCGGGTTCCAGGATTTGGCTCTTCCTCCATGCCATCTGTACCACACCTCTTTTCTCCCCTTACCCACCCTGTTTGCTCTGGGCTGTGCCACGGGGAGGAGGAGGAGGAGGAGGCATGGCATGGATAGCAATTGTGCTTGGCCGTAGATGTGGGAGAAGTAACTAGAGTAGTGCTGCTGGAAGCATGATCAGGATCAGAAGGAGTCTTTCATTCCTAGATTCCAAGGCCAGAAGGGAGCCATGTGATCATCTATTCCCACCACCAGCATAACACAAGCTGAGGCTGTCTCTTGCTCCTTTCAGAAGATAGGATGTGAAGAGATCTGTTTCCTTTAAAAAAACAACAACTATGCAGGATCTGGCCCAAAATGCCTTAAAAATAATAGTCCTTCAAACACCAAAGTGATTAATACCAGGGAAGGTGTTCGAATCCCCTCCACTCCCCCTCATTTTGACCAGAGAAGTAAATGTCAAATAGAGAGCTTGACTGTAATGATGAGGTCATCTCTCCTTTTAAAGTATGTTTCTCTGCTCTCGCACTCTACCTTCATCTAGTTCTTAATCAGAGCAGGGATAGCAGAGCTCAGCCAGAAACACAATTACCAGCATCATTCTTGCAGCCTAATCACTGGGGCTATTGTCTCAATTATGCTGTATCAGGTAAAAGAAGCTCTTTTAAGAAGGTAAAAGAAATTCTCGGGTTTGGCACCAGTCAGGTCTGAAGGATGCTGGGCAAGAGAGGTTCTACCTGTTTAATGAAAACAACAGCTGCCAGCCCTTTATTACCACTTAGACTTGTCCTAGTCTCCCTAGTAAAATGTGGCTGATCAATCCAATGCCTCCTCCAAACTTGATAAATGTTTTCCTCGATGTGAGTGTCAAACCCTTACTCACCAGGCATCCCATTGACCTCCAGGGACTGTAGGATTTGCCCAAGATAGCTACCAGAAGAGTTGCAATATTTCAGTGTCAGTAAAATGGTCGGTCTATCCTGGGGAAAGTACTGCCCTGGCTTATGGCAGGTGCACAGACACTTGAGAGGGGGGATGTGACATGCTGGTAGACTGGCACAGCCAGAAGTAGGGCCATACACATTGCCAACAAGTGATGTTGTTTAAGAATAAAGGAGCCTAAAGCCACAGGACACACAAAACGGGATATGCTGCCACAATCCAATACATGATAAAGCTCCTGAAGAATGATAAACTGCGCAGATTCCTCATTTGGCTGGGTGATTGCCATCTTCTCTCCAGAAAGGCTGGTAAACACACCCTGGCCCAGCCTTCAACTGTAAGGCTGGAGTTACAAGTTCTGCAGATGTTTACTGTGGTATGTTTGTCTACCTGGTAGCTTGCGCTTGTCACAGACCTAATGAGAATAAAGACTTCAAGCTGCTGTGACTGACTGCTGCAGGGTGTCCGGCTGTGCACCAGATTTCACGTAGGGAAGGACTAGACAATATTGACCTCCCGTGGTTCAGCAAATTCTCTGGTTCAGCACCAGTCAGGTCCCAACAGTGCTGGGCAAGAGAGGTTCAACCTGTATAAATGAAAACAGCTGCCAGCCCTTTACTACCACTGAGTTTTGTCCTAGTCTACCTGGTAAGAAGAATATTAAAAGTAAAATGTGTCAGATCAATCCAATGCCTCCTCCAAGCTCCAACACTGGTCAGAACTAAAAACATTTCCAGTACCGCTACTTCTTATTGGCTTTGCCCTTTGGGTCTCCAGGTTCAGGTTTGTCCTCACACTGGGCCAGTGGCACAAGCATCAGATCTGCTAAGCTGCACTGGTCCTGAGACTGTGAGGTAGTCTCATTTGAAACAAGCAGATGGCTTATCACTAGATGGAGCTGCATCTGGGTCTTGAAAACCTATTGTCAACAGGTGCTGGACCAACCTTGTCCAGCAAGGGAAGCATATCATAGACTGACCTTGTGTGTTCATGGCCATGCCTCACTCTCCTAGCAGAGCCCAGCAACCATAAGTCTGCTATTGTCACACCACTAAAGGACTCAAGTTGCACAGCTGGGTGCTCTTGGTGAGGAAGGTCCTAGGTTTGGTTTTGACAGATGGCAGCTGTCTGTGCAGGTGTGGTGTAAGTCATTGAATCAGCATATGAGAGTGCTTCCATTCCATGGGAATTGTTCTGTGCTCATAAGAATCCCTTGAGACTCAGGGACAACTCTGTTTCCATGGGAGTTCTCTGCGTTTGTGCCATAGGAACAGCTCCAATGCAACATGTGTGATGGATATGTGGCAAATGAGTGACCCTCATGCCTGTAAAAACAAGGAGAAGTCCTATAGCACCATACAGACAAACAGATTTATCTGGACAGAAGCTTTTGTGGGCAAACACCCACTTCGCCACATACATCTTTTACTCGTTGTTTTTGAGGCTATCAACCAACACGGCTACCCCTCTGAGATTTGTCTCACGCCCGTGTGCGTCACTGACATGTAGCACATTGGTGTAGCTCTGACTGACATTAGTGAGCAACATAGACCATAGCAGCTGCAAAAGGAGGCATAAGGTCATAAATACATGTGATGTTCATTGACTCAGTGTGTTCGATTGATCCCTTCCACTTCACTGCAATATTTGGCCAAATATCTCAGGGTATGTCTACACTACCCCGCTAGTTCGAACTAGCGGGGTAATGTAGGCATACCGCACTTGCAAATGAAGCCCGGGATTTGAATTTCCCGGGCTTCATTTGCATAAGCGGGGAGCCGCCATTTTTAAAACCCCGCTGGTTCGAACCCCGTGCAGCGTGGCTACACGGGGCACGAACTAGGTAGTTCAAACTAGGCTTCTTAGTTTGAACTACCGTTACTCCTCGTGAAATGAGGAGTAACGGTAGTTCGAACTAGGAAGCCTAGTTCGAACTACCTAGTTCGTGCCCCGTGTAGCCACGCTGCACGGGGTTCGAACCAGCGGGGATTTAAAAATGGCGGCTCCCAGCTTATGCAAATGAAGCCCGGGAAATTCAAATCCCGGGCTTCATTTGCAAGTGCGGTATGCCTACATTACGCCGCTAGTTCGAACTAGGAGGGTAGTGTAGACATACCCTCATTGTGGTTCTGTTGTACTCTATCAGTTTATACTACAGAACAAATGCAGGATAGGTCTGGCCATAGGTCCAGATTCCTTAATTATCACAGATCTCACTGGCCTTGAATGTACACCTTGCTCATGTCAAGTAGTGTCTTACCCTTTGTGTAGTCTCACTGATTTCAGTGTGACAACTGGGAATGTCCAAGGCAGCATTCAGTTGCTGGCAAGCCCTTCCCTACAACCATTGAGCAGGTATTAGGGCATGTCTGCCTCAGTTTCCCCTTTGTTCAGCCAGTCACAATTTAGCCCTCTGTCTGGTAGCTCCTCACTAAGGCTTGAGCCAGATTATTAATAATCTCTTTCCTCTCTGCTCAGTGAAGAGACTACTGAGTCAGGAGGCCAGCAACCCTAGCAAAGGGTTGACAGTCTCCTGCCTTTCGGGGTTCACATCCCTTTGCTCTACAGCAGGGGTTGGCACTAATTTTTGCCCAGGGTACATTTTACAAATTTTTGAAGTAGCCCCAGGCCACTCTGGAAAGGGCAGGGCCTAAACAAGAAGGGGAAGGACTATCCCTCTCCAAAACCATGATTGGTCTGGGGGTGGGAGAGCCCCTTTGCCCCCTCTTCCCACTAGGAACCCATGCCCTGGAAGAGGCTTGACATGCTTCCCCACCCTCAGGCCAATCAGAGCCTGAGGGTGGGGGAGTGCGGGAAGCCTCCTCCCTGCTGCGGGCTCCTCACAGGGCTGGGGCAGGGTGAAGGAAGCTTCATGCAGCTCCTCCGTCCTCAGGCCCCGATTGGCCTGGGGGCGGGAGAATGCACGAAGCCTGCTCCGCTCTCCCCCTGCCCTGCAAGTAGTGAGTGTACTTCAAAGCGCTATGTGCTTCTAGCGAGAAGAGGCTTTGAGAGCTCCCCTGCCCCCAGAACTTAATTGGCCTGGGGGAAGTGGAGCAGCAGGGCCTCCCCAGGCCGGATCCACTTGGTTGGTGGGCCGGATCCAGCCCATCGAGGCCCTTTTGTCTACCCCTGCTCTACAGGCATCACAAACCCCTCAGCGCGGTTGACAGGGAACCCAGGGCCTCCCATTCCTCTAGGTTCCAATCCAGAAACCTGGTGCAAAACCATTGGAACCAGCATCTCCCAACACCTGACTGCTCCTCTGGATGGCTTCTTCCTACCCCCTTCTAGTAAAGTGAGCTTCAAGATTCATGTTCTGTCACCTCTCCTTCTGGAGGTACCTGAGCCGGAGTGGTGGAGGCAACTAGTACCCCTGCAAAGGAAACATTTAGGGAGGCTTATATATGTTTCCACTCCCCTGAGTTTTCCATCCCCACAATGTCTCGTGAGAGTGGGAAGTGGAGGGGAGGCTGAAGTGGCTTCCATGACGTGGAATTGAGCTAGGTGCAGGGCAACAGCTCTCCTCTGCCAGTGATAGTATATAGCCCTATGTCACCGAGGTGTGGGGAGTCCCTGTGCCCTGCACCTCCATCCGCAGTCAGAGTAGACTCTCAGCCAGCAGACAGAACAGAAGATGTATTAGTTGATGGGGACACAGCATAGAACAGACTTGTCAGCACAGTAAAGAGAAGCAGTTGGTACAATCCATCTTAGGGAGAGGGGGGCCCAGAGCTAAGCCCCTAATCCCCTCCCAGTCACCAAGCCACCCAATATTAGCCCACACGCCTAGTAGCCGGGTCCCAGCTCAGCTAGGTCTCTCCTCCGGTCTTTGTCCTACTTTCCCAGGGCAAAAGGTGTCACCTGGCCGCACCCCCATCCTGCTTAGGTTACAAAGGGTATTGGCCATTGTGTACGTGCAGGCAGCTGGGGTACCATCCCTCAGTGAGAGTCACACTCAAAATTTCCATCACCATCTAGGTACTGATGCAATTCCCCCAGAAACTGAGGCACACACATAGTGTTACTACAGGACAGAAGACCTCACATGTTCTATAACAAGGTGAATAAAACTCCCAGTTCATCACACCCTGATCAGCTGAGGCTGGTGCGTGGGAACCACCCAGCAGTGACACACTGGGTGTGTCTAGACTACATGGCTCTGACGACGGAGTCATGTAGATGAGTGTACTCGGCAAAGGGAAATGAAGCGGCGATTTAAATAATCACCTCTTCATTTACATCAAAATGGCCACCACGCTGGGCTGGTCAGCTGATTGTCGGCACAGCACGGTAGTCTAGACGGGGATCAGCTGACCCCAGAAACCTTTGTCCTCAGATCCTGTAAGCCATAAAGGCTCAGTGTCTTAGTGTGCTGCTTCAGTAACATTAAACAAATGTTACCCAGAGAGTCAATGGTAGCATGCTGCAGCCTACTTTAGATATCTGGGTTCAGCCAGCAGTCCAGTTCTCTCACTTTCTAGGGCAGGCTGAAAAAGTACAGAACCATCCATCTGATCTTCCTGGGGCAGGAGGAACGACCTTCCGTGCCTCAATGGTACAAGTAAAGAGAGGCACCGAAGGAGTCCAGTCTTCTCCATTCTTCTGGAGAGTTGTTGCTATCTGAGGCCTGGGGTTTGAGTGTGAGGGAAGACGGTTAAGAGCAGGGGACGAAGGAGATGCCTTACCACCTGCAGAGAATCCTTCACACTACACCTGCTGGAAAAGGGAAATTGTTTTTGCTGTTCTGTTGTAAACAGCTATCAATAAATAGCACTTTGCGCAATAAGAATTACTTTTGCTGGTGGCACACACATTACATTTCAGCTCCAAGTTAGCAGCGGTGCTGAAGTTAGGAAGCCAGAGGTAGCGGGAGGGAGTGAGAAACTGCTGACAAACCTTGACCAGCACTGCATAAATGTCAATAGCACAAAGAAAAGGGGGAAAGAAAAGGAAACTGTCACTTTGACCATTTGAATGTCAGTGCTCTTCTGCCCAGCAGTGACATGCTGTCGGGCTTCTTAGCGCCTGCTGCTTATAAAAATTACATTGATTCAGTCCAGCTGCTTCCCTATGTCGGTACCATCTATTTAATAGGTAGAGCAGCTGCCACTTCTTTAGGGCTTGAGGGACCAGGGAAGCCTTCCATTCCTGCTGTGTCATTGGTTCTCCACCTTTTTTTAAAATGACGCTTCCATTTTTTAATTCTCTGTCATCAGTACTTTGTCACCAACCTCCACGGAAAGGGCAGAAACCTTGACCTCAATAGCTCCCTCTTCATTAAAACCTGGCTTGCTTCCCCTCCTCAAGGACATGTGCTAGATGCCTGAAGCTCCCTGCTGAGTGATGAGGATTCTGTTTGGGTACTGGAATTTAGTGTTCACCAAGGGTGCTGCTCTGACCTGTTCAGAGATAGAAGTCTTATCTGTACCCACAGAATAGTCATGGCAATGCATGTTCCCCCATCCTGTCCCCAGCATTCTTCAAGCCCGCCGTGGAGAGAGAAGACATCTCTATGGAAGGAGTCGCCATGGGCCATTCAGTCCTTGGCGTCAGTGCTGAGACAGCCAACAAGTTATCAATCAATGCCTGTTGTGGGGGTGGTTTGCCAAAAAGGATGCCTGCCAACTGAGAATATAAACTCATACCAGAACAATGTTCCCTCTAATCTTTTCCATCCATGTGTGGATTTTTTCCACCCATGTTCAGAATATTTTTATGTGCACTGAGGCATGTGTGAATGTGCACCTGCAGTAAGTGGGGAAAAGCCCACCTGTGGGTGCTGTGCAAATCAGCTGGGCAGCATTTGAATCTCCCTTGAGTGGCCGCACAAACATACAGCTTACAGGGAACACTGTACCACACCAGCTACCACACTGATCGCAGCTCTTAGTCATCAGGTCTGATTGCAACTGGAGACCCCACTGAAGGGTGATAGACCCAGAACTCATTCTCCTGCACCAGCCAGTTGCCCATGTTCCGAGTTTTGCCTTCATCTCAGTTAGTAGGAAATGTCAACAATTTTGATCCACAGCCCAGCAAAGCATGTCTCTGTTAGTTTCTCTGCCCTATTTCACCTAACAACCTTCCATTTCTGGTGCCCCGTGAGCTCTTTATAAGCTTGTTATCTGCAGAGATGAAAGTAAGTGGGTGCGCCCTGGTGCGCAGCTCAGGCATGAACTGGATGAGCTCCAGCAAAAGCCAGCAGGGAGCTATTTAAAGTGCCGGCAGGGACCCGGGTGGCAATAGGACAGTACCTGTAAGACATTTTAAGTTACTTTCACTGCTGCTTATCGGAGACAAAACTCTCTTGGTAGGGGATTGGAGCATAGCATAATAAAGGCCTAGATGCTTCAGGGGCTTTATAACTTTCAATCAGTGCTCAGAAGGGCTAAAAACAAATTGAAAATCTTCTTGCCTATTAGACACAATTTTAAAAAAATGATTTGTTTCATTTATATTGACAAACACAAAATCTGACACTGTGCCTTTGCTGCACAGCCTGAGATGCTGTCATCTGTGATGGTCAGAGGCATGAGTGTGTCATTCTACTGCACACGTTTGGTACAGGCTAATGTTGCCTCTAGTAAAACAGACCTAAGTGGAACAGAGTAAGTGCAACAAGCACCTGCTCCAGATCATTTTCGTTTCAGGGCTGAATGAGTAGGAGGAATCCAAAAATAATAACCAGCCACATCAAAAATAGCATCATCATGTAAAGTGTAGATAGAAATCATAGTCCAGCTAGTTGGTTGGGGTGAAAGGAAGAATACACTTTAAATCATATTCTTGGCCACCATTCCCCTGCAGAAAATGCCAATTATCCATCTCTGTGGGGCCTGATTCTGATTTCACCCGGCATAAACTGTGATTCCATTGATGTCAGTGGACTCACTCCTGATTTAATAACTTCACTGTAATTGTGATCAGAGACGGGTACTTTTGGCCTGATTTTCAGAGATGTTGCTGAATACTCATTGTTCTCACTGACTGGAAGCAGTGGGTGCTCAGACTGCCAGGGTACAATTTGAATTGCTCCTGATCTAAGCTTCTATCTGACAAGACCTTAATAATATGTTGCCACTAGAGTTCACTGGAGGGACCAGCCTGGGAGTTGGGACTCTCATTGATGTTGATAAAGTTTGCACTGTCTATTTTCATCTGTTACCATAGTCCCAGGGCTGCTCTCAGAGCATGCAACCAGCAATTTGAAACACCACTGTTCCTTCCAGGAAAGCAAATAGGTTTTTTTAATCCTTATAACCAATGAATCCAATGAAAAATCCCTCCCCTTGTTCCAATCCTGGCACTTCATGTTAGGTGGGATATTCGCCAGCTGCATTTCTGCTTCTTTAAGGATACTTAAGACCGGAAACCACTGAAGGTAAAGCAAAATAATGTGTAAGAGCATAAGACCATAAGAACGGCCATATTGGGTAAGACCAAAAGTCCATCTAGCCCAGTATACTGTCTGCCAACAGCGGCCAATACCTAATGCTCCAGAGAGTGGGAACAACAAGTAATTTCATGTGATCCCTCTCCTGTCATCCATTTCCAGACAAACAGAGGCTAGGGACGCCATTGCTATCCATCCTGGCTAATAGCAATTGATGGACCTAACCTCCATGAATCTATCTAGCTCTTTTTTAAATTCTGTTAAAGTCCTAATCTTCACCACATCCTCTGGCAAGGAGTTCCAGAGGTTGACTGTGTGTTGAATGAAGAAAAACTTCCTTTTATTTGTTTTAAACCAAATACAAAGTGTTAGGGCCCAATCCTACAACATTGTAAGTGTTCTCAAGCCCTACTGAGTTTAATGGGAGCTCAGTGCCTTGCAGAAGATATTTAGGCCTTCCCAGGGTGGGGCCCAATTCCACAATTCTACTGCAATGAATGGATTTGGTTTATACTTGGAAAGTGGGTTCAGGCCCAAGAGATTCAGTATAAATGTCAAAAAAAGTTTGCAGAACACCAGGCGTACCTTAGGCCCTTTTGTGAGAATACAGTAAATATGACGATTAGATTGTATACTTGAGTTCAGTGCTTGGGATATAGCAATTCTGAACTCATTCCCGCTGCTATGGAAATCAAATTTGAGTTTTGTCCACTTCAACTGGAGCAACATTTAAGCTTTTAATTGTAGGCACAAACCCCTCTGCCTGGCATAAGTGTTTCAGATACTGTGAAGCAGTGATGCATTGGTGGTGAATTCCATCAAGCAGCTTCACATTAAATGGAAATGAGCAGCAGCAGCATTCGACAAAAGTGTGCCTGTGGAATATGAAGTGTTTAGAGGGGGAGTTTAATAAGCTGAAATAAAACTGCCCATAAATAGTTATCTATGTACAAAGCCTGCACATCCCTCCTTTCTAGCAATGATGATGATGATGATGATGATGATGAAGAAAAAGATGAATATTTTATTTGTCTAGCATAAAACTGGGACTTGTCCAAGGTGAACAGACAAATAAGATTTCGTAAGTCTGACACTGACTGCTGGCTTTTTTGGTTTCTTTTGGTACAGATTGCAGGCTCTTATTGTTGAGATAGTTAGTGGGGTCCTGATCTTGCAATCAAATTTACTGAGCACAGACAGAGCGCCACTGGAGTCAATAGGGATGACTGAAGACAAGTGGATGTGATTGTAGAACTAGGGCCTTATTTCAAAATGCTTTCAAAGAGCCATCTCAAGACCCTCTCAAAAGGTCACCTTCACCTGTTAATCTGGAGAAGACAGTGCTCCCAGCCATTCCTCATTTTAACTTAATATGTCTGTTGATTTGAATCCTTGCAAAAGAAACCTATTGTAATCCGCTGCCTTTATGGATGTGGCATTTATTCAGCGGTGGTGTGTTTTTCTCCAGGAGATGTGTTGTCTCATCAGGGCTGTGCGGTGTGAGATGCAGTGAGTATATGGCAGGGTCAGTCTGCACACTGAGGGTGTGTCTAGACTACATGCCTCCTTCGACGGAGGCATGTAGATTAGCCAGATCGGAAGAGGGAAATGAAGCCGCGATTAAAATAATCGCGGCTTCATTTAAATTTAAATGGCTGCCCCGATCTGCCGATCAGCTGTTTGTCGGCAGATCGGGAGAGTCTGGACGCGATGCCCCGACAAAGAAGCCTTTCTTCATCGACACAGGTAAACCTGGTTTCACGAGGCTTACCTGTGTCGATGAAGAAAGGCTTCTTTGTCGGGGCATCGCGTCCAGACTCTCCCGATCTGCCGACAAACAGCTGATCGGCAGATCGGGGCAGCCATTTAAATTTAAATGAAGCCGCGATTATTTTAATCGCGGCTTCATTTCCCTCTTCCGATCTGGCTAATCTACATGCCTCCGTCGAAGGAGGCATGTAGTCTAGACACACCCTGAGGGTATATCTGCACTGCAGTGTTTTTCCAGAAATACAGCCATTTTCCAGAAAAACAATACTTTTGTTTTGGGGTTGTTCTGATGGCGGTAAACCTCTTTCTATGAGGAAGAAGCCTTTTTCCAAAAAAGCTTTTTCAGAAAAAGGCATGTGTGGATGCGGAAGAGGGTGTTTTTTCAAAAGAGGAGGCCCCCAGGAAATAACACAGGTGCCATGGTGGCAACTCCTTCCAAAGTAATCAGAACTCCGTAGTTACTGTCTCCTGGCAGCTCTTAAAGCTGCAGGCACCCAGGACAAGCCTTGTGGCAGGAAGCTGGGCCTGGTTGCTGCACCTCAGTGCGTGGCTCTGACTGCAACCCATATTTTGACCCATGGCTCAGCCACAAGCCCCCCGAGACCTCTTTAGCCCTCACAGGGAGCACTGCTCCGAGGACCCAGCTGGGGGCAGCAAATGCCGTGTGCCATCGTGGTCTGGAGCAGAGATCCTGTCCCTCCTCAAGCTGTGGGGGGAGGAGGACACCCTGATGGATCGCCGCTCCCGGCACCGAATGTGGACGTATATGGCCGGATGGCCAAGGCTCTGGCTGAGAGGGGACACCCACCCCCCTGAGATTAGAACAGATCCGGAGTAAGTATAAGGAGTTCTGCCAGGGCTACGCCAGGGCCAGGGAGCGCAGCTCTCGCTGCGGGGCAGGACCACGCTACTGCCCCTGCTACCAGGAGCTCCATCAAATCCTGGAGCGTGGTGAAGCCCTTTCCTCACTCGTGGTGGTGGACTCGGGGCTACAGATGCCTGTCGCCACCTGCCCAGAGCTCTCTGCCAAGGAGGAGGAGGAGGAAGAGCAGCTGCATGAGGAGGACACGGCCAGCACGGGCACCCTCATCCTGGAGCTGATACCTCAGGCCCTGGAGATCTCCCAGGCATCCTTGGAGGGATCATCAGGTGAGTGTGCTCAGTTTTTCATGCACACAGGGTGGGGGAGGCGGGGCAGAGGGAATCGGGTGTGATCGTTGCTCGGCCTGGATATTGTGCTGCAGTCCATGTACCTGGAACCACGCGTAACGCCAGTCTGTGTCACACGGCCTCAGGAGGCAGCCCTGGAGCACCCCCGGGCTCCTGCTCACAAGATCAGGGGAGGTTCCACACTTGTCTGACCCCTGGGGGAGACGCCTTCCCACCACCCGCCTGTGCAGGAAGCAGGCTGGCACAAGGGTGCAGGCACAACCCCACACACACTGAGGAGTGCTGCACACAGCACACAGGCATGCCTGCCTACGCGAGGCACCACCTGCTCCTGCACACAGCTCTGCCAGGTGCAGGTGTGTGTGCAGGCCCCATGGAAGGCTGCGCTGCTCCAGGCCCCTCTCCCACCCATGAGATCCCAGTGTGGCTGGACATTTCCCTTGCCTGCTTGTCCATGGGACAGAGGAGAGGGAAAGAGGGAAGCGTGGTCCTGGGCACCTCGGGGCCCCTGTGAGGTAGGGCCCACAGTGCAGGCCACACATGGGCTTACTCGTGGGACATCCCCATCCTCTGGCCCGAGGACTGTTGGTTGCAGCTCACAGAGGAGGGCACAGCCTCACAGACAGTATCTGCATGGATGACTGACCATCTCTCCCTTTTTATTCTCCACAGCTGGACCAGGCAATCACCACCAACCAAGGCAGCCGCCTAACCCTGGGGGAGCCACAAGTGCATGAGAGTCCAGGAGGACATCATGGGGCAGCATGTGGGCATCCTGTGTGACATACAGCAAACCCTGACCAGAAGGTCCTGGGTGATGCCGAGTGGTAGAACTGCATGTGGGACCAGCAGGGTGAAAACATGTGTGCCACCATCTGGGAAATGATGGCACACCCCGCTTCTGTCCCTGCTCCTGCCCCCCACACTCCTGCCCACCCTGCTATACCCATGCCTCCTCCCCCAACCTCTCTGCTATGCCCATTCCCCTCCCCCTGTCCCCCAAGCTATGTCTATGCCCCTCGCCCTGCCCCCCGCCATACCTGACCCCATTCCAGCTCCCCCTCCTGTCCAAACCCTGTTGTCCCAGGCTCCACCCAACTCCAAGTTCGTGGAGGTCTCCGGACCCGAGGTGGCACTTCCAGCCGCATCACGTGCCACTCCCAGCCCTGAATCCCTGTCCTCCCTCCCCCATACAGGTTCTCAGCCCCCCTCCTCTCCCTCATACAGGTTCTCAGCCTCCCTCTTCCCTCCCCCATACAGGTTCTCAGCCCCCCTCCTCTCCCTCATACAGGTTCTCAGCCTCCCTCTTCCTTCCCCCATACAGGTTCTCAGTCCCCCTCCTCCCTCCCCCATACAAGTTCTCAGCCTCCCTCCTACCTCCCACATACAGGTTCTCAGCCCCCCTCCCCCATACAGGTGCTCAGTCCCCCTTCTCCCCAGTTTCTTTTATTATAAAAAAATACAAAGTTTGTTTTATTCAACTCAAAACAGGTGTGTTTATTCAGAATACAGGGAAAGGGGGAAGGCAAGGGTTGTGGTGGGAAAGGTATAGTGAAGCAAGGCACAGGCCCCTATTGGGGAAGCCCTGGGGAGAATTACTGGGGTCCTTGAGAGAAACTCTCCCTCAGGGCCTCCCAGATGCACATCCCCAACTGATGGGCCTGGCGGATGGCAGCTGGGCACAGCTGCTCAAAGGCTTTCCCTTTCCAGCCGGCCTCTGCCCCCCGCCCTGGTAGAAAGGCTTCACCCTTTCTCTCCACAATGTTGTGGAGGACACAGCATGCAGAGACCACCTCGGGGATGTTGTGCTCCCCCACATCGAGGCAGGTCAGGAGGCACCTGAACCTCGCCTTCAGGTGTCTGATTGTGCATTTGACCTGGTTGTGGGCCCGGCGAAGGGATCCAGGTGGCTAGTGTACAGCTTCATAAGTCACAGCATGAGGGGGTAGGACAGGTCCCCCATGATGCACAGTGGCATCTGCGTATCCCCAACCTCAAAGTCACGCTGGGGGAAGAATGTGCCAGCCGCCAGCTTCTGGTAGAGGCTGGAGTTTCTGAAAATGCGGGCGTTGTGTGCCCTGCCCAACCACCAAACAAAAATATCAGTAAACTGTCCATAGGAGTTGTCCAGGGCCTGCAGCACCATCGAGAAATAGCCCATCCAGTTGATGTATTGGGTGGCTCGATGATGTGGTGCATGGATTAGGATGCGGGTCCCATCAATAGCTCCCCCGTAAGTGGGGAACCTCAGGGCAACTATCGGATCCAGGTCTCCCAGGCAGACGAAGTTGATGGCCCTCACAACCTGCAGAAGGAGACAAAGAAACACACAAAACAGAGAATGAGAGGGAATGCCTGAGCCCTGGGGAAGTGCCCACCCCTCTTCCCCCCCAAACACTTCAGGAGCCACCCCCATGAGGTGTCCCCCCAGCAGCAGGGCTGTGTGAGGGCAGGATGGCACAACCCCCTGGGAGACGGGGCTTCCCCCCGACCCCTGCACCCTCCCCACCTCCCTTTCCCTAGCGTCTCCCTTTCCAGGACTCCCCTCTCCCCCCGCTTGCAGGGACTGCAGCCCCAGAGTGCCTTACCTCCATGAGGAGGGCCTGATGGTGGACTTTCACACGTCAAAATGGCTGCCCACAGACTGGTAGCTGTCTGGGGTGGCGAGCTTCCAGATGACGATAGTAACCCACTTCTCCAGAGGGATGGGGGGCCGCAGATGGGTGTCCCATCGTTGGAGGGCAGGGGCGAGCCAGGCACACACAGCTCCATAAAGGTGGCCTTCTGCATGTGGAAGTTTTGGTCACTTCTGGTCATACCACTGGTACTCGTACCACTGGTTGAGAAACCCTGATCTATACTATCAAATCTTCAGGGCAGGGGCTCTCTCTTACTTTGCTATGTGTTTGTACAGTGGCTAGCACAATGATCTCAGCTGAGGCCTCCAAGTGCTACTTTAATATTCAGTAAATTTAGGGTACCTGCATCTGAACATTTTAGCTAGGCCTTATTACCTTACTCTTGTCATAATCCACAGTCTGAGCACCTGTGATGGGAAGGGGTCACTATGGTGAGATCTGTACGTTGCAGCTTAATGCTGCATCTACCATGTCTTTTCCTAATACATATTTAAAACATGGTGGGTGCATCTAGACTGACAAGATTTTGTGCAAAAGCGGCTGCTTTTGTGCAAAATCCTGCCACCTGTCTAAACTGGCCTCGAGTATTTGCGCAAGAACACTGACTCTGTACTGTACAAAATCAGTGGTTCTTGCGCAAATAATCCCACGCTCCCGCTCAGGGATAAGCCCTCTTGCGCAAGTATTCTTGCACAAGAGGGCCAGAGTAGACAGCCAAGTTAATTTCTTGCGCAAGAAAGCCCGATGGCTAAAATGGCCATCGGAGCTTTCTTGCGCAAGAGAACGTCTACACTGGCATGGATGCTTTTGCTCAAAAGCAAATCTTTTGCGCAAAGGCACATGCCAGTATAGCTGCTCTCTTGCACAAATACTTTTAACGGAAAAACTTTTCCGTTAAAAGTATTTGTGCAAAATCATGCCAGTCTAGACACAGCTGGTATGTTCAGCAAGCAGTTATGAAATACATTGTGGTTTATATTAATAACCAATAGAGGGCGTCTCATGCCTTTACTTGTTAATGCATTTTAACAGACAGGCTATGAAATGACTGCAGTTTTTGTTATTCTTGAAATCTAAATTACATTTGGAGGACAATCTGAAAATCTATGGTAACAGTTCACATTTGCTGTTTACACGCCCCACTGAAAGGTTTTTAAATAATTTATGCCCATTACTCTTAACAGAAACAAAAAGTTGCCATCCTTAAAAAGATCAATGATCCATCTAGCCTGCCATCCTAGCTTGAGATGTGGCGTCCACCCGATGAGACAGAAGAAATTCTGTAATTCATGAAGAGTATGTTTACATTACATTGCATAGCATAACTACTACAGTCACAAAAGAGGTTTTTCCGTCTCTTTAGTAAATCCAATCCCTTCAGAGGGAGTAGCTAGGCTGACAACCTAGTGGTGTCTATACCCGCGCTTAAACTGGCTTAATTACAGCTCCCAGGAGAATGTCTATTTTGTTTTGCATACCAGTGTGACAGAACTTAACCTAAGTTTCAAATATAAACCAGGCCTCAGCCACTTGGGCTGTGCTGCACCTGAAGGGGGAGCTGAAGACTAATGGTTTCCCTCCCATCAAGGAGAAAATACACAGAAAGTTGTATTTATATTATTTGTACACACTTATTTTGTTTTAACCTTATACAGCCCTGATTCAAAAAAGCCCTTGACTATGTGTAGGCCTGGTCAGGTCAGCACTGAAGCATGTGCTTATCTTTAAGCGCTATTGGAGAGGAAGGATGATTGGTTAAGGTATTAGCCTGGGATGTTTCAGATTCAAATCCTTGCTGTGCCATGGATTTTACATGACCATAGGCAAGTTACTTAATACTTATGGGCCTCAGGTTCCCTCCTTTAAAATGAGAGTAATCCCTTCCTCACAGGTTCATTGAGAAGATAAATACATTAAAAGATTATGATGGCCTTGCAGATGTATTGGAATTGGCATGATCATTATATCAAAAAGACTTTTGGCATGTGTGTTAATCCTATCAACGTCAATGCTAAAATTAAGCATAGGTTTTAGTGCTGTCATACATTGGTGCCATCCAGTGCAAACTGATCCGCACATTAGCTTATACATTTGGATGATGTTTTGGTTCTGATAAAGCATTATCACACCACTGTGACACTTACTAAACACTAGGGCTACGTCTACACTGGCCACAATTTCCGGAAAAGCCATGCAAATCAGGTAAGTCAGGATAGGGAAATCCGCGGGGGATTTAAATATCCCCCGCGGATTTAAATAAACATGTCCGCCGCTTTTTTCCCGGCTTGGGGAAAAGCCGGAAAGAAAGCGTCTAGACTGGCGCGATCCTCCGGAATAAAGCCCTTTTCCGGAGGATCTCTTATTCTTACTTCAAAGTAGGAATAAGAGATCCTCCGGAAAAGGGCTTTATTCCGGAGGATTGCGCCAGTCTAGACGCTTTCTTTCCGGCTTTTCCCCAAGCCGGGAAAAAAGCGGCGGACATGTTTATTTAAATCCGCGGGGGATATTTAAATCCCCCGCGGATTTCCCTATCCTGACTTACCTGATTTGCATGGCTTTTCCGGAAATTGTGGCCAGTGTAGACGTAGCCAATGTGAATCTCAGCTACCCTGGCCTGGAATACCGTAGATTTTGGCACAAATGCCATTTAATCCTTTAATATTCAAGACTATCTGCAGAGAACCTACTACTTTTAATTGGACATTCATTCCAGTGAAGGAGGCTTGGCCAATACCCTTAACCCAGGATTTACTGGGGCAGTGTCACTCAGTACTAGGATGGCTGACTTTCTTTTTTGTGAAAACTGGACATTGGCAGAACCTCCCCTCTGAGTGCACGGGGTTCGCACTAGCTGGCTTTTAAAAATGGCGGCGCCGGCTTTATGCTAATGAAGCCCGGGAAATTCAAATCCCGGGCTTCATTAGCAAGTTCGGTATGCATACATTACCCCACTAGTTCGAACTAGCGGGGTAGTGTAGACATACCCTCACTGACTTTGGAGCAGGAATTGCCTCACATTAGCCATCAGTAATTTCTTTGGCCAGCGAAGAGGAGGCACTGATGAGCACTGGAAGGCATCCCATCCTGCCCCTCTGGAAACAGAATGGCTGTGTCTAGACTGGCAAGTTTTTCCACAAAATCATCTGCTTTTGCGGAAAAACTTGCCAGCTGTCTACACTGGCCGCTTGAATTTCCGGAAAAGCACTGACGATCTCATGTAAGATCGGCAGTGCTTTTCTGGAAATACTATGCTGCTCCCGTTCGGGCAAAAGTCTTTTTCTGAAAGACTTTTGCACAAAAGGGCCAGTGTAGACAGCACAGTACTGTTATCCACAAAAAAGACCCGATCGTGAAAATGGCGATCGGGGCTTTTTTGCAGAAAACCGCGTCTAGATTGGCCATGGATGCTTGTCTGCAAAAAGTGCTTTTGCAGAAAAGCATCCTGCCAATCTAGACGTGCTTTTCCGAAAATGCTTTTAACAGAAAACTTTCCTGTTAAAAGCATTTTCGGAAAATCATGCCAGTGTAGACATAGCCGATGTGATCACTATTGTGTGGGAGGCCTGGGAGCTGTGGGCTGGACAGATTTGTGTGGTGGAAAAGTGCTCCGTGATTCTTTGCACAAAACCATTCACAATTCTGAAATTCGAGCAAGTCTGCATGCGAGGTATTCTACTTCTATGGGAAGTGTCATGAAAGAGGGGGTTCAATTTAAAACTAACTTTCCACATGCTTTTTTGAGCAAAGATGGGACTTCATTTCCCTCAAAACATTGTCCATTCTTGAACAACAACAAAAATTATGGCTCGGAATGGAAATTTAGTACTTCTCCATCAGCCATAGTAGATTCTGGTGCCACCTGTTAAAACATTGCTCTTACACAGATACAGCAGCAAAGTGTTTGGTAGAAAAATCTTGTTTACTCACTGATCCAAATGGATCTGCTTTGATAAGTGCAGCAGGATCGATCCGTGCTGTGTATCCTTTAACTGAGTTATGATGTCTAATCCTATGAAGTGGAACAGAACATTTACATTCAACTGACCTAGTTGAAAACATGCATTAATTTTAATTTATGTAAAATTCTCCCAATAGAAGGGCGAGAAGAGAGAGGCGATGCCTATTTGCAGTCCCTGCCTGCTTGGAGCCAAAGTGAAGTCCAACTTTTTAATAAGGATTTTTGAAATGGAAAAGCATTTTATGGATAGTTTGTTCATGTAAATCCACATGCACATTTCCCTGCTCTTCTTTAGCTGATTGTGGTCATGAATAAAATATGCTCCTCCAACTTGTCTCCTTTCCACTTATGGACACCCACTCCGCCCCTTCAGGTTCTTAGGGCAGATTGATGCCTGTGGATAGGTGAAGCCACTCAGGAGCTTACCTGAAGAAAGAATCCCATTTCAACTAGAGTTGCTTTTTATCACTGCCGTATTTTGCAGCTCTGGTGAAAGTTAATCCCATAAATTGAACTAGATGCATTTGCAGAAGGGTCCACATGAGTGGGTTGAGATGAATAGGTTAATAGCATAAGAAAATGTACATCTTCATAGGGCCTTTGATCCAGAGAAATCCAAACGCACATGACAATTGGCTATGCAAGCTGTACACAGCCTTGGCCCAGCACTGTCGCAGTTGCTGCATATGAGCCACTCCTACAGGAATCAGTGGAAGTTGTGCAAATAGGGAAAGTCACACGCTGGGACCACTTTGCAGTCTCACAGAGCTCTGTCCTTCTTCCAGTTGCTCACTAAATGCAAAAGCAGCATTGTGGGCTCTTTGGCAAAGCTGCCAGTATGGACAAACGCACATCAGCACTTCATGCTCTCAGCTCCCCATCCATGTGCAAAGAAGTGCCTACATTGCCCCACCTGGTATGGTTGTCAATGACCTACCCTATATTAGAACCAGGGATTTCATTCTACAATACCTTCATCCGTGGTCATGCTGGCTGGCACAACAGTCCTCAACACACTGCACATTTGATGAGGAGGATCACTTTTGAAATTTGGGCACCCCAGCAGGCCATCTTAAGACAGAAGGAGGCGAATACCATTTCTAGGTGAAGCTACAGAGGGAATCTGGGAAAGCAGAATTGACAAGTGGTTAGAGCATCAGAAATAGTTCTCCTTTCAGGGGAGAGGGTTTTTCACCACAAGAGAAGCCAGATATTATAAATAAGAGATTGACCCAAACCAGAATCCCAGCGTGAACCCTTAGCTCCTGATCCAAACTTCTGGCGTTCAGTCTTTGGCCTCAGATCTGGCAGTTTTGTGTGGGCTCAGCAATGCAAAGCAGCCAGCAAGATGCTCCAAAAGACCATCTGAGGATTTCTGTTGACAGAACAAAATCCTGGAGTGGCACAGAGTCAGAATCCTGGAGTGGAACAGACCTCTCTATGATGTCCAACTGAGCCTGTCTCCACTAAGGGGGCTGGCACCATAGGGGACATGCTAAGCAAGGACAGTATGGGGGAAGCTCCACTAGTATGCTCCGTGTGCTCTTTGGCCGATACAGCAAGTGGCCCCAATGAAATTGCTGCTGGCCCTTTATCTCTGTAATTGGCCAAATCAAGGCACTCCCACCCCAAGGTCAAATTGTGCTCTCCCTACTTGTGCAGAGAGCCCCACTGTAATCACTAAAATTATTCATCTGGCACTGTCAGCTGGATTTGGCTCCTTTCACCTATACACCCCTAAAATGGAGAGACTGAGCTCCAGTTCACTGTCTGTACCATCCTTTATTTCAGAGAGTTTTGATTCACACATTCAGAAAGTCATTTGGATCTAAATTCTCTTGTGAGCCTGTCTACTGCAAAGGCACCAAAACAGATTCTGTTGTTGAAACAATGTTCTGCTTGATAGCTCATAATGTTTTCCCCCACTAACCCTGCACCTTGTGTTACTTTCCTATTCAACGAAGTGACTAGAATTAGAGAGAAGTGTCTATGCAGTACCTGTATTATTGTCACACCTCTTTTTTATATGTGCTGCACCTTTATGTTTCTAAGACTTTGCTCAGGATCAAAATATCTCTGCTCTAGCCCCAGGATCAAGACAGATCCTTATTTGCAGCTGAAACAGAAGTGTATAAACAGTGCAAATCCAGCAGAGATTAACTTAGTCCTTATGATGGGGTGTCTTTTCCCCTTCAAGGCCTGACTAGGTAAAAAAAGTCCATTTGCCCTGAGCCAAGAGACCGGAATGATAAGGCCTAAAGCGTGATGAAGCCCCACTAAGGAGGAGCTGGGATAGATGTAAAGCCTGATCTACACTAAAGGGGAAAGTCGCCTTAAGATACACAACTCCACCTACATAGCTGGAGTTGAAGTAACTTAAATCATGTTTTGGAGCCATCTACTCAGCAGATAGTACTCCTGGGGAGGAGCAGGACTACCGGTGCTGATGGGAGTGCCCACTCAGTTCAAATTAGCCTGTTTTTACTAGACCCGCTAATTTGAACCCCAGAAGATCGACTGCTGCAACTTTGATCTTCTCTGTAGTGTAGACAAGCCCTTTAAAGAAAGGAATTTGGTGGTATGTAAGGAACTCAATAGCTGCTCTCAAGAGAGATGAGGAATTGTCAACAAACCCGGAGGTGTAAGCCCTAAAGTCCTGCCATAGAATATAGATTCTGGCAAGAACCTGACAAGGGGTGAAATAGCCACAGAGAGCAACAGTAACCCAGAGGGATGCCAAAAGATAGAAAGGAGCCCAGTGGAACAGCAACAAGATCAGAGCTTGAGCTGACTGTAGTTGCTGGGCATAGGCTAGAACCTGGAGTAGTGGGTGGGCAAGTGGGTGGGCACAGGTTCCCCAACCAGCCAGTGGGGAACTGGCACCGCAAAAGTGGAGCATAACACTATCTGCAACTAGTAGTCTGGTAGGACTTCGATAGAGACTGGGCTGGAGGGGCAGGCCATAAAAAGGCAGCAAAAGAAGTGAGCAAGACATCACAGTGGTGAGTAATGAATCCCATAACACTCCCCAATAGGCACAAACATCAGCCATTTTCTTCTCAGGGTTGCTGCAACTGGTTAGAGAGGAGATGCCAGGCCTATAACACACACAGGCTATGTCTACATTGCCTCCATTTTGCACAAAAAATATGCAAATGAGGCAAAGTGTGGAATATTGCCATGCCTCATTTGCATAATTAATGAGCGCCCGTTTTTGCACAAGAGGCTTTTGCACAAAAAGGAGTTGTCTACACAGCTCCTTTTTGCGCAAAACCCCCTTCTTCCTCAAGAGCCATTCTTCCTGAAAAAAATGCAGAAAGAATGCCTCCTTCTCCATGTAGACGGCTCCTTTTTGCGCAAAAACCTCTTGCGCAAAACCGGAGCCTCATTAATTATGCAAATGAGGTGCAGCAATATACCACGCTTCGCCTCATTTGCATGTCTTTTGCACAAAACAGGGACAGTGTAGAAATAGCCACACTGTGTTCTCTCTTAGAGATAGTGTTTGTTCTTGTTGTTTTCCTTAATCTAAAATGAAGCTAATTCCCAATAAAAGTAGGTGTTTTGTGTGTTGATAATAAAGGCAAGGGAAAGATTCTAAATTTATGTATCAATGGCTATTTAATCATTGTCAGCGCTGGTCACATAGCTGAAAATAGACAATACATACACTGTGCTTCAGCTTTAGAGGCTATATACTGCTACAGAATGCAGAAAGTGATTTGTGACAGAAGAGAATTTTTTTTTGTCTCCTGCCAAAGAGCTGTCATTTCTGACTGCATAATATAAATGGCTCACACACAACATGAAAAAGCTATTATAGAAAGTAACCTTTCTGTTTTCTAATAAATGCATCCCAGCAACAGAAAACTTACAATATGAGGCAGGTATAAATAATGCAAAGGCAGGAAAGTGGGAGGAATACTGTCCACAAAAGGAAGTTTCCCTTCAGTTCCCAGGAACATTTCCTAGGATTTACCTGGTGACAAAATTGTGGCCTTATTCATTTCAAATATTAAAAAATAATTGTGAGCTTTTCATAGCTCACTGATTCATGAGCTGTCAGATCTCCTTTCTCACGCACACACCTGTATGGTACTCAGAAACTTGATTAATTACGTAGATGGAGTTGACGTGTCTTAAAGTGAATTTCTGCACCATCCACACAGCAGTTGGCCAATAGGAGCAAACGCGTCCGTCAGTTTCCCTTATTCCTCATGAGGAGCAGGAGCACTGGCGCTGATGGGGCGTCTGCTGAGTTCCATTTAGTGGGTCTTCACTACACCCACTAAATCGAACCCCGGAAGATCAACCGCCACCCTAACTGAGATGAGAAGATTGTTTTCAGGCAGCCTCTTCATTTTCAGTGGAAATTCCTGCAATGCTCAGTGGGTTAATTTACTTGTAGGGAATTCTCATGGTTTGAAGGGATTTTTTTAAAATTCTTCTAAAAACAGCTTTGGGTGTTCATATTTTAGAGAAGTGTTAAAGGCTTTGGTCTTGCAAGGAGCTTCTGAAGGGTTAAACCCAGTTTCAAGACTGAGGCCAAAATATTTGGGGTGAGCTTGAGTCAAGAGTCTCTTTTTCCAATATTTGTTCAGACCAATCAATTTGTGCAATCTAGTCTCCTATTAGAGCCAAGATGGGAGAAGCAGAATGCATTATGCTGTGCCTCTTTCAAATATCAAACTGAAAAAAAGTAACTAAGGGCTCCCAAAATAGTAGCCTTATTGGTTTGCAAATGTATAAATAATCATCCTTCTTCTCATGTACATACCCTTAATTTTACAATAATGGAAATACATGCTGTAGGCTAGTTCCATGCTCAGTTCTGCTTGAGCCCTTTCCTCAGAGCTCCATTTATTCTCCAAACACATAAACAAAAGGAAGGGTGGAATATGCAATAATTTTGTTCTGGACTAAGAATATGGTACCCTCTGGCATCCAATAGCTAAAGGATTTGCCATTCCCTCAACCCTGGGGTTCACAGAACTTGCTTGCCCTCTTACAGCCTGCTGCTACAGCCACAGGAGAAGAAATTCTCAGCTCTCTCATTGTCCCAGGCTCCTTCCCAGAGCTGGCAATCTTATTTATATCCTCTAGCTGAGACTCAGACCTCATCATTAGATGCCGTTCAGTTGGGTCAGCTGATTCCCAGCACCTGCCTGCCCGGCTTCCCTTCAGAATCAGAATGACAGCTTGCTGCTTCCCCCCCCCCCCCCCCTCGCTCCCTTTGCAGGCCATTAAAGGGGTAGATTGTCCTAGTGCACATCTCCAACACAGTTGGTCAAATATTAGTTGAAAATGATACTCATTGTGAATTTAGCTTTTTTCAATTTCTGGCTGAGAATTGTGCAGCCAGTGAAAATACAGCGTTAGTGGAGTCTGCATGATACATAGTAGAGCTGGTAGCAGTGTTTTCAATACAAAAAAATTCATTGAAAGCTAGCCTTTTGGGAAAAAAATTCATGAAAAATTGTTCACGTCAATTTTTTTTAAAAGCTGGCATTTTAAAATCAGCCTTTCAGTCATATTAAAAATAAAAAAAAACTTGTAAAGTATTAGAAATGGAGTTCAATAAATACATTAAGTTAAAAAATAAAACATTTTTGATCACGATTAAAAAAGCTGATCAAATTTGTTTGCAAATTTATTTGCTAGCACTGGTTTTTAATAACTTTAAAATGTATATCAATTTGTTAACTAGTTTAATCATTGGCTTTTTGCTGGCCCTCTGCACAGGGGTGAATTTCATGCACAAAAAGCCATTTTTCAAACAGACATTAGGGGGAAAAAAGGTTCATTCAAATGTCTAACGTAGTGACTTGGAAGAGGTCATGACCAGGGCTAAGTTGAGCAATGAGTGGGAATTTGCACAAATATTCACAAATGCTATTTGCAGAGTTCAGCTGGATCTAATAACTAGTATAAAAGCTATTGGTTGGTATTTAGAAATCATAGCAATTATTAAGAATCTGAATGCTTGTTGGCTTAGGAAGCATCACTTTTCAGCTAAAATATTGATTTGTATGCATAAAATTCTATTTCTTGAGGTATTGGTTGGGAAAATACCTGCTGTATGTTTTACATAAAAGAATGTTGTGCTTTGTTTTGCTGCATATATATTTTACATGGCAAAATGAATAGTGTTCTCTTGATACAAATCACAGCTTTACATACTAGGTAGATGCATTAATTGTATGTTGTCTGTTCTGAAAGAGGAGATGCACCACACCCTTAGCTGATGTACAGCAGCATAGCTTTGCTGAAGCCAAGTATAGCCCATCTTTATGATTTTAGTCTATTCAAATAAAGGAATCTCATTCTCACATCTTTACTCAAAGGTTTACAAGGAATGCCTCCTGTAGTATCTGCAAAGTTTCTTCGTTATCCATCTTTAAATTCCTCCATAAAATACTGCTTTGCTAGCTCTTCACCAATATTGACTAATTGTTTTCTTGTTCTGCCCTACATATCCATATCCATTTATCATCTCTTGTCTTAGTCTGAGATCGTAAGCTCCTTAAGGCAGGAACAGTCTTCTTGTTCTGTGTTTGTACAGCACCTAGTACAATGCGGTCCTGGTGCATAACAAAGGTTCTTAGATGCTGTAGTAATATAAACAATAAAAACAGGATGAGAAGTGTGCAAATATTGATACTGTAAGGACCTGCCTAGGGTATATATACTGCAGCCCTCTAGTGGCTAAAATCAGAATTGCTTTTCTTTATCATGGACGTCATATGATTGACAGCTACTGGAGATTCACCCTTAGTCCAGTGATAGGAGCATGTGTTTTGGGCACAGGAGGACAGTCTGCTGTTTCTAGACATTCTGAATGGTCATAGCAACAACCATGAAGTGTTAGGAGACCATGGATTTCTTTCAATAGCATTTTTTATCCAACTTGCTCAAAACATTTTGCGTACCTTGGTGACAGGCCTCCCAATCCCTGAGGTAAGCAATGGCTACTATGCTCATATTACAGTGAAGCAAAGTGGCTGTAGCTCAGTTTCCTACTAAGAAGGTATTTGTGCCTTGAGCCTTGGCAGACTGTTAATTTCCACCGTGTGTGCAGGTGTTAGCCAGCTACTCCATGAACATGACAGCAGAAACTGTTCATTCTGAACAAGTCCTTCATGATAATGTGTAGCAGGGCCTTTAAACAGTTCTTGTTTTATTATAGAGTCACATTAGCTAAGATTATGTAGCATTCAAAGCTCAATCTGCTTCTTTTTCTGTGGGTCCTTGGTGTTTCTGTATTTGCCTCCATTGCAAATGCTAATGTTATTTCCATCATTATCCTGCTAGCAGCTCTTCACTAGAGTGAGAGAAAAGCAAGATCTTTCACCCATATGTTTATATCACTACTGGGAATTAGCTGAATGGAAGATGAGCACAAACAGCCTTCATTTACCATGAAAAAGCAGGCTGGAAAGTGTCAGGAGATGCAATGAATGAACTTCTCTTGCTAATGGCCGACTGGTCTTGTTATTAATACAGATATAATGATGTTAAAGTTTCTCTATTAAGTCAGCAGGCCTGGGCTATTGGTTACACTTCATTTCTTAGAAATAGGCTCATTTTTCAATTACATCTTAATTTGCAGTGTCTTTAAATGCCTGGAGAATACAAGAAGTTCAAGAGCCCATTACTGGGGATGCTGCTGCACTTCATCCAGACAAAAATGTCAGTGAGATGAAGGCTCTTGTTTGGAACTCACTTGCTCTTTACATGCAGACACCAGTGCATTGGCTTGTCTCCCTTCTCTGACAGAAAATCATTTGATCCATGTAGCTCAGGAACCAACACTTAGAACAATGAACACAATTAAAATTAAGCCAAGCTCACATTGTGGATCCAGCTTAAAATCTCCCACACAACTCCAGGCTGTTCAGACTTATGGATGGAGTAGTCTTCTACCAGAGACCTCAGAACAGTAACCCAAGCTAATGAATTAAGCAGTGGTTAACAATCTAGGCCCAGACGGTGGTTGGCCAGAGAGTGGGTGCTGAGGGAGGCCAGAGGAGAAGAATGCCAGGAGCCTTCTTTTTTTTTTTTTCTGTGTCTGTTACCAGCTCCTACTTCAGGGTTCAAATATTAGTTCCTGCAGATGCCTAGAGCCTCTGAGCTTAAGTCATCCAATGTCCCCTTGGGAGAGAGAATTCCCCACTGCCCCCTGTGCAGGGCTGTGGCAAAAAGGAATCTGGCCCAGTGACTTTTGTTATCAGAAGGGGGTTACAATGCAATGAAGTTTGAGAACTATTGAGGTGTCACATTAGGAAATCTAGTATAGTGTAGTCTGTTAATAGTTGCCAAGCACAGAGGGAAATCAAAGAGAGAGAGAGGATCTGGTTCTGACTGAATCCTGGGAAGAAAAATGTAATGGTGGTTGGTGGTGGGAAACCACCTACCTTCTCAGCAGCCTAATCTCCCCATTGACTGGGTGAACAGGCCACACACACTCAGCCTTGGTGATTCCTCGCTACTTTTGGACATATATATTACTAGAGAGTCAAGGAATGTGGGGTCTCTGCCCTTTCCTCTCAGACAAGGAAAAAGCCACAGTGGTCTACTCGCTTGTCACCTTCACTGGACTGCTGCCACACATTCTAACTGGAGCTGAGTCTGATCATCACACAAACTGGAGCTGAGGTAGCAGCCAGTGTCTTACTATCTCAGCAAAGACAGGAGGTCCATAAACTCCGTGCTCTCTCCCTTTGTTTCCTGACTCAATTTAAGGCCAGATGCCTAATGTGTAAGAGCTTTAGCAATCTGGGACTTAGCTTTTTCAGAGCTGACTTATCCATGAAGATGGCCGCCCTCCATAGGATGATGCAGTTGGAAAAACTGAAGATACAAGTTTCAGGCACTGGAGGCAAAGTGCTTTTTAGTAACAGGCCATCAGGAAATGGATCACAAAAAATAGGTGTGCTGGAAGGAATGAGACTGCTAATGACTTGTACAGAGGGATAAACTGTGTAGGAACAGGTCACCCATGTAAACTTCCCATCTCGGTAATGCTGCCATGGTCAAAGAGACAGACATTGCTCTATTGTGTTCAGTAAGTGATGGCTGGACAAGTGAAAGCTTCCCTAAGGCATGCCTACCTTCTACACCCAGAGTTTAAGGCCAGATCATTTAGCTCAACCTTTTGTGTACCTCAGGCACACACCCTAATCCTAACAATCAAGTCTGAGCAAAGACTAAATACCATGATAATCAATTAAAGAGTTAATGGAAAAATTGTGTGGCTTCCCCTTTTTAGTCCAGACCCTTCTATTTTTCTGCTCTTGTCCCCCTTCCTTCCCCCTCCCCTGACACCACACACCCAGAGTGTGTACCAAACTCTAGGAAGCGAGTATTGACATTGCATCACTGGAAAGACTAAACCACAAAGGGCTAATTCCTTGGTCATAGTGAGGTAAATCCCCCTCCCAGTGCCTAGCTGGAGATGCTGGACTGCCTGTTAGGAGCAGAGTGGTGGTAAGGAGCAAGTAGTAGTAGGAAAATAATCTACACAACCCTCTAGGCTGTGAAGCAACAGTGGAGTTGCCTTGTGGCTGGCTCTGATGTCCTGGGACTGCAGAGGCAACAACACCATCTTCTGCTCCTTTCCAGCTCTGCTCTCATATCCCCTGGCATGGAAGGCTGCTAGGTACACTCCCAGAGAGTGAGGCTCCATAGCACAATAGGCGTATGCACCCACTTCCCAAATTTCACCCCCTCCCACACACACACACACACACACACACACACACAGGCTCTCTAACTGCCCTCATTCTATTGCCTCTGAATACCTCAGTGCTCACAGGGGAAGAGGTAGGAATTACACCCGGCCCTGTATGTATCAGTGTGGCCTAGTTATGGGTTAGAAAGGAGATAAGTAAAAGGAGTACAGAAGAGTGAGCAAGACAGGGTTGACACACAAGGCAGAATAAGAGACTTGCCCAAGAGAACACACAGAATCTATAGGGGAAAAAATCCAGTCTCTGAGTCCTGACCCATGACTTTAACTGTTAAACCAGCCTTTCCCCCACAATCTACACTTAACCTGAACTCTGTATTTCCCTAGTACAGTGTTTCTTAAACTTTTTAAGACCAAGGAACTCCAAACAATAATTTTTTTTATGAGGAACACCAAGGACTTTTTGTTGAGAAAAAAAAGGTCGCCTGCTCCTTTAAGGGTGGCCATTTTGAACTCTGTTGTTCTCCGCGGCACACCTCTAATAGTCTCGCGGCACACCGGTGTACCACAGAACACAGTTTAAGAAACACTGACCTAGTACCTTTCATCCAGGGGTCTCCCTGCCCTGTACAGAGAGGTAATTACTCTGGCTTTGCCATACCTCTTTCCATTTAAGAGAAGACATGGAGGTCCCTACTTTGCCACTTGACCAATTTACACATACCAAGCCAGTGATTTGACAGATGGTCATTTTTGTACATACTGATTGAAAATGGAAAATGTATCCTAAAAATATAGGGGAACAGAAGAAAGGGGGTTGTTAGATCTATACCACTGATCAAGCCCACACAGTTCTGATTATCTGGAAACTAGTTCACTCTCTCTCCCTCTCTCTCTCTCTCTTTCGTTCTTGCTGCAAAAAGATGACTCAGCAATGCCCAGCATGGCAGCATATGATTTAGTGCCCTTGTCATGCTGGGAGATTGATCCTTGAAAGTGTGCCTATCTTTTCTAATGCCTTCATCTTGATATATTTGACTTGACTCTTACCAGGGGGAAGAATGACCCTTTGCCTGGTATGCAGCTCCATGGAATTTCTTCTGGAAGCAAACCTGCTCAAAGTACGTAGGCCATATAGATCAGCAAACTAATCTTTCAGTCCATTAGTGGCAGGGGAGCAGGGGAATGACAGCTCCACACAGCTCTGTCACTGCAAAGCTAATAAGCTGCTGGGAGCAGTCAGCGAGATTTAACCTCCCCGATTAAAAGGACTAAGCCTCCTGAATGTGAAAGCTACTGATATTCATAATCATAACCTTTCCCTCTTAGAACCAAAAGATGGTGCTTAAAATGCACTATTTACATCGGGGAATATCCAGCAGGCTGAACAGTTCTTGCAAATAGGATTTGAAAGGGTTTAACTTTCAACTAACATGATCTGAGACCAAGGCAAGAACTTGCCTTGGAAAAACTGGAAGTTGGGAAATTTATTTGATGTAAGAATAAGTGACCCATCCTTGAAATATTAGCATTTTCATTTGCTTGTTTAATTATAAAGCTATTAAAACTAGAAATGGACTCATAAGCTTTCGGTAAAATTCACCTCTGTGCAAAAGCCCAGCCCGAAAAGCCTAGGTTGGAAAGGATGGGAAGGACTGTCTAGTTCAGGGGTAGTCAAACTCACTGACACTCTGAGTTGCATATGATAATCTTCAAAAGGACTTCACCACCGTCCTAGTAAAGTAGTTTTTCCTAATTATTTTACTGGAGCTTGGAAAATGTTTTTGGGTGAAGTTTTCCAGTGAAAAATACAGATTTGGCAACCCCAAAACATTTTGTTGGATAGACCTCGGAAAACAATGCTTCAGTATCTTTCATTGCTACTGGTTCCCTTCTTGGCTGGGTCATTAAAGTAGCAGCAAGGATGAAATTTTCTGTTTAAAATCTACAGGATCATTTGAGAACAAATCAAACAAACCAAGTGAGATCAGATAAGGTGACATTGTATCACCACCATAGTTGCTCTTTTTAGCCTTAAAATCCGATCCCGAAGAGAAGTTATTTTCCACTCAGCATAATAGGAACTCTTAGGTTGTATGGTCCTACAGTTGTATTGCTAATAAATAATAGAGTAGGTAGGACTAGGCCCTAAGCCAGGACAGAGTTGCTTTTAATAGACGTGGTAGCTTGGAAATCCTGAGGAAAATGATGGACCTGCAACTGAGATTTAAATTAGGCTGAAGATATTTGTATTGCATTCTGCTCTCCTTTTGTACCTTCTTTTGCGTGGGAATACTGTACAAATTAGGGCTTTGCAGCTGTAAATTGTGCACTGTGAAAAATCCAGCATAAGAGAGTTTCTTTATTCAGACCATTAAATAGCAATAGAAGAACCAGTCTAATATGAGCTAGTGCGCTAGTTTCATAGCTAGTGTTTGAAGTCTATTGAGAGCAAGATGTGTTCCAAGCTACTATGCTACACCATTGAAATACATTCATATTCTATTCTTCTATCTACAGTCTTGAGTTAGCACTGTCATCCATTTCACTGTGTCAATCAAGCAGTAACTGATTTAGGGACAATCTGATTGACACTCCTGTAAAGTAAGAGTATTTCCCATGGCTTTAATAAAGGTACTACAGATTCACCCCATAATGAAACCAGGACATGGCCCTTTATAATTGCACAACCTACATGCAAATAACCAAAGCACACTCTGGGGAAATAGAGTGCCCATGCAGAGAGAGCAGTTTCTTAATGAACCACACCATGAAGTCTTCATCCAGATAACATGTCGAAGTCAGTGGGGACTTTTGCCAGAGTAAGACTTGGTCTGTTTATAGAAGGGGTCCCAAACTCCCCACCTGTGGGTCAATCCCAGATGAAGAGGTTGAGTAATCCAACCCGGGGAGGCCTGATGCCACATGGCAGCAGTGGCTGCATGCTCCCTTTCCCCCACATTCCCTGCGGTGGCAGGATCCCTGAAGCCACATGCTGGTAAGCTGGGGCACCATGGGGAGGAGACAGTGGGGTGATGCCAGGAAGGCACAGGGCTTGGGGTCTGGTAATGGACAGGCACTCCTCCAGCCTCCCAGGAGTCTCAGACCAGATTGCATAATTGCTTCAGCTAGGACTGGCCTATTGGCTGGGACTTTGAGATCCCTGTTTTATAGGGACACCACGGTGTGACTATGGGGTTATCAATATTCACTTTGATCCCTACCTTCTCTGGAGGAAGTAATCTACTATAGCAAATGTTTCAAAGATGCCTAAGGGACATGGGAGCCTAAGGCTCATTTTTCAAAAGTGATCAGGTAAAGGTTTTTAAGTCTTAGTAAAATCCACTTTTGAAAATGATGCAAGATCCTAAATGCCTAATTACTGTACTTCTGAAAAGGGTACTTAAGCGCTTACGCCGAAAAAAAATTACTAGAAGGTGGGCACACAGGTGATTGAAAAACCATACTCAAAGGGATAGACATAAGAGAAAGTTTGCTGTCATCCTGGGAGGATGTATTTAGTGGTGTCCAACTGGGTCTGTTCTAAGTCTGGTACTAGTCAATATTTTAATGAAAGACTAGGATAATGGGGAGCATGCTCATTAAATGTGCCGAGGACACCAAGCTGTGAGGGGCTGCAAAGACTTTGGAGGACAGGATTAGAATTCAAAGGAACCTTGACAAATTGGAGAATTGTTGTGAATTCAACAAGAGGAAATTCAATAGAGATAGTTGCAAAGTACTTCATTGGGGGGAAGGTGTGGAATCAAATGAACAGCTGCAAACAGGAATAACTGGCTCAGCAGCAGTATGGTCGAAATGGATCTGAGAATTACAGTGGATCACAAGTTGAATGAGTCAACAATGCTGTGCAATCTTGCCCACATGCTCAGGGTCTAACCACAGGTGTCAACTCCATGGGTACTCCAAATTAACAGATGCTCAGCACCTACCAGTAGTCAAGCCCCCTCTCCTTTCCCCATCTCCCCCCAGAGCCTCTTGCTGATGGAGGCCCTGCTGATCAACTCCTGGGGTGCTGGGAGAGAAAGGGAGGCACAGAGATGGGGTACACTCAGAGAAGGGGTCAGGAAGAGGTGGTGAGGAGGTGGGTTGGAGGCGAGAAGAGGCAGGGCAGGAGCTCAGGGGAATGGGTGGAGTAAGGGCTGGGAAGGGGCAGAACAGGAGTGGGAAGAGGCAGAGTAGGAGCATGGAGGAAGGGATGGAATGGGAGTGGAGCCTGGTGTGTGTGGCAGTGGGGAGGGTTTCACACACCCCTCCCCCCAGCTAGAAAGGAATTCAGTCCCTATGGTCTAACTGACCATTATATTTGGAGTAGTTTCCCCCTAGGTAAGATTGGCAGAGATCCTAGAGATTTTTGCCTTCCTGCAGCAAGGGGCACAGGTCACTTGCAAGTGCAAACTAATGTGAATGGTGACTTCTCTGTAACTCCATCTTTAAATCATTATTTGAGAACTTCATTAACTCAGCCAGAGGCTATGGGTCTATTTTAGGATGGGTGTGTGAGGTCCTGTGGCCTGCAATGTGCAGGAAGTCAGACGAGATCACGATGGTCCCAATGGGCCTTAAAATGAGTGGTGGGAAAGGCTAATGTCATTCTGGGGTGCGCTACTTGGAGTGTTTTAAGACCAACAAGGGAAATAGCTATCCTGCTCTGCTAAGCACTGGTGAAGCCTCATCTCAAGTAGTGTGTCCATTTCCATATGCCACACTTTCCAATTTGTCCCACTCTTTAGTACAATCCAGAAGAGAGCAACAAAAGTAATAAAAGGGTTAGAAAATCTGACCTTGGAGTAAAGCTTATAAAAACAAACCAGAAAACCACCTGGGCCTGGTAGACTTAAGAAGATGGGGGGAGAGGAGAGGAAGAAGCTCAGATCTTCTAATCTGAAGATGGTGATCTATGGTTCTCCATGATCTCTGAAAGTAGGACAATAAGTAGGGGGCTTCATCCCTGGCAAAGGGGAGGTGGCTTAAATGTTAGGGCAAAGTTTTCTAACTGTGAGAGTAGCTAAGCTCTGAAATAAGCTTTGAAGGGAAGTGATAGAATCCCCATCCCAGAATCATGGTAATGTAGGACTAGCAGGAACCTTTTATGCCATCGAGTCCAAGCTTTTGCACTGAGGCAGGGTTAAATATGATCTATCCTCCCTGACAAGCATTTGTCTAATTTGTTTTTAAACTCCACCCCCCAACAATAGAAATTCGACAACCTTCTTAGGTAATTGTTCCACTGCTTGAGGCTTTTCCATTCAGATAGTCTACAGTATGTTCTAAAACAGGGGAGGAAAAAGCCGCCTTAGCCCCACATCTCAATCCATTTACTCATCCCATCTATCGATCCCTATAGAAGTTGAGAACAGAACAACCTATGGTTCACTTTCTAATTTTGCTGGAAAGTGCTCAACCTCTACCTTGCCCCAGATCCTGTGCCCAGTCCACTGCTTTTCCCCAGACCTCACCCTCTCCCTTACCACCTCATTCTGCCCCCTCCCCCAACCGTGCCCCCTCCTCACAACACCTCTTCCTGCTCCTCAGCACCTCCTGCATGCTGCTGAACAGCTGAGCACTGGTAGGCAGGAGGTGTGGGGAGGGAGGAGCTGTTCAACAGTGCCACCAGTGGGTGATCCAGACCTGGAGGGTCTACACTGGAGTCAGTGTAACCACCACCAGGCAGATTTGAGCCTGGGACCTCTGGAGCTTAGTGTAGGAGCCTCTACAGCTTGAGCTATAAAAGACCGCTGGCTCTCAGCTTACGCTGTAGGGCAAACTCATTCTCAGTCTAAGTGCCACTAAATGAGACAGTGAACCACATGCACTAGGCATGTAGGTTACATCAGCAACTATGGATGGAAGGGTTTTTTTTACACAGTTATGAGAAATGTAAAAACAAACAATCAAGCAGCCAGCAGTGAGAGTCATAGATAATGGACGTGATTTTCAATGATGCTGCAACCTGGCCTTTCCACGTTCATGCACAAAGAGATGTGTGTACATCACCTGCATACATAGGCAATAGAATTTTACTTGCATGTTTCTGAGATGATTGTGTACACACACATACACTATCACTAGTATGTGTGAAAAGTATGTGTTCTCTACTGTAGCAAGCGTTATTGCAGGAACCTCTGGAGAATCAGGCTGTATATGCAGGCTGTTTCCATACATTATTACTTACTCTTTTTTTATTTTTAAGTATCCCATCTCTGGATGCCATGGCAATTAGCAAAAGTACTGTACATCCCAAAACAGATCAACTTCCAATCTTACCATGTAGGGAAAAAATAACCAGTCGTAAACAAAGTATCCCTACCTCTTAGCTTTCATTTTCTGAACATGTTTCAACTTAAGAGCTTAATAAAATATTGCTTGAAACAGGCACACATTTGTAAGTACAGTATGATCTGTGCTCCCTGCTGCACAGTCTTCGGCAACAGACTTGTTACCTTTGCTGCTACTCTAGCTTGATGTGTCCGTTTAATACTCTCCAGAGCACCAGAGGACATAGGGATCTCTATGCTCTAATAACCTTTTGTTCTAATTGCCAATGAAAAGGTAATAGGACCAAGAGGCACAGAGGTGTTTACTAAGATCTCCATTAAGTGCATAATCAAAACCAACAAAAATATCTGTGGCTTTGTACTAACGTACTAAATTAGCAGCCTGCGAAGGAAAGAGTGGTTCTAGGATAACAGGGTTAATGACCAATGCTCTGGTCATTAACAGTGTCCTGTGACCATAGTTGTTCTGTCTTAAATAAAGATAGTTCATTAAAGAAAAAAGAAGTAAACAGACTCTGTCACACACAAAATGTTTTCTTTTACCCAAGAACAAGGCCCAGCCCTTAGACTCAAGTCAGGGGCAATCTCAGTGGACAAGCCCTTCTGTAAAGAATTGTGATATGCAGAACATGAACACCATTATTATTTAAATGGAACACAGCCTTTCATTTGCCACTGGAGAACTGGGGCTACTACCCTGACCCTTCAGCTACAAAACCCATGAGCCTCTGCCAACTAAACTAAGGCACCTAAAGCTGTGGTGAGAGGTGAATCAGCTCTGCTTCTGTCTCTCCTTTGCAAATGGAAACCAGACACAGAGAGGTTGATTTACTGATGTGGCCACAGCAGGCCCAGCACATGTTACACCCACAGCAGTGAATCACAACATGAACTCTCAAACACCTTCTGTTACAAAAACACATGTGAAAGGAGATGTTTGCATTCCAGAAAAGCTCAGTCAGGTGGGGATAGCTCCTGACACAATGAATTCTCTTCATCAGCACAACCCTAATCATTTAAAACTATCTGCCTGCTGATTATGCAAATGCAATGCAATTCAGGCATGGACAGTCAAAAATGTATATCCGTCCATGCCAGTTTATAGCACAGTTAATAGCCCAGGATCATCAAAACTAACTGATTAGCTCCCAAGATCAATGTGTAAACATAATAGTACTGATTCTGAACTTCACTGATCTCCCTGGAGTTACTTTTGATTTACAGCAGGGTGAACAATAGGGAATCAGACCAAGTGTTTTTTAGAACTAAATTCCCATGTAACTAGAAAAGCTCTCAGGAATACAGATTCCTTAGTGAGATCACAATATAGCAAATCCAATAGTAGTTATTCCCCTGCTGCTCCGGGCAAAATACAGGATGAAAAGGATCATTGGCCCCCCATGGCAACTCTTAGGGTATGTCTACACTAGCCCCCTAGTTCGAACTAGGGAGGCTAATGTAGGCATTCCAAGTTGCAAATGAAGCTCAGGATTTAAATATCCCAGGCTTTATTTGCATGTTCCCGTCCAGTCGCCATTTTTAAATTCCACTAGTCCGAAGTAACTACACACGGCAGTGAAACGGTAATTCGAACTAAGTCCTTAGTTTGAATTAACTGTTACACCCCATTCCATGAGGAGACAAAGGTCCATGCTGAAGTGGGAGGGGCCTGTGTTGGGGAGCAAGCAGTTCTAGCTCCGAGCTCCACAGCCTTCATAAAGTTCTTAATGCCCTTGGTGCAGAGCAGCAGGAGAACTGGAGTTCAAGGGAGCTGTCAAATGGTTCCATAATGTTGTAGCCGACCCCATTACAGGGAGTGGCTGAATGGGCTGTGGCTCATCTCTCTATAGCCATCCAGTAGCACACTGGGTGTGCCACACACAGAGGCACGTGTACTTGCACCTCCAGAGTGACTGAGGTTTCTGTGAATTGGACTGCCAGACACTGAAGGTGCAAACACTCCAGCCCCATTTGCTTCAGGTCCCAATCCAGCCACTAGGGACCATTCAGTCCAGGGGTATGAAAGCACCAGAGTCCCTGAGCCATCCCTTTGCACTGTCCTCCTGCCTGCAGGCTGCAGCCTTGTGTCCTCCTGCTGTCGCTACTGCTCTCTCTTGCCTGCAACAGGGTGTGTTTCAGCTCAACTCCCAGGTATCCAGTTGCTTCTAGTGCAGCTGCCAAGTTTCTAATCAAATAAAACCATACACCTTTGCCCCATCCCCTGCCCCGAGGCTCCATCCCCATCCCTCCATCACTTGCTTTCCCCCACCCTCACTCACTTTCACTGGGTTAGCACAAGAGCTTGTGGTTCAGGAGGAGGTGAGGGCTCTAGCAGGGGTGCAGGCTCTGGAGTGAGTTCAGAAATGAGGGGTCCAGGCAGTGGGAGGGGGCTCTGGGCTGTGAAAGGGGATTGTTGTGCGGCAGAGGTTCAGGCTCCAGCAGGGAGTTTGGGCTCGGGAGGGAGCTCAGGACGGGGCTCTGGAGCTCAGGAGGGAGTTCTGAACTTCCCTTCCCTATGCTGATGCAATTTTTGATGTCTTTTATTGGACTGATGTCCTATTGAGCAGTAACAGAACGTGCAGGAATGAGCTAGCAGGTTCACTACAATATATTCTATTACCAATAGTGATAGAGATGCAGCCATATTAGTCTGGTCTAGCTGAAACAAAAGACAGTCCTGTCTTTTGTTTCTTCTATTACCAAGACTGTCTTTCCAGAGGCATTTCTGGTTGTGTTAATCCCTCCTGTATTTTATAAGAATGAAGCAGAAATTTGTAGTGACCCCTAATTATAGTTACAAGAAGTGGCATAAAATATGATTCGGAGCAGCCATAAATCATGAGTACTAGAATTAGAAACGAGATCATTAGCTCTAAAATTCCCCAAACTCAGAATCCAGTCCCACACCCAACTTGTGGCTATCTCTTTGCATCAGATCCCAATGCCACTCAGCTTTGGTTGGGCCTCTGCTCCATCTGTCACGCAGTGCTCAAAGCTGGAGAGAGACAAGTGCCGTAGGAAGAATGGGGAGAAGGGAAAGTCAAGATGGGACATCTGAGGTCTGTCCTGTATTTTCAAAATACAATGCTGGCAACCCTACTGACTAGGCATGGGAATGGGTGGGTGTTCTGCATTGCCAGCAGGCTACATACACACTGCTTCAAAATAGATCATCACCATGTGTGCCTGCTCTGTATCCCAGGGTCCCCCTGTGTTGTGATGTGTGATTCCCACTGACTCGCCCACATGTTGTGATATAGTGTCAGTACCTTGCTGGTTGCTATGCTTACTCAGTGGGCTGTGGAGGACCCCCATTGAATCATAGAATACTAGGACTGGAAGGGACCTCGAAAGGTCATCGAGTACAGTTCCCTGCCCTCATGGCAGGACCCAGTACTGTCTAGACCATCCCTGATAGACATTTATCTAACCTACTCTTAAATATCTCCACAGCTGGAGATTCCACAACCTCCCTGGGCAATTTATTCCAGTGTCTGACTACCCTGACAGTTAGGAACTTTTTCCTAATGTCCAACCTAAACCTCCTTTGCTGCAGTTTAAGACCATTGCTTCTTGTACTAGCCCCAGGGGCCAAGATGAACAAGTTTTCTCCCTCCTCCTTATGATATCCTTTTAGATATCTGAAAACTGCTATCATGTCCCCCCTCAATCTTCTCTTTTCTAAACTAAACAAACCCAATTCCTTCAGTCTTCCCTCATAGGTCATGTTCTCTAGATCTTTAATCATTCTCGTTGCTCTTCTCTGGACCCTCTCAAATTTCTCCATGTCTTTCTTGAAATGCGGTGCCCAGAACTGGACACAATACTCCAACTGAGGCCTAACCAGCACAGAGTAGAGCAGATGAATGACTTGTGTCTTGCTCACAACACACCTGTTAATGCATCCCAGAATCATGTTTGCTTTTTTTTGCAACAGTATCACACTGCTGACTCATATTCAGCTTGTGGTCCACTATAACCCCTAGATCCCTTTCTGTGGTACTCCTTCCCAGACTGTCGCTTCCCATTCTGTGTGTATGAAACTGATTGTTCCTTCCTAAGTGAAGCACTTTGCATTTATCTTTATTAAACTTCATCCTATTTACCTCAGACTATTTCTCCAATTTGTCCAGGTCATTTTGAATTATGACCCTAACCTCCAGATTTGTCACAACCCCTCCCAGCTTGGTATCATCTGCAAACTTAATAAGCGTACTTTCTATGCCAATATCTAAATCGTTGATGAAGATATTGAACAGAGCCAGTCCCAGAACAGACCCCTGTGGAACCCCACTTGTTATGGATTTCCAGCAGGATTGTGAACCATTGGTGGTTGCCTGTAAGCACGGCCCAGCAGGAGGGGCCTCAGGACAGTGACCAAACCAGTTCTACTTGTTAAGGGAAGAGACGGGACAAAGGAAGTGTGTGCTGGGGGAACGGAGTTTTGGGCTGGAACCATGAGGGAGAGAGACTAAGGTTGCTGAGGCTGAGGGTTAGGGGTGATAGACTCCTAACCCAAGGGGTCTGAAACATCCTGGCCTCGATTCCTGTAATCACACCATGTCTATGCTGTGCTGTATCCTGGAAATGCAATAAAACCCCTCTATTCTACTGCTGGCAGAATCTTTTCTTGCTGCTACAGGGGTGCAGGACTGGAGGAGCCCCAACTGCGTCGTCACACCATGATCACAAATGCAGGGACTGGAACCCAACACGTGACAGCCCATCTCAGAGAACACTCCAGTCATGACAAAGCATCTACTGTGTGGAACAGGGGTCTGCAGCCTGCGGCACGCATGCCACTTATGGCAAACGAGCCGATTTTCAGCGGCACATGGGAGGAAGCTCAGCCCTGCCCTTCTTCCCCCACACAGCTGCTGAAGAGTGCTCCCTCTTCCCTGCAGCAGGTTCAGCTGCGGTGGGAGGAGGCAATGCTGGGACTAAGGTTCCTCAGTGGCACCACGGTCAGGACCAGAGGTGTCACAACTGCAGCCACACGGTCCAAGACTGGCCTGGGACCACGTGGCAGCAGCAGTGGCACCTCTGGCCTCCAGGGCTTGCCCATATCATGTGCCCACAGCAGCAGGGCCTCTGGGGTTGCTCCAGACCACGTGGTTGCAACTGCAAGGGGATGCGAAGCCAGGTAAACGTCCCCACTCATGCCCACACCCCCACACTCTAACGCCCCTCATTCATCTCCCCCTGCTAACACCCTGCATCCCCAGCTTGCTCTGATACCCTCTCTTGTTCTTACCCCCATCCTGCTCCTGCATCCACATTGCTCCTGCACCCTCTCTCCTGGCCACAACTGCACTTTCCCTTGCTCCTGCTCCCTCACCTGGCCTGCTTCTGCACCCCGTCTCCCTCCCAGATCATCTCTCCCCTGCATCCCTATCCTACTCGCACACTGAACCCCTCATTTTGTCCTTACCCCAGAGCCTAAGAGGGTCCATACAATTCACTGACTCCAGAACCCCAAAAAAGTAAATCTGGCCAATGGGAAACCTCGAACCTCAGTCCTCCCTGTCCCTTCCCCTCACCCCATGAGGCTGGACCACCAGAGGAATGAGGTGTCTCAGTTGGGGCCACATCAAGTCAGTGTTGGAGGTTTTTGGAGGAGTGTTTTTGCTTCACATTTGTGTGGTTCCCAACTGTTTTTTCTGTGGGTCAGTGACCTTGACCCAAAAAAAGGTTGCCCACCCCTGCCATAAATAAATAAAACATTTAAACCTTTTGTGTTGGACATAAATTTATATTTTACTTTATTTAAAATGAAGTTTGATAAACTCACATAAGAAAGTTAAAGCGCTTAATCTGTTTCATAATTTAAATTAAACTGTACTCCCTATCTTCAGTTGGTTCAGAAAATATGGTCACTATACCCAGCCTGACCCTGCTCCTCCCCTCCACCCACACACAGATCCACGAATAAGTTAAATCTTGACATGCCCCTTCTGAAAGGCTGCCGACCTTGGTGTAGAACATGGCTGCAGGCAGCACTGTAACATCCAAAGTGGTCTAACAATGGCTCTTGGGCTAGCTCTGGCTCCATTCTAAGGATTTCAAAGTCCTTCTTTCAGTTCCTCCCCTCCCTCACAAAAAACCCAACCTATAATTAAATGCCCTTTTACATCAGCCCACGCTAATGGAACATGGCTTGATGGGAACCTCTGAAATGCTGGCTCTCTGTGTACCATTCATTTCAAGTGGTACAGGGAATCAACTGGTGGTCTCCAGTCATTCTGGTAATTTATTTTTCTAAGTAAGACATTTCACTGTAACTCTGAGATGTCGGTTGGAGAGTGGCTGTTACTGGATAACACCACTCCAGGAGTCTGAGAGATTCATCCGCACCTTGTACTTCATATCTCCACAGGAGGGTGATTATCTCTTGATCACACTCTTTGCCATGATTTTTAAGCAGTACAGCTTGAAGAAAAAATAAAAGCCTGCATGGGAGAATTTCAGTGCCAGAATGAACTACACGAGAAACAACCACTTCAAAAATACTAGACAGTGGAAAGTAAAGTGACTAAGAACTGGAAAAAACTGCATTAAAAGCTTTCAAATGCAGAGATATTTGGGGTCTGGCCAATATTTAGGGGCAATCTATTTTCTGGCATTAGTTTTTCTGGACCATTAAGGCATTTGGAAACAGAAGCAGCAAGGACTGAACATGTACACAAATATACCTTGCTTCATAATGTAGTGAAGAACCATTTTGCAACAAGCATAACCAATTCAAAGGCTTTCAGATACCTATAAAAAGGGTCTGGTTTATCAGTTCTCAGTAAAATTTTGTCAGTTTTAAACCAGACCACAGTGAATAAAAGGCTTGGAATCTTGCTCGCCCTTTTATTAGGCTTAGAGATTTTTTTCCAGTAGGGAACTATGGATTCAAACCCTGTGCTATAGAGGAGTTCTGATAGAGATGCATCCAACATTGAATTCAAACCCCCTTGAACTTTGGGGAAATTGGTATCTAAGCTTGGATACAAAATTTGAGAAGGACACCCCTTTCTAGTTCTGCCTCTTTGCTATGAAAACCCTTTTGAAAGGCCAGAAAGTCTAAGAACATATGTAAAACAAAGGGGCACTGTTGCAAATATTTGAATCAGAACGCAGGATGTGGTTGTAACCCCTGGGAGGGGTGAACTGCTGAACAGTTGAGGAGGCAGACCTGCTTATGAGATGGGACATAGAGGACCTACACTATCATCTAATAGACAGCTCCTTCTTACTCATCACAGACCATGCTCCCCTACATTGGCTAAACTCCATGAAGGACCCCAGTCCCTGGATCATGAGATGGTACCTCTCCCTGCAGCCTTTTGACTACCAGGTACCCCCAGGAAGGGCACACATATGGTTTTCCCCTCAGGATGGAGGAGAGCAGGAGGAAGATGCATCACCAGGTCCTAGCTTGAGGGGAGGGCATGACGGGGTGCATGAGCCCTGCTCTAGTGAACAAAGGGTCAGTGAGCAGCTCTGGACCCAGAAGGCCCTGCACAGACACCCCTGCTTGGCATGCCCACATTAGAGGCTGAGCTCAAAAGAGAGCAGCTCAGCTCAGTCTAAGCCACTGAAGTTTTGTGTTCCCCCTCCCATGTGACCACAAGTCCTTCCTGTAGGGGGACAGGATCAATGAGTCATGACACAAACTAAAACCCTAAAACCCTCTGGAGCACTCTCCAGAGGCAGACCAATGGTGCCAATAGTGGAACTGAAGCAGGAGTAAAAAGTGACTCAAGCAGCAGGCACAGGGACACTTGAATTATTACTCCCAGGGGTTTGGGATGGAATTTGGCGGAGCACAGAGGGCTTGTGTTCCCCTACTCACAGCCATTGACCCTTATCACTGGGTGATATGGCTGTTGACTCATCACTGGGCCCCAAATTGGATCAGCGAGGCTCCATCTGGGTACAAATAAAGCTGGCTGGAGAACAACAATTCCATTTCTTGACTGCTTTTGAGGTTTGAAATGTTTTTGTTCCACATCAGAATATTTTCATGAAACAGAATTGGGCCAAACATTGACTTTTGGATCAGGAAGATCAGATTTTTGAGCTCTAACAGTCCACCTCTAGACCTGAAAATCCTTCCTTGTTCACTGTTTTGTCCAAATCAATGTTTTCACAAAAGGTTTTGGCTTCTACAAAATTGCATTTTGCAGTGAAAAAGAATTCTGGCTCAGTTTTCCACCAGTTCTAGGTACAAAAATCAATCTGTAAGGATCCAGTCACAGGAAGTATTGTCTTATACGGTAAGCTATTAGAACAGACCTCACCTGTAAAGAGCCTTGTGTACATTTGATAATATAACAATAAATAAATTGGTGAGGGCAAAGAAAGCTTGTTCAAGCTATTTTCAGCACAGTTGTTTAGAGAATTCTTAAGAGTTGCACTAATTAATATGGAGTGTGCCTTATTTAACTTTGTATAGACATTTCATTAATAGGGTTTTATTTCTAACCAAAGAACAATGCAATCTACAGCCATCACGAAATGGCTAGATTCATAGCGCCAGTTTCTGCCAATGGGGTTGCACAGGTGCAACTGGGCATATTTGGCCAAGTGCATTGGGTGAGAATTAGCAATCAGCAGACTATGTTGTTGTGCCATGTCACAATGGGGTGATGAGTGAGGGGGGCATGCAGGGTCAAGTGCCCTCCCCAGCAGCTAGGGATCAGAAAGGGTATGGCCAGGGCTAGAGCAGAAGAGCCTCTTCTGGCTGCTGGGATGCTGCCCAATGCAGAGCAGAAACTGCCTGGGAAAGAGCTTGGTGGCAGTGGTGGTGGGTTGCCTCCTGCCAGGCTTGGCTTCTGGGGATATTGGACAATCAAGCTACAACCCTCCCCTGCTACATCCTCTGCTGCCCCTCCCCAGCCAGCTCTCTTCCATGCAATTAGCTACACTGCACAGAGCAGCAACTGGGATTGGCTGCTGCCAGCTCTCTGCCTGGGCCTGTCCAGGGAGGGCAGTCAAAGGGGCCACTCGAAACAATGCAGTGGGAAGACAGATTCCCTGCCTCAGATAACGTGGGGGGATCACATCAAATGTCCTCCCCTTTAGGTTGTGGTCCCCCAGTATGGGGATTAGGGATGTTAGTGAATAGTCATGTAAACAATAAACCAATAAACCTGGGCTTATCAGTTATCTCAGGCATTGGCACTCTTACAACAGGATTGTCTGGCTATGCAGATTCTTTCCTTAAGCACATCTGGTGGCTGAATTCTATGATTTTGTCCTTACCCACAGCCATTTCAGATTTGGGGATGATTTATACATTCAAGTGAACGGCACAGTTCTGAGTATTCACATGATCCCACAGGACACCAACAGTTTTATGGCTGACTTAGAACAATGTTTCCTCAGATTTCATCCTCAAGTGTCCCTCTTTTCTATTTGTGCTACACGGATGACATCTTCATCATCTGGATTTACGGGAAGATTTTTAAAGAATTCCACCAGGATTTCAACAATGTGCACTCTACTATCAAACTCAGTCTGAAATAGTCTACATGAGAGATCCATTTCCTGACACTAAGGTACAAATTAGTGATAGTCATACAGGGTACATCTACACTGTACACTTATTTCAAAATAAGCTATTCCAGAAGAAATACTCCCAAATAGCTTATTTCAAAATAGCACATCTGTACTACAGGGAAACCTGAAAATTAGTCTGAGGCAGGCTCCCCTAATGTGGACGTGCTACTTCGATTTAGAGCCCCAGGAGACTCTAGGGAGTAATTAGTTTGAATGGCCCAGGAGAGGAACTATTTTGAAATAGCAGCAGTGAAGCATCCAGACTACAGCTATTTTGAAATAGCTATTTCAGAATTGACATTATTCCTCATGGAATGAGATTTACCAAAGTCAGAATAGAGATTGGGGAATAGCTAGCTCACTGCAAAAAGAAACTTTCCCTCTTTTGCTATTCTCATCTTCTCATCAACTGTTGGGAGTGAGTCACGTCCACCCTGATTGAATTGACCTTGTTAGCATTGGTCCTCCCACAGTAATGTAACTCTCCTGTCTTTGCATGTATGTACAGTAAACTTCTGATAATCCGGCACCTTTAGGACCCAGAGGGTGCCGGATTATCAGATATGCCGGACTATCAGAAGGGGGGGTTATGAGGGGTCTCGGGTGGGGTGGGAGGGATGGGGGGGCAGCGCTGCAGGACCAACCCAGCAGCACCCCAGCTGCTCTGCCCAGGCTTCCTAGAGTCAGCCGCTGGTCAGTTTCAGCAGCAGCTGACTTGGGGGCGGCGCTGCGGGACCAACCCAGCACCCTAGCTGCTCTGCCCCGGGTGCCCCAAGTCAGCCGCTGCTGAAACTGACCAGCGACTGAGTCGGGGAAGCCCGGGGAAGAGCAGCTCCAATTGTCCGACTGCCTGGAGAACTTCCGGGTTCCAGGTGGTGCCGGACTAGCAGGAGTGTCGGACCACTGCATGCCAGACAACTGGAGTTTTACTGTATATACCTGGCAAAGTGAAGTTCCCACTTCATACATCTGGCAAAGTGGGCTCCAGCCCACAAAAGCTTATGCTCAAAGAAATTGGTTAGTCTTTGAGGTGCCACAGGACTCCTCGTTGTTGTTGCCAAAACAGATTAACATGGCTACTCATCTGAACATTTAAAACATGGCTGCTGCTAAATTGTCACAGGGGCATTTAACTGAGCCTCATCGTAAGAAGCACCAAGGACCCAGAGCTGCTAGTGAGTGCAATGGAAATGCCTAGTGCTCACTGCCTACTAGCATCATGCTTGCTGGTTGTAAGAAATGCATCTATTAGAAACTAAGAAAGTTTGCTAAGAGAAGGTCTGGATAATTCATTCCTTTTCTATTACCTGTTCGAAAATAAATTCACCAAAGAATTCCCGTTATCCTTTGTAGTCCGAGGAAGCGTGTTTGGTTTTTGTAATTATTTGGACTCCCACCTCATTTCTCAGGCAGCTGTTCTCCTGGCAGCTAGATTCCATAACATGCCACATACCACTTCACTAGGATTTCTTGGTGTTCGTTACAGGTGTCTCTTCAGAGGGCCAAGAATGATGATGGCAACAGGTATCTGAGGGATGATACTAACAAACTTTACCAAAGCTTGTCCATAATGCTGAATTCATGTCTTCATTTTCATTTGTCACCCTGAAGTAGTTGGAAATTTTAGATGTCAAAGGGCTAAAATGTGCTACCTCAGAAATGTTAGAGGCTTTATGGATTGCCTCTCTGGTGCTATTTATACCTCCTTTTCACTGTCCAATAATTATTTGGGTTTGAAAAGTACAGTAGATCTTGTGACAAAACTGTCTATAAATTCTCCCCTCCTTCCCAAAAATAGAATCATAGTAGCTAGAGATAAAATAGACCTTTAAGCAAATCAAATCCACCTTCATTTAAGAGTATTGGCTTGATCTAAAGCAGAAGTTGATGGGGAGCTTTCCACTGACTTCAAAGGGCATTTGAGTAGTCCATAGATTGACAATGAATTATTGATAACAGTCTAGGTGTGTAACACTGCTCCTCATCTTTTTTAAGCATACAATAATGAATGTACACAATCTGTATGAGGCCTAAATCTGCAGTTGGCTCCCTGTCCCCCATCCCAAGCACCTTGAAGGGTCAGGAGCAGTGTGCAATGTCTTTGGTATTTACACATGATGTGTTTCTTTTTTCAGCATGCAAAGTGTTCTTTCCTTGCCAAATAAGATTTGGAATAGCAGGTCATTGCATTTAACAGGTGATGAGAAGGTGCACTAGAAGACTACCCAGTGTGAAATGTACCCTTATCTTTCATTTCAGAACACTGAGTTGCATGAATCTGATTGTGGCAACATGCTGACAGTGCTGCAGTTAATGAATTAAGGATTTATAATATAAGATGCTTAATGAAGTCAAATTAAAGGGCTGTTGTTTTACAATGTGACATTTAATCATCATCATCATTAAAAAGTAACACCCCATCACCACTGGCCAGCACTTGTGGTGCTGCACAGCAATTCAGAAAACATTTCAGTTAAAAAACAAAATAAATCAAAACACGTAGGAAAAGGTGGCCAGGGATAGTAAAATAGAGGGTTCGTCTGACTAACACAGAACGCAGACCCTATGCGTGGGACTTGGCTAAGTAAATGGGCAGCAGTGGACATTTTACCCCATATGGAGGTTTTCTGGAAGGTAAACAAAAGTAGCCCCAAGTAGAGTGCACTGCTGTAATCTAATATCAAGGTGAGACAGGCTAGATCTGCCTTGTACAAAATAGCTGCAACTTCCTAGCCAGGTGAAGAGGGCAAAAATCATTCTTGGCTATTGATGCTTTTGGGAAGCAAAGTGATAGAAATGTAGCCGTGTTAGTCTGGGGTAGCTGAAGCAAAATGCAGGACAATGTAGCACTTTAAAGACTAACAAGATGGTTTATTCATCTAATAAACCACTTTGGTCTTTAAAGTGCTACATTGTCCTGCATTTTGCTTTGGGAAGCAAGAAAGTGTCATGGATCTAAACCAGGGGTGAGCAAGACAGCCTCCACAGGCCGGTTCCGGCCCACTAAACCAGTTGATCTGGTCCGCTGCTGCTCTGCCATACCCCCGCCTCCAGGCTGATCGAGACCTGGGGATGGGAAAGTGCACGAATTCTCCTTACTGTGTGGCACCTAGAGGGAACTGCCAGCTGTTCAGAACAGCTGATGGCTCTCTCTAGGTGCCAGGGGAGGGGGGCAAAGACTTCACATGCTCCCCCACCCTCTGGCCAATCATGGCCCATGGGCAGGGGAGTACAGGAAGTATTCTGTCCCCGCCTCTTCCACCTGAGGCCCCGCCCCTTCTGGGGAGGCCTGGGGCCACTTCAAACATTTGGGGAAGAAGGGGGAGGAGAAGATCAGGGCTGGGGGTCTCGCCAGACCAACTTGATTTCCATGCAAACCTGCTCCTGGGTTCGCATGTGGCCTTTGGTTGCCAGGCTGGCAGCTATCCTGCCACAGATGGCCACGTTCCTCCATCTAGTGCAGAGATCATGGACATTGGGGGCATCCCCCCTAAACCTGAATAAGGTCCATGATCTCCACCCTGGCAGGCTCCTGAGAGCTGGCACGGTGCTCTTGGGGAGCGGTGGAGGGCTGGCTGCCAGTAGCTTTCTGGCTCATGTTTTGGGGCCACTGGGTATGGGGCAGTGACAGAGTCAACCCCTTTAAGGGCTCCGGAGAGCAGAGAGGGAGAGGAGTGTTCTTGGTTGAGGCTGGAGTGGCCACCAGGGCACCCTGGGAAGTCTGGAGGCCCCCTATTTTGATATGTGTCTACACAACACTTACTTGGAAATAGCTATTTTGAATTTGACGTTATTCCTTGTGAAATGAGGTTTACCAAATTTGAAATAAGCGCTCCAAAAATTAATTAATTCGAAAATTAATTTCAAAATAGCTGTTTGGCTGTGTAGACGCTAATAAAGTTATTTTGAAATAACTTTGATGTATAGACATACCCTAAGGGTATATCTATACTACAGTGTTATTTCAAAATATCTTATTTCGAAATAGATAATTCGAAATAAGTTATTTCTAAATAACGCGTCTACATACAAAATGCATTTTGAAATAGCGTTTTGCTTTGGTGCTCATTTTGGACATGTTGCTGCAAGCCTGGCTGCGCTTTCTGCAGGCTGCCTCACAGCATCTGCTGCAGCCCGACCCCCACGCCATCCTCCTGACCCTCCTGGGGATGGAGAGGAGCAGCTGAAGCTCCCGGATGCCAGTGTGCCCCACTGCATCTGGCATCTGGACACCAGCAGCGACTCATAGGACCCAGAACTTCAGGATGAAGAAGGACACCTTCTTCGAGCTCTGAGAGTGGCTCACCCCTGCTCTGCAGCAACGGGACACGCACATGAGGCCCGCCATTCCCCTCCACAAGCATGTGGCCATCGCCCTATGGAAGCTCTCCACGCCGGATAGCTACCGATCCGTGGTGAACCAGTTCGGTAGCACCTTTGCCCCTATGCTGTATCTAGTATGGGGAGGAGGGGAGATGTGCCCTGCCTCTGCGTAGAGGGGGCTTGTGGAGGGAGGTCATCGTGCAGTGTCCCTCCCGGGGTCAGAAGCACATCATGTGCCTTCATACATACATGCGTGTGGGTAACAGGCCAGGCCCCTGTGTGGCAGCCAGACGGGGCCACATGTCCAGGGTGGCACGGCACGTGCACAGGTTGCTGCGTGCTCCGTGGTCAGCAAGGCCCACATGCACAGTTCCTGGTCTCCCTCTCTCCCCTCCCCCTCCTCACCCCGCATAAGGGGACAGTGCTGGCACTCACATGTCGAGGTCTCCCCGGCCTCGGATGACACCAGCAACAGGCTCACTGGGGTGGCATGGGGGTCCAGGGTGCAGCACACACTCCCTGTGGCTCTTGACCATCCTCCTCCTCCTCTCCTCTGTGTCATGGGCAGGGCCCTCTGCCCCAGGTTCAATGACTACCTGGGGGGCATGGACCATCTGACCCCCCAGGCTGCAGTCCAGGGCCTCATAATAGGGGCAGGGGTCCAGGTCAGCCCCTGGTTGGTAGCTGCCCCGAGGCCCTGGCATATGCCTGCCACAGCTCCTTTATTTCCATGCACACCTGCTCCTGGGTGCGCATGTGGCCTTTGGTGGCCAGGCTGATAGCCATCCGCCTGTAGATGGCCGTGTTCCTCTGTGTAGTGCAGAGATAGTGGACATTGGAGGCCTCCCCCCAAGCCTCGATGAGGTCCACGATATCTGCACTAGACCAGGAAGGCGCCTGCCTTTTGCGGCCCCTGGCAGGCTCCTAGGAACTGCCAGCCTGCTCCTGGGGGGTGGTAGAGGGCTGGGTGCCACTGGGTTGCTGGCTCATGCTGAGCCAGGTGCATGGACTGCTGGCTCTGTGCTGGCAGGCTTGCAGCTGGCACAGGCACTGTAACCAGAGTCTACCCCTCTAAGGGCTCCAGGGCTGACAGAGGGCGGGGAAGCAGAAGAGTTTTCCTGGTTGTGCTCAGAGTGGCCACCAGGGCACCCTGGGCCTATTTCAAAATAAGCTTCTACACAGTGCTTATTTCAATTTAGCTATTTCAAATTTGGCGTTATTCCTCATGGAATGAGGTTTACCAAATTCAAAATAAGCGCTCTGCTATTTTGATTTAATTTTGAAATAGCAGTTTGGCTGTGTAGATGCTAGGAAAGTTATTTTGAAATAACTTTACTGTGTAGACATACCCTAAGATATCAGAGGACTTCTCATTGTTTTATCAGCATAGAGGTAGCTCTGTATGCCCAAGACATCTCACTATCTCCTTTAGCCATGTCACAGAGACATTGAGGAATAACAGAAGAACAATGCACTATTGAGGATGTTACTGCCATCTTAATAATAATGACAAATGACAGCGCATTCTGGACAGACAAGCAATCATCCTTTTTCTGCCAATCTGAGTGTTTACAGAGATAAATCAGTGAAGTCATTTCAAATATTTGCATCTCTGCAAGAGTCCAGAGGGTAAAGCACCAAAGGCAGCTGATACATCTAGAAGAATCAATAGGCACACTTGATCTTTGTCCATTTTCAGAGGGATCATTGATCCGGATACACCCAGGTCTAAAGCCAGGCTGAAGGGATTGTAGGACACAGAGAACTGATGCTGCCTCATCTTATTCTACTGCTCAAGAAAGGGTGATTATAGATGTGACAGTCTGTATCTCTGTGTTTGCCCCTTTTACAGGCCTATGATAAATGTCATATAAAATATACCTTGTGGGGAATCATTTGAAAACTCATAATTTGCTGAGCATTATTTTTCTGGTGAAAAGGGCAGCACCAATGTATGTAAAGTTATAAGATTCTACTGTATATTCCAAATCTGGGGAGTAGCCACAAATCAATTCCCCAAGGCCAAAAGGCTAATCAACACCTCTGCCAGGGGTTAGCAAAATCAAAGGGACCATTACCTGGTTACCTGGCCATTCTTTGGCAGGAAGGAGGGTGTGAGTGAAATATGTACATCTTGACAAAGAAACAGCTGGGGGGTTCAGTCCACATAATATTTTTCTCCTGAACATCAGCTGGAGATGCTTTCTCTTCTTTGAGAACAATAACTATAAGGAGGGAAAGCAGACCTCCAAATTAGCTCCCTCTATCTCAGCATCATCAAGCATTTTTGGACTGGAGGAGGGATCCTGACTGAATGAAATTCAGGTTGCTATAAAATGTGGTGAGAGAGATCTTGGCTTTGCGTTCACTTAGGTTGTTGAGTTGTGCATTCGTTGCATTTTATTTTTATTTTCTTGTAACCAGTTTGGATTCTTATGTTTCATCGCTTGTAATCACTTAAAAAATCTATCCTGTGGTTAATACACTTATTTATTGTTTTATCTCAAACAGTGTATTTGGATTAAAGTGTTTGGGAAACTCCATTTGCAACAACAGGATTTGTGCATATCATTTTCTATTAATAAAATGACAGACTTTGGGTGAGCTTGTATGATCCAGGAGAGAGCTGCAGTACAAGACATACATTTCTGGGGGTGGGGCTGGGAATTTGCTGGGAATTACACTCTGCAGTGTAATTCATGGCTGGCTGGCTGCAGCACTCATACACTATAACTGGGAGTAACTTACTTGCTGGAGGCTGTGTGCAAGCAGAGCAGGAGTGGTAGCTCTCACAGCAAAGCAGTGTAAAAGGCACAACAAGGTAGAGAACTGAGAAGACACAGCAGTTCAGATTGCCCCATGGGTAATATCACAACAAGGAAAATGATAAATGAAGAAAACAGCCTATTGATTTATTTAAGCATAGGCCTCAAGATCTTTTGGTAAGAACAATTGTATTCAGGTTCTCTCACTTCTTTTGCAGATGCTTTATAAGCACCCAGTAACTCTTCTGTGAGTTCAGTTGAGGGAAAGGGAGAGGGTGCATTAAGGCTGCTGAAGTAAGCTAATTTGTATGAGTTTCCTACTAGCTGAGCAGCTCCAGAAAGGTCTGGGCCTCAGCTTCATCTTTCATATTTAGGAGCCAATCCAAAGCCAGTTAAGTCAACAGAAAAATGCCCATTGACTTCAAGGTGCTTTGAATCATGGTGTCAGCCTAGCCATCCTTGGATCAGTGTGCAGCTGATTTACACAGCCACATAGGGATTTCTTGCCTGTTGCAGTCAGGATTTAGTGCTTCATTTGCTCTCATTCGCCATGCTGTCGATCATCTGAGGGAAGGTGAGTCTCATTTTACGGCTAATGCTGCATATATTTAAAATTATAACCTGCATGACCTTTGTTTCATTAAATTGTCTCTGACATGGGCCCAGATTTCTGTTATACTCCAGTGAAACCTGGCATGGCATAGAGGAGAGGACAGAACCTGAGATGAAAAGGCCAATTAGAATACTTAATAACTTGTGTGTGGCTCTTGCAGAGATCAGGGAAGGAAAAGGGATGAAGACATAGAAGGAAAAGGCAAACAGAACAATACAAAACTAGTACATTTAAAGCAACCTGGGATCACCCCATATACTTTTAAGAGCAGGCCCTTATATTTCTACACTGCCTCTCCAGAGCACTTTGGTTACAGTGATACAGGGCTGTTGGAAAGCAGCACCAGCATCTGAACCTCACATCAGGTGTGTGGGAGGGGGACAGGGCTCTGGCATGCAGGGACACCAGCCCTGCACAGGGAGAAGTGGGAGGCTCTGACTAATGTAATGCCAACAGGTAAAACAGAACCAGGGACCTTTAGCACTTAGTGCCAGTACCTCAACTGCATGAGCTATAAGCCAGAGGTCTCCCAGCTAAGGCTGTAGAACACACTCGTTCTCTCTCTCTGTAAGTGGTCTAGGGGCCACTACATGGGACAGTGCTCTATAAGCAGTTGGCGTGTGGGTTTCAGTAGCCCCTTGCAGTATCCCATTTTCCGTTTGGGAAATATGGTTCACCTATCTGTGTGTGGACTTCAATGTTTCAGCCAATAATTCCACATATTAACCTGCACATTAAATGTTTCATAATCACAGCAGTCCAACAAGAAATAAAGCCTTATTCTAATTATAAATAATGAAAACAAAACCCCTATGTGCAGCATAAAGAAGTAAAGATGAACACAAGCAGCCCCGTAACAACAAGGAGTCCTGTGGCAACAGAGTCCATGCATCTGACAAAGTGGTTTTAACGCACGACAGCTTATGCCCAAATAAATCTGTTCATCTTCAAGGTTCCACAGGACTTCAAGTTGTTTCTGCAGATCCAGACTAACACGGCTACCCCTCTGAGACAAGCCTAATGTTTTTTATTCCCTCCGCAGGTCACCTTTTACTAAGAGCATCTGAAACTTATGATGAACGCCTTGTTCACTTTGATTTTTTTAAAAATCTTAGATATTCAATGGGCAAAATTTGTTCATGTCTTCAGTAGTGCTTTGAGGAATTCAAAGAATTTGAAGCCTTTCCCTCCACTCCTTTCAGACATGTTTTTAACCAGGGCCTATAAAACCACCATCTTGAATTCAGACACAACATTTTGATCAGAGAATGTATTTATATCTCTAAAAGTCGGACAGTGCAGTGAATTGAGAAGGACCTTGGAGCTCAGAAGTGACAAAGCATGACTGGTTTCATTGCAAGAGTAATGAAGGCCCCTTGGCATATATTGTATTTTGGTAAGAGAATTCCATTGCAGATTTTTTTCATGCAGGATTATGCTGAAATAGATCCACAGAACGTGCTGACAGCATGTCTCAAACAAGACTGGAAGAAGGAGCATTCCTTTCTGTAAGAAGAGACCTAATTTTAGTTGCTCTCCTATATACACAATACAAACCTTAGATCTAGATCCTGAGCTCCATTCGTACTGCAGCTCTGCAAAAAGTGCTTAGAATGGGCACTAAGTCATGTTTACACAGCATTTCTCATTCCAGAACCTTGGCTCAATGAATCCAAGACAAGATTTTGCCAGTCACTTTGCTGAATCCCAGAATCACATTAAACGAGGCATATTTCTGCATTCAGCCATAAGAAGCCTGTGGTAGCAACTAATAAATATACCAGTTAGGAATTAGATGTAGTGGTCCCATAAGGATCTGTGCTCTTTGAAGTTCTGACTGCCACTGGAAAGATAAATAAATGCAAAGCATGTCATTGCAGTTAATAACTCCCTGAGATAGAGGTTACCATTATGTAATAGGAGTTAGCCTACATTTCAGCGATGATTTGCTGTTAATTTTTCCTTTTCAAAAGGTCTTTTATGATTGGAAAAAAAAAGAGGTGACAGAATAAAAATGTATGACCTGCCAAATTGCTTCATTAAGGTCAGCACTGACCAAGCACTGCAGGATTTATTTATAATGTGCTGCTAATTCTTTTGGAAAAATGATAAAAGCATAGGCTATAGATAGCACAAAAAGTTTCCTGAAAACTAGCAGAGTTCAAAGGACTAGTGTAACTTGGACCACACAGTTATGCAAGGGCTTAAGGACTGGGAACTCCCCTTTCATGAGGACCAGACAGACCTTGTGTCTGGAAGCCAGAGGTGAGTAACGGATGTATGAATACTTATGTTCCCTGCACCCACCTCTGGAGCAGGTGGGCAGGGAGGGAAAGGGAATGGATGGACCCTTCCCTTTATCTCCCTGTTTACTGGCCAGCACAAACAAGTTGATTTGAGAGGGAGTTGTAAGATTTTCACTGTTATAGAACAGCAGAAAATTCTTAATTCTTCCCTTCTCTGGGCCATTGTTGCCTTTGCCTCGTATCTGAAACAAGGAGGAAGCAGGGCAAAGATTCTGATTCTGTCATAATCCCCACAATACAACTGGACCACCCCTTGCTCCTGGGATGTGCCCGAAATCACAATCTACCACTGAATCAAGCTTCTCCAGATGGATTTGACCTCTGCCTCTCTTGTCAACATAAAAATAGGAGTCTAGATTCCCATTACAGAGGTTCAAGTTCTCAGAGGCCTAGGAAAGAGATAGATTGCTTCCGATAGAGCTGAACCTTCTTCAGAACATTACTGAATATAGAAATGGGGCTGCAGGTAAGAATGGGTCAGCTGTCATACATACATGTGGAAATGCCATTGTGATTGTAATAGTCCATGATCCTGAAATACTTGCAAAGACCAACCCAGGGATCTAAAAACCAAACCCACGGTGAAACCTGCATTAGCAGGCTGTGCTAATATTTATCGAGACTCTTTAACTGAAGAATACAGGCTTTGTCTGGGTTGCATGAGAGAGGCACTCCTGAGACCCAACTGACCTGTCACACACTTGTATGAGTTTTATCCTGCATTTACCACAGTAGAGCCACTCTGGATTTATACCAGAGTACATGTGTGAGAACAGGATCAAGTACCTGTTATTTAAAATCACAAACTTGCCTTTACTACTGGACCCATCCCTCTTTAAAAACACATTTCTCTCGAATGAACTCAAAGGCTTACAAATTAAGGACGTAAGCCACTACTCTTCCTACCTCGAGGAATCCATTGACATCGATAGACCTGGCCCATCACTGTTTTACTCCAATTTTATGCCAGTATAACTATACTGAAACCTGTGGTGAAACTATAGCATACAAATGGGCTAATGAAGTGGTTAATCCAGTTCTTTGAGCTGTGCAAAGATGTATTGACAGGCACAGAAATTACTGCTGTGAGTAAACCCAGTATAGTCAATGAAACTATTTTGGTTACCAGGTATCGTGTCTGGCAGCAAGTGTTTGCAGGCTGGTACTCTGAGCCTCATATTTAGAGACATGCAAAGATAACCCAATGCTATGTTTTTAAGTGACGCTAAATATTACACAAGGCTTTTCACTGCCAGCAGATGACATAGACAGCAATTTGGCTTCAGAGAAACTACATTTAAGGTGGAAATTCTGCTGAGCACAGTCAGGAAAGGAAATTACAGCTGGTGCCTGAAAGGCTGGGAAAGGAGAACATGTTAAAATGTTTAAATGCTTTTTCAGGGTTGTCAGCATAAGCATGAAATCAAAGCCAACTAAGGAGACAGCCAGTGGCAGAATCTTTAAGACCAGTCACTAGTTCAAAGATTTAAGAAAGCACAGAGTAAATTAACAAGTTGGTGCTTTCATAATACAAATAGGAGTGAGCCAAATTACTGCCAAAGTGCTGGTTAAAACAATAAGATGATAATGTGATGGAATACATGGGGTTGATTTATACCCTGGAAGGTGAGACTGTAGTTACTCTACCGCGGTTTCATTCTTAACTCTCTCTGTTACATCTCTTCTTTTGAAATTTTAAGGGGAAAAAGTGAGTTGAGTATGTGTGTGTGGACCTGACTGAAGCAAGAACAAACAGCTGAAACTGACAGATTGACACCACACAAGAATTCTGCTCAGCTGGCCTATGCAGGCAGATTTATAGGATGTTTGCACCATAGAAACAGCAACAATGGACAGTGTCTGGGCTGAGGCTCTGGCCCCTTATTTTAAAGAGAACTGCAAAGAAAAAGAACGTATGTAAAGTAATAGCACTTCACACTTCTCTGGCACCTTTTCATCTGAGGCTGGCAAAGTTCGTCGCCAGCTTTAATAAATTCAAGCCCCATGGGAGAGAGTGACCAAATATTATTAACCCCATTTTAAAAGGGAAGAAATAAACCACAGGGAAATGATCTGCTCAGTGTCCAGCCATCCAGGCTTCAGAATGAGTGGTTACTCCTAGGTTCTATAATCTGCTTTAACCATTACACCACACTAACATGTAATAATGATATTTCCCTGTGTAAAAGCACCCCTTGGTAATACAATGTAACTTGTAAAATATATAGCCCATATGCACCTGACTGCTCTTGAAACAGATCATTTTAAAATACATGTTTTCAGTGAGAAATGAGTTCATCATTTATAATGTTACGTCATTGCAAGATTTTTTTTTAAAGTTCAAATCTAATTGAATGACGGTCAATATCAAACAAAAGGTTTACCCTATGATTCATCTCAGGGTTTTTCAGGCAGATTTGCAGTTACACATATTAAAAAATTGATCCACTTACATACATTTTGCTGTCATTGGAATTAAGCAGGTTATAAATTGTGAACATATTGCTAGACCTTCAGCATAGCCAGACCAATTTCACAATGTCAGTACATACGATGAGCCTTTTTTTCTTTTTACTGGTAATGAACTTATCTGCTCCCAGGGTCTTGCCGCTTTAATCTGGGAGATTCACCCTTCGTGGCACACAAACTGTCCTATTTTATTGTTCCTGAAGAGATTGTGTAACAGGTATATTCATTTTCTTTAAAAAATTATTTTGAAATCACTTTAACTGTACAATATGAAAAACCCCTCAGTACCAGGGGAGTTTTCTTCTGTAATCCTACTTCTGGAAAGAGCATGAATTCTATAGTCAGGATTTTCAAAAGTGATCAGTAATTCTGGATGTCTCACTGTTTAGTGCCTGAGGGTGTGTCTAGACTACAGGTTTTTTTCAAAAAAACTTCCCCTGCATCTAGACTGCTGCCGCGTTCTTTCGAAAGTAAATCGAAAGAATGTGGCAGTTTTTTCGACCGCTGAAAACCTCATTTTACGAGGAAAAATGCCTTTTTTCGAAAGTGCTCTTTCAAAAAAAGACGCTATATAATGCAAACTGTGTTTTTTTCGAATAGAGCATGCAGACTGCCTGGGTGTTCTCTTTTGAAAAAGCGGCTTGCTTTTTTGATAGTACTGATTGTAGTCTAGATGCTCTTTTTCGAAAGAGGCTTTCAGTCTAGACATAGCCTGACTGAGTACCCTGGCACATGTCTATTCTATACAGCATTTAGCAGCAATGCTGTGTCAACACAACCTTGTTACTAAAAGTCAGCTTGTGTGAACACTGTTTGTTAGAACTTTTGCAGACAAAATACTTCCACCCTTAAGAGTGCATTTTACTTTGTCGGCAGGAGAGACTTCTATGGCCCACGAAAGTAAACCATCTTGTTAGTCTTTAAAGTGCTACATAGTCCTGTTTTTTGTTTCAGCTAGACCAGACTAACATGGCTACATATCTATTACTATTCTGTGGACAAAGCAGTGTTCACACTTTCACTGACCAAGGCAAAATGTTGTCATTCATGGGGAAGGGGCAGGTTTAAGCACCTGTGAACAACAAAAGTTTTGTCAAACAAATGTGAATGTTGTAGACACACCCTTCGCAGGGTCTGATTTTCAGAGGATGGGTGCTCAACAATTGGGCTGTCCACTAATAACATCTGAAGTTATAAAAATACACTAAAGGTGTATCTACCCCGCACCCGTATCTCGAAATAAGCTACATGATTTGAACTACACAAATTGTGTTGCTTATTTTGAGTCAATTTTGAAATAGCTTATTTTGAAATTTGGTGCTGTCTACACAGCACTTTTTTGAAATAAATTGCTATTCTAAAACAATTTCTTCCTCCTCGTGGAGTGAAGTTTATAGGGATGTCAGAAAAGCTGAGGCCATTATATTTCAAAATAACGCATGTGCTCAAAAGTTGCGGAATAGACATCCAGTATCCCACAATATCACTGCAATGTAGACAGAGCCTCATATTCAGAAGAGAGGTGGGCCTGAACTGAAACCCCAGAACCAAACATCCCTGAACTTTGTGGGATTCCAGAATAGAATGTGGGTCCTCACCTAAACATCACATTTTTTCCACTCCTGTCTTGAATTGAATCAAACCACCAAATTGACCACCCGCTACACTCTGGTGGATTTGGGGATCTAGATTTACATGTTACCTGGCAATTGTTATCTCCAGCTCCCCTACTGATTTCCTGGGGCATTGGTCCTCAGATGACTCAGAGGGAAGAGACTTACTTAGTAAATGAATTACCTGCATTATTTTCTACAGCAGCCTGGGTCTTCTAGGCACGTCATTCATCCAAATACTAAGCAAGCCCAACCCTGTATCTCAGTTTAATCTGTGAGACGTACCAGGATCACATCAAAGCAGAGGATAACACTGGTGAAAATTGTGTATGTGTTCACTGTATAATTAAGAGAGTTTTGCATTATCTGAATCATTAACAAACTTGTGTGTTCTTAGAAGAATCTGTTGCCCCTACATGCTTGGCAGCTAGCTGGGAGGTGATATGGGGTCAGAGACAAGGCTGTTAAGATAAACTTGGGCTCAACACTCAGTTCCATACAAATTGAACACAGCATTGGCTCTTGGGGGAGGGGATGCAGAGAGATGTTTATTAACTTTGTGCTGTCCCTATTCTGGATCTGACCTCTAGCATAAATTACAGCAGCTCAGGTCTGATTTATCTTAAATCTTGATTGACTGTGGTTCAAAGGGACCAGTCTAGACCAAGGTTCCCTCTAAACTGCATAGCAGCCCAGCCCGGTAGCTGCTTAATCAGCCCTTCCCAGTCAGGCAGCTCCATGCACGGAGCTCTGAGTCCCTGACTGGGTGGAGTTGATTAAGCAGCTGTGGGACTGTTAGAGAGAACTTTGATTTCGACACACACCTTTTACCCTAATCACACTCCCCATAGCAGATACCATGAAAGAGCTGATGGCATAGAGCTGTTATATCAGCTCTCTGCTACCATCTATGACAGAAGCATTCACCAGCAGAGAAGTTTGCAAGAATATAGCCCCCTTTTCATCTTTCATTCTATTTTAACTTTTTTTTTTTTGCCTATGATATATAGTCAGAACTCACCTGATGAGATAGTACACTCAAGATTTATTAGAAAGCTGCTTTCATGTCACATGATAATAAATCCTCCCTAATCCTGAATATATACCAGATTTAGAGCAGGGCCTTCAACAAGTTTTATAGAGCATTACTGTCATGCTTAAAGAGAAATGGAAAGGAAAAATAAAATGCCATCAGCAAAGAAAAATCCAAATTGTGTACAGAAAGGAAGTTTGCCATAGGATTACATGTGAAACAGACTTTGGGTGCAAAAGTCAAGAAAACGCTAAAAGTTGAAAAATATAATATTGATTAAAATATTCTTCTAAAATAGCTAGATCCAAACAAAAGCTCAGGTAAAAGTCATGAATGAAATGAAAGCAAGATAAGATGTTCTCAAATTAAAAAAACCAACAAACATAAAACAAACCAAAACCCGCTCAAGAGTCCATCTTTCCTTTTGGATGATTTGTAATGTGACTATAGAGCAGATATATGATATGCATAGTTGGAACCCACTGTGAGTAGACTCTCTTCTCATGTAACAGTGCAGGATTTATGGTCTTCTAATTCTTGCAGATTGAGCCTGAAAAAAGAGATCCCATTTTGTAGCCATATATAAACTCCAATTTTCTATAGTGTCTCTTGTGTCACTTTTGATAACTTTCTAAAGGATCTGATTAACCAAAATGCCCATATACTTCAGTTCCTGCATTTTTACCAATCAGAGGAGTACTAATAAGCTGCCAAGTGAGACTGCTGAACCCCCTGTTGAGCTACTGAATGAAAACTGAACAGGCTAAAAATATTTGGAGAGATTTATTTGATTTCTCCACATGACATCCTCTATAATTTATCACTTCAGTCTATGCTTATTCTGTTTTCCTTGTGGTTTTATTTAAGAAGGAGCTCTTTTTCTCCTTGCTTTTACTGTAAGCACATAATGGAGCTGGAACCAACCTGAACCCCATGTTTTTCAGATCATTTGTTTATCAGAGTCTTTTTGCCATCTGTTGGCCAGGAGAAATTTCCAACCATTCTGCTGAACACAAATGAGCTGAAATCACAAATATTTAGGTTATCAGATAAAGCTACAGGCTCCTATGTATATGCATAGGTGCTGGAACTAGGGGTTCTGGCTCTGACATTTTATATGTTGGGGGAACACCCTGTAACCCCCATATTTCTCATCTATTTATAACTGTGATATTACATATAAGCATGCCATGTGAAGTATCAGGGGAAAGGTTATGGTATGCTGAAAATCACTGCTCTATCTAAACATGTCCATCTTCAGTGCATAAAAAGTTATAACCTTATGTTGTATGGTTGTCACTAAAACATGCTATAAATTGGGGAATTAGCCAGATATTAGCTCCCCAGAGACAACAGCAAGGAAAGCAACATATGGGCAGAGTATCAAACAACCATCAACGGTCATTGTCTCTCAAGGGAGCTACAACTCAGGATATGTCTACACTAGCCCCCTAGTTCGATCTAATGAGGGCGACTGAAATTGCAAATTAAGTGTGGGATTTAAATATCCCGGCCGGTCGCCATTTTAGAAATTGACTAGCCCGAAGTAACTGCCCGCATCTACACGTGGCAGTGAAACGGGATTCTGAATTAAAACCCTAAATCAAATTAGCCGTTATTCCTCCTGGAATGAGGTTTAACAGCTAATTCGATTTAGGGCTTTAATTCAGGCAGTTACTTCAGGCTAGTCAATTTCTAAAATGGCGACCGGCCAGGAACATGCTAATGAAGCATGGGATATTTAAATCATATTGCTCATCCTTCTCCGGGGACTCGGAAATGCTCTCAAGACATGTCAGGACTTGTATTCTGCAAGCACATGGAACTAAAGGTATAAAACAGAACACAGGGGCCCAATTCTTAGTCTTTTTCCCGCTCCCACCTATACTGCAAGCAACCAAGACACTGAGAAAACTATAGACACCCACAAAGGAGACTGGCTCAGGTTTCAGAATGGAAATCTGCGTACTATGAACCACAATATCCAGTGGGGTGAGAAAATCTGCTTAACCTAGTTGTTTCCCAGTCTAATAGGGTTGAGAGTTTAGACTACAGGCAGTCCCCAGGTTACGTACAAGATAGGGACTGTAGGTTTGTTTTTAAGTTGAATTTGTATGTAAGTCGGAACTGGTACATATTGTAGGGGAAACTCTAGCCAAACATTTCTCCAGAGCTCAGTTTTATTCTCCCACACCTCACTTCCCTCAGTCCTTTATTCTCAAGCTGAGGTGTCTGCTGAGAAAAGCCGCTCCGCGTCTCCCTGGTCTGCTGGGGGGAAGTAGCTAGTGCGGGGTTCCCTCACCCCGATGTAAGTAGGATCCATGTAACCCGGGGACTGCCTGTACATGCTTATATTTTATTTCTTTTGGTAAATAACTGACTTTTTGACTGTTAGTCTTTTAAAATCTACCTTTTGTAGTCAATATATTTGTTTAACTGTTTATCTTTACAAGTGTGTTTCCCTGAAGTGTCTGGTAATTTAGCTCAGGTTTTACAAAGGCTGGGACACCTCCACTTTTCAATGATGAAGTGGTGAATCAATTAATAAATGTGTGCTACTCATATTGAGCAGTCTGTTCATGCAGTCTGGCTGGATGTGGGGTTGTGTGATTGTGCTGAGTCATAACAGCACCTGGAGAGGTGTGCTGCTTATCATTAGCAAAGCATTGTGAGAGATAGCCCAAGCTGGCGAGTTAGAAGGGCACAGTGGTCCCATAGTCTCAGACTGCATGCTGGAGATCACATCACACTGGAGATGTTGCTACACCCCCTGTCTTTAAGTGATGTCCATTACATTTGGGGTTTGCACTTTGGTTCAATGGCAGTCCGCACTCCTACTATACAAACTATTCCAGCCCCTCTCTGTTTTAGTATATGGACACACAACTGGCACACAGACAACTTCTGCAAGAGAAATCTCCTTCTACTTTGCTAGCTTGCAGTGAAACAAATATTTTGTGCAATGGCTAATTAATTTAATCCTGACAGGTCTTCAAAAATAGACAGATTTCTATGCAAGCATCTTAAAATGAAACATGCCATTCTGGGGTATTCATCAAATGCTGTTGAATGAAATGGATGTCTGAAAATAAAAACCAACATATCTTCAGTATTTCAGTATTCAAGATGAAAAGACATGACAAGTAAGGCAGTTATAAGCCATCATATCCCGCTTCCAAGTAGAAGTGATGGGTTAAATTGTATGAAAACTTGTTTATATGTAACAGTCTAATAGGCAGCAACACAAAAGCTGCAGATCCCTTTGTTTGCTTCAGCTTTTGTATAAAGATTTACACTTTGATTAGATATAACAGCAGCCCCTGAAGTTAGTGACTGTCATACATGCACTATCAGCAACTATTTTGCAAACGCATGTCCCTAGCTGCCTAAACCAGAAAGAAATGCAAAAGCAAGACAGATTCATAAACATGCAGCTAAAGGACAAAGCTTGATGAGAATGCAGTTTCTACAACAGATTAGTCTGTGGCAACAGAAATAAGTTAGCACAAAGTGAATTTAAAAACAGATACTAGTGATGAGTGTAACAATAACAGTCAGCATATACAATACTAATAGGGACTGTCTACTGGTAAAGTAAAAAATTAACATTGTTCATGCAGCAAAGTCAGACTGCAATGTGTGTTTAAGAACAGACATGACATAGCAGACAACATAATAGAAGAATGGAAATCTCCATGTGTGCTTCATTTAAGGAAATTCTGCAAATGCACATGATCAGTGTATAACTTGTCTACTACACAGGACATAAAATATCCTAAAACATTTAATGAAGGTTTTAATGGAGTAAGATGCATTAATGATAATACATCACCCTGATATAAATCTCATTAACTTCAATGAAACTACTCAGAATGCATCTAATTAAGCATGTGTGTAAATCTTTTGAGGGTTGAGGCCTTAAATATCATGTATACACCAAGACATATATGCAGTTGTGGTGCTGTTTTACTATCCTTATCCACACAGAAAATGGGTGCCCAAGCTTCTCTCATACCGTAAAGTTAAAGTGAATCATTTATTAACTTAAATGTATCAGACACAAACATGTGGAGGATCAATTTTAGAGCAGTGTGACTAATCCAAATTTTTTACACTAGAGAACTAGCCCTTCTGTGTTTACCCTGTTGATCCTGCTGGGAAAGGGTTAAATTGCTTCTGTTGACTCACCAGCATAAGTGATTTGTTACCATATCTTCATAAAGGGGAGGTGAAGTGGCTTTCTGTGGAGAGAAGACTTTAGGAGTGGGGTTAGCAGTCCTAAAGGAGGGCCTGCAGGAGCAAACAAGCTTGGGGAGTAGGTTTAAACTGTTTCTTAAAAAATTATCATACTGTTGTTCTCCTTTGTCATAAAGGAGAGTGAAATATTCTGACAGTGGTTGCAGAGCATGTTGGGAAGGTACTTGTTTATATATGCCTACCCTTACACCTAAAACTTTTGTGATATTGAATGAAACCAACCACAAGGCCTTGCACAGATACAAGCGTCATTTATTTAAAATAGCCCAGGATTCTGAAATGAAAAGCAGTAGGTGAGGAGGAGACTTCATGACCAGATTTCTTGGGCTATTATATCTCCACATACTGTGCTCAATGAACTTTTCTTTTTAAATCCTAGCTTCAGAGGAATCAATGCTAGGCAGAGACTAAAAGTGAACTTAAGTGTTTAGCCAAACTTAATGAACCCCAGAGCAAGCAATAGGTCATTTGTTTTAAAAAGATTTATTTCTGCTGTGTCAGTAGAGCAATAAATATCCAGCAAATAAACTTCACATGCACTTAAAAAATAAAATCCACATTAATCTCTGCTACTGGAGACAACAATAAATTGAACAAAAGTGAATCAGCACTGAGAGACTTTGAAAACAACTACTCCATCACAAAGGATATGCACTTGGCCAACACATCAATATTGTTCATGTTCAGAAATTACAAATCCCTGGAGAATATTCTCAGTTAGGTCACATTTAACCGGCACGACATAAAATGTCAGGATTCTGCTGAGCCAGTGCCTGCCTGGAAACAAAAGTGGAGAAGAACTATCAACATCTTCCACTCTGAGGGGATTTGTAATAAAACTCAACCCTTTTGTCATCATGGGGCACAAAAGTAAGTCACTGCAGGGTGGGATGTGGAACATGGAAAAAGGAGCAGTGGGTTTACTATAGGTAAATAAAATCCAGTATGTTCATCCACTGTCTGCTGTATGAGTCATAGATATGTTTATGGTATATATGAGTTATGCTAGCTCTGGCTTTATGCAGCCAGCCCTTTGGGAGAATTACATTATTTAAGTCTTCTATAAATAACTGGCACTACATCTCCTTTGTTGGGTAAAAGGTCAATACTATTCCATCGACGATGAATCTTCAGTTTAGTCCAGAGAAACTCCAGCATAACTAGATGGGGTAGGGATAAATTTGACTTTTTTAATGTAAGTGCAACCCAAAAGTAGTAAATGGATTTGCACTAATATAAGCAAAAGTCCAATCTAGATCTTAGCTTTGGGGTGGAGAAGGAGAAGAAAGGAAAGAGAAGGAATGGAGTGATATTCTAGAGCTCGTTAGCAATTATTTTATATTGGATTATAAAACCTGGTGACATCACTTTTCTGTTCTTAACTCAAAAGTATTTATTGAATGAACAATTGATTTGAGCAAAGTACATAAGCATGCTGTGACCCTAAAAGCATCTCTATGCCAGAAGACATGTTGCAATCTGTGTCTAAAAGGTGTCATTGTCATTGGAAAACACAAAACTCATTGACCATTAATATTACGGTGTAATGGATGTGTGCTCAAGTGACAAAGGAGTATGCAGATGTGTTGAAATTATAACTAAAATGTGTTTAAACCAGGCTCGTCTGAGAAGTAGATAAAAAGGGTTTCTCCAGACACAAGAAAGAGACCAACAATTGGAATCAGGTGTGACCAGTGGGCTTTTCCTTTTTATTGGCAGTTGTGGGAAGAGAGCCTTTGAATTGTAAAAATCACCAAAGCAGGGTGGGAGAGAGAATGAAGTCTATTGCAGACAGCACAGCATCCACAGCCAGCAGGATACATTTCAGCACAATCTCAAAGGGTTACTGGACTAGAGGTGATGGGGAGTGAACACCTAAGACAGTGATTCTCATCCCATGTCCCAGTTAACATACAGTTGTGGCCCAGCTGTGTGCTAAAGGCCTCCTGACCCACATGATGTAGCCAGGCTGCCCGGGGGCTGTCTCCTGGTTGTTCAGGGTTGGGACTGCTGGCACAACAGGATCCAGGGTTGGGAATGGCACCTGGCCCTGCAGAATCAGGGCTGCCAATGGGGGCCAGGGCCAGGGGTGTAAATAAACCACTTCCCTGAGCTGCTTAAGTGCTGCTGGTGGAAGAGCTTATCCTATTACCGCTTGTTAGGGGTGTGGATTAATTATGTCAACGGGAGAGAACTCTCTCATTGGCATAGGATGGTTACATAAGAAATCTTATAGTGCTGCTGTTGCATTGATACAGGTGCACTGCTGTAAGCTCTCTAGTATAGACATGGCCTTCAATGAGATTTGGCAAACATGGAACGATAGATGTAATTTTGCTCTTAGGTGAGTAGTCCTATAGAAATCAATAGGCATATTCAAGTGATATTCATATTAAGTGTTTGAAGATCAGGGCCTTAATAGTTTTCCAGTGAGATACGCATCATTACACTGACTTTGGAAATGGAAGCAATACATTCAGAAAAAAAAAATAAAGGAGATAATAAAAGGGGTTAAAACACTCAAAAGACAAAGGAAAAAGACAAGGTTGATAAAAGAATTGTGCATTAAAGTGCATGTTACAGAGGAATAGACTGGTTTCAAACATAGACATTTCTTCTGTCTGAGAGATTGTATGAAATTGAAATTACCAATAAAAAAGTTCTGTGCTCTACAAATGATAGAGTATGGGCTTGAGGTCACAATGATAGAGCACTCCTCTCACAGTGGTGTAACCCTTGAATAACATAACTGAAATCAGGAAAGTCACATGAGTGTAAATGTGGGGTAAGTTAAATGAGTAGCTTGAGTCAGTTTTAGGCGGTTATAGAAATGAGTCCAAACTTTGATGAACTGCTTACATTAATCATTAAGAGAAAGCAAAAACATCTGGGCCTGCAAATACCTGTACATATAATGTAAACTATTACATATGAATTGCCCAATTGAAGCAGTGAATCGTGCTAATTAAAATGTTTCTGAAGAGAGAAGAAGGTTTGGAATTTTCGTGGCTAATTTTATCTGATCTGTACTCATGATCCAAAACCATAAAATGAAAGAACAAGATGTTTATATAAAGAAAATGATCTCTCTCTCCTCTAGTACGTACAGGCAGTCCCCGAGTTACGTGGATCTGACTTATGTCGGATCCGCAGTTACGTACGGGGCCCTCCCTCTCTCTGGTCTCCAGCAGACCAGGGAGAGGAAGCAAAGCGGCGGAACACCAGGTGGACGGGGAGCAGAGCAGAGCAAAGCCGCGGAGCACGCGGCCAGCTGACAGCCCAGACGGGTCTGGGCTGTCCGCTGCCCGCGTGTTCCGCGGCTTTGCTCCCCGTCCCCCTGGTCTGCAGACGAGGGGGACGGGGAGCAAAGCAGAGCAAAGCCACTGAGCCCGAGGGCAGCAGGATAGCCACGGCGCGTCTGGGCTGTCCCGCTGCCCCCGTGCTCCGCGGCTTTGCTCCGGACGCCTGTGGTACAGCAGCTGGGGCGCTGCCGGTTGGTCCTGTAGCGCCGCTCTGGGCGCCACTGGACCAACCCAGCAGCACCCCAGCTGCTCTGCCCAAGGTGTCCCCAAATCAGCCGCTGCTGAAACTGACCAGTGGCTAACTACAGGAAGCCTCTGCCCCGGGCTTCCTGGAATCAGCTGCTGATCAGTTTCAGCAGCAGCTGACTTGGGGATGCCTGGGGTTCTTAAGTTGAATCTGTATGTAAGTCAGAACTGGCCTCCAGATTCAGCCGCTGTTGAAACTGATCAGTTTCAGCAGCGGCTGAATCTGGACGCCAGTTCCGACTTACATACAGATTCAACTTAAGAACAAACCTACAGTCCCTATCTTGTACGTAACCCGGGGACTGCCTGTATAAGGAAGTATAGTGTTAACATGATATAATTGGGCATTAGTAACATATACTCTGAATATTACTTTCCTCTGAGTTTCTTAGAAGATTTAATGCAAAGTTCTGTCAACTCAACACAACACAAAAATAGCATATACAGTATTCAAGTGCAGGATAAAGGTATGGTAAGGAAATTGGTGTTTTGGTAAGAATGTCTTTGAGTCACTGTGATTATTGTATTAAGTAATATGCTCTGGAAGTAATAAACTCATAGAGCAGGACATTAGCCATTCTTTGTCTGACTAAGATCTCTTGCAATGAAAATAAAGCACAGAGAACACTGTGCATTAGAATGGCTGCTAATCTAAGATGCCCTCACAATGGAAAAGACACCCTGCAAACAGCCTCATGTGGGAGACTCAAGTGCTTCCAGGGAGTTGCACTGAAACCAATGAGATACTCCTTGGGCCGAGGGGTCTTCCTTGGAAGAATTCATTACAAAATCAGGTCCCAGCTGTGGTCAGGTTCATAGCTCTAGTGGGAATACTTAAAAAAATCAACAAATAGTCCGGTAGCACTTTAAGGATTAACAAAACATGTAGATGATATCATGAGCTTTTGCGGGCACAACCCATTTCCTCAACTGGCCATCTACAAGTTTTGTTAGTCTTTAAAGTTCTACCATACCATTTTTTTTAAGTTTATCCTGCAGAGACTAACTCGGCTACCCCCTGAAGCTAGTGGAAATAGGCATTCAGGAAAACAATCAGGGATTCCAAACTGGGTTCCTGAGTCTCCACACTGCTCTGCCAGATTTACAACAATGGATTCACCCTGTCGAAAAACTGGTGCAAGCCTAGAATTCAAACCTAGGATTTCTAATATACTTAATAAAGTTTCTATAGGTATTAAGAAATATACTTATGTCAGTCATTTCAAAACCTACATGCTGTGTTGCTGTCATTATCATACTATTTTGCTGAATGTGAACTGAAAAATAATTGCTAAAGTGATGGCTAGACAAGCAGCATAATCTCCGAGCCAAATTAGCTAACTTTTCCAAGGAAAGCTATTCTGACATAAGATTACTTATAAACCTTATTAATACTAATTACTGCTGCTATGTTATATCCCCTTCCTCTCCTATTGTCTGTGGAGTCTGTGAGCTCTTGGGGCAGAGACTGCCTATTATTTTGTTTGTACAATGCTGGACAGAAGGAGGCTCCAATGTCAGTTGGTCAGTCAGCACTACGATAATACACTCAAATAATGATATTAGAAAGGCACATAAAGTTGCCATGTTAACTCTGGCTTCAGAGAAAGCATATTGGAAGCATCTGTTTGCAAATGGAGACAAATTAGCTTTGGTAAATGTTTTCATGCCTGCGTGCCAAAAATTACTAGGTACCATCCATGTATATAGATGCAGTTGTGTCGATCCCAAGAGTTACTCCTCGCCAAGTATTTGGCAAATTAGTCCTTGATCACTTCCATTATTTAATTTTAGATTTCAATGAAGCAGCAAAAGTCAAAAAAGATTAAAACCAGAAGGAGGGTGTGTTGACTACAGAGAAATATTATATGCAAATGTAAATTATTCATGACTGAGTCACAAAAACATGTATTCACATTCCAAACCTGATAAATCTGTCATGATTTAAAGTGCTGACAATATAATGCTTTACATTTATTTAACACCTTTTTATCAGAGGCTCTCCAAGTGTTTAAGATACATCAGGATGAATTCAGAATAATGCCAGGCTCAAAAGGGTGCTCCAAGGTATTTCGCACAGTGTCAAACCTCAATCTTCAGTTCAGGATTCGGTGACACCCTGGGAATTAAGAGAAGAAATACCCTAACGGGCATAGTAAAGTAAAGCTAGGTATGGTGATCAATAAAATAAGATTGACTTTTGAAAGATGGGAACAGATTAAACTCTGTGAGGAAAAGTAAGCAGAATAAAGACAAAAGGAAAAACTATGTAGCACTTTAAAGACTAACAAGATGGTTTAATAGGTGATAGAGATGCAGCCGTGTTAGTCTAGCTGAAACAAAAGATAGGACTATGCAGCACTTTAAAGACTAACAAGATGGTTTATTAGGTGATGAGCTTTCATGGGCCAGACCCACTTCCTCAGATCAATTTGTGGAAGAAAATTGGCACGACCATATATACCAAAGTGATACAATGAAAAAAGTGAACACATTATTAAATTGACAAATCAGATTTAGTACAGAAGTGGGGAGAGGGAAAAGGAGGGAGGGAATACCTATTTATGAGTCAATGAATGGCTAATCATGGGTGATAAGTGGGGAAGCTATCTTTGTAATGGTTAAGGTAATTAGCATCTTTGTTAAGGCCCATTCGTAAAGTGTCAAATTTAAGCATGAAAGAAAGTTCTGAAGTTTCCCTCTGTAATCTGGTGTTAAAGTCTCTTTGAAGTAAAATGCACATAGTAAGGTTGTTACGATTATGTCCAGGTAGGTTGAAATGAAAAGCAACTGATTTTTCCTTGTGAAGATGTCTGATGTCTGATTTGGGCATTAATACTTTGGTGAAATGTCTGAGAAGTCTGTCCAATATACCTAGCAGAAGGACTCTGTTGGCACAAATTATATTTCTGGATGAATGTAAATTATATTTCTGGCTGAACAGGAGTATGTGTTCTTGATCATATAACTGACATGGTTAGGTCCAGTGATGGTGTCACCAGAGTAAATATGTGGACAAAGTTGGCAATGGGGTTTGTTGCAAGGGAAAGTTCCAGGGTTGGTATTTATGTGGTATGTCCTGTGGTTGTTGGTAAGAATCCTCCTGAGGTTAGGTGGTTGCCTTTAGGTGGTTGTTAAAGTCTCTGTGGAATGCATCCAGTGTTTCTTGGCCATGGGTCCAGATCATAAAGATGTCATCGCTGTACATGAGACTTTAACAACCTACACCCCACCATCAATCTCAGCCTGGACCATTCAACACGAGAGATCCATTTCCTGGACGCCACAGTACAAATCACTAATGGAAAATTAAATACCACTCTCTATACTGACTACTACACTTACCTACGTGCCTCCAGCTTCCATCAGGACACACCATTTGATTCATCGTCTATGGTCAAGCCCTTAGGTACAACCGCATCTGCTCTAATCCCACTGAAAGAGACCAGAAACTTCAAGATCTCTACCAAGCATTTGTAAATCTCAATTACCCACTGGGGGAAATAAAAAAACAAATTGAAAGAAGCCAGATGAATATCCAGAAACCATCTACTTCAAGATAGGCCCAAGAAAACCAACAATAGAACATCACTTGTCATCACCTATAGCCCCCAATTTAAACCCCTCCAACGCATTATCAATAACCTACAGTCTATACTGAAACAGGATACTACACTCTGAGAGGCTCTAGGGGACAGACCCATAGTCTCCTATGCCCATGAGAGAGGAGGGAAAGAAACTGCATCCTTTCAAGAGCTGCAGTAATTTCCTTCCCCTCCTTTGTGTAACATATAAGGAAGAACTATGATTCTCCAAGGTGTCAGGTCCTGTAGTTACACACAGCCCCTTATATAGAGATGATCCAAAAGGTTCAGTCTAACCCTATATAAAGCCTTATATAAATTGTTACTCTCTTCTACCAAACATGCTAATTTGTTAAGATAACACAGGAAAAGGAACAGCTCAGGGTTCTGAACTTTTAAAAAATTAATAACACTATTTGGAGCAGATTGAACTAAATTTGCTTTAAAAGGCTGAAGTTTAGAGGCTTAGATTTTTCTAGCAGAAAATATTTTTAACAAGCAAAAGACTGCAGTGACTGGTGGAATCAAAGCCACAGTGAGTCCAAACTTTAGGGTGGTGAATTTTCAGTGATGGAGAGAGAGACTTGAAGAGGAAGATCCTACAACTTCCATGAAGACTTCCATGAGGTGCAACCCTAAAAGTGATTTTGAAATTACAGTGACAATGTGTGATACAAGTGTTGTTACAGTCAATTTAATTTATGCCCTGGTGCATTAAAACATCCATAGCAGAGATCCAGTGTAAAGTATTGCAGTGGTTCTCTTTTTCTCTCTTACTTCTAAATTTCCAAACACATCGTGCATCTACACAGCAGCGTTGTTTCAGAATAACATCCATTATTCTGAAATAACAATGCGAGCATCTACACAGTAATTCTGTTATTTTGAAATAAATTCGAAATAACGGATGGCTTATTCCGACTTCTGTAAACCTCATTCCATGAGGAATAACGCCTATTCCAAAATACCTATTGCGGAATAGCAGTAGTGTGGATGCTCCACTGCTGCTATTTCAAAACAGCTCCTCCACAGGGTCATTTAAAGAAATTACTCCCCTATGCCTCTTGGGGCTCTAAATCAAGGTAGTACATCCACATTAGGGGAGCCTGCCTCGGACTAATTTTGAGGCTTCCCTGTAGTGTAGACGTGCTATTTCAAAATAATCTATTTTGGGATATTTCTTCCGGAATAGCTTATTTTGAAATAAGTGTGCAGTGCAGCCGTACCCATTGTCATCAAGCCTAGTTTAGAATGTAACTTGTTAGGGTCACACTGTACAATGCATATATGCAGCAGGGGGTGCAATTTATCTGAAGGGGAAAAAGTGAGCCTAGAAACACTGTAAACTCCCTTAAAACTAAATGCAACATCTGACATTAACAACAGTAACAAAAGCAATGGAATCCTTCTATAAGGCTGTCTGTTTGGCTTAACTTTCAGCCTGTGGGTCCATCTTTTAGAGGTAGCATAAAACTCACATAAACTGCACTTCCTACTACTCACTCTGGGCCAAATCCAAAGCAAAGTGACTCCACTGAATTCAATGGACTTTGGATTAAGCCTACTATATGCTGATATAGAAGACTGGTCTGCGGACCCAGACTGTTTAGGCATTTGGCTGTGGGAGAAAGAACCATTCACTTCTCCACCTCTAATTAAATATTTACAATATTTTATAACATAACAATGCTTTAAACTTTTAAAGCAGCTTTCATACAGGGACCACAAAGTGCTTTACAAACAGTGATGAAGGAAGTCACACCTGAAGTAAGTAATTATTTAGATCCATGTCACATTCAGGGAAAGGTGGAGAAAGAGGTTAGGTGACTCAGATGGGTGGGGGTGAACACTCATGCATGCACATCATTTTATAATATTCATAGTCGTCCATAAAAAAATGTGTTTTGAAATGCCACTGACATTACTTCTGCTGAGTGAAGCAATAGTGATGGGGTTCTTGCTAACAACAGAAATGTAACAGATTAAACAGCCACCTACTATGCATTTTGAAGAGTGAGTTTGTGGATTTATTTGTGCAAAATAGTCATACTTGGAGATTATCTACATATACTAAATTTTGCATAAATAATCCTGCCACTTAAATTAGCTGAATGCACTACTTTTAACATTGGAATATGCTGGATGAAAGGTTTAAATTATTTTTTATTTTTATCAGAAAAAGAGTCATGACTATTATGATTAGAGTTCATAAAAATATTTGCTAACAAAATTAAAACCAAGTCACCTATTCCACTGTCAGTTTAGTGCAAAGAAAATTGTTACTGTTACAAATCACAAAATAATTCAAATTAGTTATGGAAAGAGTAATGGAAGCTTTATGAGTTTCTGATTCAACTTTACTATGTATGGTAATTATTCAATAAAATGAATAATGTTTGAAGTTGAAATTCTACAAATTTTAAACTGTTATTTTACTTCCCTTTTGCAAGCACATTAATAAAAATTTCTATTACATGTATTTAATTTCTTTAACTTTTCTATAAGTGTAATCTACGCAAAATGACGGGCCACATCTGTTAGTAGCTTATATACTGAGAAAAGGGGCAGGACAAATGGGAAACACTGATATATGGACAAATATTGCCTTCTATATGCTGGAAAGTCTTTAGTATCTTTCTCCTTTCTCTTGATAGAAACACAGAGACTCTGAGAAAATACCCTTGAAATAGCGATAGTAGCCAATTGAATTGAAAAACATTCTGTTGTGTTGACATTGGCACCTTCAAACATATATCATACAGTAAGTTATAAAGAGGTAACACCTTGTGACAGCTTCCATTACTAACAGCTGGAAAACAGATGGGTCTCTCTTCCAGACTGAAGTCAGAACTGTAATATATTTTCTGAATGGAACACAAGGGCTTGATATTTCTGAAACAAAAGACAAAGGGAAAGCCAACTCTCAGGACCAAATGCAGCCTGGCTACAGCAAGTTGGAGTCAGTGGGAAGAGGGTCTGGTTACACTGGACTACATTTGGTTCTAAGAGTTTGCTGATGTCAGATTACAGAGAAATAGCATCCTCTTCCTTGAAAAAACTTGTAGGAGCAGAAAAAGGGACTCAGTAAACTCAATGCGGTTCCAGGTGTATTTATCTCTTTGAAGAAAGGACAGGTAGCCATGTGGACGGACGAAAGAAACAGCATGGTTGGTAGGTTCATAACTTTGGGTATAGAACAAAAATACAAAGGATAACGCCTGTCTTGCCCTTGGGAATTCAAAATATTGTGCTGGTCTGTTTCTCCTTCACCCCCACTTCTACCCCCTGGCAACATGGCTTGTTAATGAGATATGCTGTCAGCAGTGGCCTAGTATTGTTTTGTAATATCTTCCTGTTAGATATGCAGCAATAACAGATCAATATCCTTTTGTAGGCTTGGAATGGCATATGGGCCCAGCTGTTTGGCTATGTAGCTCTTAATGCTTACCCTGAATCAATATAAAGTGTTAATCATCATTCTGGCTCAGATACTGGATCAAAATTGCATTTATTTTTCTGCCATTAACCAATATCAAGCTACAACACCTTATATAATGTCATTGCTGACTATAACAAATACATTTTTGACTGGCCGTGTTGTAAAGGAAGCAGCATAATGGGAGCTGACACCAATGTCAAAACAAAAATACACTGTGGATTCTAAGGCTACATGAAAAGAGACTAACTTAGAACTTGATTCTGCCACCATTATTCATACTGAAAAATATCTTATGTCATATCTTATGTCATGAGTACTCCCATTGGAACCAGTGTGAATAGTCACAAAGGTACATCTACACTGCAACACTATTTCAAAATAACTAGCACTATTCCAAAATAACTGTATCTACACAGAAGGCAGTTATTTTGAAATAGTGTCAAAATACTGTCAGCTGGAGGACTTCTTACATTCACTCCTGTAACCCTCATTGTATAAGGAATAAGGGAAGTCGGAGGAAGAATGATCTATTTTGAAATAAGTGCTGTGTAGACGCTCCCAATTTCGAAATAAGCCCTGCAGTGTAGATGCGCCCTATATAGTAAAACACCACTCAGTATTGGTTGGAGTGCAAATAACAGAATCCAAGACATCTAAAAGGGTGTGTCTAGACTACATGCCTCCTTCGACGGCATCGGCAGAGGGAAATGAAGCCGCGATTAAAATAATCGCGGCTTCAATTTAAATTTAAATGGCTGCCCCGCTCTGCCGATCAGCTGTTTGTCGGCAGATCGGGGCAGTCTGGACGCGACGCGCCGACAAAGAAGCCTTTCTTCATCGGCACAGGTAAGCCTCGTGAAACCAGGCATGGTACATTTACACAGCAGCATTATTTCAGAGTAACTGGTGTTATTCTGAAATAACATAGTGCGTGTCTACATTACAAGCCATTATTTTGAAATAATGTCAAGATGAAGGACTTCTTACTCTGACTCCTGTAACCCTCATTTCATGAGGAGTAAGGGAAGTCGAAAGAAGCAAGTTCTTCCTTCAACTTCCTGCGGTGTAGATAGTAGTTGAAACTGACTCAAAATAAGCTATGCAATTTGAGTATCTTATTTCAAACTATGGGTGCAGTGTAGACGCACCCAAGATGGGTAAGAATGGCAGAATTTGGCTTTTAATCTATACATCTGGGCTAAGTGACCGAAGAGGTAGTGTTGCAGATGTGATTGTTGCCTAATAACATGTAGGCATGAAGGCTACAGTAGGCTGGTGTGAACCACTGGGAACTTTAGGATAAAATTCCCTATAAGGCTTCAGGTCAAATCTCCCTGCATAACATCTTGCCCCAGTTATAGGAATAATCCAGTTATAGGAATAATTTTTTCATGAAATATTGCTCAACATGATGAAGGCTGGCAAAATTGAGTCTTCACAAGGAAGAGACATTGTTTTGGGTGGTAGCAAGGACAGCAGTAATGGGATAAGTGTCAGAAAAGTAAAAAAATAGAGAGTTAATGGCAGAAAAAAACCCATCTGGCTGTGAGCTCAAATAGCCAGAATGCTGGGGAAGCCCCTTCACATGAGACATTTAGAACTAAATGTGACACAGTCCACAATAATGTGTTCTAGGAAATAACATTGGCAGTGGACAGTCAAGGCAATCTTTTCCATCTCTGGCTTCTAGGATTTATTAAAACAAAGCTTTTGTGTTGTTCTTACCTCTCTTGTGACAAACTTGGCAATTTTCTGAGGGTATTGTACATCTATTATTCTGAAATAACTATGTAAGCATCTACACAGCTAGCCCATTATTTCGAAATAATTTCAGAATAATGGGTGGATTATTTTGACATTTGTAAACCTCATGCCGCGAGGAATAACGCCTCTGCCGAAATAGCTATTTAGGAATTGCAGTAGTATGGATGGTCCACTGCTGCCATATCGAAATAGCTCCTCCCCCAGGCCTTCAAAGTAATTACTCTTCAGTGCTTCCTTGGGCTCTAAATTGAGGTAGCGCATCTACATTAGGGGAGCCTGCTGTGCTATCTCGAAATAAGCTATTTCAGAGTATTTCCTCCAGAATAGCTTATTCTGAAATAATCATACAGTGTAGATGTAACCTTAGTGACTCTTAGTTCTTATGATATAGAAACAAGTAAATAACATTTCCTTATTTACTTTCATCAATCATGTCATGATTTTATAGATCTTTATTATATTCCCACTTAGTATCCTTTTTTCTAAACTGAAAAGTTCCAATCTTTTTAATCGCTCGTCATATGGGACTCATTCCAAACCCCTAATCAATTTTGTTGCCCTTTTCCGAACCTTTTCCAATGCCAATATATCTTTTTTGAGATGAGGCTACCACATCTGTATGCAGTATTCGAGATATGGGCATACCATGCTTTTATGTAGAGGCAATAAGATATTCTCTGTCTTATTTTCTATCCTTCTTTTCAATGATTCCTAACATTCTGCTTGCTTTTTTGACTGGCGCTGCACACTGAGTGGATGTTTTCAGAGAACTACCCACAAAGACTCCAAGATCTCTCTCTTGAGTAGTTGTAGATAAATTAGTCCCCATCATATTGTATTTATAGCTGGGATTATTTTTTCCAGTGTGTATTACTTTACATTTATCAACATTAAATTTAATTTGCCATTTTGTTGCCCAATCACTTAGTTTGGTGAGATCTTTTTGAAGAGCTTCACAATCTGCTTTGTGCTTAACTATCTTGAGTAGTTTAGTATCATTTGCAAATTTTGCTACCTCACTGTTTACCCCTTTCTCCAGATCTTTTATAAATAAGTTAAATAGGATGGGTCCCAGCACGGACCCTTGGGGGATACCACTAGTTACCTCTCTCCATTCTGAAAACTTACCATTTATTCCTACCCCTTTGTTTCCTGTCTTTTAACCAGTTACCAATCCATGAGAAGACTGTCCCCTCTTATCCCATGACAACTAACTTTACTAAAGAGACTTTGGTGAGGGATATTGTCAAAGGCTTTCAGAAAATCTAAATACACTATATCCACTGGATCCCCCTTGTCCACATGTTTGTTGTCACCCTCAAAGAACTGTAGTAGATTAGTAAGGCATGATTTCCCTTTCCAGAAACCATGTTGACTTTCTCCCAACAAATTATGTTAATCTATGTGTCTGACAATTTTATTCTTTTCTATAGTTTCAACTAATTTGTCTGATACTGACGTTAGACTTACGGGTCTGTAATTGCCAGGATCAACTCTAGAGCCCTTTTTAAATATTAGCATCACATTAGCTATCTTCCAGTCATTAGGTACAGAATCTGATTTAAAGGATAGGTTACAAACTATAGTTAATAGCTCTGCAATTTCATATTTTAGTTCTTTCAGAACTCTTGGATGAATGCCATCTGGTTCTGGTGACTTGTTACTGTTAAGTAAATATATTTGTTCTAAACTTCCTCTGATGACACCTCAATCAGGGACAATTCCTCAGATTTGGGAATCTCCCTAACATCATCATCCGTGAAGACCGAAGCAAAGGATTCATTTAGTTTCTCTGCAATAGCTTTATCGTTTTTGAGTGCTCCTTTAGCATCTCAGGGGCCCCACTCGTAGTATAGCAGGCTTCCTGTTTATAATGTACTTAAAAAAATTTGCTATTACTTTTTGAGTTTTTGCCCAGCTGTTCTTCAAACTCCTTTTTAGCTTTTCTTATTATATTTTTACACTTAATTTGACAGAGTTTATGCTCCTTTTTATTTTCCTCGTTAGGATTTAACTTCCACTCTTTAAATGATGCATTTTATCTCTGACTGCTTCTTTTACGTGGTTGTTAAGCCACAGTGACACCGTTTTGGTTCTTTTTCTGTGTTATTTAATTTGGGGCATACATTTACATTGGACCTCTATTATGGTGTCTTTGAAAAGTTTCTACCACAGGGATATTAAATGTTATTACATTACAGTCACTATTTCCAAGTGTTCCAGTTATATTTATTCCTGGGACCAGATCCTGTGATCCATTTAGGACTAAATCAATAAGGGTATGTCTACACTACCCCGCTAGTTCGAACTAGCGGGGTAATGTAGGCATACTGCAATTGCAAATGAAGCCCGGGATTTGAATTTCCCGGGCTTCATTTGCATAAGCGGGGCGCCGCCATTTTTAAATCCCCGCTTGTTCGAACCCCGTGCCGCGCGGCTACTCGCGGCAGGAACTAGGTAGTTCGAACTAGGCTTCCTAGTTCGAACTACCGTTACTCCTCATTCCACGAGGAGTAACGGTAGTTTGAACTAGGAAGCCTAGTTCGAACTACCTAGTTCGTGCTGTGTGTAGCCGCGCGGCACGGGGTTTGAACGAGCGGGGATTTAAAAATGGCAGCGCCCCGCTTATAGAAATGAAGCCCGGGAAATTCAAATCCCGGGCTTCATTTGCAATTGCGGTATGCCTACATTACCCCGCTAGTTCGAACTAGCGGGGTAGTGTAGACATACCCTAATTGCCTCTCCCGTTGTGGGTTCCAGAACCAGGACATCCTGTCCTGAGATGATGTGTACCCAGTCAATAAGGGGATAGTTGAAAATCCTCACTATTATTGAGGTTTTTATTTTGATAGCCTCTCTAATCTCCCTTAGCATTTCATAGTCACTATCTTGGTCAGGTGGTCAATAATATATCCCTATTGATATATTCTTATTATCAGAGCATGGAATTACTATCCATAGAGATTCTATGGAACATTTTGGTTCATTTAAGATTTTTACTTCATTTGATTCTACATTTTATTTCAAGTATGCTGCCACTTCCCCACCAGCACGACCTATTCTGTCTTTCTGATATATTTTGCACCCTGATATGACTGTGTCCCATTGATTGTCCTTATTCCACCAAGTTTCCGTGATGCCTAATATATCAATATTCTCCTTTAATATGAGGCATTCTAAGTCACCCATCGTATTATTTAGAATTCTAGTGTTTGGCTGTGTCTACATTGGTACCCTTTTCCGGAAAAGGGATGCTAATGAGACCAGTTGGAATTGCAAATGCCCCGGGGATTTAAATATCCCCCACGGCATTTGCATGAACATAGCTGCCGCTTTTTTCCAGGTTGGGGCTTTGCCGGAGAAAAGCGCCAGTCTAGACAGGATCTTTTGGAAAATAAAGCCTTTTCCGGAAGATCCCTTATTCCTACTTAAAATCAGGAATAAGGGATCTTCTGGAAAAGGCTTTATTTTCTGAAAGATACCTGTCTAGACTGGTGCTTTTCTCCGGCAAAGCCCCGAGCCGGAAAAAAGCGGCAGCCATGTTCATGCAAATGCCGCACGGGATATTTAAATCCCCGGGGCATTTGCAATTACGACTGGTCTCATTAGCATCCCTTTTCCAGAAAAGAGTGCCAATGTAGATACGGCCTTTGTGTATAAGCACTTTAAAAATTTGTCACTATTTATCTGTCTGCCATTTCTTGAGGTGTTAGACTCATTTTCATTTGATTCTTTCTCATTTGATCTTACCCATACTTTATCATCTTCTATCCTCTCCTCCTGACTAGAACATAGTCTATAAATAGACCCTCCCCTAAGAGATGTCTCTGTCTAATCCATGTGCTCCACCACACCTGTTGGCTTTCCCTCAGCCCTTAGTTGAAAAACTGCTCTACTACCTTTTCAGTGTTAAATGCCAGCAGTCTGGTTCCATTTTGGTCTAGGTGGAGCCTATCCTTCCTGTATAGGCTTCCCCTTTCCCAAAAGTTTCCCCAGTTCCTTATAAATCTAAACCCCTCCTCTCTATACCATCATCTCATCCAGGGGCGGCCCATGAGCCTAGGCGAAATAGGCAGTTGCCTAGAGCACTGCTGGCCCGGGCGCCCGATGATGATGTCACGGCCATTGACGGCCATGCATGCGGGGGCGCCAATTGTGCCGCCTGCCTGGAGCGCCAGATGCCACAGCCAGCCTCAGGATGCTCCTGGTCTCATCCACCTATTGAGACTCTGAAGTTCTGCCTACCTATCTGGCCCTGCACGTGGAACTGGAAGCATTTCAGAGAACTCTACCCTAGAGGTTCTGGATTTCAATTTCTTTCCTAGGAACCTAAATCTGATCTCCAGAACCTCTCTCCCACCCTTCCCTATGCCACTGGTACCTATCATGACCACTGGCTCCTCCCCAGCACTACACATAAGTCTATTTAGATGTCTCAAGAGATCCACAACTTTCACACCAGGAAGGCACCGGTGGCAAAAATAATAACTCCCCAGCAATGAATGGAGGCCTCTCACCTCTTCCATAAGGGTATGTCTACACTACAGCATTATTTCTAAATATCTTATTTTGAAATATTTATATTTCGAAATAACACATCTAGACACAAAATGCATTTGAAATAGCATTTTGCTATTTCAAAATAGCACATCCACACTGATAGGATGCTGAATCGCATTTAAGGCCGGCCAGAACCTGAGGCCTGTGCTTAAAGGCACCCCCTCCCCGCCCCCGGAAAGCTGATTCTAAGGTTTCCCTGCTTGCTTGAAATTAATGGGTAGCAGGTTTAAAACTAATAAAAGAAAGTTCTTCTTCACACAGCGTGTAGTCAACCTGTGGAACTCCTTGCCAGAGGAGACTGTGAAGGCTAGGACTATAATAGAGTTTAAAGAGAAGCTAGATAATTTCATGGAGGTTAGGTCCATAAAAGGCTATTAGCCAGAGGATAAAATGTTGTCCTTGGCCTCTGTTTGTCAGAGGCTGGAGAGGGATGGCAGGAGACAAATCACTTGATCATTGTCTTCGGTCCACCCTCTCTGGGGCACCTGGTGCTGGCCACTGTTGGTAGACAGGATACTGGGCTAGATGGACCTTTGGTCTGACCCAGTACGGCCGTTCTTATGTTCTTGCCTACCTCGCTGAGGGACAGCAAAGCATTTTTTTTCTCTGTATGCTGTGGTTGCCCTCACTCAGGTCACCACAGCACTCTGCAGCATGGAACCAGAGCCACCCCTGGGCACTCTGGTGCTTCTCCTGTATGTGTTGCTGTGAGCCTGGCAGCACGTTTTGCAGGCAGTAACAGTCTCCCTGGTGTGCCCCACTGGGGGGTTGTGCCTCATTTCTCCCTCACGTCCTTCCACTTACCCCTCCCTAATCCCCCGTCCTGCTATACAATAAAAGACACATGTGTTCATTACAACAAAGCCTCTTTATTGAACAAAACTGGGGTGGGGGGGAATGAAACTGAGGTGAGACTGGGGAAAGAAGGTGGGAGAGGGGAGAAGAGAGGGTGGGAAAGGGGAGGGGGAAACCTAGGAGGAGGGAGCTGGCAGAGGGAGGCAAGGGGAGGAAGGGGAAGGAGAAGCTCAGGGTTGGAGGGTCTCGCCGGCCCAACTGTCTCCCAGCACCACGGGTACGGGAGCCTCACTGTCCCTGGGAGCGTGGGGAGGATGGGGAGGAAGAAGTGGGAGGGGGAGAAGGACTGTGAGGAGGAGCGGTAGCTGGGGAGGCAGCAGGGGCTGGAGCAGCAGGAGGCAGCAAGCTCTCCCCCAGGGTCGATGACCACCTGGGGGGCACGGACCATCCTGACCCCCAAGATGTGGTCCACGGCATCAAAATAGGGGCAGGGGTCTGGGTCTGCCTCTGGTTGGGAGCTGCCCCCTGTGGCCCTGGCATATGCCTGCCATAGCTCCTTAATTTTCATCCAAACCTGCTCCTGGCTTAGCATGTGGCCTTTGGTGGCCAGGCCTGTAGATGGTTACATTCCTCCGTTTAGTGCGGAACTCATGGACACTGAAGGCATCCCCCCAAACCTGAATTAGGTCCATGATCTCCGCACTGGACCAGGCAGGTGCCCACCTCCTGTGAGCTGGCAGACTGGTCCTGGGGGGCTAGCTGGCATTGGCTGCCTGGCTCATGCTGGGGCCACTGGGTCAGGTGCAGCGACTGCTGTCTCTGGGCTGGTAGGCTTGAAGCTGGCACCAGCACTGTGGCCAGAGTCTACCTCTTTAAGGGCTCCGGGGAGAGTGGGAGGAGAGGAGATTTCTTGGTTGTGCCCAGAGTGGCCACCAGGGCACCCTGAGAAGGGCTCGAGGCCCCCTTTTTTGAAATAAGCATCTACACAGCACTTATTTCGAAATAGCAATTTCAAAATTGGTGTTATTTCTCATAGAATGAGGTTTACCAATTTCGAAATAAGCCCTCTGTTATTTCAAATTTATTTCAAAATAGCGGCTTGGCTGCGTAGACACTGGTAAAGTTATTTCGAAATAACAGCTGTTATTTCAAAATAACTTTGCTGTATAGACATACTCTAACACACAGAAAGAGGTCCTATATTGAAATGGAAGGATTGCTGTTCTCTGGTTTCAAGCATATGCCAAAACAAAACAATGGTGAGAAATAATTTGCAACGCTGGCTTTCAGTAGAGTGTTTCTGATGACTTTTATTAATTATTGAATAATTTCATACATTATTCAAGCTTTTCCTGTAGTTTACAGTATCATCAAAAACCCTTCTATAGTGGAATCAATGTGTTCCAGCCTCCTGTATAAATAGTGTAGTTGTATGTAGCCAGAGGAGGTATCTTTTTGTGCGGTGGTCCTCCCTTCCTGCATTATTTCCTGAGGTTCTCCTAGCAAGAGCATGGTATGTAATAAAAGGCACTATAAATCAGACATACGAAGATATAAACCAAACCCTCTCTTCGCTCTCTGTGTATCTTCACAGGATTTTATTCCATGATCCTCATCATTTTATCTCAGTGCCCCGAGCCAAACATCCCCCATATTTTGGAATCTGGCTATAAATCCAGATGTTTTGGGTGGTCCCAAATTATGGGCTGAACGATTCATCCCTTATCTTATCAGAGAAGAGGCCATTTAAAATTTGGGTCCTAACTTTATAGTTGGGCCCTTCTCTAATAAAGAAGACATTGGCAGAAAGGCAAGAGGAAAATTACGGAATGCATTGTCTTTAAAACATTGTAATAGGCAATACTATTCTGTTTCCTGAAAGTATATGACTCTGCAAGGGACACATATGATTAACTAGTTCCCTTTTGTTTCCTCCATTGCCTTTAAAGGGCAGTTCACCATGGGAAGAGGACTTTAGCCTAGCTACTCCCAATTTTTCAAAAGCCATGGCCATTATTTTTCCAACACATCTGAAAAGTGATAAAGCCAAGTACCCTATATGATCTCCCCTCTAGCTAATGGCAGGACCATAGAGAGCCAGGTAATTTGCTGTCTTTTGAGAGGACAGGATTTCACTTGCACTTTTTTCATCCAATGTATGTTGAGGTCCAGATGAGAGACTCAAGTCCTAAAAATTTAGGACCTGAGCTGCATTCCTTCAAAAAGCATTCTCTGTGCTGCTGCCATGTCACATTAAAAGCCATTAGGTCTGATTCTCCACTGGCTCCTAGAGGAATCACTCACCGCATTATGAAGGAACCATGTCAAGTAGCTCAGACGTATACATGCTGGTGACTGAAATTGCTGTGGCTTGTTTTGGTGAGGATTCTGACTCTTCAGGGTTCAGTGATGTGACAACCAGTAAAAGGGTTTTACTGAAAAATAAAACTAGAGATTTTCATGTTGTTTTAATGAGTTGTACACCAGAACACCCCAATGAAATGTACAGAGGTTCACATGTGCAAGTGAAATTGAACAAAAAGTATTACTGTAGCCATGTTTGTCCCAGGATACTAGAGAGACAAGGTAAGTGAGGCATATCAGAGGTACTCAGAGCATCACTGTTAAATAGAAGGTCAAACCTTTCCCAGACCTGCAGAAGAGCTCTGTGTAACTCAAAAGCTTCTCCAATAAAAGATATGACTTCATCATCCTTGTCTCTGAAAAAGGAGCTACATAAATAATTATTTATTCTTCTCGTACAGGTGATTCTCTGCTCATGCCCAATGTCTGGGTAGTTTTATTTACACTCTCAGGGTACGTCTACCCTTGTACCCTCTTTCGAGAGAGGGATGAAAATGCAGCTGAGCGAAATTGCAAATGAAGAGCAGATTTGAATTTCCCATGCTTCATTTGCATAATTGTGGACCGCTGCTATTTCGAAATACCCTATTTTGAAATAACAAGCGCTGTGTAGACGTGGTTATTTTGAAAGAAATCCTTTCTTTCAAAATAACCGGTAAACCTCATTTTTTGAGGAGTAAGGGTTATTTCAGAAGAAGGGTTTTCTCCCGAAATAACTGCATCTACACAGCGTTTGTTATTTCGAAATAGCAGCAGTCCGTGATTATGCAAATGAAGCATGGGAAATTCAAATCCAAGCTTCATTTGCAATTTCGCTCAGCTGCATTTGCATCCCTCTCTCAAAAGAGGGTGCAAGTGTAGACATACCCTAAGGCTGCATCTAGACTGGCATAATTTTGCAGAAATACTTTTAACGGAAAAGTTTCCATTAAAAGTATTTCTGCAAAAGAGCGTCTAGATTGGCAAGTGCCTTTGTGCAAAAGATTTGCTTTTGCACAAAAGCATCCATGCCAGTGTAGACGTTCTCTTGCGCAAGAAAGCTCCGATGGCCATTTTAGCCATCGGGCTTTCTTGCGCAAGAAATTAACATTCCTGTCTACACTGGCCCTCTTGCGCAAGTATTCTTGTGCAAGAGGGCTTATGCCTGAATGGGAGCATCAAAGTATTTGCACAAGAAGCACTGATTTTGTACATTACAAAGTCAGTGTTCTTGCGCAAATTCTTGCGGCAATGTAGACAGGTGGCAATTTTTTGCGCAAAAGCAACTACTTTTGCGCAAAATCTTGCCAGTCTAGATGCACCCTAACAGAATTATGCTTACTTACTAGTCTTAGATCCTATCAGTTTCAATAATAATATGTCTAATGACAAGCCTGCTTTTATTTTTCACTTGTAACAAACAGCCTTAAGTATAATAGAAAACTGAAGGATTTAACAGAGTGATACAGTATATACAAATAGGTATATTTACTTAGGGTTAGGAACATTTAACTAACTGCTGTTTAGAAAGTTTTCAGCTGATTATAGCATTTTCATAGCTTGGAGGAATAAGTACACGCATTTATGTACTACAGGTTGAACCTCTATAGTCCAGCACTCTTTGGTCTTGCACCATTTGTGGTCCAGCATGATTTTAGTTACCCAGCTGTCCACTTGTCATAGGTGTGGCTAAGTTTCCCACAGGCCCATAAAGTTTGTTTATAGACTCTAATCCTGGCTTTCAGTGTTCTGTGCTCTTTATTTAGCCCCAATTTATCCCTAAATGTCTTCAAAGAGCCAAGTAAGCAATAGAAGTGTTGGTAATGCTGCTAGACAATATTGACCTTCCATGGTTTGGCAAATTCTCTAGTTCAGCACTGGTCAGGTCCCAAAGGTGCTGGACTAGAGAGGTTCAACCTGCATCAATTTTTAAAGCAGAAGTCTGCAATATAATTTTTTGGAATTCTGCCTGAAAATGAATGCCATGGGCTAGCCCTATATTGCCTGAATCTGATGTCAGATTTTAGAGATGATACTGCAGATAGAGAGTGTGACATGTATAAGCATTGTGTGTGTACAGTCACTTACATGTACAAATGATGGGTATTACACCCTGGAAAATAAAAACAGGTGATAGCTGAATAGAGAAAAAAGAAAGTCAATATCACAGGTTATATTACCTTCTGTTCTGAAAGTGAGATACATGATCTTTGGATACTTTTAATAATTAATGGCACAATATTTTCCCATTAATCAATAAAGATGAGTGATGCTCTAATCGGATCCATTGCTGAAGGCAACGAATTGTGACAAACTACTGAAGGTGGGCAAGCACAGGGAATGATTTTGTACTTCATGAAGCATCATTTTATAACTAGAAATCTGAAAAAAGGCAAGACCACACTGGCATGCAGTGTTGTCATAGCACAATATATTTTTTACCATGAACATACACCAGCAGTCTCTTATGATTTAGCAGACCCAGAAAAGTCACACCTATGAACACAAGCTATAGATTATGTCATGTAGCCTCAGACATCAGTCCTATTTTTTTCTCTCACTCAAACCAATGTAACATCATTGATTTATTTTCTGTTAACAGCCTAATGTTCCAGGATTTATCTAAGGGAAAACCCAAGAGAGGTTCAACTGAATCCCCTCATGTTAAAAATCAAACTCCAGTTCAAATATTTAACTACTCATTTAAATCACTAAAATATACAACTAGCTGTTTTAAAATTTTAATCGAGATCCTTACAATTTGGGGGATTTTATCCTGGTATAATGGAGCCCAGAACTTTTGAAAAAAAAAAGGCCCATGTATTTAACTGCCTAAATATATGACTGAGAGGTCTAAGTTTAGGGACAGAATCTCTCTCTCTATATATATATACAAGCGCACACACATAAAATTTGTAAAATACTTAGGATCTTCTAGATGAAAGCCCAAAAGAACTGAGATACTGTGGAGTTTGGAAGCTTATAAATATGGTACATAGATAGAACTATTTTAAAAATAATGGAAATATTAAGACCTTGTCTACAGTAGAACTTACTTTGGTATAACTTACATCGCTTGGGGTGCGAATAACCTATACCCCAAGTGATATAAATTATACCAATGCAAGCACAGGTGTAAGCCTTTTGTGTTCCATAGCATAGGAAGGTTCGAAACAGCAAAGATTGTGTTATAAGTGCACCTGTGCTGATCACATTATGAGTTAAGTTAAAACCTCACTGAGATTCAGTATGAATATACCTCTCAATTAACATTGTCACAATGAATTAACAGATGACCCCAACATAAGACAAAAGAGGTTGGACAAAATGTATGAGGGATTTTTGGACAGAGTGTATGCAGGGCTTTTGTGAGAAGAGAGAGAGAGAGGTGATTAGGATAGCCAAGCAACTGGAGGAGAAGAGAACATGTCTTAGACTGGACAAAATGTAGGGAGAGGTTTTTGAGTCAGATGTTCAAATTGCCAAAAAAAAGGAGGTTTTGGTGCTGTGAGCAAAGGAATCTGCTCCTGCTACTTGATTACATCTACTTTCAGAGACAGAGATTTTGTATATTCTTCGAAAATAAAATGAATTGTATCCAAGAAATACCTGATTATCCCCAATTTCTACTCCCAACTGGAACTTGCCCCAGATACCAAACTGTGACTAGCTGCTCAGCTTGAAAGAGGACAATGATATTTCTGAAACAGGAAATAACCCTAAGACTGAGGTTATGCAGCATGATGAGACTTTCAGATAATTATTTGCTTGTTCTTTTCTTTATTTTTCCCCAGATAGAAAATTAGATATCTCAATGGTTGAGGAAGAAACTAATTAAAATTCTTCTTGAGTTCATTAATGTATATCCAGAAATATCATTAGAGTGATAAATGAGAGCTTCCAAGCCTTGACTGACCACAAAGTCCTTCCTTGAGACATGGTTGCTTTCATTTTCTTTGATTTAGATCCCACTCCTATTAAAAGCCTCTTAATTATTCTTATTTCTAATCAATGTTGCAGTTCTCATAGACTTTAGACTCATAGACTTTAAGGTCAGATGGGACCATTATGATCATCTAGTCTGACTCCCTGCACAGTGCAGGCCACAGAATCTCACCCACCCCTCTTAGAATAATCCTCTCACCTATGTCTCAGATATTGAAACCTTCAAATACTTTGAAGGCCCCAACATGCAGAGAATCCTCCAGCTGTGATCTGTGCCCCGTGCTACAGAGGAAGGCGAAAAACCTCCAGGGTCTCTGCCAATCTACCCTGGAGGAAAATTCCTTCCCGACCCCAAATATGCCGATCAGCTAAACCCTGAGCATGTGGGCAAGACTCACCAGCCAGACACCCAGAAAGTTCTCTATAGTAACTCTTATCATCCCTCCATTGACCTATTTCCCACTGATAATGAATGGTCAATTAGTTACCAAGATCATGTTCTCAAGCCATCCCCTTATCATAGAATCATAGAACTGGAAGAGACATCAGAAGGTCATCAAGTCCAGCCACTTGCTCTAGGCAGGACCAATCTCATCTAAATCAACCCGGCCAGGGCTTTGTCAAGCCGGGACTTAAACACCTCTAGGGATGGAGACTCCACTACTTCCCTAGGTAACCCATTCCAGTGCTTCACCACCCTCCTAGTGAAATAGTTTTTCCTAATATCCAACCTGGACCTCTCCCACCACAACTTGAGACCATTGCTCCTTGTTCTGCCATCTGTCACTACTGAGAACAGCCTCTTTCCATCCTCTCTGGAACCTCCCTTCAGGAAGTTGAAGGCTGCTATCAAATCCCCCCTCACTCTTTGCTTCTGCAGACTAAACAGACCCAACTCCCTTAGCCTCTCTTCCTAGGTCATATACTCCAGCCCCCTAGGTCATATACTCCAGCCCTCCGCTGGATCCTCTCCAATGCGTCCACATCCTTTTTGTAGTGGGGGGCCCAGAACTGGACACAATACTCCAGATGTGGCCTCACCAATGCCGAATAAAGGGGAATAATGACATCTCTGGATCTGCTGGCAGTGCTCCTCTTAATGCAACCTAATATGCCATTAGCCTTCTTGGCTACAAGGGCACACTGTTGACTCATATCCAGCTTCTCATCCACTGTAACCCCCAAGTCCTTTTCTGCAGAACTACTACTTAACTGGTTGGTGCCCAGCTTGTAACGATGCTTGGGATTCTTCCGTCCCAAGTGCAGGGCTCTGCACTTGTCCTTGTTGAACCTCATCAGATTTCTTGTGGCCCAATCCTCGAATTTGTCTAAGTCACTCTGGACGCTCTCTCTGCCCTCCAGCATATCTACCTCTCCCCCTAGCTTAGTGTCATCTGCAAACTTGCTGAGGGTGCAATCCATCCCCTCATCCAGGTCATTAATAAAGATATTAAACAAAACCAGTCCTAGAACCGAACCTTGGGGCACTCCGCTAGAAACCGACCGCCATCCTGACATCGAGCCGTTGATCACCACCCGCTGGGCCTGGCCTTCTAGCCATCTTTCTATCCATCTTACCATCTATTTATCCAATCCACATTCCCTTAACTTGCTGGCAAGAATATTGTGGGAGACCGTATCAAAAGCCTTGCTAAAGTCAAGGTATATAACATCCACTGACTTTCCCATGTCCACCGAGCCAGTTACCTCATCATAGAAGCTAAGCAGATTGGTCAGGCACTACTTGCCCTTTGTGAATCCATTTTGACTATTCCTAATCACTTTCCTCTCATCCAAGTGTCTCAAAATGGATTCCTTAAAGATCCCTTCCATGATTTTTCCAGGAACCAAGGTAAGACTCACCGGCCTATAGTTCCCTGGATCGTCCTTCTTCCCTTTTTTGAAGATGGGCACTACATTTGCCTTTTTCCAATCATCCGGGATTTCTCCCAATCTCCACGACTTTTCAAAGATAATGGCCAAAGGCTCCTCAATGATAGTTGCCAACTCCCTCAGTACCCTCGGATGCATTAAGTCCAGACCCATGGATTTGTGTACGTTTAGCTTTTCTAAGTAGTTCTTAACCTGTTCTTTACCCACCACGGGCTGTCCATCTTCATCCCATCTTGCATCACTTAGCGCAGAAGTCCAGGAGCCGACCTTGTCTGTGAATACAGAGGCAAAGAACGCATTGAGTACTTCAGCTTTCCCCACATCATCTGTCACAAGGTTACCTCCTTCATCTATTAGGGGCTGCACACCCTCTCTGATCAACTTCTTCTTGTTAACATGCCTGTAGAAACCTTTCTTGTTATCCTTCACATCCTTAGCCAGTCACAATTCCATTTGCGCTTTCGCCTTCCTGATAACCCCCCGGCATTCTCGAGATATACATTTAAACTCCTCCCTGGTTATTTGTCCAAGTTTCCACTTTTTGTAAGCTTCCTTTTTGTGCTTAAATTCACCAAGGATTTCCCCTGTAAGCCAATCCGGTCTCCCATGTTTGCCTCTCTTGCTATGCGTTGGGATGGTTTCTTTCTGTGCCTTCAATAAGGCTTCTGTAAAATACTGCCAGCTGTCCTTGGCTCCTTTCCCCTTCATGTTAGCATTCCATGGGATTCTGCCCATCAGATCTCGGAGGCTTTGTCTACACTACAAAGTTAGTTCGAACTAACAGACGTTAGTTCGAATTAACTTTGATAGGCTCTACACTAGCGCTCTGTTAGTTCGAATTTAATTCGAACTAACGGAGGGCTTAGTTCGAACTAGGTAATCCTCATTCCACGAGGATTAAGCCTAGTTCGAATTTACTAGTTCGAATTAAGGGCTGTGTAGACCCTTAATTCAAACTAGTGGGAGGCCAGCCCTCCCCAGGTTTCCCTGGTGGCCATTCTGGCCAACACCAGGGAAACTCTACTGCCCCCCTCCCGGCCCTGGACCCCTTAAAGGGGCACGGGCTGGCTACGGTGCCCGTGCCAGGTGCAAGCCTGCCAGCACCCAGCCAGCAGACCCTGCACCTGGCAGGGTTCGAGCCAGCCACCCGATGCCCCCCAGCCCTCCCCCTCTTCCCGGGACCAGTCTGGCGGCTCCCGGGAGCTTGCCCGGGACCGCAAGAGGCGGGCACCCGTCTGGGCTAGTGCGGACATTGTGGACCTCGTCCACGACCTCCGCACTAGGCAAAGGAAAGTGGCCATCTAGGGCAGGAGAGCTGCCAGCCTGGCCACCCAGGAGCAGGTGTGCATGAAAATCAAGGGGGTCCACTGATACCCCCGACCCTGAGCGTACAATGGCCGTACTGGGTCAGACCAAAGGTCCATCTAGCCCAGTAGCCTGTCTTCTGACAGCGGTCAACCCTAGGGACCCTGGAGGGGATGGACCGAAGACAGTGACCAAGCCATTTGTCTCGTGCCATCCCTCTCCAGCCTTCCACAAACTTTGGGCAGGGACACCACTCCTACCCCCTGGCTAATACCACTCCATGGACCCAACCTCCATGACTTGATCTCACTTCCCTTTAAACTCTGTTCTAGTTCTAGCCTTCACAGCCTCCTGCAGCAAGGAGTTCCACAGGTTGACTCTTTGCTTTGTGAAGAACAACTTTCTGTTACTAGTTTGAAGCCTGCTACCCATTCCTTTCCTTTGGTGTCCTCTAGTCCTTCTTTATGGGAACTAATGAAGAACTTTTCTTGATGCACCCTCTCCACCCAACTCCTGCTTTTAGAGACCTCTATCCTGTCCCCCCTCTGTCTCCTCTTTTCTAAACTGAAAAGTCCCAGTCTCTTTAGCCTCTCTTCATATGGGACCTGTTCCCAACCCCTGATCATTTTAGTTGCCCTCCCCTCTCCCAGCCTCTCTCTTCCCCTCTCCCACCTCCTTTTCCCAGTCTCCCCCAGTTTTGTTCAATAAAGACAGATTCAATTTTTGAACACAATTGTCCTTTATTTTGTACATCAAGAAGAGGGGCTAGGGAAGGGTAAGTGGAAGGAGGTGAGGGAGGAATGGGGTATGCGCCCCTGATGGGGAGGACTGGGCTTGCTCTGTGGGCTTTTGGGGTGGAAGCTCTCCTGCAGCCCCCCAATTGCCCCCTCTCCCCAGATGGCAGCCTGCAGCAAGTGCAGCCGGTCTGATGGCCGAGTGCTGTAATGTGCCCAGTGTGGGTACTCCGGGCAATCCAAGCCAGGACTGCTTTGCAAGCGGGGCACCCCGAGAACTGTCTGTCCGGGGTGGGGGTCGGGTCCCTTTAAGCGCAGCCCTCGGCTATCCTGAGACAGCATCTCCACGCTCTTAAGTCCTCCTCTGATGCCCTGCCGGCACTGCTTCCGGCCATCCTTAAGCCTGGTTCAGGGTCCACTTAATGTGGACATGCTAGTTCGAATTAGCAAAACGCTAATTCGAACTAGTTTTTTAGTCTGGATCCGTTAGTTCGAATTAGCTTAGTTCGAATTAACTAATTCGAACTAAGTTAGTTCGAATTAACGTTGTAGTGTAGACATACCCTGAGGGAGTCAAAATCTGCTTTCCTGAAGTCCAAAGTATATATTTTACTACTCTCTTTTCTTCCTTTGGTCAGGATCCTGAAATCTACCATCTCATGATCACTGCTTCCCAGATTGTCACCCACCTCTACTTCCCCTATTAGTTCCTCCCTGTTTGTGAGCAGAAGGTCAAGCTGCGCACGGCCCCTGGTCGGATCCTTCAGCACTTGTGTCAAGAAGTTATCCCCAACATTCTCCAAAAACTTCCAGGATTGCCTGTGTACTGCCGTATTGGTTTCCCAACAGATGTCAGGGTGATTAAAGTCTCCCACAAGAACCAGGGCCTGTGATCTGGCAGCTTCGCTGAATTGTCCAAAGAAAACCTCATCTACCTCATCTACCTGATTCGGTGGCCTGTAGCAGACACCAACCACAACATCACTGCTGTTGTTTGCTCCTTTAAACATAACCCATAGACTCTCAACAGGTTTTTCTCCCTCTTTATACTGGAGTTCAGAGCAATCGTAGTGCTCTCTTACATATAGCGCAACTCCTCCTCCTCTTCTCCCCTGCCTGTTCTTCCTGAACAGTCTATACCCTTCCATGACAGCGCTCCAGTCATGCGAGTCATCCCACCAAGTCTCTGTTATCCCAATTAAGTCATATTTCTTGGACTGGACCAGGGCCTCCAGTTCTTCCTGTTTGTTGCCCAGGCTTCTCGCATTAGTGTACAAACACTTCAGGTAACCAGTTGATTGCCCTATCTTCTCCATTCGAGACAGGGGTCCTCCTTTCTTGCTCCTTCCTCTCTGCATTTCTTCCCGGTATCCGACTTTCCCTCTCCCCTCAGGGTTTTGGTCACCGTCCCTGGACGAACCTAGTTTAAAGCCCTCCTCACTAGGTTTGCAAGCCTTCCCGCAAATATGCTCCTTCCTCTCTTTGTTATGTGGATTCCATCTCTTCCTAACAATCCTTGTGCCCGGAACAGAGTCCCATGGTCGAAGAAACCAAAGCCCTCTCTGCGATACCACCTGCGCAACCATGCATTTACGTCCTCAATTCGACGATCCCTGCCCAGTCCTTTCCCTTCAACAGGGAGGATGGACGAGAACACCACTTGCGCTCCAAATTCTTGGATCCTTCTTCCCAGCGCTACATAATCCGCAGTAACCCGCTCAAGGTCATTCTTGGCCGTATCATTAGTTCCTACATGGAGAAGCCGGAAGGGGTAGCGATCCAAAGGTTTGATCAACTTGGTAAGCCTCTCAGTCACATCCTGAATGCGAGCTCCCTGTAAGCAGCACACCTCTCGAGATTCCAGGTCCGGACGGCAGAGGGATGGTTCAGTCCCTCTTAGGAGGGAGTCCCCGACCACCACCACCCATCATTTTCTTTTGGGGGTGGTGGCCGTGGAACCCCCATCCCCAGGACTACGCATCCCATGCCTTCCAGTAGATGGTGTTCGCTTCTGGTTTCTTCCTTGTGAGGTCCCTTCCAAAGAATTCACCTCTGCAGAGCTTGTGGAGAGAGCTTGAAAGTGATTACTTACCTCTATAGCATTGGGGGATTCCCATGTTGGCCTTTTTCCCCTTCTAGAAGTTTCATGCTGCCAGTTCTCTTCTTGGTCACATACTGCCTCTCTGGTTCCTCTGCCATCCGTGCTTGAAGGATTAAATGCTGCCTTCTATCGAGGAAGTCTTCATCCTCTCTGATCGAGCGTAGGGTCGACACTTGGGCCTCCAGTCCTCTAATTTTTTCTTCCAAGATGTCGACCAGCTTGCATTTCATGCAGATGAAATCTGTTCTTTCTTCCGGGAGGAAGACAAACATGGCACACGTTGTGCAGGTAACAGCAGCAGACCCATCACCATCCATCACTGCTGTCCTGAAGAAGGGATTTAAAAGAAAGGCAAGAGAACCTCCCGCCCTTCCCTCTCCCCTTCCAAACTCCCTCTCTAAACTCCCTGTTAGCACTCACCTGTTGGCAAGCTCCTTGGTCGCTTGCCCACTGCCTTATAAAGCCCTGGAGTGCCTGAAAGCCCCTCCCCCTACCAAGGCTCAGCCAATCAGCAGAGGCTTCTAGAATTCGAACTTTAATTAGAAGCCAACAATTTCCACCTGCCAATCACAGCCAATCACAGCCCCTACCAATCATAGCCAATCACAGCACAAACTCCAACAAGGGGAGGGGGAGGGCAAAGGGGAAGTGGTTTAAAAAAAAGCCTCACTCTCAAACACAGGGGGAAATAAACAAACAAACAAAAACAAAAAAACAAAAAAAGAACACACACCAACCCTCACTCACAAACACAAGCTCACCACACAGCAAGAAAGCCCCAAACACAACACACACTTCCCTAAAGAGTCTTGTATCTGATTCTCCTCTACCTGGAGAACTCCCTCTCTAAGCTCCCTGTTAGCACTCACCAGTTATTGTAATGTTCCCTGAATAGTTAGAAAAACTGAATGTTACCATGCCTATGTTGTTGATCACTATATGGTTAAAAAAACAAGATAAACTAATCTAATCAATGTTAATACAACCAAAAACAAAAATAAATATCCCACAGAATAGACATTCAGGAGTCACATTTTTCTCTAAGGGTATGTCTACACTACCCCGCTAGTTCGAAATAGGAGGGTAATGTAGGCATACCGCAATTGCAAATGAATCCCGGGATTTGAATTTCCCGGGCTTCATTTGCATAAGCGGGGCGCTGCCATTTTTAAATCCCCGCTCGTTCGAACCCCGTGCCACGCGGCTACACGCGGCACGAACTAGGTACTTCGAACTAGGCTTCCTAGTTCGAACTACCGTTACTCCTCATGGAAATAGGAGGGTAGTGTAGACATACCCTTACTGATTTTGTTGCTCTGATGTAAATCTTGAGTAACTGTCAATTTACCTGAAGTTGTTGCCAACTTACTTGGGTGTAACACAAGAGCAAAATAAATTGTTCTGAATTTGTGTGCTGCTTTTGCTAGATTATTTGAATAATACAGGGACAACAGCATTTTCCGGAAAGAGATTAAACTTTTTTCAAACAAATCATTTTTAGAATTCAAACCACACTTCCATGGCATTGTTTGGCCTCACATTGCCAACAGCAAGCCAGACTCTGGGACTCTGTCAACTTATAGAGTCAGAATCATAGACTCATAGAATACTAGACCTGGAAGGGACTTCGAGAGATCATCAAGTCCAGTCCCCCGCCCCCGCAGCAGGACCAAGCACTGTCTAGATCATCTCTGACAGGTGTCTATCCAACCTGCTCTTAAATATCTCCAGTGATGGAGATTCCACAACCTCCCTTAGGCAATTTATTCCAGTGTTTAACCACCCTGACAGTTAGGAAGTTTTTCCTAATTTCCAACCTCAACCGTCCTTGCTGCAATTTAAGCCCATTGCTTCTTGTCCTATCGTCAGAAGCCAAGGAGAACAATTTTTCTCCTTTCTCCTTTTAACATCTTTTTAGATACTTGAAACTACTATCATGGCCCCTCTCTGTCTTTTCTAAACTAAAGGAGCCCAATTCTTTCAGTCTTCCCTCATGGCTCATGTTTTCTAGAATTTTAATCATTCTCGTTGCTCTTCTCGGGACTGTCTCCAATTTTTCCACATCTTTCTTGAAATGTGGTGCCCAGAACGGGACAGAATAGTCCAACTGAGGCCTAATCAGTGCCTTCTCCTGTCTTGCTCACAACACTCCTGTTAACGCATCCCTTTTTCTGCAACAGTGTCGCACTATTGACTCATATTTAGCTTGTAGTCCATTATGACCCCTAGATTCCTTTTTGCAGTACTCCTTCCTGGAGTATTCCTTCCTGGATAATCACTTCTCATTCTGTATGTGTGAAACTGATTGTTCCTTTCTAAATGGAGTACTTTGCATTTGTCCTTATTAAACTCATTCTATTTACCTCAGACCATTTCTCTAGTTTGTCCAGATCATTTTGACTTATGACCCTATCCTCCATAGCACTTGCAACCGCTCCCAGCTTAGTATCATCTGAAAACTTAATAAGCGTACTCTCTATGCCATCATCTAAATTGTTGATGAAGACTTTGAATAGAACCAATCCTAAAACAGATCCCTGGGGAACACCACTTGTTATGCCCTTCCAGCATGATTGTGAACCATTAATAACTACTCTCTGAGAATGGTAATCCAGCCAGTTATGCATCCATCTTATAGTAGCCTCATCTAGCTTGTATTTCCCTATTTTGTTGATAAGAAAGTCATGCAAGACCTTATCAAATGCTTTACTAAAGTCTAGGTATACCACATCCATTGCTTCTCCCTTATCCACAAAGCTTGATATCCTATCAAAGAAAGCTATCAGATTGGTATGACATGATTTGTTCTTTACAAATTCATGCTGGCTATTATCTGTTACCTTATTATCTTCCAGATGTTTGCAGATGAAGGCCCACAGTTGCATGATACCAGGCACATCATGCAGGACAGGATTCATTAATACTGCTCCCAGGTGGCTGGGTATTCACACCGCCATTTAACAGAAGAGTAAACTAAGAAAGGGAGTTTAAGTTATTTGAGCAAGGCCACAGAGAATGTCATTGTTAAAATGGGGTATGTCTACACTACAGCGCTAATTCGAACTAACTTAGTTCGAATTAGTTAATTCGAACTAAGCTAATTCGAACTAACGGATCCAGACTAAAAAACTAGTTCGAATTAGCGTTTTGCTAATTCAAACTAGCATGTCCACACTGAGTGGACTCTGAACTGAGGTTAAGGATGGCTGGAAGCAGTGCCGGCAGCGCATCAGATTAGGACTTAGAGTGTGGAGCTGCTGCCTCAGGCTAGCCAAGGGCTGTGCTTAAAGGGACCTGACCCCCACCCCGGACAGACAGTTCTCGGGGTGCCCCGCTTGCAAAGCAGTCCTGTCTTGGAGTGCCCTGAGTGCCCACACTGGGCACATCACAGCACTCGGCCATCAGCCCGGCTGCACTTGCCTCAGGCTGCCATCTGGGGAGAGGGGGCAATTGGGGGGCTGCAGGAGAGCTTCCACCCCCAGAAGCCTGCAGAGCCAGCCCAGTCCTCCCCATCGGGGGCTTGTACCCCATTCCTCCCTCACCTCCTTCCACTTACCCTTCCCTAGCCCCCCTTCCTGATGTACAAAATAAAGAAAACGTGTGGTCAAAAATAGAATCTGTCTTTATTGAAGAAAACTGGGGGAGACTGGGAAAAGGAGGTGGGAGAGGGGAAGAGAGAGCCTGGGAGAGGGGAGGGCAACTAAAATGATCAGGGGTTTGGAACAGGTCCCATATGAAGAGAGGCTAAAGAGACTGGGACTTTTCAGTTTAGAAAAGAGGAGACTGAGGGGGGATAGGATAGAGGTCTATAAAAGCATGAGTGGGGTGGAGAGGGTGCATCAAGAAAAGTTCTTCATTAGTTCCCATAATAGAAGGACTAGAGGACACCAAAGGAAAGGAATGGGTAGCAAGCTTCAAACTAGTAAGAGAAAGTTGTTCTTCACAAAGCAAAGAGTCAACCTGTGGAACTCCTTGCTGCAGGAGGCTGTGAAGGCTAGAACTTAGAACAGAGTTTAAAGGGAAGTGAGATCAAGTCATGGAGGTTGGGTCCATGGAGTGGTATTAGCCAGGGGGTAGGAGTAGTGTCCCTGCCCAAAGTTTGTGGAAGGCTGGAGAGGGATGGCACGAGACAAATGGCTTGGTCACTGTCTTCGGTCCATCCCCTCCAGGGTCCCTAGGGTTGGCTGCTGTCGGCAGACAGGCTACTGGGCTAGATGGACCTTTGGTCTGACCCAGTACGGCCATTGTAACCTCAGGGCTCAGTGTCGGGGGTCTCAGTGGACCACCTTGATTTTCATGCACACCTGCTCCTGGGTGGCCAGGCTGGCAGCTCTCCTGCCCAAGATGGCCACTTTCCTGTGCCTAGTGCGGAGGTCATGGACAAGGTCCACGATGTCCGCACTAGACCAGGCGGGTGCCCGCCTCTTGCGGTCCCGGGCAAGATCCCGGAAGCCGCCAGCCTGGTCCCGGGAGGAGGGGGAGGGCTGGGGGGCATCGGGTGGCTGGCTCGAGCCGTGCCAGGTGCAGGGTCTACTTGCTGGGTGCTGGCAGGCTTGCACCTGGCACGGGCATCGTAGCCAGCCCGTGCCCCTTTAAGGGGTCCAGGGCTGGGAGGGGGGCAATAGAGTTTCCTGGTGTTGGCCAGAGTGGCCACCAGGGAAAGCTGGGGAGGGCTAGCCTCCCACTAGTTCGAATTAAGGGGCTACACAACCCTTAATTCGAACTAGTAAGTTCGAACTAGGCTTAGTCCTCGTAGAATGAGGTTTACCTAGTTCGAACTAAGCACTCCGCTAGTTCGAATTAAGTTTGAACTAGCGGAACGCTAGTGTAGCGCCTATCAAAGTTAATTCGAACTAACGTCCGTTAACTTTGTAGTGTAGACATACCCATGGAGAATACAATTTAAGAATCTTTGGTTACTGGTCCTAGATCAAACAACTAGACCACGCCTGTCTTTCAGTGTACATATATCATCCTACCACAGAAAATCGTATGAGCCTTCTTGATTTCGGCTCTCATTCAGGAAAACACTTAAACATATGCTTAACTTTGAGCAAAAGGGTTTAAGAACATTCTTAACATTAATTTAACTTAACTTTAAGCATGTATTTTTGTCCTTCGCTGAAGTCACAATTCAGAAAAGCACTTAAGCATGTGCTTAACTTTACACAGTTAAAGTTAAACATTTTCTTAAGTTCACTAAATCAGAGACTATAAATATTTAATGACTGAATCGTATCATTTATCTTTAGAACTTAACATAAGAACATAACAATGGCCATACTGGGACAGACCAAAGGTCCATCTAGCCCAGTACTCTGTCTGCTGACAGTGGCCAATGCCAGGTGTCCTGGAGGGAGTGAATCGAACAGGTAATGATCAAGTGATCTCTCTCCTGCCATCTATCTCCACCCTCTGACAAACAGAGGCTAGGGACACCATTCCTTACCCTTGCTGGCTACTAGCCATTAATGGACTTACCTCCATGAATTTATCTAATTTTCTTTCAAACCCTGTTATAGTCCTGGCCTTCACAACCTTCTCAGGCAAGAAGTTCCACAGGTTGACTGTGCACTGTGTGAAGAAGAACTTCCTTTTATTTGTTTTAAACCTGCTGCCCATTAATTTCATTTGGTGGCCCCTAGTTCTTGTATTATGGGAACAAGTAAATAACTTTTCCTTATTCACTTTCTCCACACCACTCATGATTTTATAAACCTCTATCATATTCCCCCCTTAGTCTCCTCTTTTCCAAGCCAAAAAGTCCCAGTCTCTTTAATCTCTCCTCATATGGGACCTATTCCAAACCCCTAATCATTTTAATTGCCCTTCTCTGAACCTTTTCTAATGCCAATATAACTTTTTTGAGATGAGGAGACCACATCTGTATGCAGTATTCAAGATGTGGGCGTACTGTGGATTTATATAAGGGCAATAGGATATTCTCTGTCTTATTCTCTATCCCTTTTTAAATGATTCCTAACATCCTGTTTGCTTTTTTGACTGACGCTGCACACTGCATGGACGTCTTCAGAGAACTATCCACGATAACTCCAAGATCTCTTTCCTGATTTGTCATAGCCAAATTAGCCCCATCATATTACAGTATACGTATAGTTGGGGTTATTTTTTCCAATGTGCATTACTTTACACTTATCCACATTTACACTTATCCACATTAAATTTCATTTGCCATTTTGTTGCCCAATCTCTTAGTTTTGTGAGATATTTTTGAAGTTCTTCACAGTCTGCTTTGGTCTTAACTACCTTTATCAAGGGGCAAAATTCTAGGGACCTATTCTTCATTTTAATTCAGTTCATTTTAATGGGAGATTTACCTGCGTATAGACTGCAAGGTTTGGCCCACAGTTTGACATTTGATTTAAAATGCTTGTAATCTAGTGGTTCCATTAATGTAGATGTCAGTTACCATTCCAAAGCAGAAAAGGTGCCAACCAGACAGGCCAAAGTCAGCACTTAAGTTATACCCAGGCAGCATCACAAACTGCAGTTGCACCCAAGAAACTGGAAGTAGAGCTTGGTCCTCTGTGCTCTTAGTTCCTGGGTGTGTCTTGGACAATTGCTAATGGCAGGAATTTCCACAGTTCTTTTGACATTAAGTCACTGTAAACATAGAAAGAAAAGAAATCTGTATTGTATTTTTTGGCTTACAGTGCCTTAAGCCTTATCTCTCATTCTGTCAGGAACCAAGAACTATGTATACAGATGGTGCAATTTATTATGTTCTGTACTGTGATCAAGTGCTGAAATACCTTCAGGAAATCACCAGAAAGCCTGAAAAGCTTGCAGGCTCTTTCGACTTCAGCTCGGCAAAACTATAATTGAACAAGGACAATATATTAAGCACTGTATGTTACACAGTAGGCCTATGGAAAAGGAATGCATCTTTTTCAGCATCATTATAGAAGATGTATTTATTATACAATTACTGACTATATCCAAGGTCATCAACTATGCCACCCATCCCCCCTTTCTCTCACACACAAATTTACACATAAATACGTAATTCTATTAGGACAAATGCATCCTGAAGTCCATTAAGTTAACATGCATTGTGTACATTTACAAGACATTGCTAAGTTTGATCTCCTTCACACCTACACTTGTGTAAATCAGGAGTAAGTTTGCTGAATTAATAGAGTTACATTAACGTAATAGTGGGGTAGAAGAAGAATTCTAGCTCATTATTTGCAGCAATGTTGACATTTTTATTCTTGCTTCACAATGTATATTCATAAAATGGTAATTTTGTATAACTAGACCGAGTGTGTGCCAGAAACTTAGAGAAAAAATAATCTAACATTCCCACACTCCTTGTGACTTCACATCTGGAACCCAAGCACTGCAATATTTAAGATGTTCAGATCTAGGATTTTGCTTTGGACCATCATAAAGAGAGCCCATTTGAAAAATTTTGATCTGGATACAAATTTGGATTTCAAACACCCCCACAATGTGTTCAGATGAGACATTTTGATTTAGGCCCATCTCTCATAATTAGAAACAGAGTGTAACATTAAAAATTGACTCAAGCTATCAACACAGCAACAATATTTATTAGTGTGTTGACATATGATAAATCTAACTCACAGAAACAGCCACCATTCACAGGCCCTCCTGCAGCTTTGCTCATTAACAGGCTCACTAAAAAACTAAACCCATTTTCCTTTCTTATCCTTCCACTCTATTTCTTCTTTGTAAAGAGGCAAGACTGTGCCACCCTTACAATAAAGGATTCTTTATTCACTTCCCTGCAAGCGCTCTTAAATGTTCCAATGTGCTTCATTATCACATAGAAACACAATAGAAACGAATGTCTCAAAGCGTCTTTCATTATTACATCTCACGAAACACCAAAAAAAAAAACCCCATACAGCAAATAATTCACTCACATGACAGGATAATCCCACACACCAGGTTGAGAGAAATTTTGCTTCTCAGAAGAAGGCATCTGAATGAGATTTGCTACCCATTGCGGCCCATCAAACCTACAGGGCTCCAAGTCGCATGACTGGTAGGGCAGGCATTGAGGCCCGCTGATGATGTTTAAGGTTTGAATGACTTTTTGTATCCCTCTTAGTTGTCTTTGTTGCAATGTGGATGTTATTAATGCTCTTTAAGGTCTGATAAGAAGGCCCAGCCCTGGGATCAGGAAACATGGGTTCTACAACCACGGGTGCCACACACTCACTGTGTGACCTTCAACATGTCACTTAGGGACTGATTTATCGATGTGCTGAGCATTCAGGAGCTCCCTCTGATTGCAATAGGCGCAGCAGGTGCTTAGCAGCTTTGAAAATCAGGCCATTAATCTTTCTAGTCCCATAGGGCATGATGGCACTTTCCCAACCCTGCTGGGGCTAAATATACTAATACTGTAAAGTGCTTTGGGATCCTCAGATAGTAGGTGCTGAAGAAACATTAATACTAACTGTGCTTTCTATAATTGTGTGTTCTGTAGTAGCCACTTGTAGAAATGAGTAAAACATGGAAACATAGAAATGAGTAAAACATGGAAACCTGAAAGTGTCCCTGTGATTCACCTAATTCCCTGAGGTGCCCATGGAGGGGGAGGAAGCTGTTTGTAAAGTCACACTGGCCTCCCAGCAGCAATGGGGGCTGCCGCGAGAGGGAAGCTTGTCAGTTTCCAACCTGTAATGATCTTTTATTGAGTGTGGGAGAAAACCCCCGGGCCGCCCAAGAAGAAATCCCCGGTGGAGTGTCATCAGCTGAGCCTAGGAGGGAAGAAAAAGCACGAAGGCAAGTGCCAAATACACAATAGGCTCGCTAGATGGGAATGAAAAATCACTGCAGCAGCAGCAGCAGGCAGGGGAGAGATTAAATTCACGGGCGAGCCAGGAGCCTCTGGCTTTGCTCACATATCCCCCCCCCCCCCTTGCATGTGCAGCTCCTCTCCAACCCTGTTGTCCTCCTCCTCCCTGGGGCTCTGCACAGCCGACCTCGCTCTCTCTCGCCTGCTGTTCGTGGGGGCTCTGCTGAGCAGCTGGTACCCAAAGGAACTGGCGAGGGACTGCGCGGCCACCCTGCCACTCGCAGGAAGGGAGCTCGGCGCGGCGGGAGCAGCTGATCGCTTCGCTCGTGGAGAGGAGGGGGCCGGGGAGCGGATTTCCCAGCTGGTTCCGCTCAGGCTCCTGGGCACCTTGTTTGGCACTTTTCTTGGCGGCTTTGTGGCGACAGAGGAGAGCGGACGGGGAGAGGTTGCTCCGAGACTTGGGACACCCCCTTGGGCTTCGCGTCCGACCTCCAGCCACTGAGAGCAAGGGGCATCCTGCGGGCTGGACCTCACGTTCATTGGCGGGGACGGGACGTTCATTCCCTGCCGCTTCTGAGCCACGCGGGACTGGCTGGGCCTTTTCTTTCCCTGGTGGGCAAGCGCCGCTCCCCTGCCTCCTGCCCACCCCCCATGAGAGGCTGCCGGGCGCCGGGCTCCGGCTCAGCGGGCAGCGGAGGCAAGGCCAGGGGGCACCCCGGTGCTGCACCAGCTGCTACGGCTCCTGCTGCAAACTTTTCCACTTGCACCCCGCGCAGCGGCCCGGCACGTAAAGGGAGAGCCAGCAACGCGCGCCCTCCGCGGAGCCCCAGCGCCCAGCCCCGCGGCCCCAGGGTAAGACGGGGGACAGCAGCGAGCCGGGTGCTTGCCCCGCAGGGCAGGGCACGCTGAGAGCAGCTCTAGGGGCGGGAGGGGGCGCCGGCACTCCCGGCGGGGAGCGGGGGGGCTCGGGGCACGTCCTGCTGCCGGGAAGCCAGGACCGAGGCTTCCCCGGTTAGACGTGAAGTTGGGAAGCTCTGGGGGCGGGAGGCGCCGCGCTCCGGGGATGGGGGTGCGATCAAACGCCTGCCCTGTGCGCTCTCCCGGTTCAGTTCCACAGGTCGGGAGCCCGGGAGCCCCCGCGCCCGGAGGCGTGATGCCGATCCGAGAGCTGCTGCTGCTGCTCCGCTGCTGCTGGCCTTCCCTGCTGCTGCACTGTGCCCTCCACCCGCTCTGGGGCTTTGTCCAGGTAACACCCCCCGCCCCAGCTCCCAAGTTGGGTGGGAGGGTGCAGGCAGCACAAGTGCCCACCTGGCGCTGTTCACTGATGCGCTGTGGCCCTGGCCAGGAGTGGGAGAAGGGAGAGGATTCCCCTGAGCTGGAAAAAAATCGCTGCTGGCCCCGGGCTCTCCTGGCGGGGTTCGCTAGCTCCGTCTCCTGCGTTTAGAGACAGAGGCATATCCCTGTCCAGCTACAGGGATGAAAGTGGAGCTCACTGTCGCGCAGCGGTCCAGAAAGAGACTTGTCCTGTAAAATGCAGTGTCGTTTCGATCTCTGAATGCTGCACCCTTGATGCCTTTAAAGACTGTCAGTCGTCCCCGCTGAAGATGGCTTTCATTTACAGATTAAAATGGTGCGTTTAGAACAACTTCTAATCGCTTGGGTTCGACGCAAAAGTGTGTGGTTTAGAATGGCCTTTTCATATTTTTGGCATCTCAGAAGGACCCACTTTTAAATTGTCTCCTTATTTTCATATACATTTGAATATTTGACTGTGCTAGGGAGAACTTCAGTGGCTTTTCTCAAACTGTTCTGATCAACTTGCACAGCGAGTACATGTATGTCTATGGAGATGTATACAAATGCTAAATAACATTCCTAGAGAGACCAAGTGGGTGAGGTACCAGCTTCTGTTGGTGAGAGAAAGACAAGCTTTTGAGTTTACCCAGAACTCTTCTTCAGGTAACTTCACCAACAGAGCTTCATCCAATAAAAGGTATTACCTCACCCACCTTGTCTCTCTAGTATATTGGGAATAACATGTCTACAACACTGCAAACAATAATATTGTAATTCTTACTTACTGTGATTTGTAAACTTCTCCAGGGACAGACCTTATACCCATCTCTGTTTGCAAAGGAACTCTCTTAATAATACATATTAATAATACATATCAATATTCTATACATAGAGAGAACTGAAATGCATATGTGAATGTATTCTCATTGGTGAAATCCTGGCCCTAGTGAAGTCAATAAGAACAATTCACATTAATTTCCATGGGGTCAGGGTTTCTGTGTGTATAAAATAGATTATGTACACACAGAGAATTGTTCTGATTTTTAACTTTTGTAAATTGTTGTCTTGAAAACTGATAGCCCCACAAGTAGCAGTGAAAAATACCTCAATGTATGTGGCTTTTGCTTGCTTAGATAATTAGTTCTGAATACTGCTGATTACAGAGAAACATAGAGCCTTTTCTAGGGAGTTGAAGTGATCGCCACCCTAGTGAGTCTTGTGTCTGTGGAACTCAATTTATTTCTGAACAAAATGTAGCTGACCTTTTTAAACATGTTGACAATAAGATCATCTTAGAGTGTAATTATTGTAGGTGGCAATATGGACAAAACAAGGAACACATTGGGGAAGTGCTGAAAGCCTCATTCTGGTAATGTTTTGACATAGTGTCTGAAGTGTCTCTGAACTGAGAATTCACTGGATAAAAGCTGAATCAGCTTTGTCCACTCTCAAGTCTCTGACTGTGGTGTGGTGTGACCTTGATTGTAATGTGGAATGACCAGTGACCTTTCTGCAGACCGACTGCAAGAAAATAGCAGACTAAAATGAGTAGTGATCTCCCAATTCAGGCAATCAGGAAACCAGCAAAGCTAAATAAAAATGCATCCTTTTGATATTTTACACTTGTATTATGTCTTCAGAGCAGTAATGGATGAGCTAGAAAGGGAGCAACTGTGGTTTCATTTTTGGAGAAGATGAAGCAGAGATGTCCTTTGCTCCCTGTTCTAAATTTAGTGAATTCCAAAAGATGACACAGAGATTTTCTTTTAATTTGTTGTATCATGTGTCTCCTTATAAGATTTGTGAGCACTCCAATTTCAATAAATAATTTATTCGTTCTGCCAACTGTTCTGCTCTAGAATTCAGGTACCCACACTAGATTCAGGAGTTGAAAGAGTGTAGATTTAAGGAAAAAGCAATGATACAAAATAAGCCATATTTTGAAACATCTCCTTCAAAATATCAGGCAGGGACCAAAATTTATATAAACACCAAGTCACTCAGGTGACTTCATTTAAAAATCAATATTAATTTTAATAGGTGTGGAAATGGCTAACTAGAGTTGGGCAGACTTCCTCTGCAATGGTTTAAAAGTTCTACTACCTGATTCTTGATCTATAACTGCAACTTTTTTTAGTGTTTGGTATGAGTTCAGTCAATCAATCTGCTCTTCATACCCCCTTGCCCTCTCTACCCCACACCCAGTGATAAAAGTATAGGTATCATATATGTCTATAATGCACAGGTCATGCATGAAAATAGCCAATAGTGTCCTTAGTGAGGCATGAGATCTGCATATTCCTTGTAGTAAACCTTACACTTATCCTTCCATTATCCATATATGATTCTAGCTCTGTTACCAATATGAACTCCCTTACATCACAGGTTAGACTCAAAGGGAAAATTATCCCATGTGCAAGTTGTTAAAAGTAAATAGGCCAAGATTTTGGGACATATTCAATCTTAATATAATTTCATTTACTAACAAGAGATTAATTTGATCCATAATCTTTAGTTTAATTCAAAGCCAAGCCTCAAAACTTTGTCCAGACTAACTAGAATAATTCTGTAGCAACTTTTCAGTTTTTTAGGCAATTGATGAAACACTCTTAGGGGGAAAAAGTATGGCATGCCCAGAGATCCTGGGTTCCATAAGCATGTTGTCAATACTGTTCCATTTAGGTTACCCACATCTGAGGGAAGTGGCAGGAATTGCCAGAAATAGTGAACTGCAGCAGAGTAGGCTTGGCATATCCAGACCATATCCAAATCCTGCTGCTTTTCCCGCTATGGTTTTTTTCCAAATGAAACCTTTTCATGCAATCCACATAACTAAGTCTTTTCCAGGCCCTCACCATGTCCTGCGTTGATTACGGTAGCCTCTCCTTCTCTGGCCTTCCTGATTTTCATATTGCCCTCCTCAGAGCCATATACAACACAGCTGCTAAGATGAACCTCCTTGCTTCTGTGTCTAACCATATCACCCTTGAATTTGAATCTCTCCATCCTCTCCCCTTTTTCCATCACATCAGATTCAAACTCTTTGTCCTCATCCTGAAGGCCCGTCAAAGCTATACCTCTCTTACTTATCCCCGGTTGTCTCACTTTGTTGCTCCCTTAACCTCTCCATTCTTTCAGTAATGCCCATCTGACTTACTCTTGTATCTTCTTTTCCCATAACTTCCTTCACTTTTCTTTGCATGCTGCTTCTTACACATGAAACACTTTTCCTAAACTAATTTGTAAAGGTATTACCTTTTCTTAGTCCCTCCCCAAGACCTGTTTCAAGATCTCCACGAAATATCAGCCAGATAACAGTGGTTAGATAAGGAGTAGTTGATGTTAACTTAAAAAAAAAAAAAAAACTTTTCCCTACCCCCTCTCCATCCTCTCAATCCTATTAAATGATTTGGAATCACTGAGTTGTGAACTTCACTGGCTATAGTTATTACTGCTATACTTGTCCTCTCTTCTCTTCACTTCCCTATTGTTTGCTTTGCTCAATTATTGGGACTTGTCTTAGCTTAGAAGCATGGCAGGACAGGGATTGTGTCTTATGTATTTGTGTACAACCTAGCACAACGGGGCCCCAATTCTGCTTGAGGCCACCATCACACAGATAATTAAAATGAATAATAATAAATGGCATAATAAATGAATTGGGATAGAATCTTATCTTAGTTTCACTGATGTAAACCTAGCATGCTTCTGTTGTGACTTCAGTGAAGTTATTTAGGATTTTCACCAATGGAAATATCAGAATGTGGTATAACATTTGTTAGACAACAGTCACAATGGAGAGTTATTGTCATATCATGCAAGTGTAATACCAATAAACCCTGGCCATTGTCAAACGGGATTGAATCTGGGACCTCTGGAGCTTAGTATATGAGTTTCTACTGCATGAGCTAAAAGCCACATGCCCCTTAGCTAAAGCTGTAACACTCATTAATCGCTAAGGGTATGTCTACACCAAGGGGTAAGGTCGAAGTAAGATACACGACTTCAGCTATGTTAATTGCATAGCTGAAGTTGCAGTACCTTAACTCGACTTTTGAGGCTGTCCACACTGCAGGAAGTTGAGGGGAGAACACCCTCCATTCAACTTCCCTTTATTCCTCATGGATGGAGGGCTACTGGCATCGACCGGAGTGCTCCTCTCAGTTCGAATTAGCATGTCTTCACTAGACCCACTAATTCAAAGCCTGCAAGATCGACAGCGGCAGCTTCCATCTTCTCTGTAGCGTAGACATACCCTAAGTGGACTCGGAACCAGTAGAGGGAACAGAACACAATACTCAGGGCTGTATGGGTTAGATTGACAGTTAGAGTTCTTGATTCTCTATCAGTTAGTAGCACTTTTTTGGTCCGACATTTGGTCAGAACGCCTCAGAGAGACCATCAATGGGGGGGCTGCATTTTAATCCTCTATTCTAAAAACATAGAATCCAGTCCAAGTAGCATGCAGATGGTTGCTGTGACTTCCATGGTGCCCCGTTGATGTCAGTGGGGCTCTGCACAGGTACACTTTTGCACTAATGTGCTATTCAATGCAGGATTGGTGTCCTCATTTCTGCAAAAAATCCTTGATTTAAAAAAGAAACAAACTCACAGATATGAACTTTATAGAACTGACTACACAAGCAATTGCTTTCCAATTTGAATGTGTTTATACAACTTTTTGTTTGTTTTTTTCATGCGTGATTGTTTAAACTGATTTTTATTTGCGTGTGTATTAAGAAATATCTGCCCTTTATGCAAAATACAATCACATAAAGTGTTCCAACAATTATAAACAATGAATCCATTAATAAAAATAAGCTCTCCATAGGTAAGCATCCATAGGTAAGTTGAGAATGGAGAAAAGGCTGAATTCTTTGCTACTAGCTCTAACTCCAGGCAACCCAAGAAGCTGAGCTGAAAAATTACTGAATGTATTGAGAGAACCAGATTCAAACCAAATAATTTTTTTTTTTTTTTTGAATGGGCAAATGCAACCAGTTCACAGCCATTTTAAACAATAGGAAATGTCACTGAAAGCCCAAAGAACAAGGGAACAAATCCTGGACTAAAGATGCCTACAGATCCCTACTGTCCCCTTGCAAAGGCAGTCTTTGGGCAATAAACTGAGTGGAAGGCAGAGCGATATTTGTCGGATTAATCCTCGTTTATGAAGTGCTTTTGAAGTTTTTCTTTGGCTAAGTTAACGTTTGACAAAACGAACAAACAGTAAATTTGAGAGGGCAATAATTTGTAGAATCTTCCATAAAAGGTCTAGATTTTTTTCAACATCCCTTTCACTCCTGCCACCTTCTGTAAAGGCAGCTGACCTTGAATTATACACATTAGATACAGAAAAGATCTATTGGGTCATTTGTTTTATCAGTCTCTGCCAGTGCAGGATTGCTCCCTACAGTACATTTTCTAGAGATTTATTCCATTTAGGTTTAAAAGACTCAAGTAATGGCCTCCCATTCCTTTCATCAGAAGACTAATAGACATCAGTAGTAAAGATTTTCCTGAGAATGAGACAACATTTTTCATATTCCTTTTCTTAATTCTATCTCATTACTCCTAGTTAATCCCCTTATAACAATATTTAACTAATCCTCTCTCTCTACGGGACCTTCATTCCTGTCCCACGTTAGTCTTCTTTCAGCTAACCTTTAGTTTTTTGAAAATCTTTCCCTTTAACACAACCCCTTGAGTAAGGATGAAATCTACGATATTCATCTTGATCACTGAAAATGTCCAGATGCTCTGGTGTATGACAAAGCTGGCAAAGGAGTGGGGGAAAAACGGTGATTAAGTGCACCCCTTTAGATCTCAACCATTTTCTGAGAATAAACCCGTGTGAGGAAACACAGCCGATATGGACTAAGGCATAAAAAAAAAACCCAAACCAAAACAAAAATAGGCTGCGCTCTTGGAGTATAGCTGGTATAGGGTTAATCTTGTCTGCAAAATAACTGAGAAAAATGTTCACTGGATCCAGGGGACATGCTATTACCAGTCCACGGTAAGACAGCCTCTGGGGATTTAAAAGGCAGTCGATAGTTCTAAAAATAGACAGAGCCTTTTGGCCTTGGATAATATTAAGTTAGAATAATAAGTCAATCTAGCCTTCTCATACTATCACTAGCCTCATATGTTTATATACAAAGCTTCTTCCAGGCAGTAAAAGAAAAGTTTGCTCCAAATCCCTCCAGTGTTATTCCATCCTATGACTAGTTTACATCCATTTTCACTAGCTACCAAGTCATTTTAGTGACCTAAAGTAAGCGCTAAAATGAATACCAAGTCAGGGGATGATAGTTATGAGTTGGTAGCCTCCTTAGTTAACTGCCAGCGTGCATTGTAAAGATATCGGCCCATAATCTCCCTAATGATTATACAATGTATCACCAACAACCAAAGCCATGAAAGAACCTAGATCGCAGCCCAGAAAAGGTCACTAGTATTCCCCATTATAGCAAACACATGTTTTAACTATTGGGCTACCTCTGAAATAATCGTTAATGCAACAGTACTATATAGAAGCAGTATAAACATAATTAACATGATATCTAGAGTCTTCTGAGACTTGTGAACTCTGGGAGCTCAATTTAAAGAGAAAAGAAGTTTGCTTAGCAGTTAGATTTATCACCAGCTCTGCAGGATTGTACGGTTGAGTCACTTTAATTCATTAGAGTGTTCAATGAATTTACGTAAGTTCCTGGAAACTTTTTGGGATGGTCTGTAACTGTCTCTTTCTTTATTATTACATGATGGTAAGGGAGGCAGTTGGAAAGTGTTTGTGATTAAATTTGGTTTTGCCTATATTTAGTAATAGATTTTGATAGACTATTTAAGGTGCTGAATCTCCTGAGGCATGCTATTCAGAGCCGGTCTCCAATTTATCGCTATTTCTTTTCTCTTTGGCACTCTCTGCTGTTTGAGCTACAAAATACTATTTCCAAGTAATCAGAGACATAGAGTGTATTTAGATATACAATGTACGTGAACTGTGCTGTGTGCAGTGGTGGTGTACATGTGTTAAAACTGCAGGGTTTTTTTATTTGGCCAGAAATATGTGACTACAATGTATTTAACTTTAATATGGCCAGAAGATGGCATAAACCACACTTTCCCTTTGCAAGTAGCAATGCGTTTTGTTATAATCAAATAACTGTTAATCAAAAATTGCTAGATAGATCATTACTAATATTACTTTCTCAGTATCTCCTTAATGTCCTGGTTCAGTAAAGCACTCCTATTCAAGACTGCACTTATGTACATGTTTAAATGCCATTTTCTTCATGAGATTTAGGGAAAAGACATCTAATTCTTCCCAAAGAAGTTAATGGGATTGTATGTGTGTGCCTGAGGGCAGAATTTGGTCCTATTCATTTTATAACGTGTATTAGCTCTTTTTAGCTTACAATAAGTTTCTAGCGAATAACACATATTATTCTTTACAGATCATTCAAGGTGAACCCCAGAAGTCCTGTTCCAATTCTGTAGCAGAAAAGGTTACGGAGAGTTGCCAGCAAATCTGTCAGTGTAGACCACCTCCTCCGTTACCACCTCCTCCACCACCTCCACCACCCCCTAGGTTGCTTGTGCTCCCAAGTAAGTAAAGATTAGTACTACTGCTATATGTCAGAGGGACGGGTGGACAATGGTGGGCATTTAGACAGACGGAAAGTGAAAAAGTGCAAGAGAGGGCACAATTAAACATGGTTATAATTTTTCACTTACTGAATGGAAAAAATTTCTTGGTAAAGTATTTTTGCTCAATTAATATTGTTCATTTTTGTAAAGGAGCCAGAGAAAATCCTTCCCCTCATTAAGCTTTGTGTTCCCTTGAGCTAAATGACTCACTAATGACCTAGCCTCAGGGAATGTATTCCCCACTTTGTCTTCTATATTTTTCCCTGGTTTGCATTATCATTTTAAAATACTTTATGACTTGCTTGTTATTTGGTTTGCAGGTTAGAGATCTTTAAGTAGTTTCCTGTACATATACCACAAACAAACCAGTCTCCACAAAAAAGCTAAAAGCCAAATTCATATGACTAGATCGAAGTTTTTGCTTAGTTGATTTCAATAGCGCTATAGTTGTTTAAACCAGCTGTCAGTCTGGCCTTTGTTCGTAACTTGTTTCTTTAAAAGTACAGTAACGGAAAGAAACATGTCAAGAGTGAAAAGTCCAAGGAAGAAGACTGTGCTCTCAGCCATATATACAAACCACGAAGGCACAAAATGCATAACCCCAACCCCACCCAACTGGTGTACACAGACCCTAAGTAAATGGGGCCATCACTCTGGAGGGAAAAAAATCAGGCTAAACTGCAGATGTTTGAATTCAGTTAAATGTTATTTATATAATCTCAGTGAGTATGTTTGTACCTCTTTCTGTATGTGGGTTGGGCTGGGGGCTCGTGTGATACGTTTGTTCTGGTACCAGTGAAATGTTGCTCATGCGCACTCACTATACTGTTGCTACTGCTAGCTATAGGCAGGAGTAATGGTTGGAGGCCACTTCTCCTATCACATAGGTTTGTGGACTCCCTGGATCCATAACATAAAAGGACAGAGTAGCTATGCCTTCAGCCCACTTGCACCAAATCACTTTTGCTCTCTCAGGCTTCGTCTACACTAAGAGTTTTCTCGGCAAAATTATGTTAATGAGTGACTCATTTGCATGAGTTGTGATCTCATTGGCATATTTTCTGCCGATCCGTTTTTGTGCAAAAACAAGCAGTGTGGACGTTTTCTTTTTGCACCAACCCCCCCTTTCTCGCAAGATCCTTATGCCCCAAAAAAGGAGGTTTACCGATCTGGCAGGAAAAGGGGTTTTTGCGCAAAAAGAAAATGTCCACACTACTTTTTTTCCTTCAAAAAAGCCTTGACTACATTATGCAAATGAGGTACAGCGATATGCTAATATGTGTCTCATTTGCATACTCACTGCCGGGAAAACCGGCAGTGTAGACGTAGCCTCAGAGACTGTGTCTACATTATGTTCCTCTTCTGAGAGAGGAATGCAAATGCAGCCGAGCAAAATTGCAAATGAAGCTCAGATTTGAATTTCCTGAGCTTCATTTGCATAATTGCGGACCACCGCTTTTCCGAAATAATGTCTTTCGAGAAAACAAATGTGGTCCCCGGGGGGTTATTTCAAGAAAAAACCCTTCCTTCGAAATAACCCTTACTCCTCAAAAAATGAGGAGTCTCTGCAGCTTGCACCATAGAACAGTAGAAATGTGCTGTTTTCACTGTTGGAGTGGGAGTTTCTTACGTTGCTGTGAATAGGGTGGTCAGACAGAGAGAATGAAAACAATGTAGAAGTATGAAAATGTAAAGTGCTACCTCTAAGAAATTACCCCTTCCAAATCTCAGACTATCTGAGGTTGAGTGAGACAGTAGGGCAAGTGGTAGCATACACAGGCAGGGGGCACAATGGGCCCTAGTATTGTGCCAGCCCCAGTTTGTGACTGCTCCTGCTCCAGCCTTGTTCCAGTCCAGCTTTTGGTTCTTGATTCCTACTATGACTCCTGGTTCCAGTCCCCAGCCTGACCACAAGACCTGACAGCTGCTGCCCCAATCACTAGATTTGATCACTGTTGCCTCTTTCACTCAGCATTACCACCCACTTCTCAGTTTGACAGTTTTTGCAGACTGCCTCCTTTTCTGCCTGGCTCTAGCAGGTGACCCCTGGATTGTCCATCCCTGAGATGACAGAGCTGGTCCACAGCCTTTTGGGTCAGGTTGCTCAGCCACATGTGGAGAATGCCTCCCTCCTCTCACAGATCTAGGCAGCCACAGTGACCCCAGTACAGCTTGCTATGGCACCTGAAGGGTCCACTGCCTGAAAGCTTTGATTGGAACCACCAAAAATTCCATGATTTTCATAACCAATGCTCCTTTTGTTCCTGGTTTGTCCGGAGAGCCATCATGGTGGGGCTTATTATCAATTTATCAACTACTGAAGCCCTGGACTGAGACTCGCCTCTTCAAATGGACCAGATAACTCAGTGACTTTGACAAGTTCATCCAGGTCTTCTCTGTTATAACTGATGGTCTAAACCACATCTCTGACACCAACCATACCCTGAAGTGTCTCCAACAAGACTCTTGGCCTGTGCTGCCCATTTTCAGAATCTGGTCCCTGACACAGAGTGGAAGAGGGCGGCACAGGTTTACCATTTCTGCAAGGGGTGATTATGTGAAAGATGAATTGGCATAGGTCAAATCTCCCCCTAGTTTGGCACTACTGTGCCCTCCAGACTGACAATCATGTATTCTAGTGATGTCAAGAAAAAGGAGGCAAACCATCAACTCCAGCCTCATCTTGCTTTGTTCCAGCTATCCCATCAAGCTGTCGCAGAGCTGGAGTCTATGCAGACTAATGTAACATAGATCAGGAGAAGACACAGCAGCAGCAGATCCTGCCTGTATTTTGGGCAGGGGGGGCAGGACTCCTTTGCCACTGAGTGCCTCCTTAAATCTAGACTTTTGGCAATCCTGGAGAAATAATCTCATCCAGCTCATCATAGGATTAGTGGCTGATGTAACCTCAGAAGCGAGTCCTCCAAGCTAAACGTATCTTGGCAGCCATGAATTGTCAACCTCCAAACCTTCAGGCCTTTCTCTGTCTCTGGACCTCAACTACACCTGCGGTGAATTGCACTCAAATTGCACTTGTGGAGTTTAGTGCCCCTACGAATTTCACGGATGCTGGATTCACTCAGGCTATGTAATTTCTTGTGCAAAGGAAGGACACACTGGGTCTTGTGAAAACAATCAATGATAGCATGCTGTCTTCTGGTTCAGTTACCGTGGTTGAACTCTGAGATCATCAAGAGACTTGACAGTTCAATTTAATTATGACACCTTGCTTTCTGATCATGCTTGGTATTCCTTAGCTCTCAGTGCATTATCTTCACATTTCATGGAAGTAGCTCAAGATATGATTTGAGTTGAGCTGCTGCTGACTATATGTCTAGGCGAGTCAGGGACCAAGGAAATAAAAAGTGGTGGGGGAAGCCTAGTAGCCTTCTGTGTCCAGCAGTTTCAAGGAGCTATTATCTCATTAAACCTCATGAAATATCACAAGTGTGTTGACTTATTTGATTAAAAGGAAATGCTGATATTTTAGCACTGCACAGATCCTATGATTGCCCCATGCATCTCCAGGTCAGGGGTAAAATTCCATTAGGCTGGATTTACTTCTTATCAAAAGCAGAACTCCGGGCCCTACGAGAATACCTGGACAAGACTCTTGCAAAGAGCTGCATCCATACAACCACGTCTCCTGCTGGGGCCCCAATTTAGTTTGTGAAAAAGGATGGCTCCTTGTTCCTTCATGTGGACTATCATGACTTGAGCAACGATGCTTTATCTTTGACCAATGGGCTGTTGGAAAAGATCAGTTCCACCAAGTTATTTACAAAGCTCAATCTGGTTGGTGCTCACAGTCTAGTCTGTATTTGGAAGAACAACAGTGTTTTGCATCCATTATGGTCATTTTGAATATCTAGGCATGCATTTTGGTCTTTCCAAAGCACCAGTCACATTCCAGCACTTTGTCAATGACATTTTCAGGAATGTTTTAGATCAGTTCATGGGGATCTATGTAGATGACCTCCTCACTTTGAAAGTCAAACTCTTCATGACCAATACTTCCATCTGGTACTTGAATGCCTCCAAGTAAACTGTGTGTGTGTAAAACTCGAGAACTGTAAGTTTAATAACTCTTCTATTGACTTCTTAGATTATGTCAGTGCCTCTGGTGGGATAGGTATGGACCCCAAGAGAGTGTCTACAACAGAGAACCGGGCAGCCCCAACAAACCTCCGTGATGTTATATATTTTCTGGGATTTGCCAATTTTTACCAATATTTCATCAAGGACTTTTTGAAGGCAATGACATTAATTATCTAGCTTCTCCAGAAGAATATCCCATTTACTTGGATTCAGGAAGCCCAATTTGCCTTTAATAGATCAAAGTAAGCATTTACATCAGCACCCATGTTGGTACATCCAAACCTGACACAACCATTCATGGTTGAAGCACACCCTTCTGATTTTTATGATCAGAGTAGTGTTGTGACAATAGCATGAGCACCAGAATGTGCTCCTCTCTTATCTCTTACTTCCTCCTGCATTTAAGTCCCAGGAATTGATGTCATTAAATAAAACTGTGGAATCTGTGACATGGAATTAGTGGCCATCATGGCTGCTTTTAAGGAAGGTTCACATTTCCTGGTCCAAATATATGTAGGCCACAAGAACCTAGAGTACCAGTGAATTTCAAGGGTTCTCAGCCAGCATCTGGTGGTCCCTTTTTTTCCCTTCAAGTTCAGGTTCACCCTGAGCCGTCCCCCACATACCCAGAACGGTAAACTAGATACACTATCCACAAGGTTGAGTATTTGGATAAGAAAAATAGGTGTTCTGAACCTGACAGAGTACTGAGATCTTGCCATTTCACTTGTTTTTTTCTTGTGAAGCCCTTCTACCCCATAATCCATTTGCAGTAAGTCTCAGCCTTATGTCAACCTGTACAAACTTAGCTCCCGAATACAAATTTTCTATCAAAAATGGGTTTTCAATGTTTAAGGACTGGATCTATGTCACTGATGGTGAACCAGGTCCAGCAACTCTCCAGCTATGCTACAACTTGCCCCTTGCTGGCTATTTTAGCCACTGGAAAATGTTGAGCCTGCTGCTGGGAGAGCCTTACTCAAGCTAAGGCTCTGGTCCAGTTTTACACAACTGAGTGATCTAACCCCCAAAAACTAATTTTTAACAATTTATTGTGTTTTAAATGTATCAGAAAAATGAATTGCACATCCCATTCCTTAGTACATTTTAGACTAGCAACCCAGTGCCTTAAACGTAGAAGTAAGGTAGCATTTACTACCTTCTTTATTTACAAAAAATTACTAAATCAAAACTGTAAGTACTGTGAATTAATGTAAGAGTCCAGCAACCCCTCTATTGGGACAAAGCGTGCTAGTATCCTTGCTATGGCTGTTTCTGTGCTATGGATATTTCCGCTAAACAACATTCGGGAGAGAGGACAGGATAGGGCTATTATTAAATAGTGGATGCTAGAATTGTACACTGTGCAATCACTGTGAGATCATTAAAGTTGAAAGAATAGAGAGGCCTCAGCAAAAAGCATCAGCCTTGGGAGTTTTACAGGATCTTTATCATTATAAGATAACGAGTCTGAACCTTGAGGCACTCTGAGAAGATTTAGGTCCTGATTCCCAAAGCCCATGCAAAGGCCACAAATGGCTAGATACAATTCTTAAAAGCCCTTTCTAGTAGAACTATTAGGTTTAAGTAACTCCTAAGTCATTCCAAAATTGCTGTTGTGGTTTGAGACTAATTGTGAAAGTTCAGTAAGTACTAAGTTCTTTGTACATCCAGTTACTGTGGGCCTTGAGTGTCCTTATTATGCTTGATAGTAAGGATGGTGGAGGGGATGATGTGAACATTAGAAGGCATTTAGTGTCTTAGACATTTGGATATCAGATCAATGTGGCAAATGGTGAGCTCCACCAACCATTTTCTTATTGAATAATTACACTGAATATAAACTGATTGCACAAAACCTGTAGTTGAATATAGTGACCAGATGTCAGACATAATTACAGGTAAATGTATTTTCTCTGATGGAGTAATAATCAGCTAATCAGCTAATTCCTTCTACAGAAAATCAGTAGGATCACACACAGTTTAGCAGTGAATTAAGAAGGAAGGGAACCCTTTGGCCTTCACCTTTCTTAGATGACACCTGAAAACTACTAAAATTATTAAGAAACTAGATTGTATTGTTTTTCAGTGTACTTTGAGGATGAGTATAGATTCAGAGAACAATGTTGATTCTTAGAAATTATACTGGAGAGATTGTTCTGTCTCAGAAAGTTCTACAGATGTGTGACAAAATAATGGAGCAATGAATTCTGTGGCTTCATCTTCTTGTTCTTCCAGTTTTCAAGGGAAAAAATGCTGACTCTTTTTGTTGTCACTGTTCAGTTTCTTCAACCATGATTTTGGCCTTTTTTCCCTTCTCTTGTTTTCATATCTTCTTCCAACTGCAACTGGCCTGCTCCTTAAGCCACACTTTTCACTTTTCTCCACATCACATCTATCTTAAATATTCTAGGGAGGCTTTTCCCATAGCAGTGCTTTAAGCTGAATGTGCAGCCACTATGTAAACCCCCTCCACAGTGAGGGTAGCTTGGTTCACATTGGCATTTTACAGTGCTGTAATTTTCTGTGCTCGGAGGGGGTGGGTTTTTATACCTCTGAGCCAGAAGGTTAAAATGCAATAAAGTGTCAGTGTGGACTTAGCCTTATTGGATGCACAGTAAAAGGACATCAGCTACAATGCATCATTTCTGGATCTTTTGAGTTTCATCCTGCGTGTTGTTAATTCTCTAGCTTCAGAAGGATGGGGTTGTCTCATTGGATCATGCGTGGACTAACAGCCCCTATTGCTAATCCACTGACAGCCCTTAAGACGAAGACAAGGACCTTGGTGTTAGAAGTAATGAGGATGTCAGTGAAGTTGCAGAGAATTGGGGTGATGTGTATTTAGTGATTTGTGGGCTGCTATGTTCTGCAAAAACTGGAGTCTCTGTTGTCTCAAACTTTTATCCCATATTCAGGAAATTATAATATTTTAATCCACTTAGACTTGTTGGGTTGGGCCCGATATATTTAAAATAAAATTGGACATGTGTTTTAGTTGCATTTCTGTTAGGCTCGTTATATTTGTTTCTACCAGTAGATATTCAAACTACTGATGTTAAAAAAAAATGTGTAAGTTAAATTTAAGTGTCTCAGATCAAGCACCCAAGAATTGCACCCTCCCAAAATAAGTAGACAGATCTGAATATTTAGGCTTAAATTTTTCTAAATATTAGTGTTGGGGAGAATTAAAGGATGATCTGCTGTATGGATAAAGATATCTGGGCATGAACTGGGCAGAATTATCTGTCCCCATCATGTCCTGGATCTTACTGGGTGGACTTGGCTACATGGAGCCTTATTACTCAACCACATGGTCACTGTTGAAGCAATAACCTCTGCTGCCTCATGCCTAAAGCTAGATGAAAGTATGGGCTGATTTAAGGTGCCTTGTTTCAGCTGCTCTAAGGCCTACAGATATCTTCCCAAGAGGTACTGATACTGCCTGAAGCACATTTTATGTTTGTTTTTGAAGACAAGGGCCCCAGGTGATTCTCCAGAATGATGGTTGATGCGGGGTTGTATAGCGAAGAATGGAGATCCTCCTGCAAGGTGTTGGGCACCTTCCTCCTCCAGAGAGGTGTTGGGCACCTGGTCATGGAGGATGTTCGTCCGTGTTCAGGATTGGATCCCATGTGCTCTAAAAGGCTTAGCTATTCCACAGTGAACAAAGATCGTATATACTGTGTTACACCCTCCCCGTCAAGTCATGTTTAGTGTAACCAAGAAGTTAGATGCCAGAATAAATCAGTAATGGCTAAGATTTTTGTGGCCTGTTTCATGCATATTAGTGATGTGACAGAGAGAGAGCGAGAGCACGCGCACACAAGCACCTTTCAGGTGTAACATACCACTCAAGGTATGCCACTACTAAGCTTACCACATGGCACATAATAAATGGCATATTAGAACTCAACAGCAGATGTGAGATGCCTCTCATGCTCTTGATGTGTACAACATGCCACAAAATGCCACAACTTCCTCTTATTTTGCATGAACCAGTTCCTGTTTTCTTTTGTTTACCCCCATTCAGCTCCATTGTAAGTGTAGGAAAACCCACCCCCAGATGACACACTAGGGATGAATTTTGCTCAATCATTTAAAAAAAACCCCACTTATGATGCTCATCTAACAATTCTGCAGTTGCAAAACATGCATTTTTCTTTTATTTCTGAGTTTACTTAGCTCCATGTTCAGCAAACTGCTGGACTGTGCACAGGAGAGAGAAGGATCTTGAGCTCCCCACTCCCACATACAGTTACCTTACTCTTTGCTAGCATGTAAATATGAGGTTCTCTGTGAGATTCTGGTGCCCAGGGCTGGAGATGGGAAGAATCTGGTCTTTAGCATTTTTCCCCTCCATTCTTCACTTCTGCCTGCTTCTTCATCTTTGGATTCTGGCCAAGACTGAAGGCAGATGAGATGAAAGTGGGCTGTTTGGGCAAGGTTTCCAGCACAGCTTTACTGCCCCAAAGAGTTAAAATAGTTGAGATAATGTTCACTGAGCAGAAGCTAAAATGTACGTTTCGGCAGCCCTTGAATATTGAGGGAGCATGGAAGATGCACTGCTGCAAGGATAATATTTCATTTGAGCTGCTGGTGGAAGAATTCAAAAATCAGGGCTCAAGGCTTTCAGTTCCAGCCTCTACAAAAAACTCAGTGAAGTCAATGGGAGTTTTTCTTGATAAAAACTTACTAAAAAACAAGGTTGTTATAGTTATTAGGGTGGTGCCAGGATACTGGAAAAAACAAGGTGGATGAGATATCTTTCAATTTCTCCTGGTGCGAGAGACAAACTTTTGAGCTTACACAGAGCTTGTGTTCGTGTCTGGAGAAGAGCTCTATCTAACTCAGAAGCTTGTCTCTCCCACCAACAGAAGTTGATCCAATAAAAGTATTACCTCACCCACCTCGTCTCTGTGAAGAGTAAGGATCACATTGTGACTGACTCCTGCAAGAGTCTGCAAGTATAACCCACATGCTCTGTGAGTGTTCTGTCCCACCTAGTGACATTGTGTCCAGTGACATTGTGGCTAAGTTGTTCCATCCATGTGTGGAGTAAGTTTTGTTATGTGCACCAAGGCATGTGTGGATGTTCACCATCAACAGAAAAATAGGCTGCTGGCTGTGGGCGCTCTGTTCATCAGCTGGATGGCACGTGAATCTCTTTGGGATGGCTTCCCATGCACGCAGTTTACAACACTGTGCATGGCCACTTAGAGATTGAGTCTATTACAGCTTGAATTAAAAGGGGAGTGTTTTTTACTCGATCCAGTAGAGCTTTATACTATATACTAAGCTTCAGAGGTCCCAAGTTCAGTCCGACCACAGGGTCTGCTTGTGTTACAAAAGGAAGAGAAAGGGGACAAAAAGTCTTTGTTCTGTTTGCACCCGTTATTCAACATCTGCTCTTCCTCCTCTAAGTACCCCCAGAAGACCTGGCATGGAATCACCACCACATTTGTTCCAGCAGTAGAGCTGGTAGGCACTCTTCAGTTAGCCAAACACACTAATAAACAATTAGTTGAAACGACTGCTAATGCGTGAACTGAAGTTGCGTATAACAGCAATTGATTTGTTGATATTTGCATGTGCAGAAATGGTTAGCTCTTTATAGCTCATGAACTCAGCAAAAGTCTGCCCCAAGCTCTCAGTTAAGACAACAATACCATCAATTCAGTGCAAAGCCAAACTGAATTACATCATTGAAGAGGACTCCACGTCTCTAGGCTATAATTGTACTATTTTGTTTTTCAACAGGAAATCTTTTCCTTTCTCGCTGGAACCCCTGAACTCCAGCATCTGCCACAGTAATGGGCCTGATTTTCTAATGAATTGAGCTAGGGAAAATGCTAAAAACAAACCTGTCTAGAAAAGGAGCAGCTTTTTCACCTCTTTGTCAGGGCAAACATATAGGTCAGTTAGTGAATGCTTGCAAGGTTTTCCAGTGGGCCTTTAGGAAAGCTAAATATATTTGGCCACTTTAATATAGATGGTCACAATATGCATTTTAGTCCAAGTAGATCTGAAAGGTAATTCTGAGTTGAACTCCTTCCAACTTGTGGCTCAGATGGGGAACGGGGAGGGAGGACAAGTTCCAGTTCAGATCTACAGCTGAATTCTGTAAATTGGGCTGCTCAGTCATTTACAGCATAATCCTTCTCACTAGTCATTTCCTGTAGAAAAAAACTGCAAGATGAAATCTAAATTACTGAGAGGCAAGAGACTGAGAAACAGTTTGGATTTATGTTTTTCCACCTGCTTAAGTCCTCGAAGCCTTTGATGAGAGAGAGTTTGGGTGAGGGATATTGTAGTTGTAGAAACTACTTAAAAAACAACAAATGGTCTGGTATCAAGTATCAGAGGGGTAGCCGTGTTAGTCTGAATCTGCAAAAGCGACGAGGAGTGGGTCTTTGCCCACGAAAGCTTATGCTCCTACACTTCAGTTAGTCTATAAGGTGCCACAGGACTCCTCGTCGCTTTTGCAAATGGTCTGGTAGCATTTTATAGACTAACAAAACATGTAGATGGTATCATGAGCTTTCGTGGGCACAGCCCACTTCTTCAGATGAAGTGGGCTGTGCCCACAAAAGCTCATGATACCATCTATATGTTTTGTTAGTTAAAGTGCTACCAGACCATTTGTAGTTTTTTAAGTTTATCCTGTACAGACTAACTCGGCTACCCCCTAAAGCTTTTGTAGAAACAAGTCAGATCTTCTTCCTGCTTGAGGACCCAATGGGGACTCCTGAATCTATCTGAAAACGCAGGAGGCACTGGGGAGGGAAGAGGCCTGCTCAGGGCAGCAAGCAGTGATCCAGCATATATCCTGAGCAGCATCCTACAGAGCCTTGACATCAACTGCTGCTTCCATCTCCCAAAAAACACCAAACGTCTAGGCTGTGTCTACATTGGCACCCTTTTCCAGAAAAGGGATGCTAATGAGACCAGTCGGAATTGCAAATGCCATGGGGGATTTAAATATTCCCCGCGGCATTTGCATGAACATGGCTGCCGCTTTTTTCCGGCTCGGGGTTTTGCCGGAGAAAAGCACCAGTCTAGACGGGATCTTTCAGAAAATAAACCCTTTTCCAGAAGATCCCTTATAAGGGTGCCAATGTAGACACAGCCCTACTGTCCACCATCACTTAGGGAAACTCCTTCTGGAGTGCAGGGAATTACATCTTTCTCCACAGCTTGGGTGATGCTGATTCTGTAGCTACTCTGACCATATCTATATTGTTTTAAACAGAATCATTTAAATATTAAACCTTGACCAGCCAAGTTCTGATTTTAATGAACAATTTCATGTAGTTTTGAGCTACCGGCCAATTTGATATAAGAGCACACATGAGGGAAGCCACAGATTTACATTTTAGCACGGCCTAAAATAATGCAAGTAAATTCATAGTTACTGGCACTGTAAAAGAGGGAAGATGTTAGTCTTTCACATTGCATTGGGCACTGCAGGGATGAACACATCTGCTACTTGTAAGACTTCAGAATTGAAGCTTAGTGGTGCAGAATTGTCAGTGGGTGGGTCAGCAGACATTTGTGACAACAAAAAATCATGGTAGGGATAATTAGATTGAAGAAATACTTTTTCCAAAGGCTGGCTGGTCCAATGAGAAGACCTAAACATTGATTTTTAAATACAAGCAGAAAGCTAAACTGAACTGGCTTTTCTAGTTAAGGTAGCATAGCTTTGAATTATAGACTTGTGATGATAAATTGTGTTTGTATTTTACAAAACAAAAGAAACATCCTGGTTTCTCCAGAGTAGATTTCTTTTACCCATTTCAGATCTTCAGTCCCACTAAATGGTAATGGGATCCAGCAGCTTTAACACATAGAGTTAAAATCCATCCCAGTAGATGATACTCTTGGAGTATGGTGCAGTTAGCTTGGTGGTCTTACATCAGGAGTCATAGATGAGATTTCCGCATGGCGGAGACCACAATTTCCATTGGCACTAAACTCTGCTCTTGCTAGCAAATCTAGCAGACAAGATAAAGGCTGGCTAAGCAAAGTGGCTAGTCTTATTGTAATTCCATGTGGTTCTTGCCCTATTCTAAATGGAATCTACACATCTGACTGACTGCTTCCTGACATTTGGTATTACTAGCAACTCAGATTATAACCTGGCATACAAAAAAGTCTTCAAATCACAAGCTACAGGCATTCATAACAGATGCCTGAGGTACATCCTTCGCATCAAATGACAAGACTTTGCCACAAATGAGGAGGTTTGGAACAGAGCAGGACAAGCACCACTTGACGTTCAAATCAAAGGAAGAAAGTGAGGATGGCTAGGCGCCACACTCAGAAAACCATCATCTAGCATAGTCCGTCAAACTCTTACATGGAACCCTCAAGGAAAATGCAAAAGAGGAAGACCTACTGAGGTTGAAGGACAATAACTGGGGAACTCCTAAAGTCAGCTAGAAGTTGTGTCTCGAGACAGAGTGAAGTGGAGGAAACTTGTAGATGTCCTATGCTCCACTCAGAGTATAAGGGTTTAAGAAGAAGGAGAAGATTATAACCAAACATAAGCATCACACTAAGACTTATCGCTAAGTTTGTTTTTTCTGTGGTGTCCAGTACAAGACCTCTCTGGCCAAGACCATGCATTTCTCTTCCAACATAGAGCAAAAGAGAAAGAGACTCCAGGCCTGCTTATATCCTGGTTGGAGCTAGTCTAATTCAGCAGCTATTACACTGCACCATAAAGGGTTCAAGCACCGGAAGCCCAATGTACACTTACTCTGAGATCAACACACCAGAGAGTGATCTTCTGGGGTTCAATTTAGCAGATCTAATAAGGATCTGCTAAATTGATCGCTGATGGTGCCCCTGTCAACGCCGGTACCCCACAGGGTCACAAGGAGTAAGGGAAGTTGACGGGAGAGTGTTTTCTGTTGAGCTCCCACAGTGGGGACACTACAGAAATTTAACTTAAGGTACATTGACTCCAGCTACATTATTCTCTTAAGTTGACTTCCTCATGTAGTGTACACATTAGGATGCACAACAGGGGAGCCTTACTCCCTGTGTAAGGTCCTAAGGCCAGTTTGTAAAGGTATTTATGTCCTGAAATATGCATGCAGTGAGATTTTCAAAAGCACCTCTGCATGTTAGGTGCCTAATGCCTTAACATTTATGGGAATTAGGTGCCTAACCTGCAATATTGAGAACCCTATTGGGTACCTCACTGTATCTTTTGTTGCCTAATAAGCTTTGAAAATCTGCCTCCCTCCCCCCAGTCTTTAACTTCCTAAACGTGATCTTTCCAAGACACTTTGGCAAGGCACTTTGTGAGGAAATATGCATGCTATATCTGTTCTGAGTATGGAATACTTTGGTCTCCAGAGCTTTCAACCTGTCTGTTTTCACCAGCACTAAATTCACTTAACACTGAATATTTTCTTGTGCAAATTACATTTCTAGCTAGAGATGATCTGATGCCAAGGTAATTGGTATCTGGATCTAGATCTGGTTCAGGCTTAGGCTAGTGGTTGAAGTTAGATTGACAAATGTTATGATTTAGCTTTAGATTCAGTTGTGAGTTTGTCTATATGATCAACTAGTGTGCAACACACTGAGGTGTAAATCCACCTTGCACTAGCCTGTCATGCACTAAGGGTATGTCTACACATCAGGGCAAAAGTTGAATTAAGATCAACTTAATTCAAATTTCAAATGCGTAGCTGAAATTGAAATAGCTTAATTAGGCTTTTGGTTGTGTCTACACAGCAGGAAGTCGAAGTCTTCCTTTGACTTCCCTTTCTCCTCCCTTAAAATGAGGGTTACAGGAGTCTGAGTAAGAAGTCCTCCAGCTCAACATTATTTTGAAATAATGGCTTGCTGTATAGACGTACATTTTGTTATTTCAGAATAACATCAGTTATTCTGTTAGGGTGTATAAATGTACCCTAACTGGCTGTGTGGACCCTGCTGCAGTGCATTAAAAGTTTCCTAGTGTGCCTTTATCTGTTTCTTTTTCAAAGCAGAGTAGATCAAAGCACTCTAACGGAACTTTGTGTGTGTGGCAGCAGGACCCATACAGACATTGTGCAGCAGGCAAGCACAGGGTAGGTTTATACCCCAGCTTCAGACAAACAACCTGTTCGTATAGACAAGCCCTGGTACAAATTTTTGTCAGGTTTTTTACTTGAGTGAATACATTATTATTTGTTGCATTATTGATCTTAGGAACATGGTAGATGATGGAGAGAAAAAGCAGAGTATAACTCTGTAATTTAAAAAAATCCCAGGTAAAGAATGTTACAAATATGGAATGTCCAGCAAAGGACCGTAGGTGATATTTTTTCCATATAAAAAGCCCTCAAAAGGTTAAGATTCAAATTCTTCTTTCACAGAGATGTAAATGTGCAATATCTTGATCTGGAATATACTTGGAATTGCACCACTGAAGTTGGAGTAGAATTGATATAAATGGAGTGGACATTTTTGTCTTCAGACTTTATTTTGGGTGCTACCTGAAACTATAAATGCTAGGCTGAAGGCTGTTTTAGATCACTAATAGGCAGTGATAAAGATCAACCAATGGAGAGTCAGCTACAGAGTCCTGAGAATGTCAAACAAAAATGGAATCCACTATATAGTTTAGAGAGTTTGTGCACACTGTCTGTGTCCGTCTGTCTGTGAGTCCACTTGTTCAAGAACGCCTAAATGTTAAGAGCTAAGACTACCAAATTTGGTATGCAGCTTCCTCTTATCATAACTTAAAGTAAGGTAATAGTTTGGTTGTAGTGCCAGAACAATGGGATGTGGAATTCAATTGTTTCTTGAAAAGTCTAGTAGGAGGGTGTGGTAGTAGGGCAGCTAGAGGCCAGAGATGGGAACTGGGACAGCTACAACCCCAGCAAGGGGTAGGAGTGGAGAAAGAGACAGCTATCTACTATATATTTCAGAGAGTTTGTGTCTATCTGTCTGTCCTATATCCAGGGGACATTCCTCCCTCCCCAACAGCGCCTCATGCAGCTGCAGTGACTATGGACAGTTGCTTTTCACCTGGCCTCAAGCTGCTGCAGTGAGTGAGGCCTGGGGTCATCCTCTTTCCCTGGGGCAGCCTGCATACTGAACTCCTCATCCCCAGCTCTACCCCAGAGAAATTATTTAAATGAAGAAAAACAAAACTTATTTGAAATAAGGACTCAAGCAGCATCGGGTAAATCTTCCAGTATTAAGTAAAACCTGAGTACAGTACCACCATGTATTCAGGTCTCATGTGTTACAGAAAAAACTATTTTGCAAGTGTTTTAGAGTTTTAAAAATAGTATTAACACCAAACATTGGTATCCTTTATGCAGAAAGGTAGATGCCTTAGTTACTGGGAGTCCAACTTTTCAGGATACAGAAGGAGTTATAAAAACACCTAAAATTGACTATAGGTGGTTTTTTCGTACATAAAAATGCCTTGAATTCAAGAAAGTCCTTTATTTTAGAATCTTTCAGGGATAGAATCTAGAAGATGGGAAGTCTTTTTCTCAGTATCAGAAGGCTGCCTTTCTATTCTTGTAGGACCATAAGATATTAGACTTTAAAATCATGACATTTTACATATAGCACAGCTGTCTCAGGCCCACGACTGGATCCTGTTAATCTTCACCCTCTGCAGAAGGAAAGTCCATATTTGGTGTGGGGAAAGGAAAGATTTCTTAGGCAGGTGGATTAAAAATAAAAGGCAGCAGTTTAAACTGTTCAGGCATTTGGGATTTTCCACTGAAGGAGATGGATTAGTGGGCAGGCAGCAGATGAAACCGTGAAAGATGCATGATGGTACATTTATCATGGGGTGGATGTAATCCTATTTGTCTGTCTGTCTATCTGTCAGTCTGTTTAAAAGCCTTGCTAGGTCATGATGTCCAGTGCTTTCCCAATTTAGGAATGCTTTGTCCAGTTTATAATTAGTCAAGTGATAAGAAATCCCCTCCTTTCAAGCTGTTGGGATCTTACAGATATTTTTAAAAGCTTTTGTAGCAGCTAAATCCATATTATTAAACCTTCTTTTAACTTGCAAAAGCGTCAGATGCATCTGACGAAGTGGGTCTTTGCCCACGAAAGTTTATGCTCCTACACTTCAGTTAGTCTATAAGGTGCCACAGGACTCCTCGTCGCTTTTGCAGATTCAGACTAACACGGATATCCTTCTGATCTTTTAACTTGAAAATTCAGCTTTTTATATACATTTTACATTATTTTGGAGGTAGGAACATAAGGCCTGACTTTGCACCACTGAAGTCATTGGCAGTTCTGTTATCAATGTCAGAAGGTACAATCTTAGTAATTAGAGACTGTGTAAGCCTGAGGGCATACCAAGTATTAAAATGATTCTGTACTGGAATGCTGTTCTTCCAACTCTTAGGTATGCTTCAATGGCTTGGGTCAAGTGCCTCTCTTTTTATTAAAGAGACTTGGCTATGATAAAGCCATGTGTTCCCCCGTGTGCATGTTAATCCATTTGTTTATGCCTTTCAGTCTCCTTATTAAGAAGTTAAAACTCTTAAATCAAGTTAGTGATGAATAATCCCTAGGCTGCCTGACAGTGGCAGCAAGGGAGTGCTTTATTTCAGCAATTCGGGAGCTACCTCTTAATTGTCTCAAACTCCTCTGGAAAAAGAAAGGAAGCAACTTTTTTGTTTACAGGACCCACCCACCCACCCCTCTCCCCCCCAAGGAAAGCATTGTTCTGATAGAAAGTCATAATTGTTCATGCATTATTTTTACAATGATGATTACTGACTGTTATGGCCACAAGCCCTGCATACAGGTGATATTGGTCACCCATCCCTAACCCCACGGCTGCAGGGAAGCTGTACAACACCCCAGGCAACAGAAAAGCCTTTTGGGAATTGCACTGCTCTCCCTCTGTAAGGGCCAGGGCCAGAAAAGGTGCCTCAAACATTGCCTGCCCAAATGAGATCTAGCCAGCTTACCGTGACTGCTGGAGCATCCTTAGTGTGATCAAAAACTAAAGATAACTTTAAAAAGCACTAAAGACTGCTGCTTAGAACATCAGGACTATGATGGATAAAGATGATACCTCTCAATTTGAAAGAAGAACAGCTCCCCTTTCAAAAGAACTACTCTAGTATGACATTGACATTGCAGAGTTCCGTGAAACTAGATTGTCAGACAAAGGCATTATTACCAAACTGGCTGGGGTACCCCACCTTCTTTTGGAAGTGAAAAGAACCACATAAAGATAGAATCCATGGGGCAGGAATTGCCATCAAAATCAGATTCTGCAATGTCTTGAAGATTCCCACTAGGCATTAATGAAAGACTCATGAAACTCCCATTACCACTAAATAAGTCATGATTTGCTACTATCATCACTGCAGATGTACCCAACTTAAGCCACAATGATGCTAAGGAGTGGTTCTACTCTGATCTTGACAGAAATAATCAATTGTTAGTTACAAGGACAAAGGTACCAAGATGCTCACGAATGATTGTCTGTCCAATCTACTCACGAGCATGTGCATCATACTATGGACTTCAGAGTCACTCCAGAACCCACAAAAAAAGAGAGCATGAAATACCTTTGTCAAACCAATGGTCTATGTGAAGAAATACAGTAGAAAGCAGGTATTTAAAATAACTATATAAAGGTAATTGTAAGCAGCTATTGTAAAGCAGGGAAGCTCTAATAACATATCTCCAATAACAATAATTTACAATTATTACGGTCACTATTAACTTAATATTTACACTAGTGAATTATTATACACTATAATTAAATATATATCCTGGCAAGTACTAATGAGCCCTTAAACCATGCAGTATTTTACATCTCTGAAGTGCAGCTTTAAAATGGACTAGTGTTTCATCAGTCCAAGGATTAAAAATGCTTTACACCAAACCTGTTCCCTGCCAAACATTCCTACTAAGCAGGGCATTTACCAAGGAGTTGGTAAAGCAAATTCTATTTTACTGCCACTGAGGTTACATTAGATGCCTTCCTTTCAGTCTGGAAGCAGTATTCACCATAGTTTATAGCCCATATTTAAGGAAATGACTCTTTCAGTGGAGAAAAGCAAAGGTTTATCTTTATCTCTCTCAGTTTATCCTGGCAGGCTTTGGACACTATACAATATCTCAGCCTTTTAGGCCTGATCCTTCAGTGTGCTGGTTCTCTGTAATTCCTGTAGATTTCAGTGGGAGATGAGTGTGACCAGAACCTCTGAGAGAGCTCTCAGATGCTCTGTTTTTTAGATAAGTAGGGCGGGAGTCGTGGGGGTATGCAGAGGTGAAGTAGTCACTGCTTGTATTCTTTGTTCTGAAAACCTGGGGTTTATGTAGGGCCCACTTTCTCAATCTCAGAAGGTTCATGAAGCTATCTACTCTTAAGTGGAGAATAAAGATATTATATCAGGGCTTTGGACATGGTACAATGACATGATATCTTAATACGAATCAATTGCTGTTTTAACTGTACAGTATTTTGTGGACTTTGCATACAAAATCATTAGCAGATAGGTGACATGGAAATAACATGTAATGTTATTAGGATTAATTATCCCTCTGGTTCATTGAACATTTCCAGTATCACCTCCGTATCATTGTAGCGTCTTTGCCACTTAGCTGTGTTTCTCTTAGCTAAAGAATACAAAAATTACTTTAGTTGGTATCTGCATGGATTTTGGAAAAGTATCTTGAATGTACTATACATTGCATTGTTAGTTGCCCATTTTAGAGCTACCTTTAAGATAACAAATGTAAATCCTTACTTTTGGCAAATATTGAGCTATTGTACTTTAGACTTAGAGGATAACGATAAATACTACATTAAAGATAATTATTTTATGTAGGTGCAATAAACTAACAGAGAGATGCTACACATTTAACAGGCAATATTGTGAATTAGACACACATCCCCTGATACATTTTATGTCAATTCTAGCTAAACAGTTTGAAGTAAATATTATTTCCAGGTTTTTCTTTCTAAAATTAACACTTTAAAATTGCCTGTGATTATCAATCTATTCTATCTGCTATGTTATACTAAGTGCATGACCATAGGCTCTAAATGCCTCATAATATAAACAATTCCTTTGCTAGAGGTACACCCTAACTGTAATCCTTGATCCAAATATCCCCAAATGTTAGAAAATTATGAACTTCATAACTACTGCTTAGTCAATCATTGGAGGAACCAAGTTCCAAATCTGAAAACCCAGAACTCCTGGCTTTTGGGAAAAACTATGGAGCTTGGCTCATCACTGGTAGTAGTTAGGGATTCTGTATGTGCCTGAAAGTTGTTTAGAGATAACATTTTAATCAGGTCGGTATCGTTGAGAGCTCTGAAATCCTCACATTAAGTAATTCCAGTAACTTCGATGGGACAATACTTATGAGTGTTACTCAACCTGAATAACATGTGCAGAATTGGGCCCTCAATGTACTTTATATTGAAAAGTTTCCCAACAGAATACATAGATGTCTAATTCAACCAGGGGTGGGGGTCTAATTCGACCAGGGGTGGGAGTTTGTTAATCATTAATCAGCCAAAAGCTGTGAACATTTGAAACGCTATCAATGGGCATTTCTAAACTACATCCCTCTTTCAAAAGAGGGATGTAAATTAGACAGATTGAAATTGCAAATGAAGCCAGGATTTGAATTTCCCGTGCTTCATTTGCATAATGGCGGACGCACATTCTTTCAAAAACGGGTATTTCGAAAGTGAATCTGCTGTCTAGATGCGGTTGTTTTGAAAAAACTCCCCTTTTTTTGAAAGATCCTTTACTCTGAGTAGTTGATAGGCTTTCTAAAAAATTCACTGCAATTTAATACCACTCCTATAAAGGAAAGGCAGCGTAGTATACTAGGAGTCAGGCCACCTGGGTCCTGTATTTGGTTCTGCCACTGCCTTGCTGTATGATTCTGGGCAAATCACTTAATCTGTCTGCAATTGCTTTCCAATCATAGAATAGGGATATTTATCCAATTTTCTAAGCTTTTGTTCTGAGGTGTATGGTTGACAACTATTAAGGGTTATTATTGTAGGGCTCAATTTGGCACTTTCACCAAAAACAAGGACTAGCTGGCACACAACGCATTAGCTAGTATAAAAATGCTAGTATAAAATACTAGTATAAAAATGCAGGTCACATAGATGTGTATCAAGAAAGAGGGCATGGCATTTGGACTTGGTGGGGGAGAACACCTTCAGCTTGTGGTAATGGTCAGTTCCTTCTATATACAATGCAGAGACAGCCAATCACCTGCTGTCTGATATTCTGAACAGGCACACATTGTACAGACAATTATCTTTACAAATAATACTGTGTGGTGCAGTCATATCTTCTCATAGCACCTGACAGGGAGAGGAGCATGCGTCAGACGGTATGGGGATTAGAAGACTGGAAGAGATGTCACTGTATTTATCTAAGGTACTTGTATGACCCCAATTACCAGAATATTTGTGTCTCTGTCAGTCTTCAATGTATTTGTCCTTACAACACACCTGTGTGTTAGGAAAGTGCTATTAACCCTATTTCACAGATGGGGACTTGAGGCACAGAGAGACTAAGGACAACTTTTGAAGATATTTAGACATGTAACAGTGCAGATTGGTTCCTAGTGTGATTTTGAAACCAATGGGAGTTGGGGCCCTAGCTGCTTTTAAAAATCACACTGAGTGCCCACCTGCATTTTTAGGCACTTAATACATTTAAACACTGGCCCCACATGGATTGTCCAAGGTCTCATAGGAAGTCTATGGCAATGCAGACACTTGAACCTGGATTTTCAAAGTCCCAAGCTAGTGTATAAATCACTGGGACACAGTGATAGGTTTTAGTGGTGGGTTTTCATTTTTCCTTACTGAGCAATGCCTATTACAACAATTCAGAGTGTGGAGTAAGTGTTCTAGACAGGAGTAGCCATTGTGCACACCTGACTGCATGATACAGGGAGCAAGTGGCTACTGTCTGCATCCAGGCCCTTGGCAACTTGTACAACACAGCTCAGTTGCTCCTGAAGAGTGAGAACAGAACTCCACTTCAGCTCGTCCCACTGTTTTGCTACATTAAATTGTACAAAAAGCCTCAGCTTTCTGGTTGTGCAATTCCTTGTGCTGCGTAATTGGGCACTGAATTGGCTCATAGTGGAAGGCTGGCTTCTGGGGGTATGTCTACACTACCACCCTAGTTCGAACTAGGGTGGTAATGTAGGCAACTGGAGTTGCAAATGAAGCCTGGGATTTGAATTTCCCGGGCTTCATTTGCATCTCGCCGGGCGCCGCCATTTTTAAATGTCTGCTAGTACGGACTCTGTGCCGCGCGGCTACACGCGGCACGGACTAGGTAGTTCGGACTAGGCTTCCTAGGAGTAACGGTAGTTTGGAATAGCCTAGTCCGAACTACCTAGTCCATGCCGCGTGTAGCCACGCGGCACGGAGTCCACACTAGCGGACACTTAAAAATGGCGGCGCCCGGCGAGATGCAAATGAAGCCCGGGAAATTCAAATCCCGGGCTTCATTTGCAACTCCGGTTGCCTACATTACCACCCTAGTTCGAACTAGGATCGTAGTGTAGACATACCCTAAGAGTGGTATACAGTATCAGAAAACTAAAGACATCATCGAATGATAGTAAGTGGTTCCAGTCTTTAAAAATTTCCAGCGTTCTAATCTCTTTTCTCTGTATAGATGCAAATGAATATGGGGGTAGGGTGGGTAACATGGATACATGATAAAGCAGGCTAGGAAAACACCTATTAACAGTGATCTTTAATTTGGAGATGAGCCTCTGTCTCTTCCATGATTGTTACTATTCATTCATGTTTGTTAAGTGCTGCCAACTGGTGCTGTGCAGAGACTCTTCCTCACGGAGGTTACTTGCAATCTAAAAATATGTCTCCACACATTTGTTTTGTAGCAGTGAGCCTACTTCTAAAAAGCCACTTCCAGTGTTGAAATTGTTCCTATCTAGCATGAATTGCATGAGGGCTTAATCCAATTTGCAGAGGACAGGCAGCATGCCGTGGAAACCATCAAAACAGATGGCACTAATTTTTAGCCTCACCAGTCTCACCAGAGAGGCCCAAAACTGAAATAGCAGGGAAATTGAACTATCCTTGCAGAGAGGTGATCCCCAGGCAGAGTTGGGGCACTTAGGTAGGGCAATGTAGGGAAACTTGAACTATAACTATCCGTGCAGCAGTGCTAGTTCTGTGAACAAGGCTCAGCCTTCAAGGCTGTCAGTCTGACAACTTTCACATGCGTTAAATTTATCCTTCATGAATGCACCTCTGTGTAGCATTGTGTTTATTTTTAGGTCCTGCCCAGGAGGACTCATGCTGACAAAAATAGAACTGGGAAAATATATAAATACGACTGTTTTGCTGAATACTGGTTTGTGCTAACAGGTTTCATACATTTTTAAGAAGCAAAGAGCCAAAATTACACAAGCATGCTTAATTAGGAAATTTTGTGTTTTAATGGCTCTTTAGCAATGTGCTTTTCCTACTTCTGTAGCATGAACAATGCCTAGAGCTTCGTGGGATTACAGGATAATACCAAAGACAGAACTACGTAGCACTTTACAGACTAACAAGATGGTTTATTAGGTGATGAGCTTTTGTGGGCCAGACCCACTTCCTCAGATCAATATGTGGAAGTGGGTCTGGCCCAAGAAAGCTCATCACCTAATAAACCATCCTGTTAGTCTTTAAAGTGCTACATAGTCTGGTGTAGCTGAAACAAAAGACAGAACTAACACGGACGCATCTCTATCAGGATAATACCAGGCATTGATTCTCAGTAGTGAGGAATGATATGTGTATTTCCTTCATGTGTGACTTGCCATTTAAATGTGAAAATGTGTGTGCATGCAATGAAGTGGTTGGTGCTGTATGTAGTATATCTCATGTACTATAACTCAGTTCCTTTACTGTTCTCGTGTACTGTGGATTACTGTCCCTGGGTCAGCCATGTGTTGTTACTTTTCTGCATTAATACTGTTACCCAAAGTTGTGCTTACCTAACAGTTAAGTGCCTGGAAAGTCAGAAAAATGAGGAAAAAAAGAGTTTATTGAAAGTAATAATGCTTAATCCAGGTAGGGGGCATAGATTAATAGAAAGGACACATCCAGGCTATGTCTACACTGGCAAGTTCTTTTGCAAGAACGGCCATTCTTCCGCAGTGTCCATACTGCCTGCCCGCTCTTGCGCAAGAAGTTTTACAGTAAAACATGGTAAGAGAGGGATGCTTGCACAAGAGCTACGCTCTTTTCCAACAAGTGTAATCCCTCTTGCTCAAGAATTCTTGTGCAAGAGGGCAGTGTGGACACGCGGCAGGGGTTTCTTGCGCAAGAAAGCCCTATATCTAAAATGGCTATCAGAGCTTTCTTATGCAAGACAGCGTCCACACTGCCATGGATGCTCTTGCGCAAAAGCACATGGCAGTGTGGACATGTTCTTATACAAGAACTCTTGTGCAAAATATTCTTGCGCAAGAAGCGCTGGTGTAGACATAGCCCCAGTGTGGTGATCATTTATTCTAATTTTACAGACAGGTAGTATGGCAAAACTCTGGCCTTGCCCCATGGGTCCTGCACTTCCTGACAGTTAGTGTTTGCCTCCGAGGCTCACAGTGACCCTCCACACAGTCTCTGACCCTTTACTAGAAGCAAAGATCACAGCTTACTCAGCCATTCTTAGCAAAGGCTAGTCCATAGTTTGGGGTGAAACCCCTCCATAGTGCTAGTCTCCTCTCAAGGACAGACTCTGTAGTGACATGGGGAGGGTTGGGGGGAATCTGAGCCTACCCACTGCTCCAGGTTACAGACCAGGGACCCTAACATAGTGGCAACTGGCAGCATTTCCTCCACTCCCAGTCTTGCAACTTTTCCTGGGCCAGTTCCCAAAACAATTCCTCCCATCTCCCTAGTGCCTGAGCAATCCTTCCTGCTTCTCCACAGCACTCTGTCACACTCTCAACCCTTCACTCTCTCTCAATGTGCCTCCTCTTAGTCCTGGGCTTTTCCCCCTCCTCTTCCTGAGGAAAAGCCTTTTAAACTGACCTCAGCAGGCTTTAATTGGCTGCAGGTGTTCTGATGAGCCTACTGCTTCAGCAAGCTCTTAATAGGCCCCAGGTGCCTGCCTGCATTGATTATATGGCAGTAGTGCCTGGCCAGTTCACTCAGGGAACAGAAAACTATTCACCCAGTTTCCTATATATTTGCCCTCCACCAACCTACTGTAGCCAGCTGCCCTGGGTCTGTCACAGTAGGTATATAACAATACTTACCTTTTCTATTGTGCCTTTGATCAGTAGCTCTGAAGGCACTTTACAATAGAGATAAGTGTCATCTCCATTTTACACATTGGGAAACTGAAACACAGAGTGGGAATAGAACCAAGGTCACTCAAGTCTAGTATTCTATCCCCCAGACCTAAGTAGAGAGAGATAAAGTTTGCATTTTCAAACTTGGTGCCTAAAGTTAAGTTCTAATAGTCATATTCAGGCACCAAAATAAAAATGTCTTTACTTTTTCTTAATGTCCCAGACCCGTGGCCCATGCACTGATTCAACCTGTCCCCTCTATGCCTCTGTGCCACCAGATTCAACAATGAAGGAAAATGGGGTAGTACAGTGATGAATCAGGCCCATGGTGTTCATGAGACTTACTAAAGCTATTGTATTTCTGTGATGAGGAAACTAAATCCTAACGCTAATTTTACTGAAGTAAATTCTAATTTGTTCAGGTCAGCAGTCAGTAAGGAATGATTTGATCAGGATAACAGTAAAGGTGGTTCAGTTGCTGAGAGAGAATCAGATGGGTAGGTACTGTACTGTTCTTAGTGAGAGCCTGCTGCTTAGGAAAGTGTCTGACAGGGAAGGATCTGGGGGAGACAGCTGATGGTGAACATAACATGAACATCCATTGTGAAGTTGCCAGACAAAGATTAATGCCAAACACAAACACAAGCACAATATTATGTGATCCTCCCTAAAAATCACTTCTTTCATGAGGCCTATATTCCATAGTAATTCTCCAAACAAGGTGTTAGAAAATGGCCTTCACCCCACCCTCCCCACAAACCAGGCGAAATTCCCAATCAAATGCCAGAACTTGAAACTAACAAGACACACAGAGCCATATTCAGCTACTCCTAAGTGCACTGAGTAGCAACTTACACCTCAGCTAGTCTCTCTAACTTCAATCACTACCCAACACAAGTAAGGGAGACAGTCTGTCCTTTATATTACCTCCCATTAATATTGTATTATTCCTATCTTAAAAATAGATTGTATTAAACATATATTTACATGCTTAAATTTGAAATATTATTCTTCAAGTGTTCAGCCCCCATAAGAACTCTTTAGGCAAGAAAAGAAAAAGAGAAAGTATCTCTCAAATACAGTAGTTAGGACAAACTACTAGTTAATCCCTCTACAGTCATTCAGAATGAGCACAAAGCTACAAAACTATTGACAGTAATTTCACACATGTGCACACATCTGGGGTCTTACCCTCAAAGCATTTAACTCTTAGACTTATAGGCCTTTTAGTTGTCTGTTGAAGGGACAATGAAGTGTGCTCTGTTTTTGTGCATCTTGAAGAGATTAGCCTTAAAACTTTTTTTTTTAAAGTATAGCATTGTTTTCCACGATCTGCTTTGGTTTGGAAGTGAATACTTATTTGAGCTTTGATTTAGCCCAGTATAATCCTTTAAAAGGAATGAGATATCTTATGAATTCAACTGTTTAGGCTCATGGGTTCCAAAGGAAACCATGGGTAATATTCCTGCTGTCACAAATTATTTTAAAAAGTAACACTTGAAAATCTGTATTTACAACAGAGTTCATTCCAGTGCACTTTGTGAAAGTTTCCCCCCTCATACCTTTCCTCCCCTCCCCCATTGGCTGACTTTCTCTGTAAGAACAAATTTGGATGCATACTGCATGTTCTTACTGTATGAACTTTCCAACCATTTGTAAAAGTTTCCATTAACGAAATTCAATAAACAACTCAAGGACTCTTGAACTAATGTTGAGCCACAGATATATTATAATAGTGCCATTATTACAAGAGGTTAAATAAACCCAAATAAAAAACCTGGATCTGAATAGCCAAGAACTTCAGGGAAGTTCAGGTTTAGAACTTTGCAGTTTGGAAACAGTTCTGCAAATGTTTATATACCACAGAAGGAAGTATGAAATATTCTGGGCTAGATCCTCATCTGATATAAGTCAGTGTGGCTGAATGGAGCTAAGCTATTTAACATTAGCTGAGAATCAGGCCCTTTATTCTTAGACACTCAAAACCTAACTCTCATTTATACAGGTTGAATCTCTCTAGTTCAGCAACATACGTGATCTGGCGTGATTTTAGTTTAGTCTGATGGCCACTGATCATGGGAGTGGCCAACTTTCCCACAGTCCCATAACGTTTCTCAACATTCTGGGCTGTTATTTAATTCTCATTTCCCCTAAATACCTTCTAAGAGTCCAGTAAGCAGTGGAACTGTTGGTAATGCTGTTAGACAATATTGACTTCCTGTGATCTGGTAAATTCTCTGGTTTGGCACTGGTCAGGTCCCAAAGATGCTGGACTAGAGAGGTTCAACCTGTACCTAGGTGTAGTTAAGGCCACTTTATACTGTTAGAGTGGTATGCAGTGGGCTACGGCCTGGTATACACTAGGAATTTACAACAGTATAGCTTTCAGGGAAGTATGAAAGGCATAGCTATAACCAACCTAATCCCCACTGTAGACAGCACTAGCTACCACTTCTTGAGGATGTGGATTATCTACACCAACAGAAGAACCCATCCCATTTGCCTAGGTAGTGTCTACACTGGAGTGCTATAGCTGGGCAGCTGCACCAGTGCAGCAGCCAGTGATGACTGGTACCTGCTGATAATAGTGGGGCACAATTTAAAGATTCCCCTTCTCCAACAACTTGATTCACACACACAACAGGCATATCCCCTTACCCTCGGTACCCCCATTCTACAGCCCCTACCTGTTTGCTGTTGCTTCCCCCTGCAGAACTAAAGCTGTGGCTCTCCCTGGCAGAAATCTGGGGAGGCACATGATCCGTGACATGTCATCTCTATTAGCAGTGCCCTGCACTGTGTTAAGTATAGACATACTGGAAGTATAAATGAGAATCAGACTCAGCTTTCTTAACAGCAGAATTTGAATGGTAGACATTTATATGGAGGAGTTCTTTTTTGCGCTTTCTTACATCAACAAATTATGTTCATAGGACCTAATCCCAAAGCCCACTGAAGTGAATGAGAGTCTTTCCATTGTACTCCATGGTTCAGGTTTTTAGAATTTAATTCTAATCTCATATCAGTTTTACTAGATATAATAACGTTTAGACAAGCTTGGTGTTCATTCCCACCAGCATACATCTGAGTAACCCATTTACATAAATGAAATTGCCGCAGATGTGCAGTGGAGCTGAAAAAAATGTAGTTCACTGACTTCAGTAGAAGTATGTCTGATTGACACCAATGTAAGTGGGCGCAGAAATTTGGAAACTGTGTCAGGAAACCATAAAATAAACACTAGGCCTGACATTTTCCATTCTGGTTTCTGATTTCATGAGGCCAGTTTTGTGTGAGCAACTTTCATGCATGTGTCAACATGACACACAAGTGAACAATTTGTATGCAAATATGTGGGATTTGCATTCATGCAAAATAGCATGCACCCACTTGGTAGATGCAGTCTGCTGCACATTTACAAATGGGACCACCCAATTGATATCCAGCTGATGAGAATGCAACCCTATAAAATGATCCGCAATTAAACACAGTTGTAAATTGCAGTAGATGTCCTGTGTGTTCCTATAAACTAATTTTAAATGTCAACATGGCTTGAATGTTTAGAAAGTTAATAGGAAGTACAGTCCACAAACAAAAAATACTTTAACAGAAAAGTGTGGTATCCAGTGTGATGAGATTATAATCTGGACAGATTACAAACCCACTTGATTATAGTTTTATTGACTACATACGAGTGCATGATGAGAAGGCATCATTTATATATGCTGGCCTATAAATCCTTCCACCCTGTTCAAGACTAAACTTTATAGGAAGCCTGTATACAGAATAAGACTGATTCACTGAGCCTGCCTGACACATCTGTAAAGACACAAATTGCGACATTCTAGATAAACAGAGTCCTTGAGCTAATATAATCAGAAGACACACAAAGTAAAAAAAACAACACAGTAATTCAGCCTTGAGTAAGTGAAGATACTCACTAGAGATTCTAAATTGTTTTACTGAGCAGCAGTGTCAGCCTTGCAATATTCTGTAAATTAAGTAGAGAGTTGCCTTAGTAATGGAACCACAGTGCATATCCATTAATAAATCTGAGGACAAGGTAACAGAGTTGAAGGTTTTGACCATGTACAATTTGGACTAAACTCATCATTGTATTTCAAGGAGTGGCTGTTGCTTTTGGTATCTACATATATATGCACGTTATTTGCTCTCTGGTTCATTTTGTCAATCCAAGTTGTGTTATATAAATAACTCTCACAACTAGGGAGACGTCAAAATTAGAACTTTGAAACCTTCCTCTTAAACTTCCCCAAATGTCAAATCTGAATGTTGTGTGTCTGTCATATTGTTAGTCAAAATGCCCCAATGGAGTCAGTGAATGAAGCAGGGTGGTATAAGGAGTCAGAGGACTCAAACTATCTTCCCCTACCCAAATTAGGATGCTCCTGGGAGCATCTCATGAAGCTTTGTGTTGGAATGATGTTAGGATCCAACCCATCTTTTGTTTTACCGGAATAGGCATGTCCTCAGAACATGAGCACTAGAACATAAGCAGTGTTCTGATTCTACACCTTCCTCCATTTCCTCCATGAGTAGACTGATGATAGTTGTGCAGTGCTGGAATGGAACACAGCTTCAGAACTATGTATTCTTCTGCATCACATTCACATGCAGCATAGTATTCCTCTCCTCCTCAGAGTTCCACTTCATTACATTCACATTTAGTGCACATTCCCCCACACAAGAATAATTAGCTTACTGTGAGTGTTCTAACAGTGAATACAGTATTACCCTCATGCAAAACAAGTAACAGAAGCTTTAGAGTTACAAAGCCTAAGCATTATAAAGTATAGTAATGACCAACTGGAGTAATTTTTATAAATATTCCATTAGCCTCATAATTACCTACATTTCATTAGGGACAGTATTGGCAGGGGACAATTTACCTCATACACAATAACTTTAACTCTGACCCAGTCGATGAACAGTTCCAATGTTCCCTAGAGTTTAAAGAGGATTAAAGATTTAAGCAGGTCATAAATCAGCTCTGAGATTTATTAAGTGAAAATTGAAACGTCATCATCATTCTATGGAAATTTTCTTTCCAAAGACAACCTTCAACTTCTAATTGGTCAGTCTCAAGCACTTCGTTAACAATCGCCCTAACATTCTGTAGCTGGGTTGGTCTTCTGTGCTGTGTTAATTTTTGGTGGGAGCCAACTGAATACAAATACTCAGTATAAATTTAGAACTGGAGTGGAGGCTTGGAACGTTTTCTGGCAGCAATCTACAAAAAAGAGTTGCAAGGATAATTTGGTAAAGCAAAGAACTTGTGTGTGCTTTTTCTGACAGTGAACTATTTTATGCAGTTTCTTTGATCTGATTGTAGTTATTTTTATAAGCTTGTTTTCATAAGGCCAGATCTAGTTACATCAGTGTAAATTTGAAGTAATTCCATTGAGTCAGTGAATTTACTTTGGATTTATACTGCTGTAACTGAGATCAGAATTTGCCCCACTATGAATAACCCTAATAATACTTTGTACTTCATAGATTCATTACTTTTAAAGCCATAAGGAACTATTGTTATTATTTAGTGAGGCAACAAGACTTCACTGAATTAATTCCTGCTTCAAATCCAGTAGCTGTGGTTGAACTAACAAAAGCATATCTTTCAGAAAAACACGAAGCTTAGCTGAAATTTTTCCAGAGATAGAGAAGCCATGGCAAATTGTTTCAAGGGATAATTACCCTGTTATACATTTCTGTCTTATTTCTAGTCTGAATTAGTCTTCAGCTTCATATTGTACCTTTGTCGGCTAGCTTGGCTTTAGTTTTAAAACCTCTTAAAATGTTTTGTTCCAATATAGTTTCTTATAGACTATGATCAAGTTACCCCTTAACCTTCTCTGTGCTAAGCTAAGCAGAGGGAATTCCTTGAATCTCTCGCTGTAAGGCATATTTTCTAATCCCTTAACAATTCTCAGGACTTTTTTCTGAACCTTTCTAAGTTTTCTATATCTTTCTTGAATTGTGGACATTGCAACTGGATGTAGTATTCCAGTAGACACCACATCCATGCCAGATACAGAGGTATATAACCTTCCTATTCCTACTCGATATTCCATCAAGGGGTCATGTTAGCCCTTTTAGCCAAAGCTTTGCACTGGGAATTCACGTTCAGATGAAGCCAGGGTCACTGCTTCCTAGGGTAGAACACACCATCCTGTAAGTATGGCACACACTCTTTGTTCCTAGATGTGTGACTTTACATTTGGCTGTATTGAAACACATCCTGTTTGCCTGTGCCCTGGAGTGCTGGGTGAACCACAGGCATGAGATTAGTCTCTGGCACAGCCTGCCCCTTCCGCCTGAAGTCCTGAGCCTCCTGATTCCCTCCCCACACCAAAGCCCAAAGGCCTCCCCATGGCTCCCAGCCCTGTACCTGCCAAGCACTTCCAGCTCCAGACTGCCAGGTGGGCTGTGTGCTGACCCTCCTCAACCCCAGATCACTAGGCAAGTGGTGTACTTCCCCTCCCAATCCCATAGCATTGAGCAGGCAACTTGTGGCTCCCTCCAGCCGTGAAGCAACAGGTGAGCAGGCAGGCTGTGTATTACCCGCTCCAATCCCTGAGCAAGAGGTGGGCAGCACATGGTCCCCAAATCCTGGAGCAGAAAAATAGTGAAAACATTACAGTGTATACATGAATCAATCAGCATTCATGGGATTCTATGTTCAGGTCTGTTCACTCCATCTCAGAATGGATAGAGCAAAAACGGCAAAGGAGATTCAGAAATGGACAACAAAAATTATTAGAGGCGTGGGAAAAACTCTCTCAAGAAGTGACATTGTAAAAATTGGGAAGGAGGCAAATAAGAGGGCAATGTGATAAAGAGATACCAAATAATGAATAGTAGTGGGAAGGTAAAGCAGGAATTTCTATTCAGCATTTCTCATAATATGAGAAGAGGATGAAGCATTCAATGAAATTGAAAAGTGGAAATTTCAAAACTCATGAAATACTTTTTCACACAACACACAGTTAGCCAAAGGAAGGATGAGTAGGACATTAGTCTTTGATTTTGGAGACCTGGATTCAGTTCCCTCTATCTAAAGCAGCTTTGTGTGATCTCGCTCAAGTTACTTGGGAATAAGAATACTGCTCTGCCTTAAAAGGTTGTAGTGAAGATAAATATATTAGAGTGTACGGTGCTTAGATGCTACAGTAGCAGGAGTCATATAAATACTTAATCTAGATAGACAACATCATTGAGGCGAAGTGCTTAGCAGAAAATGATTGGACATTTCTAAGGAGACCCAGAATTGTAATAGTAAAGATGAAAAAATAAAATCTGAAGAGTTTTGGAAGGGAGATAAACTCTCTCATGGCTTAGGGCATAAATTGGCCTGTAACTAATAGAGACTAGAAAGATTTCTTTTGTGGATGTCCTGCTGGGTTTCTGGCACATTCCTCTGAGCCTCCAGGGCTGGCCCCTGTCAGAGAAAGGGATTCAAACTAGATTAATCAGTGATTCCTATGGTTTAAATATCAATAAATGAAGGTGATGATTCACTCAGTGCTGGCAGTATTATTCACTATCTTCTCTCATTTGCTGTAGCTTCTGTATATTTGAAAGAGTTTGTCCATCTGTCAGTTTATTCAAAAACCCCTCCTAAATGGTAACAGCTAAATTTAGTATGCAGCTTCTTATTATTATAACTTAAATCAAGGTAAGGGTTTGGCTGTGCCAGGAGAATGGGATGTGCCTTAAATGGGATTGCTTCTCATAAAACCATACAGAAACAAAACACAATCACCAAGCAGGTGGCACACACCTCCCAGTGCAGGACTGCCCCAACCCTGAGCCTCCCAACCCTAGGTACCCCTTAGGGAGGAAGGGGGGGGCTGAAGCTTTCCTCCCCCAATTCACACAGGGACATTGCTGGCTGTTCCCCTTTGTCAGGAAGTGAGGGAAAAGTGCACAGTTTACTACATTCCTCAACCTGGCTGGGGGAGCGCCTGAGGCAAACAAACCTGGACCTCTCCCAACCCTCCCCTGGCTGTTCCCGCTGCAGTGGCCATGGTGAGACGTTTCTCATCTGGGCTCAAGCTGCTGCAGTAAGAGAGGGCTCAGGTAGTCTTCTCTTTACGGGACAGCCAGCATAATGAACCCCACATCCCAAGTCCTACCACAAATCAATGATTGAAATAAAGAAAAACAAAAAAATATTTAAATTAAAGACTCCAGCAATACCAGGTCAATCTTATAGTATTTTCATATTTAAAAAAATAATACAGGTCAAACCTCTCTAGTCTGGGATTCACTGGTCCAGCAATATCTGTGGCCCAGCATTGTCAGAGACTCTGTGGGTGCTCCAGGACTGGAGTACTTACAGGGGAAAAACTGGTGCAGCTGGACCACAAATGTTGCCAGACCAGATTGCTGGGAAGCAGCTGGGAGTGGAGCCTGGGGCTGGCAGCTGTTGGAGCACAGCAGCCAGGGCTGGGAATTGGAGCCCAGTGGCCAGAAGTGGAGCCTGATAGCCAGAAGCAGAGCCTGGCAGTCGGTGATTGGGTGCTGGTGGCTGCTGTGGGGCCCAAACAGCTGGCACCACGGGTTGGGGACCAGCAGCTTGGAGCAGAGCCCAGAGTCCATAAGCCAGCAGCAGAGGGGCTGGTATTGACCTCCCCAAGTCCAGCCATTTCCCTAATTTGGGACCAGACAGATCCCAAGCAACATTGCTATCTTCTCAAGCTACAAGGGAAACAAACATGCTGCAGAGATTTCTCTTAGGCCTAGTCTTCACTTATTAGGAGATTGACGCTATGGAGATCAATCTCCCGGGGGTTGATTTAGCAGGTCTAAAATGGAATGTACTAAATCAACCTCTGATCATGCTCCCGTTGACTCTGGTACTCCACTGGGTTGTGAGGAGTAAGGGGAATCAACAGAAGAGTTTCTCTGCCAACCCCTGACAGTGGGGATGTCGTGAAAAGTCAAACTAAGGTATGTCAACTACAGCTACACTATCCACATATCTTAATTTGGCTTTGCCCCCTACTGTAGACCTGACCTTAGTTAAATGCCTCCCATAATTACTCCTGATGCAACTTACTCCTTGCTGAGGGCAGTGTGTATAAACACAATCTAGCCCTTAGGAATAAATATACTTTTCTTCTTTTAATTTATATTTTCATAAGCAATGCATCAATTAATGGATGTAAATTAAATGCATTAAAAATAACAGTACAGTTGGGAAAAGTGTGAGTAAATTCCTCTAAAAGCTATTAACAAATGTAATACAATTCCTGTTTTCTTTTAAACTAATTCCCCATCCTCTGTCCAAGGTCAATATGATAACAGCTCCATCCCTGATTGTAAGCACTGCTATTTTTCCCAGATAAACTTTCCCTAATTTTGTTTAAAAGCCTGAACTTATCAGCACAATGTCTCTCTATAAAACTAAAACTGATCCAGTCATAGATGGGCAATCACCAAGAGAAAATAGATTGTTTTCAGCAGCGGAGCTGTGCCTTTTCCCTTGTATTTGAATGCAGTGTTGTGGTTGATGTAGCAACATGAAGAACTGTGGCCAGTACTGGATGGCTTGCTGCACCATGCAGTTTTCAAGCAACATCCAGTACACAGCATAGTAGAGTTTACTGCTCAGAAAACTGGTCCCAGGGGTGAAATAACCTCTTTGTACAACTCTCAGACCCTGGTGTAGTGCAATATTCAGGGTGAATGAAGCCTATCTGATTATAAACTACTTAGCCAGGAGAACTCATGTATGTTTTTCACATTATCTCTTACAGCTCCCAAGCCTACCTTTTGCCCTACTGAAGAGACCTGGTGGCCAGGCCTGGTTATAATCATTGCAGTATGCTGTGCCACACTAGTGTTCCTCTTTGTAGTTGTCATCATTTGCTACAAAGCCATAAAAAGGTAAGACTGTGGACACCCTGATGGTACCTAGGACAAATCAACTCCTCAAAGTGCTTTAAGATATTTGGTTGCTATCTTGCCTCCTGGTATTCTTTTCCTGGTGTTAAAACCAGTTTTTATCATCTGACTTTTTTTCCTGTGTAAAGGATGAACTTCAACGCACAAATATTCAGTCCTGAGGATGATTAAAATCAACGAAGTTCAGGTTTGAGAGGGAATCCTTCCAAGTTTGGGTGCTAAGAGATGTATCCAGGTTTGGACCTGGCCCAATATAGACATGTCATCTTCAAATCTGAATCGAAATCCTGTTCAGATTTTCCCCAGAATTCAAAGGTGTTCAGATTTCAGGTTGTCCACCATGAAACAACAACAACAAATCCCTTAGATAAATACCATGCCCCTCAACCCAAATCCTAACATACTTCATTTGTGGCTCTTAAATTATCCCTAATTATAGTTTCCAAATTGTCAACTTGAGACCCAAATGCAGAACTGAGTGTCCTAATTTAGTTTCATGTATGCACTGTATGTAAAAATCACTTCAGCTGCCATGAGTATAACCTGTCTCTACCATGCCAGCTGTCACTGGTACAGTTTAGATCTAGTTCGCAAACTAACAAAAACCCACCTACAAATTACTTTTGACTCACATCAAAAGTTGAAAATTTTTGGCTGGATTATGTTAACCCATGGTCAACCCAGTCGTCCCTCTTACTGAGCCATATCAGTGCAATCTGGCTCCAAGACCCAGTCCATAGAGAAGAATTGGAGCATAAGGCATTACAGCAGCATTTCTGAATGGGAATTTTTCATTTTTGGATGAAAACTGAAAAAAATCAATTTTCAAGTATTTGTATTTCTTTGACAAAGGTGGAAATTTTCTGCAGAAAGAAGGCACTTTTATTATATATTTCGTTTAGTCAGAAACCCAATGTTCCATCAAAAACATGGAAAATCATCCCAAGTTGACATCTCAAAGTTAGAACATTGTGTATGTTTTAAGAGCATCCATAAAACCTATCCAGTGGATCAGGAGAGGAAATGAAGAATAATGTAATCATTTGCAGACAGAGGGAGGTTTCAGAGGGCAGAAAGGAATGTTCTGTAATGAACCTACTTTATTAATGATTTTACCAAAATCAGCGTGTTATTCTTTATCCAAAACCTGCATTTTTTTTCAATTTTGAGGACTTTTAAAAATTTCAGCTAAAATAGCTGAACTGTTTTAAAATGAAAATTTGTAGAGGAGTGGATGGTTAATGCAGCAGCATTTCAAAGGAGCAGCACTGAGGGAGCCCGGGATCAGCTGGAGTCCCTAGCTGACTCCGTCTCAGTGCAGCACTGCCCCTTAGAAAGGCCATCCCAGGAGCCCCAGGGTCCCTGGATTTTAATGCACTGCCCCTTTGAAGCTCAGGAGCGGCTCTTAAAAGTGGCAGTGCGGCATTAATGCCTGTGATTAACGTGTTAAAAAATTAACGCGTTAATCCTTCCCTGAGTTAATTGCAGGCATTAACGCACATCAATTGACAGCCTAGTTGTAACCCAACCTGTCAGTCACTCATGACAGACTGAAAGCTATTTGTTGCTCATGACTATTCAGTGGCTTTGTGTGAAGGTCATTGGTGGTCTCAGTCCAATTCTAGTGGATAAATGTCCACAAACACCTATTGCATTTGGGCTAGATTGGGATAGTTATTCTGTTAATGATTTCTGGCAGAAACTCTGTGGTTGTAAAATACACTCATGACAGAAGCAACTTCTCAATTCTATATTCACCAAGCAAGGGATCTCTCTTCCAAGCAGTTATCTCCTGGTGGGAGGGAGTGTGTGGAAAAAGATGTTCTTGAAACTAAGGGCTTGTCTACACTTACAATGCTGTACTGGTGCTGTTGCATCTCTGTAGTACTTACTGAAGATGATACCAGCATCACATGGACAGTTTACCCATTGGTGTAGGTACTCCATCTTCCTGAGAGTCAGTAGCTATGTCAATGGGAGAAGACCACCCATAAACATAGCACTATGTATACTGGGAGTTAGGTCACTATAACTGCATCACACATTCCACATACTGGAGTGAGATTGTTATACAGGTTGTACCTCCCTTAACAGGGACTCTTTGGAATGACAACATCCATGGTCTGGAATGGACCACGGATATTCCTGGACCACAGAGCCCAGGAACAGGGAGGCCTGGCGGTGGGGCAGGTGCACCATAAGGGGCACCACTGACTCATCTGGGAACACAGATGGATGGCATGGCATAGAGTTCTGGCCCCAGTGGAGCTGCCTGGCGCCAGTGGCTGTGGACCTCTGGTCCCAGGTAGGGAACTCTGATCCCAGTGGCAACCAGAGAGCTCTGTCTCCATCCTGGCCACAGAGCTCCAGCTGTGTTCTGGCTCCAGAGGCCGGGAAACTCCAGCCTCAGCCCCAGCTGCAGCCAGGGAGCTCTGGACCCAGCCATGGAGCCAGGTGGCTGCAGAGCTCTTCCACGGTTGTGCATCTCTGGCCATGGCACTCCGGCCCCAGCAGTAGTGGGGCTGGGGAGAACCCTGAGGTGCTGAGGTAGCAGCGCGGGCAGGCTGGAACCCTAACCCGGTGGCAGCATGGCCACGAGGGAAGGACCTTCCCTGGTATGGCAAATCCCCTTGTTCGGGACCAGTCAGGTCCCAAGGGTTCTGGACCAGAGAGGTCCAACTTTTACTGACATAAGTTGGTAGCATAGACCAAGCCTGAGTTCAGAGCTGCTGCATGCCTTCAGAAGATCTGTGGAAAGCATATAGTGCATCATGTTGAAAGGAAGAACAATACAGCTACCAAATAAAGACAGCCTAAATTGGAAGGAATGAAAGGAGTTTTCACTTCTCTAAGTCAAAAGCTAGTTTAACTGCTTAGTCTTGTGCTGATGATCACAATATTGTCATACACCAAGTTAAGAGTTGCTCAAAGGAGGGTTTAATGTCTATAAAATAGAATCTCATTAACTGATATAGGGGATTTTTCAGAGTGACTAGAGCATTTGTCCTCTGCAATGAATCATGTTGGTAAAAGTTATGTTAAAAGGCTGCTAAAGAGCTGTTGGCAGTATTCTCCAATAGTTGTTTCCTTGATCTGTTTTAAGGAATATCTATTGATAAACCCAAGGAAATTAGATAAAAAGATGACCTAAAGAAGATGTTTGTGAAACTCAGCTTGTCCTTTCCATCAACAGAAGCTGGTCCAATAAAAAATGTTACTTCACCTACCTTGTCTCTCTCATGTCCTGGGAACAGCACTGTGGGCTCCTCTAGACTACGCGGAACAGTCGAAAGAGAAATATTTGCATAACTTCTTATGCAAAGTAGTTTAGATGCGGCAAACCCTCCCTTTGTTGAAAAGCCGTGTTAACCTCATTTTTTGAGGAAGAGCGGATTTTTGACAAAGGGGAGAGAGTTCGCCGAAAAAGCTGCATCTAAACTACTTTCCCGCGGAATTTGCATATCCTCTTTCGGCTGTTCCGCATAGTCTAGATGAGCCCTGTAAACAAAATATTTCCTTATTTTCAACATGGAAATTATCTGCTATTATTGAACAGCTTGTTCTTTTGGGAAGTTGAGAAATCCCCAACTATATTTCCTGTTCTTGTTACTTTCGTTTGACCAGAGAAAGCTAGTAGAGGCACAGTTTTTTAGTGAATGCAAAAGGAGGTTAAAGGAATGAACTTAGGTGGCCCTTGGAAGCAGGATCCATTCTGATGTGTTCTCTGTTTCTAGCAGTGTCTTTTCAGTCTTTAGTAATGCTTTGTAAATGTGCTTTGCCTTGTTTTGTGTTATGAAAAGCATGCTACTTGCCTTTCGAGACCTGCTAGTCCCTCCAAGCCTCATTCTATATCATTATTCATCTTCATTTAGTCTTGATTGGCACCTTCTTTAACACCACACTACATGCCTGGAACTGAAGCCCACTTCTTGCACACCGAGCAATCTCATTCCCACACACGCCTGTCTTCATAAAGCCTTCCAATACTGATGCAGCCTGCTTCTTTTCTCATTTGACCATCATCCAACATATCCTATATTTGTGTGGCTAAATTGGAGTCGTTGCTACATGAACCCCCTCTCTTCAGATAGAGGCATCCCTTGAGTTCCACTCCTTGCTCTGACACTAACTTTCTCTGTAGGCTTGGGTGAGTGACAAGAGGCTAGTGGTGCCTTAGGCTTCGAGTTAAACTGGAATAGCTAAGGAGTGGATGCAGCACAGCCGGACACCCAAGGAGAAGCTAGCCTATGAGTTTTTAAACAGTGCATGTCAGTGTGACAGCTACATGACCTCTGTGCTCTCCACTCCAGGCCTAGCTGGTGCAGAGGAAACCATAGTTATAGTACTCCCTCCTTGTCCCAATTCTGGGAGCTAGAGCCTGCATAGGCACTAAGAGAGAGCATGGACCTTTTGTTCCGTGTCATAGAGTAGCTGGTCTCTGTTCAGACAAGTTGGGAAAAGCAAAGGCTCCTACCTATGTTTCCCCTTGTGCCCCTGGACTGGAACTAGGAACAATCTGGCACTTTACATCTCAGTTTCCTCATCTGTAGAACAGGAATAATAAAATTTGCCTACCTCCTGGGAGTCTCAGGGGGATGCATTACCTGATGCTTATTCAAGTATTTGAAGGGTACAAACATCAAGTAGTATTATAATTTCACGTTCTTTGAAATCTTGCACAGGCTTATGTCAGTCTAAAGTTCCTAGAATTATAACTCTTTGGGAGAGGGGATATGTCCTCATGTTTGTGTAGTACCTAGAAGAGTAGAATCTTGTCCTAATTGGGGTCTCTAGATAACAACAATATGAATATGTCAAGTATCAGAGGGGTAGCCGTGTTAGTCTGAATCTGCAAAAGCGACAAGGAGTTCTGTCTAGATAAATATAGACTTCTACTGATATTAAACACTAATAAGTCTTACTATCACCATACATTCCTTGTTCTGTGCAATTAGCCCAAAATTCAAAAACTTCTAGTCAGCTAATGAGTTATGGTGGGGGGGGGGAGAGAAAAGTGTAAACAAAAAACGACCCACAGCAGTGTGGATTTCTTAAAAGAAATGCCTATCTGGCATGAGACTAGGTGCCATGGTCTAGCCCAATATGAATTAAAAATGCACATTTATATCCCTCAAAGTGTGAATAAGGGGAAAGTCAGTGGCGAACCCACAAGTATTGCCATTCAGATGAACATTGTTCCAAGTAATTTCAATGCTACAACCTCTTGGAATCTTGAGCTCACATTTGGTTGGGCCCACAAAAGGAGTCATACAGCCTTTACCATTAATGATTACTATGTCATGTTTGTCTGTACCATGCAGCTTGATATGGTTAGTTCTGTTGGTGCTCAGAGAAAGCTAAACAGTGAAATAAAAATAATCAGCTGGGTGCAAGTAAGAGTTAAAAGTTATATGCAGGGAAGCTTAGACAAATATATTTGCAAAGTACTTCGATCTACTATATTAGTCCCTCACTTTCATAAGAATCAAATTTAAAGCAGAAAAAAGAAAATTCCTATTGTATTGAGGCTTAAATCTCATTTGGTGCTTTCAGAGGGCCAGATTCAATCAAACTCAGTCTGGCATCTGCATGTTTTTGTGAGGAGAAGCAGGGGAGCGACCATAGTAACACAACAGCATTTTTACTGAATCTGGATCAAATTTACATCTTTGGGGTTTTTTTTAAATGCTGTAAAATCATGAGATCATCATCTTTTAAACCTTTATTTTACAGTTTACAACGTTCAATATAGTGCATTAGTATTTTCCGTGTGAAAAATTATGGCCATACCCAAATCTGCATGTTTCTGTCTCTTAGGTTCCATTAAAATCAGTGGAGTCATAAGAATGTAAACCTAATGAAAGGGAGACTGTAATCAGTCTCTCTGCTCTCATTTCCATATGTGATCTAATAGCAAAGTGTATCAATCAGCTTTAATGTTTAGAACACCGGTGAGTTGTGCCAGACAAATTATATGTTTAAAAGGACATAGATTTCCAAAGGGGACTCTATACTGTCTCGCACTGACACAGCAGATTTGATTTCTTGCACATACAGTTTTTCACAGCTTTGTTGTGTATCTGAGAAATTTGTATTTGTTCATGCAAATAATATTTGTGCATACTAATTGTAATGTTTGATACCTAATGACTGCTTGCCAGTACAATATCTGTATGCGCACATATTGTTGGCTACACTGAGCACAGGAGAACTCACATACTGTGATCTGTCATGCTTGTAATGTGGTTATATATTTTGTGGCAGCAACCTCCTTTTTTGGACAAAAAGGACAACTTAGGAATGTTAAGTTGCTTTCAGTGGCTATAAATTTCTCTTTATTTTCTTGGTGACAGAGTGGTAGATATTTTTTAATGAGAGATATTTATCATCTGATATTAATCAATGACACATTCAAATTATTTAAGGACTGGCCCTTACATGCCAAGAGCTGCCATAATCTGTAACATCTTTTATCCAGGAATTTTTAAGAAATGCATAGAATGCTAATTCGAACTCAGAACAATGTGTGTAGTAGACGTCTTTGTGTTTTGCAGATGGGAAAACAGAGGCTCAGAGATTTTAAGAGATTAGCTCAGGGGTGGAGCCTGAGGGGTGGGCAATAACTTTTGCAGATGGGGTGGAGCCTGGGAAGGAAGGGGCTGGGGACTAGCCTACCCCCAGAGTAAAAATACAGAAAAGGGCTTGTGGCTCCCAACCCCACCACTAGCGCGTTGCCTAGCAGCCACCTAGGGTTGCTGCAGCTATTTAAATGGTTCGCGGCTCCAGCCCCTCCCAGGGTAATGCTGCGATTGGGAGTCGTGAGCCATTTAAATAGGATCCTGCTCCCTGAGGCACTGCCTGGAAATTCAGTGGCATGGGCAGCAGGATATAAATAGAAAGCAGTAAGATACAGTCCGCAGGCTGAATCAAAATGTTCAGCAGGCCGGATCCGCCCCTGGGCCACATCTTCCCCAGCCCTGGACTAGCTGGTTACACAGCCAGTTTATTATAACAGCTCTACAGCATATCTGAGGAAATGAACAGTTCAAATTCAAAAACATTTTTAGTTATTTTTTTCTAGTATGTCTCTGTAAAATCCTGTCACTCTTCCCTTTCCCTTGAATGGGTGCATCCTGTTTAGTAAATGCAAATGATCCAAGAAAAAAAACAGTAAATAGCTTAGGATGCAGAGAGAGGGAGAGGTTGTTGATTGAATTCAAGATAATTCAATGTGAGCTTGATGTCTAAGCCATACTACATGGCCAACATCCTCAATAGGTGTAAATAAATTCAACTTCAAAAAACTCAGTGGAGCTATGTCCATTTAAATCAGATGAGGATCTAGTTGTCTCTTAAGCTCATTTCCACCTTCCCTTACAATGCAAGTACCTTCTAGATCATAGTACAGTAGTAAGATTTGGGGAAGGGAGCACGACTAGATAAGTAAGAACAATAAACTGTTGTTTGTTAAGTAAATAGATGCAATGAGAGAGGGAGAGAGGGTGATGGATTGCATAATCCTATTTCAGTAACTCACTAGCATGTCATCCTCTTACTACAAGAGGACTAAGATATTGATATAAAAATTTAAAAAATCTCCTTACTTCTTATGTAAAGTAAAGATACTGCAGCTGACTCCTGAGGCATGAAGGGAAAAGCAACCTGGAGCATCCCAAGTCTTTCTGTCATTGGTTGCTCCTGGTATTGGACTTTCTTGAAGATATTTCAGATTATTTTTATACATGTGAATACTTTAGTCTGAATTTAAATTTCACAGCACATTTTGCCAAGGGAAGTAACTTCTCAAATCTGCTGGGTTGGCGGTAGAATGAACTGTGTTCTCAATTCTATATCAAAGAGTTTGTGAACAAAAAATACTCATGCTAAGTCAGCAGGAAAAACCAGGCCCATATTGATTAACAATTTCACATAAAAGAGGTTTTACTCATTCTTGTAATTTTGCTAGGCTACAACAGCTACATATACACTCCATAGATTAGAGGAAAGATACCATAAATACCTACATGTGCATTTCCTTAAATAACTGACACATTCACTCTCAAAGTGTACTTGAATAGAGGAAAACACTATATTGAAATAAATGTGGTCAGATTTAAATTGACAAATGAGAAAATTCATAGGTTAGATATTCCAGAAGGCCTAACATCTGGTGTATGACATTGCATACCTTACATACTGCAGTACCTAGGCCAAACAGGCTGGCTTCAGGATGTGTTCAATAATCAAGGGGATCATGAAGTGCTTTTCTATATATAGCTAAATGAACTAGTGGTACTCCCAGGAAAACTACTGCTTCTTATGGGCCGGACTGAGTAAATTACAAAAACTCAGGACAGCATGTATTCTCTTGGGGGAGGCAGAATGATGCATTCTAAAGTACAAGGGGAATGTGTGTCCTCCATTAGAATAACTTTTAAAAGGTGGATGGGAGGGTTAAAATTAAAATATGGTCAATGCAAGAATATCATTAGTCAAGTTGTGGAAAAAGCTCAAGCTAACTTATCTAGCGAGAAGACTGGGACATAGGACTGTGATGATGGAGATTATGTAAGCAGAAGACAAACTCTTTATGAAAGCAGTTCAATGTACTCTGCCACCCAGAACCCCACTTCCAAGACCCAAAACCCAGTCCCTCCAAAATGAGAGAGAGTCAGGCTATAGAAAATGCAGTACTGCAGACAGTAATGCTTTGACTCAGAGATGGATTTGAAAGAACAGGAGTGGCCCGTAAATCAAAAAACCAGTAAGTCCTAGAAAACACATTGTAGTCTGAGTGCCTCAGGTTTTTCCACACAAAGTTCATCTATAATTTTATAGTCATCATCAATGGATTGGCTGAGTGTTCTGCCATCTTTAATTATAACACAAAGGCTAATGCATATGTTGCTTGGCTCATATTTCTAAGTACATCACAATGAAATTAATCTCATCTTGTGCCTGGGAGTGAGGTTTATGGTTGATCCACTGACAACACACAAAATATTCTGTTCTTACTCTCTGCAGTGTCATTTTTACCTGTGAAGAAATGTGCTGTGAGAAAGACAAGGTCATGTTGGCTACGTCTACACTGCAGAGATATTTCAGGATACCAAAAGTATCCCGAAATAGCTATTCTGTGTCTTTTGAACACACCCATTATTTTGAAATACAAAAGGCTCGCTATTCGGATGACCCCGTAAACCTCATTCCATGAGTGTTAAGGGATGTTTTGAAATAGAGATTTATTTCAAAATTTGGCCCTGTAAATTTTGAAATACGCTTTTTCGAAATTACCTCAAAATAAGCTATGCAATTCGCATAGCATAACTTGCATAGCTTATTTCAAGGTAAGGTGCAGTGTAAACACACCCTTTGGTATTCTTTTATTGGCCCAACTTCTACTAGTGGAAGGGACATGATTTCAAGCAACTCAGAGCTCTTCCCCATGTCACTTGTGCTATTTCATTTTGACCAAAATTTACTAAACTGAATTTAACCAAATTGAATTAAAATTGTGTATTGTCTAAAAATAAAATTATCTGTACTTCTAGCAACCCAGGAAATTTGGCTATTAAAACATGTCGGATCCGCATCTTTGCTAACCTAACCTATGTGTATGTTATTTCATGTGTAGGCATATTAATTCCACTGTGAATAAGAGTGTCAGAATCCAGCCCTTAATTTACATAAAAGCTGTGTGCAAGGGAAGCTGGATATCTCAGGGCATTGCGTAATGGTATAAATACCTTTTAGCTTTAAATTGTCAGTTCAGGTCCAGCCTGTGGACTCTACTGAGCAATGACTTCCATGGAATTATTTGTGAGAGTAAGTGTTGCATAACTGAGCACTAAAGGCTGATCCAAATCCCACTGGAGCGAATGAGACCCGTTCCATTGACTTCAATGACACAATAGGGTCTTAATCTTCAGTTACTGGAAGTTGGTGTCATTTGATAGTCATTGAATGGTCTATGTGATGTAAGTTTGGTAGCCCCAGTAGATAAGTGACTATCTCATCAAAAATTACTGCTACCACTTGTTAGCAGTTTCATTGGATAGATTAAGTACTGAATGGGCATAGCAAATGAAAAATCCTTTCACCCATACAGATGGTAGAGAATGAAGCAGATCAGCAGTAGGGATGTGAATGGTTAACTGGTTGCCCAGTTAACTGGTAAGCATCACCCTTACGGGTTACAGTTAACTGGCCTGGGCAGGGGGCTGCTTCAGTCCTGCAGAGCCCACAGGGGGTGGGATGCTCCCACCTGCAACACAGGCTGGGATGCGCCCGCCTGCTCCTGTTTAACCGATTAACTAAACAGAACTTTACATCCCTGATCAGTAGTCCTGTGAGGGAAAGCTGGCCCTCTTGCTGCCTGTGCGGTATCTGTTCTGTGGATCAGCACTGGATTCTGTCCCCCAGGACTGTCAGTCTGGAATTTTTATAAACACTGCCTTTGTGCATAGCTATTAAGGGAGAGTGGAAAGAAGTAAGCTCCATCTCGATTCATCTCTGTAGTGGGTTGGACTCATCACCTCTCACTAGTCATGCTGGGAATTAGATCTCTTCATCAACAGGACACCTTTGGTGGGTGGTACTTCACCTTTTGTCTGTTTTTCTCTGTCTGCACCATTTTTAGCTGGACCCATGTCGCTCCCTGGACCCTGGCATCTGCTTCAGGACACTCAGTTGCCATCAAAAAGTTGCCATTATCCAGCAGCTGCCAATAAGCAGAAGGCAAGTTTGTGGGCTGCAGCCAGGAAAGGAAGTGCTGGGAAATGGCTTCTCCGCCTGCACCCTCACAAACCTGCCTGCTGTCAAGGCGGAAGTGAGGAGTGGGGCCACAGCCCAGGTGCCAGGGCTTTCTGGAGGAAGGCTGTGGCCAGGAGAGCAGTAGTGGCATGGGGGCCTGCAGAGCTTCATGGTACAGCTGCCTACAGGTTGGGAGGAGAGACACTGGGCAGGGCAGCAGCAAAAAGAGGTACTGTGCAGCTCCCTCTGCACCTCTGCTAGCCCTGGAAAGTCCTGGCATTCTATTTCCAGCCCTGACTGCAGCCTTCCTTCCCGCCCTGCAGATTTAGGATGTCAGCTAGGGCTCCCCCATTAGGCAGTAAGATGGGCATCCTAGTCCCTTACCTCCTGTGTGGTCCCCAGGCACTGACAAATTTGCAGCACTCAAGTGATGATTTAAAGAGCCCAGGATTCTGGCCCTGCCACCACCTCAGTAGTGGTGGTGGAGGCTGAAAGCCTGAGGCCCTTTTGAATCACTGCACCCGGGGGCAGCTGCTCCCTACTCCCCACCCCTCTCGTCAGCAGGCCTGTTTTTATGACGTAGAAGTTGTTAATATCAGGGTGGTTAGTAAGTGGCATCTGCTGTAATCCCAGTTCACACCAGGATCATAGTAATGTTCTGAAGATAATTGAGAATGTTGCCAACACTCATGATACATGAGAATCGTGGCCGTCATTTCTTTTTAAAGTAAGTTGGTAGTCTTCATCACTGTGGAGAAAACCTCGAAATCATGACCTGAATGAACCCTAAAGGCTCTAAAACTAGCAGACAAATAAGATCCCTACCTGCTGTTTTTGTAATCATCTCATTTTTATGCAAATCTCAGATGTTTTGAGTGGGGCTGATTATTATTTTTGAATGCTTGGGGTTGAGTGTATGGCACCACTAAGTATCTGAGATACACTCAGCACAGTTCATAGGAAGAGTCAAGATAGTGTTTTGTCTCCTCATTCCCTGATCCCGGATTCAGTCTGGTCCCTTGTATAATTACAGCAGACTCAGAGCTACTCTTCAGTACAGGCAGGATCCTGCTCCAGCAGTTCTAATGATCACTGAGGTCTGGAGTACCCAGACATATTTCCTGGCTTCTAGGAATACTCCTTGAGATGGGAAGAGGGTGACACAACAGTGACTTTGGTTCACCACCACCCATGGATTCCCCTTACACAAAAGAATCTTGAGTGAGCCAGTTAAGCAAATTTAATAGCTAGGGAGTGGGGGTTACCACTGTGAGCCCCTGTGCTTTTTACAAGGGCAGGAATACAGCCATATTTGCAAGGACACTAGGCTCCTCTTAAATTTCACATATCCCAGTTTAAGCCAAAATGTGCTCTTTAGGGATAGTCCCTAGGAATGGGTGTAAGGAGCTATACTGCCCCAAGGGGCACAGCTCTGCAGGCCTGCTGTGACATCCTTTTATCCTAGGATCAACTTACATTACAGCCCCTCCTCCTGCACTGCTGGCCTGTGTATTAAGCCATAGTGCTTCCTCATGCCCACTGCTTCTTTGGGCACCGTGCACCCCAAGAGAATAAGGAATCCTTCTGTTCCCTGCCGCACAAAAGTCACAATTCTTCAACTTTGTGGAATTACGCTGATTTGGAACCATAAACTCCCATCAAATTGTACAATAGCTCTCTTGTTTTTCAGAGGCGTGGCCATATTAGTCTGTGTCGGTAAATTGGGAAAATAAGGAGGAGTCCTGTGGCACCTTAAAGATTAACACATTTATTTGGGCATAAGCTTTTGTGGGTAAAAAACACTCTCAGATGCATGCATGATCTCTTTTTTTGGTTACCCTGTCTTTCCCCCTACAATACACAGGGCTCGCTGAGCCGTGGCGAGCCCCACTTGCCAGCCACATTGTCCGGCATTCTGCGCATGCGCAGATCGCCCGAACCCAGCTCTTCCGGGATGTAATCTATTCGCCACAGGCGAGATTACATAGATTGTCGAGCCCTGACAATACATACTGCTAATTATTTTATAATGTTACTGGATTGCTAACAAGTTCTGTCCTCAAGAGTGATCCTGGACAAGAACAGCAGAGGTGCTGTACTGGTACATTTGAGGGTGGAGGGAGCTCAAGTATGCTAACATTGGCCATGTTCCCTCATACTAGTGTAAAACTGATATGAGTGTATCATTCCATTGAGCTACATTCATTTATTCCCAGTTTACATTGGTATATTAGACTATAGGATTGGCTGCATTTTGTCTGGCTCTAAAGAGCAGGATATTAAATAGCCATGTCAAAAAGCATTTGTGGAGCTCCACTGTCCTTATATCACCCAACAGCCACACTTCATGCTAAATCCGTCATGAGGTACTGTGCTAAAAGAAAGGAGTAAAAATTCTGGAACCAACGTGTTTGTTAGCTAGAAAAAAGTCAAGAATGGGGAAAAGGTCATTTCCCATTCTGGGTCTTTGCAATATATTAATCATGTGAAGTGGCACAGATAGGGAAGTAATGGAATTCCTGTCTTTGATATCTGCTTTTTGTGGCAGCATTAAGAAGAATGGTCATTTTCTTAGGAAACACTAACAAACAGCTAAACTGAGCTTACTATGAGAGGAGGAACCCATGCTCCTCCCCACTTGTATCTATTTTAACAGCATCATGACTGAGTGGAGACAAATTCTTCCAAACTTCCTGTAAACATTTTAAGTGGGTTTAGTGTTTCAGACCAGAAGTGAAAAATGTTGGTCTGAAATCCCTTAAAGATTGAAGCTTTCTCCAACTACAGAAACAGCACAGCAGATTATAAATTCATTGGGGAGGCTTGATTAATTGTTTTTGTTAGTACAGTGCTTAGCACGCTGGGGCTCAGAGGCACTACACAACACACATTTGTAATAAAAATGGGCCCTTGAAATGCAGGGTTCGTCACACTAGTTCTGGCCAAAGTGTTTTATTCCTGATCTGAAGGAACCCCTCTATATATGAGATGGAAGCAAAACCTCCCGGTTTCAGTCCTCAGGGTGTCAGGAAGTGTCTAAGTAGGAAGAAAAAAAAAAAGGTTTGAGGTAGGCAAATAAAATTTAATGTGGGTAAGTGTAAAGTAATGCACATCGGGAAAAATAACCCCAACTATACATACAGTATGATGGGGGCGAATTTGGCTACGACAAATCAGGAAAGAGATCTTGGAGTTATCGTGGACAGTTCTCTGAAAACTTCCACACAGTGTGACGCAGCGGTCAAAAAGGCAAATAGGATGCTAGGAATTATTAGGAAAGGGATAGAAAATAAGACCCAGAATATCTTACTGCCCCTGTATAAAACTATGGTACGCCCACATCTCGAATACTGTGTACAGATGTGGTCTCCTCACCTCAAAAAAGATATTTTGGCCTTGGAAACGGTTCAGAAAAGGGCAACTAAAATGATTAGGGGTTTGGAACAGGTCCCATATGAGGAGAGGTTAAAGCGACTGGGACTTTTCAGTTTAAAAAAGAGGAGGCTGAGGGGGGATATGATAGAGGTATATAAAATCATGAGTGGTGTGGAGAGGGTGGATAAAGAAAAGTTATTTATTAGTTCCCTAAATAGAAGAACTAGAGGACACCAAATGAAATTAATGGGTAGCAGGTTTAAAACTAATAAAAGACGGGTCTTCTTCACACAGCGTGTAGTCAACCTGTGGAACTCCTTGCCAGAGGAGGCTGTGAAGGCTAGGACTATAATAGAGTTTAAAGAGAAGCTAGATAATTTCATGGAGGTTAGGTCCATAAAAGGCTATTAGCCAGGGGATAAAATGGTGTCCCTGGCCTCTGTTTGACAGAGGCTGGAGAGGGATGGCAGGAGACAAATTGCTTGATCATTGTCTTCGGTCCACCCTCTCTGGGGCACCTGGTGCTGGCCAGTGTCGGTAGACAGGATACTGGGCTAGATGGACCTTTGGTCTGACCCAGTATGGCCGTTCTTATGTTCTTATGCTTCAGAACTGGTTGGACACCTCGCAACCAACAAATCATGCATCTTGACAGGGAGTTAGACTAGATGACCCTTGCAGTCCCTACTAACCCTATGCTCCTATGGCTCCATGGAAGTCAATGGAATTCCACTGTTGTGAAACTGGTATAAGTTTGAGGTTGTTCTCATAGCCTGTACAACCTACATTTTCATATGCCCCACCCATAAATCCAAGAAATGAGCAAAGCACTAATTAATACTGATAAGTCGTAATGGTCTGTGTAATGCTAGTTTTTCAAATTTAATAAGTAACTAAAGCACTTTGCAGATGAAAAGCACTATAATGTTAATAAATCACAGTAGCTGTTCAATTTATACTGCAGTGAGGAAAGGGGCTGGAAAATGTTACAGGAACAGAATGAGAGAGGTTTCATTTTTGGCTTCTAGCCACATTTGCATTTGCATTCTGATGCATAATGTAATGGAGTTTCCCTATTACTGAAGCTACATCTATATTGCATGGCTTTTTTTGGCAGAAGATATGCAAATAGAGTGCTCATTTGCATATCTTGTGCTCTCATTTGCATATCCTCTTCCGATATGCATATGAAATGAGATATGCAAGTGTAGACATAGCCTGAGACGTAGAGCAAAATTTACAGTATCTTCAACTTATCTTGTGTGTGTGCATACACTGTAGTTTATACTGCTGATCACACCCACAAAACATTTGCCTGCAGAGATCAGGGAATTAAGAACCCAAATAACTAAACTCGCAGGGGCTGTGGGGGTATATGTAACAAGCTTGTCTGCCCCTTCAAGACCAGGGGGCTTGGGCTCAACTAGCCCTGATAAGTTACCAGCCCCATCTTGGAGGGATCAGGTGATTCCTGTAAGGAAGCTGCAGGAGAGAGGTGGATTTCGCAGTATACCCTGCAATAGGGCAGGTGTAGCCCTCCTTGCAGCACTGCAATAAGTAAGGGGAAAAGCCTCTGGGAGCTGTAGCGCAGGATAGGCAGAGAAACTGCTTTTGTTTTTTGTTTTGTTTTTGTTGCCTACGTTTTTTTGTTTGTAGCATCAAACTATGTCTAGCAACAGGCTTGGGCATGGCAGTGAGTCCTCACGGGGCAGGAGGGACTGGCCACTTATCCTGCATAGTACAAAACAGGAAGTGCACACAGTCAGAATCTGGAGTGAGTCTTGTTTTCTAGGAAAGCCTTCTCTGCCATGATTACATGCACACCCTGGCTCTGACTTTAGTGAGCCCAGCTGTCTATGCGGCCTCCAGCATTGCAGCTGAAACACCTAGTTTGTGCTTGTCTGCACCATGGGCTCTCACAAACACTCTTTTCTGTTACCTCTCCTGCTCAATGTGTATGCAAGACTATTAGTGGAGATGGTGCCTTGTCAGCCAGCTCAACATCACTGTTTCATAAGATCCACGTGATGCAGTTGAGAGATTTCACCTAATTTCTGGTTGAGCTGAGAGGTTGGGGCTATGTCTAGACTACAGGGGTCCAGAGAACGCATCTGCTCTTCTGCGCTTTTTTTTTTTCTTTCTTTTTCCCCAGAAGAGCAGACACACTCTTTTGGAAGCCCTGTCTTCCTCCTCCCACGAGAAAGAAGGGTTCTTCCAAAAGAGGGTTTTTTCCCTAAATTTGGCCCAGTGTAGTCGGGCCAAATTTCGGAAAAGCCTCTTCTGAAAAAACTCCCAGTAAAAGGTACACAGATTGCAAAGCTCAATTTGCATAGCTTTTTCCAATAAAGCCCTGTAGTGTAGACATAGTCTGGGTGAAGCTGAGGCAGCTGAGACTGAAGTTAAGATGCTACAAGGAGTCTTCTTCACTGTGTTCCTGCTCCAGCCAGACTTGCCACAAGCTCTGTTGTGCCAGCATGAATGAAAACCATCCTTACTAATTAACAGCTGAAGAACTTGACTGCTTTGGGGATTTGGGAAGGGAGGACAACTTTGTAGTTAAGGCACTGCGCTTAGACTCAGGAAATTCGGGTTGTATTCTTTGCTTTACCACAGGCTTCCTATCTACCCTGGAGCAAGTGCCTTAATCACTCTGTCCCTTCTTTGCAATATTTGGGACAATAATTTCCCCCATTCTCAGTTCATCTGGTCTATTTGAATTGTCAGCTTTTTTAGGGAAGGACCTTTCTTTTTATTATGTTATGACAAGTGCCTCACACAATGGGGTCCTGACTTCAGTTCGATTGTCCAGGTGCTACCTTACAGCGATAATAATGAGTTGCCCAAGGTCACATCAGAAGTCTATAGAAGAGCTGGCAATAGAATCCAAGTCTTCTGTGTCTGTCAGGAAAACGTCTCCTTCCCAGTGATGGGTGGTTGTTTTGCTCAGTCATTTCCAAAAGGATAAATAAAATTGCAAAGTGGGATCTCTGTAGGTTTCAGTGTTGTGTTTGTGAGGGTTATGTTTCATTTTTGTTCCAAAGAGGCTGCCCTTCCTTAGGCACATAATGTAGCATAATTCACTGCTTAAGCTTATTTTACCCATATTCCCTTAGCAGATAATTTGGATTTCTTTTATTTAGTGGCTTTTTATCATGCAAAATGGTCAACAAACGGAGTTCATTTTTTACCTTAGGCCCATTTGGTTATCTCTACTGTCATAAAAATCTATCAAAGATATGTTCTGCATTGGAAACAACTGAGGTATAATGCCATACATTAAATCTCTCTAGTCAAAAATTTCTTTTCTAAGTTCTCTTTAGAGGGTTTTTTCAATTAGGAGTTGGAGTGGTTGGGGTAGGATTAAGCTAGGTTGCTATGAGTATTTTTAAATGAAATTGGCTTTATTAAGTAGGCTAGTGTTATAATACCTTCTTTCTTTCTAAAGGCTGGTATCCTGTGGACAACAAGCAAGGGACAGAAGTTAACTCACTAGTTTTAAAGGGAGAATACTTAGTGGTAGTAGGAAATAAGAATGATTTCTGTCCAGCTGGTCTAGATTATGCTATTACACCATACTGAATTTTGATCAGCACCATTGAGAAGTTATTCTGAATTGACATTGAGAATAAGTGTAACAAGGTCTTTCTCAGAAATGTTATTTGTAATCTGAACAGACCAGATCTTCCCTTCAGGCAGTTCCAATGATGGGCTGGACTAGGCAGATCAGAGAAAGAAGAACTTAGACAATCACATTTTATACTCTCTGACCCCTTTAAACACAAGGTCAGGGAGCTTGTAAATGCTGGTGAACAGCTGAAGTGCAGCTCAGCAAAGAGTATTTTGTTCCCAAAAAGAGTGAAAGCAGCATATTTAGTCTTTGCACAAGAAGGGGAGATTTGGCCGCTCTTAAAGACCGTGATGCATCCAAAAGTGGAAATAACCCACAAACCTTCAAAGTCTGCTAAAACGTACCCTAGAAATTGGTCAGCCAAGTCAGCTTGGATCTGGATTTTTAATACTCCAGTCATCTCAATAAATGGATTATGCCCACAAAGCTCATAATACCATCTCCATGTTTTGTTAGTCTTTAAGGTGCTGCAAAGCAGTCACAAGCCTCCAGAGAGACCCAGGTCAGTGTGAACTTCTGGTGATTTGAAAATATGTGAACAAGGCTGTAACATTCAAACTGGATGGAAGCCTAACCTACAAAATAAGGCAGTGGGTGCCTCACTCAAAGCCTGTTAATGCCAATATGATTTGCTGCAATGGTATGAAAATGTGTTTCCTCACAGCTTCTTCAATGTTCCTAGTAGAGTTAGGGAGATACAGATCGGGAAAAATAGGACTTTCAGAATTGTAAGAGAGAAAATGTGTTGACCCATAAAATGTATGCTGCCTTTCTTCTGTAAATCTGATCTGTCACACAAAGGCTTTGCCAAGGTCAGGGCTGTGACTGGCCAGTGGAAATGAGATATCTCTTTAACAGTCTGGAAGATTTGATCAAGAATATCCATTTCCCTTCAGCCACACCAGATTGCTCTGAATGGAGAGTCTAGGGGCCAAGCAAACGTGTAACTGTAGGTCAAGCACAATAATCTAGCCTGAAACATCGACCTAAATAAGGAAGATTCTGCCTAACTAGCTTCTAGATTTTTTCCACATTACAAATACATTTGCTGTTAGTTTAATAAATGAACCCTGAAGAGAATATTGTCTTCCTGAAGGCCTGTTCTGCTCTGTCATGCTGCAGTAAATTAGCAATGAAGTTATAAATCACATTTTACAAACAATCGATTACATGAAACATTTTGGGGGAAACAAAATGCCACAAAAAGTGATGGTGAAGAACAAGTCAACATCTTTTTACATTCTGATATCTTTGCTGCTTAGAAATTAATTTGCCATGGTTTGAACAAGAAAGTGATGCAGCCTACCTATCAATATGAGAGAGTCAAATTTATCAACTTCTTCATTCATTTAGGGTGTTACTGACAGATTTGAGATCAGAATCAGTATAAATTTTACCTGCAAAGTGCCTGCTGCCATATACGGTGTATACCATTTTTGGTAATAAGTCTTTGCTAGTTAGAGTGAGAATGTGGTCATCTTTCTTAAGAATCCAAATGAGGGAACTGATTCTCCTTTTACTTACACCAGTGTAACTCTACTGACTTTACTAAAAAGTCATTCCTGATTTCCACTGATGTGACAGAAGAGAATCAGCCAAATGTATCTTTGTTAATGATTCAATAGTGCTGAGGTCTGAAATCATATTTAAACATGATCAGTTGTATAACATTATAGACATGTTCTCTTTTACACAAAGACCCTTTTACACTATTCTGACACTATTTAAAATGAGTGTATATTACTTTTATAAAAACTTAAAAAACAACAAATAGTCTAGCAGCATCTTAAAGATTAACAAAACATGTAGATGGTATCATGAGCTTTCATGGGCATAACTCATTTCTTCTGGAGTATTAAAAATCCAGATCCAAGAATAAAAAGGGAAGGGAAGGGGAGGGGAGGAAGAAAAAATGGAGAAAAAAGACAGTGACTAGATTGTTCAAGTAGTTACAAGAGGCTGATAAGAACAATTAGCACCTCCATTGTTTGGTTGGTTGGTTAAGTCATTACTTTTATACTCATTTTAAAGTCCCTTTTGCCTTGCCAAAAGGTGTAAAGGGGCTTTAATGTAAGTAACTCTGAAGTCTAGCCATCTGGTCCAAAACAAAATGCAGTTAAAATGTACACCCATTGAAATTGTATAGGTAATGTCAGAGGATCGTAAAAGTTATAGTTCTGGAAAGGATTTCAGTAGGTCATCTAGTATAATCCCCTTCACCCAAGGCAGAACTATGTAATAAGCAAACCGTACATGGCTGATGTGTGTCTAACCTCGTCTTTTAAGCCTCCAGTGATGGAGATGCCACAACCTCCCTAAGCAATTTTTTCTAATGCTAAACTGCCTAGAGAGCTAGAAAGTTTTTCTTAATGTCCAACCTAAACCTTCCTTGCTGCAATTTAAGCTCATTGCTTCTTGTCCTATCCTCAGATGTTAATGAACAATTTTTCTCACTACTCCTTGTAACAACCTTTTATGTATATGAAAACTTTTATGATGTCCCCTGCAATCTTCTCTTCTCCCTACTAAGCAAACCCAAGGCTATGTCTAAACTCGCGGTGTCTTGCGCGAGAAATATGCAAATGAGGCTAAGCATGGACTATCGCCAATCCTCATTTGCATACCTAATGAGCTGCCATTTTTGCAGAAGTACTCTTGCAGCAGAAGTAGCTGTCTACATGGCCCCTTCTTGCACAAGAAAAACCCTCTTGCGCAATGCCGTTATTCCTGAAAATAATCAGCGTAGCAGCATTGCGCAAGAGGGTTTTTCTTGTGCAAGAAGGGGGCCATGTAGACAGCGCCTTCTGGTGCAAGAGCCTCTTCTGCAAAAATGGCAGCTCATTAGGCATGCAAATGAGGCTTGGCGATATAACACACTTAGCCTCATTTGGATATTTCTCGCGCAAGAAGCCACAAGTGTAGACATAGCCCAAATGTTTTAATCTTTCCTCACAAATCATCCCTTTTTTTTCTATTTTCACTCTAATGAAGTAAACTAACAGTGATATATTTGAAATGATAAAAACATTGGGGCAATATTATTTTTAGGTACAGAAATCTAAGTCTCTGGAACATCGTGGCTAGTGTAATTGGAAAATTGAACTGCTTGGAATATGTACAAAAGCTCTGGGGAATTCAGAAGATTGAGCATTGACAAAAATTGAACAGTACTGAGCATGCTTCTGAAACTTGCATGGAGACAGGTGCCTTTTATGGCAATTGTAGAGCATTTTCTTTGAAAGTGTGGGGGAGGTGAATAAGCCAGTGCCCATTTCCTATGACTATTTAGTAGTATGAATGTTACATCTCACGACCTCACTTGGGCCATGTCTATACTAGGAAACTATTTCAAAATTACTAAATTCTACTTAACTCCAGATTTAACAAATTTGAACTAGCATGTCCTCACTACAGGGAAGCATCAAAATGAGGCTGAGGCAGGCTCTGTTAATGTGCATGCGCTACCTCAAACTTAGAGCCCCAGGAAGCACTGGAGAGTAATTCGTTCAAATTACTCCGCGGAGTAGTTATTTTGAAATAATGGCACAGGAACAACCACACTACTGTTATTTCGAAATAACTTTCTGAATTAGCGTTACTCCTGATGAAAAGCAGGAGTACAGAGTTCAAATTCCACAGCTCATTATTTCGAAATAACTGGCTTGGTAGTGTGGACACTCTGCTTACAAAGTATTTCACACCATCCCATTATTCAAGGCCAAAATTCACACATTGCAATAGGAGTGTGCTCAGTTAGTGAGCCAATCTAGTCTGTGCAAATCTCCTGCACTTGTCCCCGGGGATAGGTGGGAGATAGAGAACAGATACCCGGCAGCTCTCTGTCATCAGAACTATAGAGAGGAAGTGCAGGATGGACTTTCAGGATGAGTCTTTTTGGGATCTGCTCCTTCGCTCCTGGTAGAGCTTTCTGACTCCCATCAAAAAAAGAAGCTACCCTTCAGTATTCCATAATCAAATGCTGCCAGAAAAGGGTCCTTTTTTAAAAAAATTGACCTTATAAGTAAGGGTCTGGTGAAAATTCCTTTAGCTGTAGTGGTGGTGATCTGAAACTTTTGCAGCTGAAAGTTCTAGCAAATAATTGTCCTTGGTGCAAAAAAGTTATTTCAGCAGCTGGAGCTGCAATTCACACATCATTTTTATAAAGAAAATGTACTTCTCACCATCAGTCATTATCATCAGCAGTTCATGCACATTTAAGGATTGATTTAACATCCATCACGCAAATTATTTGTCTTTGCTAAAATGTAGATTGTTTCCCCTTTGTTTTCTTTAGATTTATTAAATATACAGGTCACTGATAAGTCACAAGAGAGATTGTCCAATAAAAGTAACATCATTAAATAATGGTATAATGCTTATTCCTCCAGTCCTGTCCTGCTTCTGCTAAATCAGAATGTTTTAAAGCTAGTCCATAATAAACTTGGCAACTTGTCTAGACTTGAAGCATAGTAATCAAATAAATGAATGGCTTTATTCTATATAGTTCCAATGAAACTCATTTATTTTTTCTCTCTAAATCCAGACTGGAAGTTTTAAAGGGCAGGGGACTGGACTTGATGACCTCTCGAGGTCCCTTCCAGTCCTAGTATTCTATGATTCTATGACTGAATTCTTTGACATGTTTATATATAAATGATCCTTTTGTTTTCTGATGCTGTCTCTTTCCTTACTTTGCCATTTGATGCATGACAGGTAACACAGAGATTCTGATGGGAAGGTGGAGAGACATTCTTAGAGAAAGAAACAAGCATGTAACTGAGAAAACAGGAGAAATAGACAACCCACAATTACAATTGCCAATATTTGTTTATGTGGGCTACCTGTAGAACCCTTTTCTTCATCTTTCTATTTATCAACTCCATATTCTTCCGCTTTGGCATATAATTTTACTTAAAGAGATATGGCAAAAATGACAAATTATAGACTTGATTCTTTCCTTTATATCAAAGTCTATCTAATAACGTCATTGACATTAACTGCACCAGTATAAAATTGCTGTGAGGAGAATTAAGTCCTATGTGATTAAGTTCTTAATCACTGTGTTATTAAGAATACCCTTGTTAATATTGAAATAAAATGAAATTATGTACTTTTCACTGCCGGGGCTGTTTACTCTTTCCATTCCACTCACTTTGGCCATTGACAGCAGACTGGTTTTTGGTTCTGCAGACTTCATTGTTGAATTGCGGTGTGCTAGCACAATGCTCACCTATACTTGGTTTTCTAACACCGCAGAGGAATATTCAATCCCTTGGCCTTCTCTCCTCAGGCAACTGTTTTCATCTAGGAACTTATCCACCACTGTGCTCCCTTTTGTACTACTCCAGTGCCAGGGGCTGACAGCTTGGGATTCTACTGGCAAGGGGAACTCTTGCCAGTTTTACTCCACCAGACCCTGGCCCAGAACCCCTATGGGTGTTCAAAGATGGAACTTATTGAGTTTTGTTGTTGTTTTGTTTTGTTTTTGTTGCTTGAATTTGTAGGTATTTCCTGAAATGACCCCCAGAATTGAGTGGGGGTGAGGGGTGGAAAAAAGGTAGCAGGAAGCTACTGATGATGGCTCTTATTTTTATCCATAGCCCTCTAAAAATAGATAGAGAAAAAAATTCTATTCATATTAAATAGTTTTTAAAGCAATCATATTTTGGAATTATGGCTCATTAAAATACTACTGCATTGTTTTACTCCTGTATGTTGATTTCAATAGAAATAAAACCTGCTTTCATTTCACAGATGCACTGAAAACTCCATTTTTCAAGTGTTAGGGAAATATTACATTTTAGAGCCTGATCTTTTTAGTTACTATTCTTTTTCAGCACTGGGCTCAGAAAGCCTCCAACTCCCATTCAGGCAGTTGAGCATTGTACAGGGTTAGGCCCTACCTTTGCAAATTAATTAAAGATTGCCATGCTGAACTAAGCTTTTAGTCCCATTTCTAGGTGGTCCTATCCTCCTGAAGTTTTAATAAACCCATTTGTGGCAAACATTGCAAGGCATGATAATATCTTGTTTAAATTAATAATCCACTGAGCTTTTCTTCTTTTTGTCCAGCAGGTCTTCCACATCCATGCAATATCCTGTGACAGTGAGATAAATAGAGACAGCCCCTCTATTGTATAAAATCAAGATAGATCCACTGACAACAGTGAGTGGAGCTATGCCAAATGCACACCAGCTGAGGATCTGGCCTGAAGGGTTTTGTAAAGCAGGCAAACTATTTTCACTGGTTAGCTAAGATCAAGTGCCCAAAATACTTTTCCTTTAAGAACTTTGCTGAAGAAAGAACATAAAAATGGTGCTTCCATTGCATTGTTGTGATTGCATTTCAGTGTTACAGAGCCCTAGCACAGAAAAGGATGTATATTTTTCTGACAACCGTGATTTATGATTTTCATGACAAATGTTAGGCTTTTATTTACTATTAGGTTCTATACACATGTAAAGTGTATCCATTAAATGGCTGTTCCGCTGCTGTCTTGATTTTAGGATACATCTGCATTAAAGCATACATGGTGGAGAGGTTATTATGGACTCTGACTTTGAAGCACCATTGCACACATATATTGGGAGCCATAGTCACCTGCTTTAAGCAATGCAGAGCTGCATGTACATTTACAACTTTTCTTTATGAAGAAATCGATTTGCTACACATCAACATTCTATGTATAGTAAATTAAACTTTAAAGAGGTGCAAACCGCTTGTTAGAGAATCACCTGTTTCTCCTGACACTGAGTGAGTATTTTGGATGTAACAAGTTCCCCACTTACAGTCTTACTAATCCTGGAGCACTCACCTTACCATGAAAAGCTGTACAGAGGCAGCAATGTATAAATAACAGGACTAGAGCACAGTAATAATCAGACCTCAGTGGTTCAGAACCCAAAAGAGCCAGAGTTGTGTGAATTCATTGTTTCAGGTACCATTTTTATATATTATTTTCACAACAAAATGACTGACCGAGTATTGTTTTACCAACTACAATTGATTAATGACATAAGAAAAGCATCCCGCTGGGTTCATAACTTGGATTGTGAGATTCAATTATTAACCAGAGTTTTAATATCATGTGCTACGAAGAGCCTCAGGAGACACATGAAAAGAGCCACTTGTGCCTTGCAAGCCTCGGTCTGAGTATCACTGATCTAATACTTCACCTTATAGTTTATACAAAGGGAGGTGAAGGGACAGACAATCCTAGCAGATACTAAATGGGAAAAGAGTATTCCTCAGATAGCATGCTATTACAAAAAAGATTCTCATTGAATACATGGATTTCAAAGAAGTTATTAATGCCTAGAAAAAGAAGAGCCTATGAGCTTACACCTCATATATAATCACAGTTTAAGTATTGTAGAAAAGGATGATAGCATTTAACACATACACTGAGTTAACTAAGAGGAGTTAACTAAGAGGAGAATTTGACCCATAAAATTAATACACCTGCAGTACATTTGAGAATAAAAATATAGTTGTTTTGCTTTATTAATGTGAAGCCTAAAGCAGTGATGGATGCCATGACTGGAGAAAGCCATCATGATTTTGATATTATCTTATTCCATTATTTTCAAGCTCTTAGAAACACAATGTTTAAGTGTGTATTAGGGCCCGACAGTTTCTCTAAAGACCTCTGCTCAACTGACGATGGAGAGATCTCACCCACTGTTCCCAGTGAACATTCTAAGATAGATAGGGCACCTCTATATAGTCTTCACACTGTAAAAAACATAGGGAAGAGTGGAGATAATGCACATGAGGCTACGTCTAGACTGCTGGCTTCTTTCAGAAGAAGCTTTTCCGGAAGAGATCTTTTGGAAAAACGTCTTCTGAAAGAGAGCATCCACACTGCCAAAGTGCATCAAAAAAGCGAGCTGCTTTTTTGAAAGATAGCGTACACACTGATTGGACACTATCTCGCATTTCAGCTGTGATTACTATGGATGGAGTGGCCACCAGGGCACCTGTGCTTTTTCCACTTTCCTCTTCTTTTGAAAGAGCTCCCTCTTCCCTGTCCAGAAACACCTTTTTCCAATGGCTTCTTCCTCATAGAAAGAGGTTTACCAATGTCGAAAAAAACCCTCTGTTCTTTCAGGTTTTTTTTTTTTCTTTTTTCTTTTTTTTTTTTGAAAGAACATGATTGCAGTGTGAATGTAAGTAAAGTCTTTTTGGAAAAACAGCCATTTTTTCAAAAAAAAACCTCTATAATATAGACATAGCCTAAGATGGTAGTGAAGGAGACTAGAAAGTGAAAAGGGGGGGAAAAAGAAACAGGGACATAGGGATGAAAAAGAGGAAAGAGAATGAAAAGGCAAAAGAAGAGTCTTAAACAGAGAGCTTCCAAAAAGGAAGTGATACAGGGAAGAAGAGAAACTAGAAGAAAAAGACCCCAGAATGAAGGAAGAAAGATGGCAGAAAAAGAGAATGGAATCAGAGAAAAATAGAAAAATGTTGAACATAAAAAGATGAATAAAATCAAAAGATTGGGATTAGATAAGATAGAAAGTAGACATGATCAAAATTCTCCTGTCTTTCAACAAATATAAAACTAAAATTCAGATTTTGAAATGTTAAAAATTGAATTTTGAAACAATTGGGATTTTTAAAAAATTCATAAAATGTTCCTGTTTCCAGTAGGAAGGAGAGAGGAAGAGAAAAAAAGCCTGCCAACACTTGGTTCTTCATTCCTTTTCTTAGAGATGGCAGTAGTTGGTGCTTTCAATATAAACTAAATATAGGTACAGAACCTGCACAAATGTGTTTCAATTACAGACAAATGTGCATATAACCACCAAAAAAAATATTAACAAAGCTTTGTAGTATTCCCTTCCAATACTGTTGACTCTCTAACAGCTGGAACCACAAGTAGTAATAACAAGCCTTAACTCATCAGCTAGGAAATGCAAAAAAGGTGTTATGTACATTATGATTGGAACAAATTTGTTGTCCTGTAATCATAAACCTTTCAACTAACTTTTTTTCCTGCTGAAATGGTACTATATTGAATTGTCTTGTTATTAACAGTTTATTTCTCATACTTTACCTTGAAAAACCTTCTCAAAACAATGTCAAAGAGATTTTATGTATCGTTATGTTTGCTCCTCTAGTCCTCTTGGCTATACAAAACAAGAAGAAGTGCCTTAAACTAAAAAAGCCAGCATCTTTATGAAAACCACTAGTGCTTTTGCCCTTGCAGTATGATGTACCTTTAACATTCATGTTTACATGAAGTGTATACCACTTTGGAAGAGAGGATTCATGAAGGATGTAGGATGCCTGACTGATGGTTATCCTACATTATGGAAAATGTTCAGATATGAAACTTACACTCAAGTCTCTCTCTTTAGAGACCCTTTGAAATACAGAGCAGTGATGCATTTATTCAGTGATTGTTTTAGTTACTTACTGGTATAGATTTCTGCCCCTACAGCCCATTACTGGAAGTTCACTACTTCCAGGTTGCAGACTGTTACCAACTAGTGACAATGGTAAATAGAGGGGCAGGTTCAGTTGTTAGCCTGACTGGACTGAATGGCACACAGGTTCAAATCTAACCCATTTTGTTACCAACTGAAAACTTTTACTTTATCACTGCTCAGTGGATTATGTGAAATGAGTTGAAATTTAGTTCCTCGTGGGCCTGTTTTTTCATTATCACAGTTTGGTCATCATTACTTGGTCTTTTCAAGAGAGAGGCCAAGGAAGGATTGAACAAGCATGGAGACTGGAGCTGCTTTCGCTCCGAAACAAATTTGAAGCACTATGGTGGTGGGTGATGTGAGAAAACTTGCTTGCTAGCTAAATCATGAATTCTTTTTCCAAGGCCTGTCATTCCTGCAAGCAAATTCACTTACATATATACCAATTAAATACTGTTCGGTCTAAAAAGCCAAAGACCCTATGATATAACATAAGTAGCTGAATCTACATGTTCAAGAGAGAGCAGAAGGTTGGGGAAAAACAAATTCTGATTTAACCTATATACAGAAAGGGATAAAATGAAACATTGTTGTCTAGAAAACATTCTAATTATTCACCTAGGACACTTTTGAAATCTTTGTTTTCAGTCTATATCAATAATAAAGATTATATTTCTCTGTCCTTTCTTCTCTCCTTCCTCATTTGTCCTTGAACCTGTGTGATCACCTAAGGAAACCACTGAGAAAAGAAGAGAATGGAACAAGTCGAGCTGAATATGCAATGACGTCCTCCCGAAGCAACAAAACAGCTGATAACAATGCAGTTGTATAATCCCCAGGACCCCGACAGTATATGGGAGATGTTAAACTTTAAAAGCACATACACAAAGTATGCAAGGTGGGTGAAATAAGGAAGTGAAAGGAGCTCTGTGGCCATGGACTACATTTCAGGAATAGTGCACGCATCAGTTATTCAGAGAAGAAAAGCAGACTGCTCTTCAGTCTTGCTGATTGTCAAAGGAAGATAAACTTGCCAATCAGGGCTACCCAGAAAAAAGACCTCACAAAGGCATAATCACTGCATGCCACATCTGTTGAAAGCAACATCATGATGCCTCCAGCTTCTTCATTTCCCCCTCTTTTCTATTTTTGATTGTTCATAAAGAGCTGCTTAAATATGGTCCTTTGAGGTGAAGATGATTTGCCAGAGTGGCAGCATTTTATTATAAATGGGTGGAAGTCATCATCTGCAAGCTTCTCCAGCTTGTGCAGAGTTTCTTTTACAAGCTAGAAGCTTTGTAGTCTCAATTAATTATTACTTTGTTATTACAAGGGAAAGGGTTTCCATTAATTCACCAAGCAACCAAAAAGTGCATGAACTTGTGAGTTAACCCAGGAAATACAGCTGCAGTCTGGTGACTATGCAATTTCCATGGCTGAAGACATGGTTTTAAAACAAAAGGAGTCAAACTATGATCATTGGCAATTAGCATAGCTTATTCAAAATAGTTTAATATTAAAGGGTGCTTTGACTGTTACTTCATAATCAGCCTCTATTTTCTCCCTGCATATCCTTTATTGCCTAGCTTTAAATGGGTTCTAGATTTCTCCTCCTCTGTGAAGTTCTGCACATTTACTGTATTTGCACCACCAGATCCATCAGAAAATCCCTCTAGAAAGGATTGTGTTTACATTTTGGAGTGAATATTTGGGATTGACCACGTTGAAAGAACTGGCAACACTGGAAACTGAAGTCCTCCTTATCCACTGATCAACTGCTGGGGCAGAAAACAAGTATCATATCTTGAAGGTTTAGCATTTCCTGAGCTGGCCCGCCAAGGATTTTGTAGGCCTGACTTAGAGGACTATTTACTAGCGACTAGTAAATCGGTGTGCCAGTATTAGCTCAGTCCTCTGCGATTCCTGAGCAGAGACTGCCAATTGTGCCAAATTCTATGTTATAGTTTTGTGTTGTACCTTTTTCGTGACATGGGTTGCAGAGTATTAAAAATGAAGATAACTCCATCAGACTCATTTCACTAAGGATCTCAGGTTAGATTTAATCAGTAGTCCTCTAGGGTAAAGGCCAGTGTTTAGTCCACATCATTCCCCACCCCAAACTTCTGACCTAGTATATTTGATTTTTTTATTTTTGTCATTCAATATATATGTCCCCATTTATCACTGTACAGAAAGTAGTAATACAGTGAAAAGAAAAAGTTATACCACATGCTGGCTTCTCATCTTGCTGTCAAGCTTCAATAATTGTCTCTGTGTCAAACAAGGCATTGCAGTCTCATTGCATAAAATAACTGCACCTTGGCATTATGTCAATAATGAAAAATGTTGATACTTTTGGTTTTACGTAAGAATGGACCGGAGCTGCAGAACTTGGATCTGGATTTCCTATACCACAGTGTTTGAGGCTTTTCTATGTCTAGGGAAGGGGTTTACTGTTTGGCCAGTTATGTGGATATGGGAAAGCTGTGAAATTTGGATTCTAAAGCATTTCTCTGCTGGAGTTCTGGGATACTAAGATAAATTGTTTTGGTTCAGGGCCAAAACTAGTTTTGTTTTGTTTTTATTCCTAATGAATGGGTAGGGTATATGTAAAGATATATATCCTTTCATTGACAAAACAAAATGCTGCTATATATTGTTTTTGAGGATTCTATGGAGTTATTTGAGTAGCTGTTCAGAGTGTCATTCCTATGTAGCAATTTAGGTACATGAATATTATTTTTTAAATGTCATGTCTTTCTTGGGGTGGAGTGAATGCAAATGTGAAAAGCAGCAAGTAACCCTTCACCCCAAAATCTTGATCGTATATTTCCCTCCTATATTTATATTGTATGCTTGCACAAAATACATTGATATGTTTTAGGTGGAATTAACAACATCATAATTTACAATTTGAATCTATTGTCTCAAGTATTTATTGCCTAAGGCAATTATCCCTAAATACCACATAAAACATTTTAATAGCTTTCCAGAGTTTCTTAATCCATAAGATTATTTTGGTATAGTTACTTATGTTTTGTCTTTTTAATTTTGTTAAAAATTGTCTTTCACATAACTGTGCCATAGTTTGAGATTGGTTGCATGCGTAGCTGAGTATGTAGTATGAACATAGCCCAGACTCCATATTAGCACTTTATTTTGATCCTCTCTGAATTTCTTTATTTCCTAGTAAAGCTTTAAAGACATGCTCTGTGAGGCCAAGATTACCAAGGGGTTTGCAGATCACCATGTCTAGAAAATGTATATTTTTGCAACAAAAATCTAAGCACAGGCCATTAAGGTTTAATCCTAATCTCATTGATTTCAATGGAAAGAGAATCTTACCCATGACGAAGATGTAATCCAAACTTAATCCATACACTCTAAACTATGTACAATGGAGTATGTGACCCAAACAGTGAACACAAATGAGGAGGAAGCATGTTCAATGGAAAGAGCTCTGGATGGGGACCTAGGTTTTATTGTCAGTTCTGCCATGGACCTGCAGGGTGAGTTTTAGAAAGTTACTCTACTTTTTGTGCCCCAGTTCATAATAAGAACATAAGAACGGCCGTACTGGTCAGACCAAAGGTCCATCCAGCCCAGTAGCCTGTCTGCTGACACTGGCCAGCACCAGGTGCCCCAGAGAGGGTGGACCGAAGACAATGATCAAGCGATTTGTCTCCTGCCATCCCTCTCCAGCCTCTGAGAAACAGAGGCCAGGGACACTATTTCTATCCCCTGGCTAATAGCCTTTTATGGACCTAACCTCCGTGAAATTATCTAGCTTCTCTTTAAATTCTGTTATAGTCCTAGCCTTCACAGCTTCCTCTGGCAAGGAGTTCCACAGGTTGACTACACGCTGTATGAAGAAGAACTTTCTTTTATTAGTTTTAAACATGCTACCCATTAATTTAATTTGGTGTCCTCTAGTTCTTCTATTATGGGAACTAATAAATAACTTTTCTTTATCCACTCTCTCCATACCACTCATGATTTTATATACCTCTATCATATCCCCCCTCAGTCTCCTCTTTTTTAAACTGAAAAGTCCCAGTCGTTTTAACCTCTCTTCATATGGGACCCATTCCAAACCCCTAATCATTTTAGTTGCCCTTTTCTGAACCGTTTCCAAGGCCAAAATATCTTTTTTGAGGTGAGGAGACCACATCTGTACACAGTATTCAAGATGTGGGCGTACCATAGTTTTATACAGGGGCAGTAAGATATTCTGGGTCTTATTTTCTATCCCTTTCTTAATAATTCCTAGCATCCTATTTGCCTTTTTGACCGCCGCTGCACACTGTGTGGAAGTTTTCAGAGAACTATCCACGATAACTCCAAGATCTCTTTCCTGATTTGTCATAGCCAAATTCGCCCCCATCATACTGTACGTATAATTGGGGTTATTTTTCCCCAATGTGCATTACTTTACACTTACCCACATTAAATTTCATTTGCCATTTTGTTGCCCATGTAATGATACATGCTTTCCTTATGACAGTGACTTGAGATATATAATGGCAAACTCTAAATAGGCACTAAGTAATAACCAGATTTGTGGACAATTTCAATAAGCATACTAAGGCATGTTAATTATAAATTGTTGTTCACCATACTATTGATCTGTTATTGCTGACTGTGCAGCTCAATACATTTAAAAGGTAAACAAATCTAAAATTATTTCATTGTTTGCTGGCCAAATTAGGACAGCAACAATTAAAATAAAAATAAGCAATTTCTCCTCTCTGCTTTGTCAAAGAAACTTTACTTTGAACATTCACAGATTGTGCTTTTGGAATAGGTAGAAAATTCTGCAGGGATAATTTTGCTTTTATAATCCTGACTTCTTCTCTTGCACTGAAATACACGGCAGCAAAACTGGCATCTTGAGCATGGCACTGGGGAAAATATACTGTATGCAAGTTCCAATCTTTAGAAAAAAAGAACAGTACGTAAACTTGTGTAGCTTTCTGATGAATTCAGGGTTTTGCTTAAGACTGCAAAGCTTAAATAAGGGGGCTTGTCTGCTCCTTTAGCCCACATTTAATTAAATATAAAAGGAACATAGCAATCATGGCAGATACATGTTGCATTTCAATAGTAACCCTGTACAGCAGGAATTGGTGATTCAAAATAGAAATTTACAGGATTTAAAGTGTAATTTGGGCCTCTGGATTTAAAGTGTAATTTTGGCCTCTAAAATGATAAAATGTGGAAAATCCCTATATACCCAGCAGATACACCAGACGAGGGTATGACCTACGATGTGAAGTCAAGGTGATTTACACTTACTAAAGATCTGATTTAAAGTTATGATTTTCTAGATTTGCAGTCCTCTGCTACCAAGATAAGACTTAATTTAGTGACTATATCCCCAACCATTAATCATGGTCAGACTTGCACATATACTAGCTGCATATTTTATTTCTGAGACAATGGATCTAACTTTAAATAAATAAATATTTGCAATTAGAAGACTTATAACTGAGGCAAACTCTTAAGGATCTGATTCTGCAAAGTGCTGTGCATCCAACTCACACTGACATCAAGAGAGCTCAAGGTGCTTAGCCCCTTGCTAATTCAGATACAACACACACGACCAACATGGAGCCCAGACCTTGCTTGAAAACTGCAAAAACAAACTACAAAGGACAGACTAGGTTTAAAAGGTATAGATTATACACATGCAGACCTGATTCTCCACAGCCTTGCATTTTGTGTTGTCATTTACACTATGCAATGTGGGTAGAAACCTATTATTCTGATTCTCTGGCATCTGATTTGGCTCACTTTGCATTGGTCCAAATGAATATACATAGTGTAACACAGTGGAAAATCAGGCCTATTATAAATATATATATTTAAAATACTCCCTGCATCTGTACAAATAAAAATATGATTTTATACTGCAAAGATAATATGTTAAAATTAATGCATGAATGTAAATATTCTGAGATCTGCCTTCTTAACTGTGTACCACATGTACAGATGAAAACAAATATTGTTTATAGGAAATCTGTATCGGTGGTAAATGACTAAAGAGAAAAGAATCAGAATTAATGTTGTCATGTTTCTCAAACAAGCCATTAATGTATATTTAGAACTTAAGGAAATTGCTCAATAAGTATGTTCTGTACCAAAAACTGTGTTGCATATACAGATTGTGCAGTACCCTATTTAAAAAGGCACCATAATCAATTTTTATTTTAAATAAAAATGTACTTATAAGAAGTTTCTTGTGTCTTGTCATTTGAATAGCTGAGAATCTATATGCATCAAGGGAAAACAGAAAAACACAATGAAGTAAGTGTTTTAAGGGCTCTTCTAATGTCCCCTGTATTAACTATAATTATTTAAAAATATAGTGTGTTGTGATTTCAAAACAAATTGGGGCTATTGTCTACATCCTGTACTTCTCTGGGTTCCAATTATATTCTCTTCACCAGTGCTTCCATTAGTATATGGCAGGTCTGGGCAAAATGTGGCCCAGGGGCCGGATCCAGCCTACCAAGCAACCAAATCCAGCCCACAGATTCAGCAGGGAGCCTTAGGCAAACTTGCTGCTTGTCCATACAGCTCAGAAAAGGTTACCACAGCCATTTCTGTCTCTCAGCTATGAGCCCAGAGGAAGAGTGCTTCATGTGCTGCTCCTTCCCCCAGCACAATCCCACTGGCTGATTTCTGGCCAATAGGAACTGTCTGTTTGAAAAACAAGCAGTGGGCAAAGCACCACTCGCCCCTCCCTTCAGGCTCTTATTCACCATCGCACATGGCCCCGGCAACCTGTGAGGGGGGCAAAGCAGGCAGGCAGGCAGGCAGGCTGGCTGGCTGCCTAAGAAACCTGCTGGGCTGTTGGCTGGGAGTCACCCAGGTAAGTCTCCTAGCCAGAGCCTGCCTCTGGCACCCCAGGTCCTTCCTTCCCTCAACCCTCTGCCTCCCCACTCCTGCCCTTTTACCCCATAAAAGCCAAACCCTCTTTCCTTCTCCTGAACCCATACCCCCTGCAAGGCACTGCATCCCAATCTGTTGCCCAAGGTAACAACCCAAATCACTGCACTCCTCCTGCACCCCAGTCCTCTGCCCTAGCTCACAATCCAAACCCCTGCACCCTAATCCCTTGCCCTAGGTCACAACTGCATACTTCACTCGAACTGGCTCCCAGACCTCACACCCTTTTCTGCACCCCAATCCCTTACCCCCAGGCTCCCTTCTGTACCCAACCTGCATCCCAGACCCCCATACCTCCTCCATTAATGTCAGGGAAGTGTGGCCCTCGACCACTTTCCAAAATCTTGGAGTGGCCCCTCATCAAAAATTCTTGCCCACCCTTGGTATATGCACTGTATCAGCCAAAATCTTGAGGTCCCTATTTGTACTTCCCATACCATATGGGATACAAATGCAAAATTCTTGATTGCACTTTAGTAAGTTATAGCACTGAAGCCTCTCTCCCTTGCCTTAAGGATGAACCCACAGTGTGACTTCTGTGCTGAACCTCACCTTTCAACATTACACACTCTAAATCCCAAAAGATCTTTGACTCGGAGGCTGCAGACGCATAAAAATGGGAACCGGGAAGTTGATACATTTTAGTTGCAGGGAAAAGTGGTGAAAAAATAACTTTGGTAGAGCCAAGGAATTAAACTAGTATTATGTTACAGCTACCCATAAAGATTAGACACAACTGGCATTTTCGATCTATTAGGCTCAATGGTATCATATCTGGGGGAAGTAAGAATAGATTCAGCTGAGTTTCTCCATTTTGCCTAATAAAAATACTGCTTATCTTGAAGGTACATTCTTTACCTTTCACATCATTATCCATTTATTTGTGTATTAACATCCAGAAAATTACATAACTTTATAGTTTAGCACTCATAAGAGTCAGAGGAAAAGTTCTGCCAAGTTTGGGCCAATTCAATTGAACAACACCAATTTATCCCATTTCAGAACCTGGACCTTTGTATGGAAGCACAGGGAATTATCTTCCAATATATAGGAATCTTGGTGGATTTTAATGCCCAAGAGCAGTACAATAGCTGGCTTAATTGATACAGTTTAATAGCTTTCGATAGTTCTTTGAAAATGATTTCATACTCCAGTTTATTTAAAGAGCTTCCTGAACTGAAAAACAAATCCAAAACCAATGCAAAATTCTTGATTGCAATTTAGTAAGTTATAGCAATAAATCATAATATCATAATACATAGTTATAACAAAAAGCACCACAATTAACACCCTACACCAATGGTGGTCAACCTGCAGCCTGCAAATCAGCTATTTGTGGTTCTTCCAGCTCTGGGAGTGAGGGAGAGGAACGTGGATGGAGTGTGAATCAGGTGATTCGTGACACTCCAAAAGTGCTGGGAAGGAGAGGGAGGGGAGGAAGTGCGGGGCTCTGATGCCCCAGTGCATGAGAGGCATGTGAGGGAAGGGAGCAGACAGGGGATTCACGGGGCATAGGTGGAACCCTAGTGAACTGCTGCAGCCCACTGAAGTGCCTCGTCTCTAAGGCCACATCTCCAATTGTTCCCCTGGAGATCAATCCTCTGGCATTTGATTAAGCAGATCTAGTAACGACCCAGTGAATCGAATGCTGAGGGCACCCCCCAGTTGGCCCCAGTACTCCTTTATTCATGAAGAATAAGGGAAGTCAATGGGAGAGTTTGCTCCCATTGACCTCCTGCTGTAAAGTTCTAAGCTCAGCTTACGGTATGTTGACTCCATCTACATTATTTACGTAGCTGATGTTGCGTACCTTAAGCTGAACATCCGAGTCTAGTATAGACCTGCCCTAAGGGCCCATCCCCAGGAACAAGGCTTTCTGTGGGATACCAATGAAGTAACTAGGCTACTGGGTTTTGGTGTTGTTCAGAGAGAGAGGCTGCATCTAGACTGGCATGATTTTGAGCAAATACTTTTAACAGAAAATTGTTTCCGTTAAAAGTATTTGCGCAAGAGAGCGTCTATACTGGCATGTGCCTTTGTGCAAAAGATTTGCTTTTGCGCAAAAGCATCCGTGCCCAGTGTAGACACTCTCTTGAGCAAGAAAGCTCCGATGGCCATTTTAGCCATCAAGCTTTCTTGCGCAAGAAATTAACTTGTCTGTCTACACTGGCCCTCTTGCTCAAGAATACTTGCGCAAGAGGGCTTATCCCTGAGTGGGAGCAGCGGAGTATTTGCGCAAGAACCACTGATTTTGTACAGTACAAAGTCAGTGTTCTTGCACAAATACTTGCAGCCAGTCTAGATGCAGCCAGAGAGTTCTTTCTGCATAATCACGATCAAACACATTTCAGTGATTTCATTTGGAGAGAAGTTCTGCTGAGGACCCCAGCATTTTAATGGAAGATGCCTAATACAATTACTTTATAAACAACAGTTTTCTTTGTGTCTGACAGATACTTTACAGCGGTCACACTTGAAAAGGACAGAAGTCATTGTCTTAGAATGAAAGAAAGATATGGTATTAATAAATTGCTAACATTCATAGTTTAAATTAAATATTCTTCTGACCACCAAATGTATTTCCCCTTCCTCCATGTCTGGTCTTTTAACAAGCATAATACCTGGCTTCTTAATATCCTTTCTATGGCTATTATGCATTTAACAATTTTAGGGACCAAAATTATTTAAATACAAACTAATAGAACAGCTGCCCTCAGAGGTGACACAGATCTAATTCAATTTGTCTGTATTCAAGACAAATACTAAGTATTAAAAATCCTAGCGTGTTACAAACTATTGTGTATCATATTTAAATACTATCACTCATTGTCAGATTTAAAATAGCTCCCATCTCCTTAGAAAGCATCATGTCAAGGTCCTATTCTGGACCTCAGCACAGGTTGAAATAAAGATTAATGATTCTCTTTAGTGCTACAAGTCAGACTCATGCTCTCATTCTTGCTAATGTAATAGCTGTCTGATTTTGTTAGACTGCCCTGCCATCATATAAAAATGAACAAGTCTTTACATGGAGGCTGAAAACTGTGCTGGTACCACACTCAGGCTACATGTACACTACTAACTTAAGTTACATTGATCATCCACCACTGTAATTAAACTGCTTTTGCAAGTCCACACAACACTCCTTGTTATGGCAGTGTATGTCCCACAGTATCCCACTGTGCCACCATCTGCCACTGTGCATTCTGGGAATGGATAGCAAATGCTTCCTGGGGGCAGGTTCAGCAGCCCATGAGGCACTTCACCTATCCCATGGGCCTCTGACTATATTTCACATTGCTTTTCAACAGGCCCTTAAACTGCACACTCACCATCTTCATCTGAAATCTTGTGATGAGGATTATGAATGCAATACAACTGATCCTTCAGTATTTCATGAGGTGCAAATCTGATGACTCCATGGTGTCTGCCCTGCTGTGTACCATGGGAAGAACCCATTTAAGATTGCTGTTGGTGTTTACGAAGCAGCTGCACATGGTGGACCATCACTACTGGGCTCGAGGAAACAAGCACTGAGTGGTGATTCACTCACTGATGGTGGGGTGAGGAGTAAAAGTTGCAGAATTTTGAGATGTCCAAAGCCACTTTATTGGAATCATGTGTGGAGCTTGTCCCTGCCCTGCTGTGCAAGGACGCCAGAATGAGAGCTGCCCTCATGGCAGAGAAGCAAGTGGAAGTGGGTAATTCCAGACTGCCACCAGTCTGTTTGGAGTTGGGAAGCCACCACGGGAGCTGCAGTGATATAAGAGTACAGGGCCATTAATCACCTCCTCCTATGAAAGCCCAGGACTCTGGGCAATATGCACCTCTACTGTTTTGTTAAAAAATGCTCCCTTTTGTAAACAAAAATGTATCGTGTGGACATGGCCTCAGTCTCAGGCAAGCAGGTGCCATAGTGTTTACTCCTCAGCCTTTTACTGAGGACTGATTCATACATCATTTAACTGAAACAGGAACTTCTTTCTTGAAGGGCTAAATTATGGCTTTTGGGAGCCAAAGAGTGTGGGGGGCGGGGGCGGGGTGGGGACTTGCAGCATACAAAGGTGTGGGAGAGAGGCAATGTGTCTGTGGAAGGTGCAGCACTGGATAGATACGCATCTTTGGTATAGTCTACACTGGAAAAGGTTTGTTGGTATAGCTATGCCTGTATACCTCCTAAGTAATGTAAATGCAGCTTCCCACAGCAAAGATGTGCTTTGGCTATCAAGCTTATACCAGTTTTTTGTCTGAAATAGGATCTCTCAGCCAAAGCATTTTTTGGTATAACTGTTGATACTAGAGTTCTTCCCTCCCCCCCCCCAAAAAGAAACATACACACACGCACACACACTTAAATCATTGTTTAGGAGTGGGGCTGCAGATGAGGGGTTCAATATGCAGGCTCCTCCAGGGAGAGAGGACAATTCCAGGCCTCTCTCACCACAGCAGCTTGGGTCCAGGTAAGAAGCGCCTGTCCATGGCCACAGTTGGGGGAGAGGTGCATGTGCCCCAGCTGGGGGACAGACAGACACACAAACTCCCTCAGATATATGGTAAATAGCTGTCCTTTTCCCCATCTCTGTCCCTGCTGCCCTAGTGGGGTTATAGCCATCCCAGTTGCTGTCATTGGCCCCTAGCTGCACCCCTGTGGTCATTCCACAGTAAAACTGTCCCTGCTACAATAGCTTCCCCTTTCCATTGTATGAGGGGGGAAAAAATCACATTCCAGGCACATCCTATTGTCCTGGCACAACCAAACCCTGACCGTGTTTTAAGTTATGAGAAGAGGAGCTGCATACCAAATTTGGTGGTCTTAGCTCTTACGGAGTAGGAGGAGTTCTTGATCAAATAAATACACAAAGACAGACTCTCTCAAATATATGTTACCCCAACTGTCATTTTTATAATTGCAAAAGTTTTAGTGAGAACTCTTCAGTGTAGCCCTGGTAAGTCACCAGTGTGCAGGGAGGACAAGATCATGCTCCTATATATGATTAATTTCCCCTTTCATTAGCAATTTAAAATGGAAACTCTGACAGACTCTTAACTTCTACTGGTGCATATGAACAGTAGCACTAGAATATACAAGTCCTATTATGACTGATAAATGCCACACCTTCTTTCTGGGATGTTAGTTTCTTTAATCTACAAGTCTTTAGTAAGACTGGATGTCTGTATATATAATATATTGTCTCTGACCTGTCTAGACAAAGGAAGGCTATTGGTAAATAGGAGCTGGCAGGTTTGCTTTTACATTACACTGACAGATAATAAGGTTTTGAGTGGAAAGGTGAGTGCATTTCCCTTCAAGTGGTAGAGTTGAGCGTCACCTCCCACCCCTCCCCACTCAGAAATGCTTTCAGTATTTAGGGTTTCATATAACACAAACATAGTCAGAAGCAAACAGAGACTGAAGAGAAAAGCAGCAGCATGAAACCCACATCCAAGTGAATGAGCCTGTGAGCTAAAGACAGCCTTTCCCATTTGGATTTGGATTTGGAGTATAATTCAATTAGACATTTCAAGCAATGTAAACATTCATGCATTGTCCAGTATCAAAGCATGAACTGTTTCAGCAGCAAACAAGACCTGACAGCCTTAGCAGGTCAAGTAAAAATCCCAATGTTTAAAATCCCAGAAAAACCCTTACTTAATCAATGCCTCCTGGGGGAAAAAATGGAAATGGCAGTGAGAAGTGTATATTCCAATTAGTGGGTTCACACCTCATTTGCAGTCATCTGCTTAATAGACTTCTTTAAGCACTAGTATCTTCTCTTCAGAGGGAGATTAAAATACAAATGCCCCTGACAGCCCATCTGTTATACCTCTAATGATAGTGGAGAGGCCAGCATTTAGACAACAGAACTCAATGGATTTTAAGCAGCTCATTAAAGGCCTGATTGGAAATCCAGGTTCCATTGTGTTCATACACATAGCAGGAGAAAGTCCCTGCCTTGAAACACAATTCAAACACAGATAAAGTATTGGCAGGAAATTGAGGCATAGAGATTAAGTGACTTGCTCAAGGTCACTCGGAAGGTGTCTAATAAAGCAAGGATTAAACCTCAGACTACCAAATCCAGTGCTTTAGTGAAATCTACTATGTGGTTTTAAAGAGTTTGTCTGTCTGTCTGTGTGTTTGTCTGAGCCCCTCCTCACCCCCAACCCTGACTCCTGCATCCCCCACTCTCCTAGCACCCTGTGCTGAGCCCCCCAAAATCTCCAAACCCCTGTTCTGACCTCTGCACCCCCCACATCCATACCCAGAGCTCCCCCACATCCTGACACTCCCTAGTCCCCTCCTTTAAGCCCCCCACACTCCACCCCACCCTTACAATTCTTGCAGGTACTGTTGCATCACAATTCCCCCCAACTTCCTGCCCTGAGCCCTCCCTGCAGGGGCGGGTTGTGATATGAAAAATAGATGAACATACAATAGGATTGCTTCTCAGTAAACTTTACAGGAAAGAAATAAAATGGAGAAATTTGGAGTACTGCTCTTTTTCGGGCACAGCTAAATCAATGAGTAAGGTCTGAAAACTCCTCCTAAACAGTAAGAGCTAGGTCTAACAAATTCATTATATAGCTTCATTACTTAAAGCAACATCAAGGTTTCACTGTGCCAGGCAAATGGGGTGTGCCTGCAATGGGATTGCTTCTCATAAAACCATACCAAAAATAGAATCACCAGACAGGTGAAAGAGGCTGGCTGGAGCAATGTCCCCTTCTCTCCCAGGACTGCCCCAGCTCCCAGCCTCCCACCTCCCAGGCACCCTTTAGGAAGGGCGGGGGAACATTGCTATAGGTTCCCCTTCATCAGAGAGTGAAGGGAAACTGCAATTTGCTGCACTCCTCGCTCTGGCTGGGAAGCACAGGGGACAGACAAAGCTGGACCTGCCCAGCTGGCGGACAAGCATCCCTTTCCCTGCTGTGCTCGCTCGAGCTGTAGTGGCTATGTCTCACCTGGCCCCAAGCTGTTGCAATGAGAGAGGTCTGGAGTAGTCATCTCTCCTTGGGGAAGCCTGCATACTGAACCCCTCAACCACAGCCCCACCCGGGGCAATGATTCAAATGAAGCATGCACATTTTCATTTTATTTAAAAAAAAACAAAAAATTCCTTGAGTTAAGGACCCGAGCAATGCTGGGTAAATCTTCGTGTCATGTATATACATGTACCTCCACAGCATTGCCTGGCTAATGATCTCAAAGTGTTTTGCCAACACAAATGATGTTATAGCTACAAAAATAACCTCATTTTTAGATGGATAAGATTATGGCACTGAGGTTCCCAGATTATCCAAATTCAAATGCAAGTGGGCATGCAAACAGAATCCAGGAACTCCAAACACAACACCATTTATCTCAGTAACATTTGTGTCTTTCATTGAACAACCGAAGCAATGAGTGTAATAAACTGTTGCCTACTTACTCTCTTTTAATGTGTTACCATAGCAATAGTCACTGATGCTAAAAGATTTATTACTGCTGTCTTCTCCCTGCTGGTAAAGTTTTGGGTACATAGGCTATGATTGAAGACAGTGAATATTTCTTTTAAAACTATTTTTCTTCCCTATCCCTGAATCTTAACACAAGGTCTGTAGTCCAACATGCACAATAGTTCACATCTCTCATTACTTATTCCTGTTTGGGGTTTTATGGACAACTGCCGTGAGTGGCAGACACCTTAAATCAATACATCAATAGGCTTGAAATAAAGGAATTTTTTAAATTAAGCAGCATACAGTTTAACAAATGCTATTAATCTTACACGTACATCACATCTTTTCATTTTGAAGACTCCCCCAAATCAATGATCAGTTTATACTATGTGCTCGAGATGTATGCAAAAGTCAACGGGATTAAAAACTCACTTGCCTCCTTCTCCTTACCTCTCTGTTCAGCAACTATATATAATTGCAATCCCTGTCTGATATTTAAGCATAAAATTTAGAGCCCTGCATGGATACAAAATTAGTAACCACATCAATAGCCACAAAAATGAGCTTGCTGATGCATGAGAAGGTAAAGAATTTGTATAGCTCTCATAGGTTTGTTGGCTCTCCAGGACTAAAAGCAGTAAAAACAGTATAGGTTTATTTTATTGACTTTACTGACTATGAATCTATCTAAACTATCTATTGAGCACAATGGACCCATTTTACAGTCTCAGAGAGGTTGACATATTAGTCTGTAACTTTAAAAACAATGAATAGTCCTGTGGCACCTTATGTACTCATCTGATGAAGTGGATTTTTGCCTATGAAAGCTCATGATGCTATATATTTTTGTTCGTTTCTAAGGTGCCACAGTACTACTTGTCCATTTTACAGAGCCACCTTTCAAAGTAAAGCCATAGTTGTAAGACTTTTACATTTTTCACCAAAATCCTTCAATTATTTACATCTGAAATAGTGAACAAATCCATCATATATTTGGGGTGATAATCCAAGAACTGCCTTGAAAATTAGTTTTAATTTATTATAATGATTTCTAGTGACTTAATCCCATTTGTTTGTATTACTGTACATCTGGATGTGCTAACCAAGTTCACGGCCCCACTCTGGTAGGCATTCTATATATACACACAAAGTAAGAGCCGGTTCCTGCACACAGAATTTAAAGCCTAAGTAGATAAGGAGTGAGAGACTGGAAGCACAGATAGGGTACTGAGGTACAGGACAAAGAACAATTATTCAGAACCCATTTTTTCACTAACAAAAGCAGAATAACTGTGCAGAAAGAATGCCTGCACACCACTTTGTTTATGCCAGCTCGATATGCTTCCCTTGTGATCAATGACATCCAGCCAGCTTTGCTTTCTTAAAAATTGCATTTTCGGCAGATTGAACAATGGAACACTGTGCTATGAGCTATGCATTCTGGGATTTTTCCGAAGGCACATTGTTGGATGCCTATCGCAACCTATTGGAATGCTGGGACTTCAGATGAAACTAAAACTCTTGTGATTCCTATTCTGGCATCCTATAATTCATCCAGTTTCAGCAAGCCCAATGTCATTTTCAAACTGCTATCAGTCAGCCTGGAGGAAATAGTGCTGAGTGCCACAATCCTGATAGCCATTAATACAAACAGGATGCTCCACAATATTGATGCTCATGCAATGGGATGGCTTTGTACAGGTTAGAAAAGTGGTTCTCAGACTCGTTTCAGTCCACGGATCATCAGACCAATCAAAAAAATTTTGTGGACCACCTCCTTTTTGAGACACGATAAAAAAAGAGCAGACAACGAACATTTTGGTTTGAAATTTATTTCTTACTAACAGATTTTTGGATTCTCTTTTCACTGACAAGCTTTTCAATGTTTGGAGTGGTACTTGATAATGCACAACGAATATCGCTTTCCACTGCAAGCTGATTCCTCTGTTTGGACTTAACGTGCAACAAACACAAAAATCTAGTCTCACACATATAAGTTGATACAAATGGCAAAAGAAATCTGACTGTGTGTGCTGACAGATTTGGGTAACTCCCGGTCACGCTGGCCCAAAATGTCTCTATGGTAGACTGCTGGTACACGTCTTGAGCTGCAAAATCATTTTTCAGAGCCAAGAATTCCTCCTGCAGAACCTCTGGAACACTATTAACAAATGTTGTAAATGGATTCCTGATGAAAGACAATCCATCCCTTGTCCTGTCCACCTCCGGAAAGTATCATTGGAATTCGTCTGGTAGCTTCCATAAATGATCGAGAATTTGAGTCCAAATGGCTTCCTTTTCCCCAAGCATGGCATCCACATATGGAAATTGAACCAAATTATTGCCTTCGACTCTTACGATCCAGAGTTCAAATTTGTCAAGAAAAGCCTTGATGATGCTTTGGTGAGAGAACAGATTTGCATCTTTCACTTGTTGAATTGAGGCGCTGTTGTTTCAGACCAGATAACTGCTGCTCAAAGTAATCTTCATCCTTTTGCAACAAGTTGGGGTGACAATGTTTGAGATGGAGTTTTAGCTTAGTCATTCATTGAGTCATTCCCCAAGACTTTGAAACAAATAACACATTGTGGCAAATCCATGCTTTCTTTTTCTTGACAAGTGAAGCCGAATTTGATGTAGTCCTCCAAATACTTGCACTTGACATTTCTTCCTGTCGTTGCCATTATAAACAAACTATACCACACCTGTAAAACAGCACATATAGCACAGGACAAACGACACAGCAACCATTCAGCATGACTGCGGCAGCTACACTGATGCTCAGAGCCTCAAACAGCAGATACTGGCAACACAATGTGGTTGTGTCCTAGGTGACGCTATGGATGACGCGCCACATACTTGTGAACATGGCATAAAACAGCCTAACGGTGGTGCCTGCTCACGCAGTGTGACTTTGGACAATGTTCCTGTGGACCACTGAAAAAGTCACCATGGACCACCAGTTGAGAACTACAGGGTTAGAAGATAGGCACAGCAAAGCCACAGTGATACCGGGAGAAGAGAAGGAGGAAGGAATCAAGCAGTAACTTCTATAAGATATTTTCTTAGATTCACTTCAGTGAGTGAAATGCTGCTTCTGGGCTTAGCCAACTAGCACTGACTAGTGGGACAGGATAGTGAAGCAGATCTGAGATGATTAGCAGTGGCAACAGAACTTCAGGAGACATAAGGTACCTTTCCTAAAGATCTGTGCAGAGATCATCCTGGAACTGCAGTGGTGAAACACCAACTTGAGAGTACCTCTAAGCATGAAAATGTATGTGGTCCTTCCCCTGTGGATGTTCACTACCCTCAATAGCATTTTTATGGTGGTAGATCATCTGACAAGGCTGCTATCATGAACATCTGACTTGGTGACGGGGTGTTGCTGGGCCAAACTGTAAAGATTAGCAATGCACAGAAGATAATTTATATATTTGAAAAGTTGGGATTCCCAGATTGTATGGGGCCATTCATGAGATTCATGCAATTATTCTTTGGTCCCCATACTAGGCCTTAGAGCTCATCAACAAAAAGGAGTATTTCTCCATGATGCCACAAAGCCTCATTGATCATCTTGGAAGAAGTGCTCACTGCAAGCTGTATGCTTAGGTGACCACACAGGAGAGACTCAGGTACTGCCCAGCTGATTAGCAGAATGCTGACTAGCAGATTAGCAAAAGAAATGTAATGCAGGACAGAATGCCAGATAATTCAAAAATAGAACTTGTGTGAGTAGACACACAACAGTTCATCTTGTGGGGGTGGGGTGGGGAGATGAAAACACTAAACTGGGGATGTGGAAGCCTTTGTCACGGAGGTATTTATGATTTGTTCAAGATCACAGAAGTAGTCTACAGCGTAGCTGGGAGTTGAAGCCATAATCTTAGTGTAGTTCTTTACCCACAAGACTATCCTTGTATGCTAAAATGAGTACTTATATGAACAAAGAAATATAAATATGAAAAAATATTTTTTTAAATCAGTACAGTGAAAATCCCTTTTATTTTTGAATGACATAAGTTTTTTACAATTGTAGGTCTCTTCTTTTCAATTTTTTAATTTTTATTGTATTTACTTATTGAGAGCAGCTTGTCACATCATGCGGAATACTTTGAACCTATCCTCTATTCAAGCTAACTGGCCACATGCCATAGACAAAAATGACCTGAGATGCCTAAAAAGCAAACTCATCCATTCTCATGGCTGCAATCTGTCAATCTGTGAATTCGGTATGTGCTGGAGATATACACCTTTATCTTTGGAAACTTTATCTTTGGAAACTGAGCAAATGTAAAGGATACTTCATAGCTCTGAATGTATAGTGGTATTCAACCATATCTTCCGGTGGGCTGGCTAAGGTAATGTCCAGGTTGGCAAAATGGCACTTTCTAGGGCCACAGGGCTCTTTGGGTATTTGCTTTCTAATGAAAACATGTCAATTACCGATCATTTTGTATTGCACAAGCATCTGATTAAATATTTGTCACTGTGGGTTGAAATGTATCAGTCTAGCTCCAGTATGTTTAAATGTAAATGAAAAGTTTCTAAATAAAAATACAGGTGAAGTCCATTAATCTAAATTAACTGCAGGATCAGATAACGAGGCATTTAGAGAAAGGAAAGTGATATTTTTAGCTGCAATTTCACAGTGACATTTCTTTTAGTCCCTTACCATGCTGACAGACCACACTGGGGTGTTGAAGTTCTGTACCCAACTTAAGTGGAAATGTATAATATTTTAATTCTGTGTTCTTCCTTACTGCTGCATTATTTCCAGGCTGAAAGTCAAACCTCCACACCACATTTTTATTTGATCTTTTTCAAACTTTTATTTTGTTTTGCTGAATTTTGTTCCTGAAGAAAGAGTTCTCCGCATTTAGTATATTAAATACAAGCTTAATTCTTCTATATGATTCTCAAGAGCAGTGGCAGTTAATACAGAAAAAGTCCATGTCTGTAATAGTATTTACCTCTTGGTTCTAATGAGTAAAGTGGCTCTGGGCCTTTGCTCTGGGCTAGCGTGTTAATCTGGCTTCAGTGAAGTGACTGGCAGCTTTTCAGAGGCTTGTCTGTCAGCATGTTTTGAGCATCCTTCTCTGCATAACTTTCATAACTGCCAATCAGGATTTACATTGATCTGAACATTTGGACCACCAGGAGGGAGAGTTTCCCTGAAGTTTTGATACTTTTCTATATCCAGATAACATTGTGATTTTGAGGTCTGCAAGACACCTAGTTCCAGCTACAGCATAACCACCTCTTATAGGGAGGTCCTCACAGGCATGGGATGCAAAGGTGAAGTCACCCTCAGGTTGTATAGAGAAAGAATCAGCTATGAAGCCAGTTACCTCCTTATATGCAAACAAAAACACCTCCAAATTAGGTGCTGAAGTTGTCCCTTAAGTGTTAAAGGAAATTTGCTGTGATGTAAATGATCAAATCAACTGCCTCCTGTGCTGATCAGTGGTTGTGGAGCTGAACAAAGTGTAAAGGCTTCCCAAAGATCAAAATCAAGAAGAAATTGAAGCTTTTCAGAAGAAGCTGGATGTAGCTTTGACAAGGTCACTGATTTTCTTCTTCTAGTCTTCCAGCTGTACTTTGAAGGAATTGAGATGTCTAAATACATCACAACAAAATGCTACCTTGACCGTTAATTCAGTATCTGCTACAAGGACCAGATATCTAGCTGCTTTCTTATGAGTGTTTGCTGAAGGAGCTCAAGAACTTGAATCTGGGGCTTGCAGATGTACACCAGTGAAATGCCTTTACTGATGTAGCAGACATCACTGAGGAGAGGACTTGTGGTTTACAGAGGACTCAATACTCTGCTCACAAAATAGTCTGTGATGCACTCTTGAGACTCATTAAACTGATTATTTTTATCACCATCTCCATCACATCTTTCAGCTTCCCAGTCTGCTTGGCACAAGAACACTTTAGAGTATAACACAGTGCAGCATTTTTTACTAGTGGTGCTACTTCTGCCGGTTATGCTACACAGCCTTCCCAATTTATTCAGCATTTAAGGTGCTTCATCCATCACCAGAAAGTAAGTCTTGCCTAACAAGAAACCTTTTCCCCTCAAACACTGCATTGAATTTCTTAAAACATGATTGTCAATGAGGTGGCAAAAACAGAAACTATAGAAATGGCAGAAGTGCTAAATGACTTTATTGCTTTTTCACCAAAAAGGTTAGTAGCAATTGAACATCTTACATAATGAATGTAAAAATGAGGTAGTAGAGGCTAAAACAGGGAAAGCACAAGATAAAAATTACATAGACATGGTAGATGTCTTCAATTCACCAGGCCTTGATGAAGCACATCCTAGAATAGTCAAGGAGCTGACTGAGGAGATATCTAAGTCATTAGTGATTATCTTTGAAAAGTCGTGGAAGACTGAAGAGACTCCAGAAGATTAGAAAAGGGCAAATATAGTGCCAACCTATAAAAAGAGAAATAAGGACAACCTATGGAATTATAGATCAGTCAGCTTAACTTCAATACCTGGAAAGATAATGGAGCTAGTAATTAAGGAATCCATTAAAAAAAATGAAAATAATGTGATAAATAACAGTCAACGTGGATTTGTGAAGAACAAATTGTGCCAAACGTAATAGTTTTCTTTGGCAGGGTAAGAAGTCTCATGGATAGGCGGGAAAGCAATAGATGTGATATATCTTGATTTTAGTGAGGCTTTTGACAGTGTCTCACATGACCTTCTCGTAAACAAACTAGAGAAACACAACCTAGTTGGTGCTACTATGATAGGTGGGTACTATAAACTGGTTGGAAACTTGTTCCTAGAGAGCAATTCTCAGTGATTTACAGTCAAGCTAGAAGGGCATATGGAGTAAGGTCCTGCAGAGATCAGTTTTAGGTCCAGTTCTGTTCAGTATTTTCATACTCAATTTAGATAATAGCATAGGGTATGTCTACACTACCCCACTAGTTCGAACTAGCGGGGTAATGTAGTCATCCGCAATTGCAAATGAAGCCCGGGATTTGAATTTCCCGGGCTTCATTTGCATAAAGCCGGCCGGCGCCATTTTTAAATGCCGGCTAGTTCGAACCCCGTGCCGCGCGGCTACACGTGGCACGGAGTAGCTAGTTCGGATTAGGCTTCCTAATCCAAACTAGCTGTACTCCTCATTCCACGAGGAGTACAGCTAGTTCGGATTAGAAGCCTAATCCGAACTAGATACTCCGTGCCACATGTAGCCGCGCGGCACGGGGTTCGAACTAGCCGGCATTTAAAAATGGCGCCGGCCGGCTTTATGCAAATGAAGCCCGGGAAATTCAAATCCCGGGCTTCATTTGCAATTGCAGATGACTACATTACCCCCGCTAGTTCGAACTAGCGGGGTAGTGTAGACATACCCCTAGAGAGTAGGGATGTGATTGACTAGTCGACTATCCGATAAGCAAATGCTTATCAGATAGTCAACAGGCTAGTTGTCTAGTCAGTTCCTCCTCTTGCTGCCTTTATCAGAAAGAGGCAACAAGGGCGGGGGGGGGGGAGAGAGGAAGGGGTGCTTCAAGGCAGCAGTGCCGCATGGAGCCTGCAGCCAGCCCCTGGGCCCCATGCGGCGCCGCCTCTTTGAAATGCTGTGTGCAGCCTGTGGCCAGCTGGGAGTCCCCAACAGGCCCAGGCTGCATGCAGTGTTGTTAAAGCAGCACTGCTGCATGGAGCCTGGGGTCAGCAGGGGACTCCCCCAGGCTGCACACAGTATTTCAAAGCGGCAGCACTGCGTAAAGCCCGGGGTCAGCTGCGGACTCCCCCACTGACCCTGGGCTCCATGAGGTGCTGCCGCTTTGAAATGCTGCGTGGAGCCTGACACAGGGCTCCCCACGGCATTTCAAAGTGGCAGCACTGCATGGAACCGAGGGTCAGCTGGGCACTGCCGCTTTGAAACACCACGGAACCTGCTTGAGTCCTCTGCTGGCCCTATGCTCCCCACAGCGCTTTCGCCTTTGTGGTGTAACAACAACCCTGGGATTGCAATAGCCCTGGGATTGCAAATTGCATAGACTCTTTGATTAACCAAATTTTACATCCCTAATAGAGAGCACACATATAAAGTGTATGTATGATACCAAGCTGAGAGGGGATGCAAGTGCTTTGGAGGAGTGGGTTAAAATTCAAAATGATCTGGACAAACTGGAGAAGTGGCCTGAGTTAAATAGGATTAACTTTAATAAGGACAAAGTACTCTACTTAGGAAAGAACATGTTCTAGACATACAAAATTGGAAATTACTTCCTAGGAAGGCGTATTCCCTGGGTGTCACAGTTGATCACAAACTAAATGTGTCAACAGCAAAAAAAAAGTAACCAACATCCTGTGATGCAGGAGTGTTATAAACATGAACAGAAAAGTAATTCTTCCATTCTACTCCTCACTGATGAGGACTCAACTCTGAGTATTGTATCCAGTTTTGGGTGCCACATTTCACAAAAGATGTGGACAAATTGGAAAAAGTCCAGAGAAGTGAACCAAAATTGTTAAAAGGTCTAGAAAACATGACTTATGATGGAAGATTCAAAAAAAGTGGGTTTGCTTAGTCAGAAGAAGAGAGGACTGAGAGGTGACATGATAACAACCTTCTATGTATTCGAAAACTATTACAAGGAGAAGGGAGACATTTTGTTTTCTTTAACCTGTGAGGATATGGCAAGAAGCAATAGGCTTAAATTGCAGTAAGGGAGATTTAGGTTGGACTTTAGGAAAAAACTTCCTAATGGAGGGTGGTTATGCACTAGAATAAATTACCTAGGGAAGTTTTGGAATCTCCATCACTGGAGATCTAAGAGTAGACTAGACAAATACCTGGCAAGGATGGCTGAGAATACTTCTTGAGGTCCCTTCCAGTCCTATAATTCTTTTCTAAAAACCTGTTCACGCCCATCCATCATTAGCAGTATCTGTACCTGACAGGGCCGGCCTTAGATCGATTCGACTGATTTGGCCAAATCGGGCCCCACGCCTAAGGGGGCCCCACATCCCTGAACCTGGAAGTGCTGGCAAGTTACTCTTCAGAGCCGGGGGCTCTGCTCCAGCAATATGTGGAGCTGGGTCTCTCCCCCGGCTCCGCCTGGAGCGGGCCCCGGAACTCCCCTGCCGGCCCCCCTGCGCGTCCTCTCACCCCGTCCCCAGAGCGTCCCCTTCAGCCCCAGAGCGTCCCTGCCGTGTGCGGCTCTCAGCGCGGCTCCCCCTCACCGGCTGCTGCTGCCATGCGCGGCATTGCAGGTGGGCAGGGAGGACGCCCGGGTGTGACGTGACACCACAGCCCGGGATTTTAAAGCTCCTCGGAGGCACGTTGCAGGGCGGGGCCTGTCTCTGGGTTCAGACTATAGTGGAAGGCAGAAGGTAGAGACGGGGCTTGTGCGGAGGTGCAGGGGAAGGTGCTTGGGCGGCGGGAAAAGGGCTTGGGCAGAAGGGGAGCGGAGAGGGGCTGGTGCAGAGTGGAAGGGGGAAAAAAGGGGAAGGCACCAAGGGTATGTCTACACTACCCCACTAGTTCGAACTAGCGGGGGTAATGTAGTCATCCGCAATTGCAAATGAAGCCCGGGATTTGAATTTCCCGGGCTTCATTTGCATAAAGCCGGCTGGCGCCATTTTTAAATGCCGGCTAGTTCGAACCCCGTGCAAATCCCGGGCTTCATTTGCAATTGCGGATGACTACATTACCCCCGCTAGTTCGAACTAGCGGGGTAGTGTAGACATACCCCAAGAGACAGGGTGGAGGAGAGACAAATGGCAGGGGGCCAAGTGCAGACAATGAGGGAAAGGGCAGGAGGGGAGGTGTCAGTGGGAGGTGTGACAGGGTGATGCTGGGAGAGGAGAGGATAGGGGAAGGGCATTGGGGGCTAGAGGAGGAGGGGAGGTTCTGGGAGAAGGCTTGAAAGAAGGGGTGGGCATGAGAGAAGTGGGGATGGAGCTAGTCATGTGTGAGGGGACAGAGGGGCAGGAGGGGATGGGGCAGAGAGTGGTAAGGGGGTGGATATCAGGGAAAAAGAGGGCAAAGGGGGTAGGGGCAGTAAGGGAAGGGGGAGGCACCAGGAGGGTGCAGGGCTAAGGGAAGGTGCAGGTGCCAGGGGATTCTGGGGTGAAGCAGAAGGGAAGACACCTGCAGGGGAGGGACCTGCACCAGAGGAGAGAGACAGGGCAGGGGTGTAGAGGGAGGTGTTAGAAGAGGGGTAGCTCACATGATCAGAGTGGGGCTACTAGAGGAGTGGGCACAGGGGGGAGAGAAGGGCTGGTGGAGGTGGACAGGTCGCAGGAGGGCTGAGGGCAGTGAGAAGGGCAGGTGTCAGGACAGCAGAGAAAGGTGAGGAGTTGGGGGGCAGCAGGCACCAGGGGAGATGATGGAGCAAGGAGAGGAGACATGGCAGCAGAGAGAAAAGGTAAAGGTTTATAAAATATTTATTAATAACTTGGTATGCTGCCCACGGCCAGTTTGTTTGTGCCTCACGGTGCAGTTAGAGTTTATGTGGGGATCGACACATGGCCGGCGAGTGGGAGCCAAAACAAAAAAGTAGTCAGTGTAATGATCTTCTGTTGATATGTGTTTTAGTAGTTAAATTCTTGGACTGTCATTGCTCATGAAAAGTGCTGTCACGTGGATAGAAATTGGGTAAATATTGCATTTTATTAATATCAGCAGAACTGACTTAAATGGGGCCTGTGTGTTGTGTAGTCTTGCCTTAATCTTTGTACTCATGTCTGTCAGTGTGAGAGAAGCTATTTGTATATATTTGCTTGCATATGCAACCACACTTAAGTTGAGGCCCTCAGCATGTTCTGTAAGTATCAGGGTGGCTCCTGGGGCTTCCAAAGTTGAGTTACCCTAGCTTATCCCTGACAGGTGTCTGTCTAACCTGGTCTTAAATATCTCCAGTGATGGAGATTCCACAATCTCACTAGGCAATTTATTCCAGTGTTTAACCACCCTGACAGGCAGAAAGTTTTTCCTAATGTCCAACCTAAACCTCCCTTGCTGCAATTTAAGCCCATTGCTTTCATCCTAACCTCAGAGGCCAAGCAGAACAATTTTTCTTCCTCTTCCTTATGATACTCTTTTAGATACTTCAAAGCTGCTCTCATGTCCCTTTTCAGTCTTCTCTTTTCCAAGGTAAACAAGGTCAATTTTTTCAGCCTTGCCTCATATCTCATGTTCTCTAGACCTTTCATCATTTGTGTTGATCTTCTCTGGACTTTCTCCAGTTTCTCCACGTTTCCTGAAATGTGGTGCCCAAAACTGGACATGTTACTCCAGCTGGGGCCTAATGTAGATGGCTCATTCCCTGCCTATGGGACGTGAGACTGGGTGGGTTAATTTCCAATCCTCCTGTTTTTTCTTTTCCTAAGCCAGGAGGGCATAGTAGTTCTGATGGGGGCTCTGCAGGAAGGCAGCCCACACTGTCCCCTGCCTGAAACCTTGTGCAGGTGTTAAACAGCTGTCCAGCCCACCCTAGAGGTGACTGCATTTCAGCGTGCCTGAAGCAACACTGCACCAGCAATGGACAGGAGAATGGCTCCCGGGCATGGCTTGCTCATGACTGCTTCAGTCCCAGTGATGAGCCTCAGCCTTTTTCCTTCCACTCCCCCGCTTTGCAATGGGGCTGTAGACTCTGGGGGAGAGGGGTGGAGGTAGGCAGAGGTGTCTCCCTGCAGCAGATGTAGACACGTCTCTGTATTAATCATCCTCTCATTGAAGTTTTTAGCTTTGTAGTGAGTCCTTTTACATGGAAACTTTGTATTACGTCTTGGTAGAATAGTCCCTAGGACAAGTGAGGCAGAGACTGTCTCTGTGGGGTGAATGAGGTGAGAATGTATAAGGCGGAAGGTGAGCACCTCTGGGCAGTTGCAAAGGTTGGAGAGGGGATGGAAGCCAGATCCAAGATCAATGAGCCCTGGGAAGTGGGCCCATTGAAAGGACATTGGACCTGTGGATGCCTTAGGGGTCAGCAGCAAGGGCCTGCTTTAGGAAGCCCCCTCTTTGGAGGTGAATGTGGCAGCATTGAGACACCACCCAGAAGCAGGCACCACAGACACTAACTGCAGATTCATGGGACGGCTCTCACAGATCTTGCACTTGCATAAGAGGATAGATCTGCAGGAGGGGGGGCAGTGGTGTAGTGAGGGGGCCGGAGGGGTCAGTAGCCTCTGGGAGAAAAATAATATAAAATTTAGTTAAAAATAGATGTCACACGTTTTTAAAAGGAATGCCATATCTCCTGCCTTTTGTCTATTTTTGTCTCTTTAGGCCCCCAGTTAAAATTTTCAAAAGCACTTGAGTGACTAAAGTCATTTTTGAAAATTGGACTTGGAAATCTAAGCTCAGATTTTCAAAGGTAATTAAGCTCCTAAAGAGATAGTTGCCAACTCGGATCTTCAAAGATATCTATCTGATCTTTACACACCTTTGAAAATCTGGTCATAAGTGTCCTAGTCAGTTCTGAATGTGAGATGTAGGAGCCCAGTCCTAATTCCTACAGGCTTTTTTTTAAATTTATTTGAACATTTATCTACACTAATTCCCTTCCTTTCTCTTTCACTGTCCAATAAATACATGGATCAAAATTATAGGTGCTTTGTGAATAAGCTGACTTGAGAGTGGAAAGATTTCATATTGTCATGTATGATTCCTGGTAACCCATCTCAAATATGATACCTGTTTGTATCAGGAGCTGTTGAAGTCAGTTCACCATTTGCAGTATCGCATTAGGATGTTTAGTGGAGAAGATAGTGTGGGGGGCTTATTTATACTGTGGGCCAAGCATGAGCTCATAAGAATTTCTCCATTGTTTTACCATGAGTCTCAAAACATTTGGGGTTTTTCTAAAGGCCTGGAGTCAATTGATTATGTAGGAATCTCAGCTTTCATTTAAAAAAAGTTCTCTATACTTCTGGGCCTTACGGCTAAGAAGGAAAGCTTTAAAACATGAATCCTAAATAACCAAGAAACAAAAAGCCAATAAAAATCCAACATTTTATTTTTTAAAAATCTTATGATTTGTAGACCATTCTCATAACTTTGTGTAGGAGTTCCTTATGATTTTTGGGTTGGCAATATTGCTCTTTGATTGGTGAATTTAGAGAGGTCTCTCCCTTCAGTTTCCCTTTCCACCCTCCTTTTTTGTCACAGGTCATCAGAGAATCATAGAAACAATGGAGAGTAGGGTGAGGCCGTGACTATAGTTAATGACTGGTCAGAGTGACTAACTTCTATCAGCCAGTGGTCTGAATGAGCTATCTACTGCCATCTATTAATCAACTGTAGGAAAAGGCTTCACGAGCAGACCTTATTTATATAGGCATACCTACTTTGCCACAGAGATCAGTAGACACACTTGCTGTGTCAAGGTGATCAATTTTGGCTCTTTTGGGTTGAAATTCACTTAAGATTTGAAGCTGGGAGAATGAAATGTTGTTATCCATATTGTATGATTAAAAGATCAAAGTCCTGACCTTAATATGACCTGGCTTAGGGTCTACCATAACTTGAACACTAAGCAGAGGATAGTGAGTCACATCTAACTGAAAGTCACAGAAGATGGAAACAGGTTTTATTTCTGGTGGTGTAGAGTCTATTTGGGAGTCCTCAATTATATCTGACACTTTACATCCAGGCTGTGTCTAGACTGGCAAGGTTTTTTTGCAGAAAAGTGCTTTTGCAGAAAAGCGTCCGTGCCAGCTGCTTTTGCAGAAAAACTTCCCAGCTGTCTACACTGGACACTTGAATTTCCGCAAGAACACTGACTTCCTACTGTCTGAAATCAGTGCTTCTTGAGGAAATACTATGCTGCTCCCGTTCGGGCAAAAGTCCTTTTGCGCAAAGCTTTTGCGCAAAAGGGCCAGTGTAGACAGCTCAGATTTCTTTTGCGCAAAAAAGCCCCGATCGCAAAAATGGCGATTGGGGCTTTTTTGCACAAAAGCACGTCTAGATTGGCACAGACGCTTTTCTGCAAAAAGTGCTTTTGCGGAAAAGTGTCCGTGCCAATCTAGACGCTCTTTTCCGCAAATGCTTTAACGGAAGACTTTTCCGTCAAAAGCATTTGCGGAAAATCATGCCAGTCTAGACGTAGCCCCAGTGTTTAAAGGCAGAGCTGACTAGAATCAATTGAGAGTCCTTGTCTTGTCCCAGTGATCGCTTGAGCAAAAATCATTGATAAAATCTTGTGTAGACTGACCTTGGACTCAACATGCAGGCAATGTGTTGAAGGACAGTACAAAGGAGGCATTGGTGGTGAGGTACCATATTACCTAGTGAAATCATTGGTGCTGAAATCACGAAGGACTGGAATTTGACCACAGAACTGACACTTTCTTAAAGACTCCATTTTTGCTATTTAAAAACTAAATGAATGTAACGGAAAACTGCAACGCTCTCTGGTAACTTTTTAAAAATCAAACTTTAAACTTTATTGAAAAGATTGGATAGTTTGCAATTGAAAATATTTGACCTACGCTTAAGGCAGCTGATTTAATTTTGTATAATTTTGCATAATAAAGGATGGCATTTTGTTTTGAAAATGTTCAACTATATTGATAGAAAATTTTAATCAGATCTACTTCTGATGTGATATTTGTGTGTGGTTGTGGTTTGTTGTGTGGGTGTCTTTGTTTGTTTGCTCAACAAAAAATCCTGGCTGGTGGAGCCCCACCAAAACTGTTTGAATGGGGCCCCGCACTTCCTAAATCCAGCCCTGGTACCTGATGTCTCTCTATACCAGCTTCAGTGAATGTACTGCCTTATATTTAGGGTAACCTCATGCAGTTAATTTATGGCAATAAATTCAGGACTCACTCAACACTTTTGCCCTGTCAGAAGGATTGTTTTAATCAAGTGGAATGACTGTTTTGAGATATTGTTCTTGTGTAAGTGCCTCAATACCCATACAATATCTCCCATTTGGTAGATGTAGCTCTGAGGTTAGAGCCTTCTGATTTGTTAAACATAGTGAACACCATTGGTACCAAGACATTACAGTGATGGGCAGATTATAAATATAAAAGACAGAGGAGCCATTCATTTGATCCCATTTTCAAATCACACATTTCCTTGGACAGAAAACATAATGAAGAATTTGGCATCCTATTCAGAACCTGTTTCATTCAAACCTCAGTCTAACTAGTAACTAATTGATTCTCCAGTGTCCTATTTCTCCACATCTCTGCCTTTCCATCACACCCTCCTAGCTGCTACAATTCATGTACCCGACATGGAGTACTCAGCAGGTGGCCTATAGACAGCCAGTGAAGTTAGTACACAAAGAGTGACCAATGCTTCCCCAAGTTTCTCAGATGACTCATCACATGCTAGGATCTGTCATTGTCATGAGGCTTCACACTTTTAATAAAGATGAAGCAATTCTAACAAACTGCTCCCTTTTCTTCAAGTCCTGTGAGATCCTCAGTGTAAATTAATAGTGAATGTAGTTAATTTACACTAGCTGAGGCCTTGGTTTTTCAAGCTGCCTGTCTGGCTCTGAACTTGTCCAGTTTGGGGGCTCATTACTCTTAGCAATGGAAGTGTAGAAATGTAGTCTGCACAGCACTATGCCTTCTGTGTGAAGCTTTAGAATGTTCTCCCAGCTCCCAAAGCATTTTATTACCTTATCTTCATTATTTAAACAAATGCAGAGCACTTCTCCAGACAGGTTCCAGGGCGCCAGTTTATCAACATTGATGTAATAACAACCCTTTATCCACCGGGTCTAACTTCTCCTTAAAAATCAATCACTGGCTAATTAAAGTTCTACATATAATGGAAGTTACATGCTATAGTGCTTGATGTACTGTCTTTTTCATTTGATCCCATTCAATTATGTCTCACTGCTTTGTTTTATTTTTCTTGTGAAATCTTGCCATTGCCATTTTTGTTTGTTTTTAAACATTCTGTTTGAGAGGCAAAGAGGGATTGTCTTAGTGAATCCAGGCTGTTTAACACATTCAGATGAGTAACTCAGAAGCACTAACTCGAATGGAAAACAACAAGTAGTCCTGTAGCACCTTAGAGCAGTGGTCCCCAACCTTTACGGGCTCCCGGGCGCCCGGGGGCGGGGCCACACTAGCGCCGGGCGCCCGGGGGCGGGGCCGTGTGTCCTGGGGCACGCCCGGGCTGGGGCCGCCAGAGCCCCTTGTGCCATGGGCCCGGGGCCTGCGCCGCCGCCCGAGCTGCGTGCCTGGGGCCGGCACTGGCGCCGCGCGCCCGCATGTGCCCCGGGGCTGGGGCCGCCCAAGCGCCGCGCACCAGGCGCCGGTGAGTGTCGCGCGCCTGGGGCCGGCGCCTCCAGTGCGCCGGGGGGGGGGCCAGCCCGGGTTGTTGGCGGGTGCCTACAAATGCTCCGGCGGGTGCCATGGCGCCTGCGGGCACCACGTTGGGGACCACTGCCTTAGAGTCTAACAAATATATAGGATCATAAGCTCTCATGAGTAAAACCTACTTTGCCAGAGGAATTGGAGTGGAAATAAGAGAATCCAAGGTACATCTAACAGCAAAAGCATTTATCTGCCAATTGTAGGACCTTTGTTAATTAAGCTAACTAGATAGGCTGGATGTGTCCCATTCATAGCTTTTGATGTGAAAATGTGAATGTCAAACGGAGAGGAAATTGGTTTCATAGAGTGTTAACCAATTGATGTCTTTGTCAATCTGAGCTTGAATAAAGTCAAATTTGTAAATGAATTCCAGTTCAGCAGTCTCTCTCTGTAATTAGGTGGTAAAATTCCTTTGTAGATGAATGGCTGCTTTAAAATCCATTGAGTGTCCAGGTAAGTTAAAATGTTCTCCTATATGTTTATGTGTGTTACCATTTCTGATGTCTGATTTGTTTCCCTTTATACTTTGTCACAGAGACTGTCTCGTTTGGCCAATATACATGACAAATGGGTATTACTGGCATTCGATAGCATATATCACATTAGATTAGCAGATGTGCAGTTATACAAGCCCCAATGTTGTGGCTTATATGGTTGGGTCCTGTGATGGTGTCACTTGCATAATGGCAACAGGGTTTGTTGTTCAGGTAGGTTCCTGGGTGAGTGTATCGGAGGTGTAAGCAGCTGCTGGTAAGTATTTGCTTCAGTTTGGGGGTTGTCTGTAAGTGAGAATTGGCCTCTCTCTCAAGGTCTGTGAGTGATGGATCATTTTCCAGGACAGGCTGTAGACTTTCAATGATTGGCTGAAGGGATTTGAGCTGGGGGCGATAGGTGATAACCAGTGGTGTTCTGTTATTTTCCTTGTTTGAGCCTATTCTGAAGTAGGTGGCTTCTAGTTGCAGCAATCCAGCCTCTGTGAATAAGGACATGAATAATTTGGCACCATTGTTTTGCTTTGTAGATGCCTCAGGGCACCATAGAGACTAACAGCATCCCCAAGCTGCCAGGGGAAGGCACCACACTGCCCTGTCTGTTCCTTCCCTTTGCTCTCAGTGGGCAGACGGGCAGCCCTGGGCTCTGCAGGCAGGTTGGGGCGGTGAGCAGCGCAGGTGGAAACACACAGGGGAGAGGGCAGAACAGTGTACCCCGCACTGCTGCTTTCCCCACCTCAGCAGGCTGCAGTGCCCTGGAGCGCCACAAGCACATGATGCTACCTGTGCCTCCCTTCCAGGCCTGGCCTGGTGTACGCCGCAGCCAGCAGGGTGGGTTATGGGTTGGGGGGGGGGGGGAAGAGAGAGAAAGGGCCCAGGCTGGGGGGGTAGGACAGAGGAAGAAGGGACCCTGGCTTGTGGGGGAGGGAGAGAGGGAGGGAGAAGGGGTTTGGGCTGGTGTGGCAGAGAAGGGAGAAGGAGCCTGGGATGGCACGGCCTCAGCCTGGCACTCCCCAGTGGCTGGGAGGGGAGAGGCGGGGTTGTCTGTCCTCCATGAGAGGGGATTGGTGAGCACAGAGAGCAGGGGGCACAGCCCGTGTCTGTGCGCGTGCATTTTCACACAGACAAAAATCAGGCCTTTGACTCTTAAAAAGGCTGGATCCTCCAGAATGCAGGTATGGGAGTCTTGGGGAAAACTTACAAGCGAGGTGTCTGAAGATTGTTGCAGTTTGCATGATAAAGGAAAGCAAACAACATCCTCCTTTCCAGAATAGATTTTTAACTTTGCATGTTCAAATATCCAGTAACCTCTTCCATTTATCACATTTGTAAGATTGATTCTCTAAAAGTGATATTAAGAATGCACAGTCTGGCTTTGGGACTATCATTTGATTATAAATCCAGACATGAGGACATTATCTGTGCTGTGGGGCTCATAGAAACATGACAGACCTTCCCTCCAGTGAATTGATTGAGCTCTGACTTTCTTGGAGGCTGGCAGCATATTCACAGCAAGCAGCATGTGCAGACAGAGATGGAATGCTAACTGTGAGAACGGGAAGCCTGTTATTCAGGTTTGCTGAGTCAAAATTTCAAATAAAAAAGGATTCTGCTGAGAAAAATCGCATTTAATTAGTAGAGAATAAAATGAATGTGCTGAATAAAATCAAATCAGAACTCCTGCAGAAAGAAAATTGGATTAATCTGTCTGGGAACTGTATGAATGATTGTTATTAATAAGTATACTGAGCACTCACATAGCACTTTTTGGGCAAAGGTCAGCCCCACTGTAAGCTTACATTTTCATTGAAACTATGTTGCACTGAAGCCAATCTATTAAAATTGATTCAAAGTGGTTATTCATAATGAATACATCGCTTGCAATGCAGATTTAAATTATTGCTCTTATTTTAGTTATAGTTGTAAGGCTCATAATTGCCAGAAGGGACTATTATAATCATTCAGTTTTAACTCTTGTATAGCACAGGCAATAGAATTTCTCTCCTCTTCCCCACCTGCAATATTCCTAGAGCACATCGGTTATAAAAATATCCAATCTTGATTTAAAAATTGTCGATGATGGAAAATCCACAATGACCCTTGGTCAATTGTTACATGATTAATTACTCACTGTTAAAAATGTACAAATCTGAATTTGTTTAGCTTCAGCTTCCAGCCACTAGATCCCATTATACCTCTCTCAGCCAAACAGAAGAGCCCATTATTAAATATTTGTTCCCGCATAGGTACTTATGGACTTTCATTAAGTCACCCCATAACCTACTCTTTGTTAAATTAGGAAGTTGAGGTCCCTGAGTCTATCACTAGTATGTTTTCCACTCCTTTAATCATTCTTGTGGCTTTTCTCTGAACCCTCTCCAATTTATCAATATCCTTCCTCAATGGGCACTAGAACAGGACACGGTATTCCATTAACAGTCGTGCCAAATTGCCAGGCCCCTGGCAAGATCAGTGGGGGCCTAGCTCCATGCTCTCAGAAGGGGCAGGGTCTCAGGAAGAAGGGGCAGGGCTGGAGGCAACTAGCCCACAGCACCACCATGTGATGCTCTGGCAGCAATTGAAAGGGCCCAGGACTCCGGCTACCATTGCTGTTGCAGTAGCAGTGGTGGCATCTGGGAGCCCCAGACCTTTTTGAATCACCAAGACTTGGCGCAATTTCACCCTTTGCCCCTCAACAGTGGCCCTATGCCAGTGCCAAATACAAAGATAAAATATCCTCTCCTCTTCCTTGAGATTGCCCTGGCTACGCATCCCAGATTGTAGCCAAAAGAGCAAATGCAGTGTCACACTGGGAGCTCATGTTAAACTGATTACCCACCACAACCCCTCCTGTCCAATATTTATTTATTTATTAAGAATCAAGGCTTCCAAAGATAGAATCCTCAGTTCAGTAATGTGGCTTACATTCTTTGTTCCAGATGCTTACATTTAGTCATATTAAATGCATACGTTTTGCTTTGAATCAGTGACCTGTCTTATTTATCATTTCAATTTTTGTGTCATCTGCAAACTTTCAGTGAAGATTGTTTTCTGCCAGGTCATTGATAAAAACGTGAAATAGTGTGGGACCCCACTGGAAACAAACCTCTCAATGCTGATTCCCTGTTTATAGTTACATTTTGAGACCCATAATGTATGTCATGCTATTTTTATTTTAAAAACTAGAATGCTGTAAGACTGTCATATAGTACCAAGTCAAATGCCATACTGAAGTCTAAGTATACTATCAGTGTTCCATTTATCAACCAAACTTGTAATCTCATTTTTAAAAAGATCAAATTAGTTGGACAGGATCTATTTTCCATAAACTCACATTGATTTTGTTATTAATCAAGAACTAAAGGAGGGTAATGTAATTAAAATCCTGTATCAGCTGCTCCTTATCTTGCCTGGAATTGAGCTCAGGTAAACTGGCTTATACTTAACTCTACTGGCCATAGATTTGTGTGTGTGTCTTTTGACTTCCCACATCAATTTTCTACAAGTCCTAACTCCTGATTTATAGTATTCATTTCCTCTTTTCTCCATTTCTTATATATTTAATTTTAACAGTTGCTGTTCTTTTAACACTTTTGCTCTAAATCAGGTTGGTTTTCGAGCACAGCTTTCTCCTTTAGTTGTGGGATTGTGGCTTTGGGGACATCTAGTAAGGTGTTCTTAAATTATTCCTAATTATCATTTTTTATTAAATTCTTCATTCCAACTGATTTGGTTCAATTTTCTTCAGCTTTGTGAAACTGGCTCTGTTATAGTACCAAGAATATACACATTGGTTCTCAACCAATGACCTGGATGAGGGGATGGATTGCATCCTCACCAAGTCTGCAGTTGACACTAAGCGAGGGGGAGAGGTAGATAAGTTGGAGGGCAAGGATAGGGTCCAGAGTGACCTAGACAGATTAGAGGATTGGGCCAAAAGAAATCTGATGAGGTTCAACAAGGACAAGTGTAGAATCCTGTACTTGGGAAGGAAGAATCCCAAGCATTGTTACAGGCTGGGGACTGAGTGGCTAAGTAGCAGTTCTGCAGAAGAGGACCTGGGGATTTCAGTGGATGGGAAGCTGGATACGAGCCAATAGTGTGCCCTTGTAGCCAAGAAGGCTAATGGCAGATTAGGTTGCATTAGGAGGAGCATTGCCAGCAGATCCAGAGAAGTGATTATTCTCCTTTATTTGGCTCTGGTCAGGCCACAACTGGAGTTTTGTGTCCAGTTCTGGGCCCCTCCCCCCACTATATAAAGGACGTGAATGCATTGGAGAAGGTCCAGCAGAGGGCGACCAAAATGATTAGGGGGCTGGAGCACATGACCTATGAGGAGAGGCTGAGGGATTTGGGTTTGTTTAGTCTGAAGAAGAGAAGAGTGAGGGGGAATTTGATAGCAGCCTTCAGCTTCCTGAAGGGAGGTTCCAAAGAGGATGGAGAGAGGCTATTCTCAGTAGTGACAGATGGCAAAACAAGAAGCAATGGGCTCAAGTGACAGTGGGGGAGGTCTAGGTTGGATATTAGGAAAAACTATTTCACTAGGAGGGTGGTGAAGCCCTGGAATGGGTTACCTAGGGAGGTGGTGGAATCTCCATCCCTAGATGTTTTTAAGTCTCAGCTTGACAAAGCCTTGGCTGGGTTGATTTAGTTGGGATTGGCCCTGCTTTGGGCAGAGGGCTGGACTTGATGACCTCCTGAGGACTCTTCCAGCTCTATGATAGGATTCAGCTTGTAGGCTGCTTGCTGCCCAATCGCACACAGCTGTAGCCCAGCCTCAGCGCTATATAAGTAGTATATATTGTGTGGATGTGGCCCACAGAACAGAACTACATAATATGACCCACAATGATAAATAATTTGAGACCCATTGAACTATATAAATATATACTCAAAACCCATGTTATAGTACACATGTCCTGTGACAGCTATTTTATGTATGTTCTTCTCCAATGCCATTCCTTCTTATTTTTTAAAAGATCATTTGTTTTTCTCTTTTAATTTCCAGAGATAAGGAGAAATGGGGAAGAGAAGACTGTGTATTCAGAGGTCCTAATTTTTATAATTTTCAAACATTTAATCTTGTAATAGAGTCAAATGTCCAAACATTTGAAATGCTTTTCCATAGCAGTTCTAGTTGGTGTATTTTTGTAGTAGGTCTACACGACCCAGAATTAAGTGGGGATAATCACTATTTTTGGAGAGTAAAAATTAACTGGGGTTGCTGCTTAGCTGCAGACTTCAGTGCCACATTTTTCACTAAAAATGGGCCTATCTACAAGTTTAAACTCATGTTAGCTGTTCTTTTGATCCATACGACGTTTCTCTATAACAGCATTCTCTGCATCTTCCTTTTCGTTGTTGATATTTTGTTTTTATCATTTAAATTGAAAGCCAATAGAGTCCTATTATGCTAGGTACTTACACACAAAAGAAATCTCAGAGGGACAGTCATAGAACACACAGAATCATAGAACACTAGAACTGGAAGAGATCGAGAGGTCATTGAGTCAAGTCCCTTGCCTTCACAGCAGGACCCAGTACAATCTAGCCCATCCCTGATAGATGTCTCTTACCTGTTCTTAAATATCTCCAGTGATGGAGATTCCACAACCTCCCTAGGCAATTCATTCCAGTGTTTAACCACCCTGACAGTTAAGAACTTTCTTATAATGTCCAACCTAAACCTCCCTTGCTGCAGTTTAAGCCCATTGCTTCTTGTTCTATCCTCAGAAGCTAAAGAGAACAATTTTTCTCCTTCCTCCTTGTGACATCCTTTTAGATACCTGAAAACTGCTATCATGTCCCCTCTCAGTCTTCCCCTTTCCAAACTAAACAAGCCCAATTCTTTCAGTCTTCCTTCATAGGCCATGTTCTCTAGACCTTTAATCATTCTTGTTGCTCTTCGCTAGACCTTCTCCAATTTCTCCACATCTTTCTTGAAATGTGGTGCCCAGAACTGGACACAATACTCCAATGGAGGCCTGATCAGTGCAGAGTAGAGCGGAAGAATGACTTCTCATGTCTTGTTAATCAGTCATGTGAATCTGTATCTGCTGGGCACAAGGAACATTTGCCCTCCTCCACCCACTCACACACACGGCAAACCCAGGCATGCTGGAAGCAGACAGTCAAGGGGGACATGCCCCTTCACTTTTAAAAGGGGTTATGCCATGCGTGTCCTCCTCTTTTTAAACATGGGCATAGTAATGAGGCCAGAGGAGTCAACAGCCTGGCCAGGCCTCTAGTCAAGGCAGGGGGGCCCTACTCCTACTTGAGTGGGGACTTGAGCAGAAGGATTGGAGCTGGGGTTAGGTAGCCCTCAGTACCACCTGGAGAGTGTCGTGCCTCCACCAGGCTCCCAGAAATGCCTGGAGTACTCCCCATGGCACTCTAGCAGCAATTCAAAGGGCCTGGGGCTCTGGCCACCTCCGCAGCCATAGTACCAGGGAGCCCCCCATCCTCCCGTCAGCAGGCTTGCTTTGGGCAATCATGGAACAGCAGGGCCTGCACTTTGTGGCAGTGGACCTGAGAAGTAAAAGGGCTGAATTGGGCCCTAGCCACCCCTTGCCACAAGGGGCCTCTCATAACTCCTCCTTTCTCCACCCTCCGGCCAAGCAGGTGGGAGTCAGAGCCAGGACATAGTGAGAGCTGCTAAGGGGGTCCTGTTGCTGTGAGGAGCTCTGGAACCTCCACCTGCCTGGGGCAGGTAAGGACATAGGACAGGCACTACTCTCAAGCACCCCACTCATGGCAGGTGGGGAGAGTTCAGGGATTCCCAAACTGCTCTTACACCAGCCACTCCAGCCAGGACCACAGTTCAAGAGCCCCTGCACCCCTCCACACACACTTCTACAGAGGTTCAGACACTCCTGCAGGAGTCTGCACATAATGGCTACGTCTACACTGGCCCCTTTTCCGGAAGGGGCATGTAAATTTCACCTATCGTCGTAGGGAAATCCGCGGGGGATTTAAATATCCCCCGCGGCATTTAAATAAAAATGTCCGCCGCTTTTTTCCGGCTTTTAAAAAAGCCGGAAAAGAGCGTCTACACTGGCCCCGATCCTCCGGAAAAAGCGCCCTTTTCCGGAGGCTCTTATTCCTACTTCAAAGTAGGAATAAGAGCCTCCGGAAAAGGGCGCTTTTTCCGGAGGATCGGGGCCAGTGTAGACGCTCTTTTCCGGCTTTTTTAAAAGCCGGAAAAAAGCGGCGGACATTTTTATTTAAATGCCGCGGGGGATATTTAAATCCCCCGCGGATTTCCCTACGACGATAGGTGAAATTTACATGCCCCTTCCGGAAAAGGGGCCAGTGTAGACGTAGCCATTATGTGTAGGGCCCTTGCCTAGGGGACCTACCCAAACTGCTATTGTACCTGGGACCTCTAGAACTTAGCGTAGGAGCCTCTATAGCTTGAGCTATAAAGCCAGCTGACTCCCAACTTAGGCTGTAGAGCTCCTTTGTTCTTATCTCTTGCTTTAAGTTGTCTAACTGCCACTACATGGGACAGTGACCCACACTAGGTGTGTAGGTTAGACACGTGTCAATTGAGTAAATATGTTCCTTTAGTGATATTGTATCTCTATCAGAGATCTAACTATTTTATATGTATCTCAAGTCCTGAGAAGACTAAAATCTGGCATGTGCCATACCAGAGGGATTATAAAGAGGATTAAACACCATGCCAAACATGAGGGAGGTCAGCAAGCCCATTCCCGATTCACTTTCCGACACATTTCAATTTAAGTGAATTAGTTAAGGTTTTTAGTTTTCCTGCTTGATTACTAGAGAGTGAAGGAAGCGTTTGTGGCTAGAGAGTACTTTGTACATCTATTGCACTGCCCAAGACACAACAGGATTCTATTGGAATATTGCTCTATGGTTTTATAGAGGGATTCCTTTTTGAAGCTTTCAGGGTTTGTAACACACACACTCGATAATCCTCACAAAACCACTGTAAGGGAGGTAAGTAGGAAAGAGCAGAACACATCACTGGCTTGCTCCCTCATGGCTGGACATGGCATAGCACCTCTTTCTTCATCTAGCACTCCTAGATAACAGTTGCTTGGCTCTGTCGTAGTCTCTTCAGGATACGGCCTTCTGGCCGGGGCACTATAGAGTTTCGCCCTTTCTAGAATAAAGATGGAATCCAATACATTAAATTTAAGTGCTCAAAACTTCACCCCTTCCCAGGCTCACTCATCCACACTCATAACCCTTTCCTGGGTCATCTTCCTTCTCTTGTATAAGGCTTTGTCCAGTGGTTCCTCGTTCCCAATCAGTTGTCTTTCTCCTCCTTGTAGCCAGGAGTTTCTACACCACATTTTCCAGTGGCCAATAGGGAAGTCCACAACCCTTCTCTCTTTCCTTTAGTTTCCAGTACAGGGATATTGTAACAGCCAGCTAATGTTTGCTTCCTCAGACTCCTTGCTATATTAGCCTTCCTTCATCCTTAGGAAATCAGAGAGCAACTGCCAAGCTCTTTCCCTTATCTGGTCTTCCTCCTTTATGCTCCTTACCTTCAACTGGGCTGATATTCAGTTGAATCTGACCCAACCTCCAGATGCAACCAAATACCTTAGCCAGATAGAGTTAACCTATTTAGTAACAATGGGCAATTCTTTCCAAACACACATACACATCTGGCACACTACAGAACATTCTATTATCTTTATTTTACTGATGATGAAATGGAAACAGATGTTTTGCTTCAGGTCACAGTCTAGAACAGAGGTGAGAACAAGTCCTATCCCTTCTCTTAATTCAGCCATGGAAGTTAGCTACAAGATTAGTCCCACCCAAGCTGCCAATAGTTTTTTTTTTTTTTAAAAAGAGTCCATGGAACAGCTGTACCTCTCTCAACAAACACTTAAATGAACAATCTTTTTCTACTTAGGTATGACATACAGGGCCTGTTTTGCAAAGGACACAACCAAGTCCTGGAATGCAGAATGACTCAAACATATAAAATAGTATTTTCAGTGCCAAACAGTCAATTTGAGCATCTATAAGACAGATTTGGAAATCCTATCAAGGATACACACTTGAAAAAAAAATTGGGCTGTCCATGATAGTGGAAATCAAAGAATTTGGAAACAAATCAATTAAATTCTGCATCAATATAATTTCTTTTGTTGCCAGTTTTGTTCCTGAGCATTAACTTACTAAGGATTTTAACTCAACAAATCCAATAAAGGCCAATCATTTAAAACACAAAAACGATCCCCAAACCCTCTTCCCTTTTCCCCCACCAGCTTATTCACAATCATATTTTAACTTCTAGGGATAAATCATTCTATTCTCACTCACTGTTGGCATTCCCCATCATAATCTCTTCCATCAAAATGATTGCTTTGCAAAGAGTAATTTTTTTCCTGCCATAGGATATTCAGCAGCTGTTTTAGCCAATGAATCTAATCAACATGCTGCAGTGAGCTAAATTACTACAAATGTGAGACTGATTGAAATTAGTGAGTCCTAACATTTGATCCTAGTATGAGAAAATGAGGTTTTGCAAATTTAAACACAAAGCAATCTCAACAAGCTACAGAAGAATAATGGTCTGAGACAATTGGGTTGTGCTGTCAATGTTGGATAAATTAATAAAACAGGGGCCAGAGGCTTGTAGGGCCCTAGCTATTACAAAGGTACGCTCATTTGGTGGTAAGATGAAGCAGAGTACTCCATCAGAATGGGAAAGTGAATAAGCAGTACAAGTAATAGACAGCTTTATATGGAAATAACTGTATAAACACTCCAGTTTGTACTGATTTAACTGTTTTAGTTAAAAAGAGAGTCACACCTCTAAATGATAGTTATATTAGTCCAAAAACTGTTTGTTTAGAGCAGATCTGAGTAGCCCCTTACTCTGCCAGAAGTCTCAGTGGAGCAATTTGCAAACAAAGGCTGAGTCAACACACTTTGTGCCAGTATTACTGTGCTGGTTAGAGGTGTGGTTTTTCATTGAAATGGTTATGCCATTAAAACCTTTTGCCATCCTTTCTTGAATGTTTAGAAAGTGGCTCCCCTATAGTGGTTGCAGCTGTGAATATCAGTGAATGTAGCTTTAAATATCCATAAATGTGGTGTCAATATTATTTGCTGGATGCTGTGGGGTTTTTTTTTTTTTAATCCCTAACAAGAATGTCAGCTTAGCAGACATGGCAGCCCTTCCTTTTCCCGAGATATCATTAAGCATAAGCATTCTGAAGGTTACTCCACTGTCAGCTCAGAAGATTGACCTTGATGTCCTGTCCTTTAAAATAATCTTTAAAATCCATCATCTGCAAACTAAATTTGTCAGAAACCTAATTAGTAACAGAGAAAATGAACAAACAAGCTAGAGGGAAAGAATCTCCTGCAGGTGGCCAGAGCTTCCCTGAATAATTCCTTGTGCAATGGTCATGCTTCAGAAATTTAATTCTCCATAATTTCATTTGGAATGGGAAAAAAAACCACAAGTAAAGTGATATAGGATTTCATTTAGATTTTGACAGGCACATTCATCTAAACTTTGTCTGTAATAGCTGAAGCTACTGTACATTGCTTCCAAAACATTTAGGGCTGTGACACAAACAGCAATACAACATATGGGACCTTCTCTGAATGTATGTCCTCTATTTTTGTCCACCAAGAAGCAGCAAAAAAAAAAAAAAAAAAAAGTCTCCCTGCTGCCAAGTTGATTTTATTAATCTGATTTCTGTGGTACTTCAGGCTTGATTGCTTTCCGATTCTTGTTTATTATAAGTGGTATTAAAGTAGCTGAAATTACAGCTACTGTTCAGAAAACAAAGGGGAGACCACATGAACCTCCAGTGGGTGGCATGTTTCATTGCTTTAATTAAAAGTTGTTCTAAAAAGCCAAACACTTTGGTTGTAATTTAATGTCCCTTGAGTGCAAAAAGTGCATTTTGCCACTCAGACCATTTGGACACTTTTTTTATTTGCCCTCATAACTTTTCACAATCTATCTGGCTTATTCACACTGAGGCACCAGACTAATTAAAAGACTTGAAATTTCTTGAAACACCTATAATTTCAGCCTTGAAACTCCTTGGAACCATGATTACCACTGTGTAATACTTTAACAATCACCCATTTTAGATTAGTGCACCTGCAGATGAGCAATTCTCAGAGGCATGTAGGGGAACTAGGTTCCCCACTCCAGCTGGTTTTTCATGAAAATTGGATATCTAACTTCACTTTGTGCCTTAACTAAGTGAAAACAGTCTCCCCCTTGATTGCCCATCCCACATGAGCTGTCAGCAAGCTTACCTTGTCTGTGCTCCATGCCATGTGATACCTAGGGAAGGATTACTTTATATATGGTCATTGTGGCCAGAAACTGCTAGGTCATTCCTTCAGCGAATGATCAGCCAATAATAATAATTTGCATCTTCTCTATCAGCTCCATGTAGCCTAGACACTCTAATTGACTCTTTCTTTCCCTCTTTTTTCCCCCTCTTCTTTTTCCTTCTCTTATCCCCCCCTCCCCTATTTATTTAGAAACTAGACCTTTAATAACTCCATTCATCTAAAGAAGTGGGTTGTGCCCACAAAAGCTCATGATACCACCTACATGTTTTGTTAGTCTTTAAGGTGCTGCCAGACTATTCATTGTTTTTAAAGTTTTTCCAGCCAATAGTTTATTCTGGCAATGTATCTCTTGCAAGGGGATATTCCACTTTCACACTCTACTTCCCTCTATTACCATCCAATTGCTCCAAAGGCATAGGTCAGAGCTGTTGTTGTAAGGAGTCTCGTAGTTATCTGTTTATAATTTTAGGGCTTCCCCCCCCCCCCCCGAGATCTAGCCAAAAAGGGAAGCATCATCAAGCATGTGTGGCCTGTTATTGTCTCCAGTAAGCAGCAGTGGTTCTTGCTCACTCGCTAGTATATTATACAATTCTCTATGAGACTTAAATTTTTGCTAGAAAAATCAATACAGTATGCATCAATGGCATTTTCTCTTGTGACAGCAGTATTGTGAACACCATTCATACCACAATATTAATATGGGTGGACCATGGAAGTTGTGCGAGATCTAGATCCATATTAGACTGAAAATAGGGTGCATGTTAAACATTCTCGGTTAGAAGAAGTAAGCGTAAACAGCACTCGGTTTCCGTTTTCATACTAGCAGAATCTTGTGATTTGCTTTTGACTAGTGGAAATTTCACAGGCTCAGGTGTTCTTTGCATCTAAGCAGGAACTGAAAAATAGACTTTCTCCAAGTTTAGATCCATCCTGGAACCAAAAACCACAGGGATAAATTGATCTGGAAAGTCAAATGTGAAAACTACTAAAATTCAAAGTGTTTGGGACTGAAGTTTCCGGTTTTGGATCTATTCTGCTGTTTTTATCAGCAGCTGTATCCCTTGAAGCCAAAGTTTTGGCTAGAGAGAGTGGTATGCCTTAACACAGAGAATCCAGCCTGCTAGCCCTTCAGTTACACAGTCTCTTAGGGTGAATAGGAATGTAAATGTCCCAAGATCAAAGCTTTGTGAAAGGTCAGCCCCCAATCACCAAAACTTTCCATTACCAAAGGGAGTGAGTCACTGCTGGGCTCTGTGTTTGCCAAATCCTTCTCTGGAGGTCAGAACTGTGCAAACCTTACAATTTTCACCTGCTGAAATCTGAACAGGGAAATGAGGCACTCAGCTGATTTAATCTTCCCTCTAGTTAATCTTTCCCCTAGGACTCACAAACCCATCCCCTTAAACCACAAAATAAAAATCAGAGTCAGAACCATTCCTTCCCTTTTCAGAGGGCACCCAGGGGATGTAGCACAGCCAAAATATCTTCATTTGCTAGCAGGTACATTCCTGGTGACAGAGGGTGGGTAATTGCTTCCATAAAGTAAGCACCCTGAGGGCATGATAAAATCAGCACAAGGCCTAAATCTTGCAGTCCTTACTCAGACAAAACAAACAACTGCCTTCAAAAAGGAGTTTTGCCCCCCCAAAATTGCACAGGATTTGATGCACCGTTCCTGGAAACCTGCTATCAGTTCAGTGAGCTACTGTTTCTTTATCCCTGGAATTTTCTCATTTGATGCAACCAAAGCTAACAGTGGCCCCAGTGCTTCACGCTTTCCCATATAGGGACCCACAGCCCACAGTGTAAGGCAAGGACATGCAGTACATGGGCTTAATTCAAGTTACTTTAGGACTTCCGCAGCTTCAAATGCCATTTCCTTACTATGAGCTATTTACCTGCAAAAAGGGCACAATGTTGACCAAACCAAGTGTGTTTCTTTCAGATGATTTCATCATAAGTCTTTGCAACTATAATGCAGCTACTGTACAAAATATATGTTGGAACCATATCTGATGGTCTGAAATATTATCTGCCATCCTCCAAAAAATAATGGCTAAAAACCATATTAATTAAGAGCCCCTTTAAGGCTCTCACTCAAAGGTTCTCAAACTTTATTGCATCAGGACTTCTTTCTGACAACAATAATGACTACATGGCACCATGACTACAGGGCACGGAATAAAGCCCTTTTCCGAAGGATCTCTTATTCTTTGAAGTAGGAATAAGAGATCCTCCGGAAAAGGGCTTTATTCCGGAGGATCGCGCCAGTCTAGACGCTGTTTTTCCGGCTTTTCCCCAAGCCGGCAAAAAAAGCGGCGGACATGTTTATTTAAATCCCCCGCGGATTTCCCTATTCTGACTTACCTGCTTTGCATGACTATTCCGGAGAAGGGGCCAGTCTAGACGTAGCCTAGCTGTCTTGTGATTCAAAAGGAAGAGAATAATTACCTCAAATAATAATAATTGACAAATAATTGGACAATACAGACTAATTAAGCATATCTTAAGTAATAGAATTAATGTGCAAATTCACATATATTAGATAAATCAGATTCAATACAGTTTTGACATAAATTCTTCTACATATTTTAGAAATGTGAATCTGTCTGTCCATCTGTGAGTCTGTTTGTTCCAGAATTCCTCCTAAATAGTAAGAGCTAGAATAACCAAATTTGATGCACAGCTTCCTCTTATCATAACTTAAAGTAAGGTCAGGGTTTGATTGTACCAAGACAATGGGATGTTCCTGGAATTCGATTGTTTCTCATAAAATGGAAAGGGAGGTGTCTGGTAGAAGGGACCGTTATACTGCAGAATAACTATGGGGGGGGGGCAGTAAGGATCCAGAAATGGGGACCAGGACAGCTATAACCCCATTTGGCCAGCAGGGGGCAGGAGTGGGGAAAGGAACAGGTATCTACTATATACCTGTTCTGCAAACCTCAATTTGTGTAGCTTTTTCCGCCTCTTTTTTCAGAAGAGGCTTTTCCAACATTTGGCCCGTCTACATTGGACCAAATGTTGGACTCACCCCCTGCCTTTTTCAGAACATCCCTTTTTCCTCGTAAAACAAGGTTTACAGGGATGCCAAAAAAGCACGTCTGCTCTTCTGAAAAAAATTTCAGAAGAGCAGATGCGTTCCCCTGGATGTGGCAGAGTTTTTCTGGAATACCAGAGTGTAGACATAGCCTCAGAGAGTTTGTCTGTTTGTGTTTCTGTTTATCTGTCATGGGCAGGCATGTCTCATCTGGCCCCAAACTGTGGGGACTGCCTGAATACTGAACCCCTCAGCTACAGCCCCACCCCAGAACAATAATTTAAATGAAGAAACACAAAACTTATTGGCTAGGTCTAGACTGGCAAGTTTTCCCACAAAAGCAACTGCTTTTGCGGAAAAACTTGCCAGTTGTCTACACTGGCAGCTTGAATTTCCGCAAGAACACTGACGATCTCATGTAAGAAATCAATGCTTCTTGCGGAAATACTATGCTGCTCCTGTTCGGGCAAAAGTCCTTTTGCGCAAAAGCTTTTGTGCAAAAGGGCCAGTGTAGACAGCTCAGATTTGTTTTGTGCAAAAAAAACCCCGATCGCAAAAATGGTGATTGGGGCTTTCTTGCGCAAAACCGCGTCTAGATTGGCACGGACGCTTTTCCGCAAAAATGCTTTTGCGGAAAAGTGTCCGTGCCAATCTAGATGCTCTTTTCCGCAAATGCTTTTAACGGAAAACTTTTCTGTTAAAAGCATTTGCGGAAAATCATGCCAGTCTAGACGTAGCCATTGAGTTAAGGACCCAAGCAATGCTGGGTAAATCTTCTTCTGTTAAAATATAATGGAGCTAAATATTGTTGCTGAGAAGGTTTGAGGAAGGGATTGATCAGATAGAAATTACACTTCCTTAAGATTCGGGGTTCAAATGATTGAAGATTTATACTACCCTTGGAACAAGAAGCACATTTTCCTCTAGGTTTGTACAGCATTTGTCACATGGACAGCTATGACTGCACCATAAATAATCATTAGGGTTGGGACTGAGTTACAAGGTTTTGATCAAGACCCAGAGAGCTATTGTGATTGCTGGAGCAGAGATGTGGTGGTTTGATGCAGCGAAGGAAGGAAGGGAAGGAGATTTTTGTGAAGTTTGAAAGCTCTTACTAGAAAGTCAGCTAGCAAAATAATGTAGCTGCTCCTCTGTATCACTTTCTATAAAAGCTTTGAAAATCTGTGAGAAGTGATTGGATTAAGTGAGGTAAGATTCACTTCAGCTAAAGATAGTCCTAGAAAGTTCAGGGACTCAGCCATCCTGGTCACTTAATGCAGGGATGGGGAACCTAAGGCCTGGGGGCCAGATGCAGGGGCTCCCCCCAAGCATTTGGGAGTACATGCTGGCACTCCAGCCCACCTGCCATCTCACTATAAAGCGGGAGTGCACAAACTCTACTAACCTGTACCCCCCTAGGCTCTGGTGTGTGAAGAGAATGTAGGAAGTGTCTTTCTCCTGGTCAGTTGGGGGCCTCGTCAGTGAGGGTTTGGTTTTCCTTTTTTCCTTCTCACTTGTGTGTAGCCCCCGACTGATTTTTCGGTGGGTCAGTGGCTCCACCCCTGACTTAATGGCTGGGGGCTGCTGAGAGGAATGTGCATAGTAATGGCTCTTTGCACACCTTCTGAGAGTTTCAAAGCACATTCTCTGCAGTTGCAAGCACAAAGTGCTAGCGTGAGCACAGGCCTGGCCTTGCTTCCAATATGCCCCCTGTAATTGTGCCTCATAGCGCTGGCCAACCTTACCACTCTGTGTGTGAGCTTTGGCTCCAGCATGGATGCTCTAGAGGAAAGGGATTTCCCCTCTGCTCTGTCCGACATCTCATACACTCACAAACAGGGCCAACCACAGTTTGCCTGTCATGGCACTCCTGTTTGGTAGACACGTCTATAGATCCTGTGTTCTGCTTAGCTCAGGGACTGCTAGTACTATAGGGAGACTACCCAGCCGCAAGAAAATAAGATGGAGGCAGTGCCATGTAGGTTGCAGAGGAACTGAAGGAGGCAGGATGTATGGGGGTATCTTACCCCCTCCCCAAAGACAGCACAGCTGACCCTGTGCCCTGGTCAGCTGGGGGCCACGTCAGTGAGGGTTTGGTTTTCCTTTTTTCCTTCTCACTTGTGTGTGGCCCCCAAATGATTTTTCTGGCATCATCCCCTCCCCCCCACTCCCAGCACTGCTCTGTTCCTAAAGGACACAGTCTGGCCTTTAGTAAACATCTGCAAGAGGATGTACCTGCTAAATTGCATAAGGAATACTAAGGCATGGCAGCATGTGTTAAATAGCCTTCAACACAATGCACATCTATAATAGGCTAACATTAGAATCTATATACACTATGATATCATCTGCCTGCATCACATCCCCACTGTGACAATCCTCATCTCTCAGAAGCTAAAAAAACTGGGCCAGATCCGGAGCTGCTGTAAGTCTGGGTAGGTCCCTTGACTTCAGTGGAGCTACAGTGATTTACATCAGCTGAGGAGCTAACACTTTGTCCTTGTTTATACAAAATGTCCTCAAGTCCAGCAGCTTAACACAGGTAAACTTTTCAATGACTAATAACCATTTTTAAAATATGGGTTTTTTATATCCAGATTTATTGACATTTCTGTCTGAGGGAAAAATTCTTAGGTTCAGAAAAGCTTTTGTAAAGCACCTCTCTGCAAGTAATCTGCAGGATCTGCAGTAATCTTACAGGAAAGCCGTAGAACTGATGGAAAAACAAACCTGCCCAAAAAAAGGCTTAACAATGACATTTTTATTGTGTGTGTAAACATTTAGACATGGGATTGTACCTTTCTGAAAGGAGCTAAAATATTAAACAGCCTAAACCCCCACTACTGAATTATACATAAAGAAAGCTGACCCAGAGTTACACTATGTCTATCAAACTCAAGAGCTTCCCAGCACACAGTCATGGTTTGTCAGGCTTGATAGGCAAGTGGTTAAATACAATGTCAGACTGTATTGTTATCCAGTGCAGCTCATGGATCACGAATTAGTAGATTAGTAACATTGTCAAATCCAGCAAAATATTGGCAATGATTTGAATAATTTTCCATCATTTAGATTCCTGATTTTTTTTATGTTAAGTTTCCTTGGCAGTGAATGAAAAACCAACCACGTATGAAAATACTGCTTTTGTTTTTATGATTTGGCATGTGCAGAGCAATAATATATGGCTTATTCATGGCTGAAAAATACTAAGTGCTTTGGCTCTCCACACCTCCTGGATTGGTAGTGAACCCCTTGGAGTCAGTGGTCTCCAGCAGGCCTTCCTTCCTCTTCCCACCTGGTCCCGCACTACCTGACCAAATGTATTTCTGACACCAGCCACCACAAGGGAGGGCAGCAGCCACAGCTGGAGTAGTGGTAGCAGCACCAGGCCCTCTTTCTGGCTCCTTTACAGTGCGGGATAACATCAAAACTCTTTTCTCCTACTGGTGCACATTACTACTTGCTCTTCTGCTTCCTGTCTCTTCCAGCCTACAGCGCCCAATCATATATCTTACTAATCTCATCTCCCTCTTACATCCTTTTCCAGATTGTAACCAATGGACTAGTTTGCCTTTGTTATATTTACTGTGATTCTGTTCCTGCTTCATTATTATATTCTGCTTTGCATTAGATTCAGCAGTAATGCAAGTAACCTACAGACTTGTATCCTGTATAACATTAGCTTCGGCCAGTTAGTATAAATCTTGAGGCCTGTAATATCTAAACAAATAAGTTTTGTACAGACTGACAACCCAATGAAAAACCCCAAGTTATTGGGGAGTGGAAAAGAGAGGTTAAGTGCAACTGTAGATGTAATGTATCCGATACAGACACCATTCTGTATGTACTACAGGAAGAGGAATAAGTAATCGTCATCATGCCTAGTGAGGTTCACTAAGTAAAAGACAGGTTTATCACTCCCATGGCACATCAGGTCATATTGCATCACCACTTTTTAAGTCAAACTGAAATAATGATTATTATATTATAACCTTTGGTTAAGACTTTGATTAGTCTGTAATTAGATATCACTGAATTAGGCCAGATATGATGTCTGAGTAGAAATTAATAAAATTGACTAAAACACCATTATAACTGAAGTGCATTTTTGAATGCGGATAAAACAGCGAGGCATTTAAAGAAACCTCTGTGGAAAATTAAGTAATTCAAGGTGTTCAGTACATCCAATAACCTTGCCATGCAGGATACAGGGTTACATAATTTAGCAGTTGTGCTGCCTTACACTCTGGTTTTTAACAGTCATTTGATCCCAAGTACCTTGTCTCGTGTTTGAAAATTTCACAGTTCAGTGCAAAATAAATTGATTTTTTTACTAGGTCAGCTGTGGTGACAACCATTGATTTAAGAAGCTTATCACAACATAAGACTAAATGCTATTTCTAAGCTCCAGCTCTTTAAAGAGTTCCCAGAAGAGAGACCACAGCAATACAAACCGACTCTTCCTGACATATATATAAAAGAGATCTGAATTCTGGGAGCATAATAGAACAAGAAGATTAGTTTGTGTTATTTGGTAGCATTTTTATGGAACACCAAATGTTATTTACTTCCTAATCTGCCCACAAAATACAAAGAATTGCTGCTCCGAGCTCTTTCAATGATAATATGAATGACTCACTTTAGTTACATATGCCCTCAAGTAACCTAAAGATATATTTTAAACCATTTAAACACATTTAAAATAGATCATTCTCTTCTCCTTAAGGATGCCTACATTGTTTGCAGGGAGCTATATTACACTGTACAATTCTACACCTTCTACACAATACGTGTTAAAGCACATATTTAGCCAAGTCCAAAGCATGAACTATCAGTATTATCTGGCATTATTAAAAGTATCCCTACTAATGTTTCACTTCTATCATCCCCCGTTGGGTTATTTGTTCGTTTTCATTTTAAGTCTTCTTCCAGGCTGTCCCTTATTTTAGAACAGCTTCCAATTAATACACCCAGTCCTAACTTCACTGATTCAAAAAGACCCATTTGTTCCATGATGCATTTTGATTATGCTTAAAGATGGACCAAAACCAAATCCTCAGATACTTATGTTCAGCTCTTTCCTTTGTAGGGGGCTAAACCAAAATCGTAACCAAACTCCCCCAGATGTTGGAAGAGTCTGGATGTGAATCAGAATACAAACTCTGGCTCTGACCTCTTTTAATTATAAGGACTGTCTATGTGACAGAGTGGTCTCGGTCCCAAGGTCTCCTGCTGGAGGTTTTATGGCTTTGTCACCCTGCCCCAGAAAAGAGCAGTAGAGAAGTCCTTCAGGCTCCCTGAAGAAGCCAATAGGGGCCCAGCAAGCTAGTATAAAGAAAGCTGCTGGGTCAGAGCCAGTTCACTTCTCGTTGGAGCTGTATGAGTGTAGTTGGCTGGCAAAGCCCCAAACAGGGTGGTACATCCAGGAGCTAATGAGAGGGAGCCCTGTATTGGTGCTGGGACTCTATTTGGAAAAAACCCTGAGGTAAAGGAAAAGATGCTGCAGGGCATTATTGCAGCAGTGGAACTTAAATGAACGAAGACAACAGAGAGTTGCTATCTACAGGGTCCCTGGGTCAGGACTCAGAGTAGCGGGTGGGCCTGGGTTGCCTCAAAACCCCTTAGCCACTAGGGGGAAGTGGCCTAGCTACTGAGTCACCCCAAAGGAGGAACTGAAGCATAATGGCCCAGCTAGAGAGCTGTAGTAAGGAAGCCCCGAGGGAACAAGGACATTATCTCCAAAGCATCCCCGGGATGCTGCTGTATCCCGAAGCAGGAAGAAGCAGAGAGGAAGTACAGACATATGCAGCCAGCCAAAGGGTGCACTCATGACACAAGAGTGTCACACTCCACCAGCACATTTTGCATTACATTGTTCTGTGCTATGACTCAAGGTGGCTAGGCCTATGGGGCAAGGTCTCTGCACAGTGCTGCCTGTGCTTACTGCACAATAGACATAATGACTGAGCGAATGTGGTTCTTCTCTGGAAAGAAACCCTATAAAAATAACACTCTGGAGCTCAATAGCTGTTTTTCATTGACTTCAGATCAAGTTAATTCCCTTTACAAGTGAAGGTGTGGGTTTTTCCTCACTGTCTAAATCATAGACTCACTATGGACTCTCGTCGAACTGAGCTCATTTCTGTCTTGCCCAATATCACCAGTAATATAGGTTCTGCAACCTACATTCTGTCCTAAGTCACACCTGTCCACAATGGAGTAATTATGTCCAAAATGTTGCCGGGGAGAGGAGGAGAGACATGCCCCCACCATAAAATCACCCCTGCCACAGCAGCCAAAAGAAAAAGTTCTAACAAGTGATTTTGCCCATCTTTTTAAACAAAAACTAGGACATATCTCCATCTCAAAGTGTTTACTTTGCTCTTCTCCTGCCTGTCTTCCTCTGGTGTGGTCTTTGGTTGTTCCTGTCCTATGTGGTAGCAAGCTCTGGGTGCTAAGGTGAGTTTTAACTCTCCTGCTCAAATACTTACTGTCTCCTCTCCTCTACAGATTTGTCTCTGTGTGAAAACTTCTCAGACTCACCTGTTTCACACAAATTCCCCAATGTGTCCTCCTCCCTCTCATCCAAGTCACCTCTCTCTCCTCTTGCTTCTGAGACTTTTGTCCCCAAAATCCCATCTAGTCTCTCTTCCCAGATCCCCCTCACACTTGCCCATTTCCTCAACTCACCTTAATTTCTTTCACCCCACCACTAACCCTTCTCTATATCCTGACATCATCTTCTTCCTTTCCCAGTTCCACTGAGAGCTGTCCCTTAGACTGTGTCACCCCCTAATGGCTGGCACTTCGCCTCCATCTCCTGGTTAGGATTAGAAATTTCTTAATACCAGGCACTACAGGCTCTCCCTGCCTCCTCCCAGTCACTTGTTTTCCCCTGCTTCTGCTCCTCTGACCCTTTCCTGCCCTCTAGGGAGCTGGATTGGAACTGCCTGCCTGCCTACAAGATGCAGGTTGTAGGTGGACCTGGCTGAGAAGGGTGGCTCAGGTCAGTGACATGATGCCCAGCTCCAGCCTCGGGGCAAGGCTGCCAGGGAGTGGGGCATGGGCTGGTGGTGTTGCATTTGCAGGCAGCATCCTCCACCTCATTCCAGCATTCCTGCAGGTGGTAATCAGATTTTTGGTGTCCAGCCAGGACTTCTGACTGGACATCCTACATGTCCCCCTAGACTTTCCAGTAGAAAACCAAGCACCTGGCAACCTTACTCCTGGTGCCTATCCCCTCATAATTGCCCCTTAGTGCCTGTGTCATACCCTTGGGCTGTGTCTACACTGGCATGAATTTCCGGAACTGCTTAAAACGGAATACTATTCCGTTTTAAGTTTTTCTGGAAAAGGAGCATCTACATTGGCAGGCTGCTTTTCCGGAAAAGCCATTTTTCCGGAAAAGCATCTGTGGCCAATGTAGACACGCTTTTCCAGAAAAGAGCCCTGATCGTCATTTTCGTGATCGGGGCTTTTTTCCGGAAAAGACTACTGGGCTGTCTACACTGGCCCTTTTCCAGAACAGTGTTCCGGAATAAGGACTTATGCCCGAGCGGGAGCAGAATAGTTTTTCCGGAATAGCGGCTGATTTTGTACAGTAGAGCGTCATTGCTTTTCCGGAAATTCAAGGGCCAGTGTAGACAGCTAGCAGCTTATTCCGGAAAAGCGGCTGATTTTCCGGAATAAGTGGCCCAGTGTAGACACAGCCTTGGTGCCTGCCTCCCCAGTGGTGTCTCCTAGAACCATTTTGTCTCCTAATTAATGCCTCCCCCCAAAGGTGTCACCAGTGTCTATGCCATACTAGAGGGCTGTGTCTACACTGGCATGAATTTCCGGAAATGCTTAAAACGGAATACTATTCCATTTTCAGTTTTTCCGGAAAAGGAGCATCTACATTGGCAGGCTGCTTTTCCGGAAAATCCCTTTTTCCGGAAAAGCGTCTGTGGCCAATGTAGACACGCTTTTCCGGAAAAGAGACCCGATCGCCATTTTCGCGATCAGGGTTTTTTTCCGGAAAAGACTTCTGGGCTGTCTACACTGGCCCTTTTCCGGAACAGTGTTCCGGAATAAGGACTTATGCCCAAGCGGGAGCAGAATAGTTTTTCCGGAATAGCGGCTGATTTTGTACAGTAGAGCATCGTTGCTTTTCCGGAAATTCAAGGGCCAGTGTAGACAGCTCGCAGCTTATTCCGGAAAAGCGACTGATTTTCCGGAATAAGTGGCCCAGTGTAGACACAGCCGAGATGTTTCTCAATGCCCATGTTACCTCCTAGTGCCCATTCCAGCTGTGCTCCCCAGCTTTCCCTTCCAGCTCTTCCATAACTGTCCCCTGAAGGAACTACAGTTGCTGCACATCCACATCCCTCCAGCTCTACAGTGGCAGAGGCCAATTGTAACAGTCTCCTTCTGCTAGAGCTATTAACAGCTAAACATGTGATCAGCAGCCTGCAGGAGTAGAAGAGAGGAGAGAAATAGGATGCCAAGCCCAGCTGCAGTAAGACACCTCAATCCCTTTCCATCCCTCCTCTTCAGTCTGCCAAAAGTTGTAGGAAGGCCTTAACTGTTCTTTCTCCCTCTCCCCATATGAAAGCTGGGGAGGGAGATGTCTTCCAAGCCTCCCTTATTACACCCACGTCTGTGCAACTTCATTATCTCCAACGGAGTTACATAGGTGTAAACTTTGCTGATAATGCATCACAGAGAATGCATTTTAATACAGCCAGATGTAGTTATATATCTAGGAACAAGGAGTGCAGACCACAGCTACAGAGTGGGGGACTCTTGATGGGAAATCAGTGACTCTGAAAAGAATTTAGCAAGTCATTGTAGATAAATATCTCAGTATAATCTCCCAGGGTATGTCTACACTACAGCACTAATTCGAACTAACTTAGTTCGACTTAGTTAATTCGAACTAAGCTAATTCGAACTAACGGATCCAGACTAAAAAACTAGTTCGAATTAGCGTTTTGCTAATTCGAACTAGCATGTCCACATTAAGTGGACCCTGAACCGGGGTTAAGGATAGCCAGAAAAGTGCCGGCAGGGCATCAGATGAGGACTTAGAGCGTGGAGCTGCTGCCTCAGGCTAGCCGAGGGCTGTGCTTAAAGGGACCCGACTCCCACCCCGGACAGACAGTTCTCAGGGGTGCCCCACTTGCAAAGCAGTCCTGGCTTGGATTGCCCGGAGTACCCACACTGGGCACATCACAGCACTCGGCCATCAGACCGGCTGCACTTGCCGCAGGCTGCCATCTGGGGAGAGGGGACAATTGGGGGGCTGCAGGAGAGCTTCCACCCCCAGAAGCCCACAGAGCCAGCCCAGTCCTCCCCATCGGGGGCTCGTACCCCATTCCTCCCTCACCTCCTTCCACTTACCCCTCCCTAGCCCCCCTTCCTGATGTACTAAATAAAGAAAACGTGTGGTCAAAAATAGAATCTCTCTTTATTGAACAAAACTCGGGGAGACTGGGAAAAGGAGGTGGGAGAGGGGAGGGCAACTACAATGATAAGAGGTTTGGAACAGGTCCCATATGAAGAGAGGTTAAAGAGACTGGGACTTTTCAGTTTAGAAAAGAGGAGACTGAGGGGGGATAGGATAGAGGTCTATAAAAGCATGAGTGGGGTGGAGAGGGTGCATCAAGAAAAGTTCTTCATTAGTTCCCATAACAGAAGGACTAGAGGACACCAAAGGAAAGGAGTGGGTAGCAGGCTTCAAACTAGTAACAGAAAGTTGTTCTTCACAAAGCAAAGAGTCAACCTGTGGAACTCCTTGCTGCAGGAGGCTGTGAAGGCTAGAACTAGAACAGAGTTTAAAGAGAAGTGAGATAAAGTGATGGAGGTTGGGTCCATGGAGTGGTATTAGCCAGGGGGTAGGAGTGGTGTCCCTGCCCAAAGTTTGTGGAAGGCTGGAGAGGGATGGCACGAGACAAATGGCTTGGTCACTGTCTTCAGTCCATCCCCTCCAGGGTCCCTAGGGTTGGCCGCTGTTGGCAGACAGGCTACTGGGCTAGATGGACCTTTGGTCTGACCCAGTACAGCCATTGTAAGCTCAGGGCTCAGGGTCGGGGGTCTCAGTGGACCACCTTGATTTTCATGCGCACCTGTTCCTGGGTGGCCAGGCTGGCAGCTCTCCTGCCCTAGACGGCCACTTTCCTGTGCCTAGTGCGGAGGTCATGGACGAGGTCCACGATGTCCACACTAGACCAGGCGAGTGCCCGCCTCTTGCGGACCCGGGCAAGCTCCCGGGAGCCGCCAGCCTGGTCCCGAGAAGAGGGGGAGGGCTGGGGGGCATTGGGTGGCTGGCTTGAGCCGTGCCAGGTGCAGGGTCTGCTGGCTGGGTGCTGGCAGGCTTGCACCTGGCACGGGCATCGTAGCCAGCCCGTGCCCCTTTAAGGAGTCCGGGGCCGGGAGGGGGGCAATAGAGTTTCCCTGGTGTTGGCCAGAGTGGCCACCAGGGAAAGCTGGGGAAGGCTAGCCTCCCACTAGTTCGAATTAAGGGGCCACATACCCCTTAATTCGAACTAGTAAGTTCGAACTAAGCTTAGTCCTTGTAGAATGAGGTTTACCTAGTTCAAACTAAGTGCTCCGCTAGTTTGAATTAAGTTCGAACTAGCGGAGCGCTATTGTAGCGCCTATCAAAGTTAATTCGAACTAACATCCGTTAGTTCGAATTAACTTTGTAGTGTAGACATACCCCCAGTGCTGTGATATAAGAAAAAGGGCTAATGCAGTCCTTGGGAAGTAGTGAGTAGGAGCAGGGTGGTGATTTTATCTCTGTGCATGGAATTGTGAATCTGATACTAAAATAGTGCTTGCCATTGTGATGACCACATTAAAAAAAAATTATGACAAATTAGAGAGGGTGGAAAAGCCACACAAATAACTTCAGGGTTGGAGAAAATGCCATATAATGAAAGCTTAAAAGACCTTAATGTGTTGAGTTTTTCAAAGGAAAGATGGAGAGGTGACTTGATTACAGTATTTAAGTACCACCGTGGGGGTAAAAGTCCTGACTACAAAAGGGCTCTTTAACATAGAGGAGAAAGCCATAACAAGAAAGTGCTACATAGTTTTCCCTTTTTTTTATAACAAGAACTGATGATCAGAAATGAAGCTGCTCAAATTCAAATTAGGAACGTGGCATAAATTTTGTAATGTTGAGATGGTTAATCACTGAAACAAACTAGCATCTTTGGCTGTTTTACAGTCAAGACTGAATACCTTTCTGGACGTTCATTTTTACCCAAACACAAGTTACGGGGCTCAATACAGGGTAATTGGGTGAAGTGTTATGGCTTGTGATGTACAGGAGATCAGACTAGATGATCTAATTGTCTGTTTTGGTTTTAAACTCTATGAATCTATAGGGGAATAGAATCCAGATCTCTCTCTCTCAAATGCGTTGATTCTGCAAGGTTAACAGGAGTAAAAGAAACAAAATCTTTTTTCTTTCTTTCATTGAGATCAGCCAATATGATCCTGAATACACACACGGAATACACGCAAGGTTGACATGAGTAAGTCGGTGCACTTTCTATAACCCTTTGTAGTGTATAATAAGACTTTAACAACATCTTTCCAATTACTTCCATTTTTTTCTTCTAATTAATCCAGTAAACATTTCCTCTTTTGGATAACACAGCTAAACTAAACAAAAACATACTCAATCATTTTCAGGACCCCTCTTCCCTTCAAAAGACAGCCGAAGACAAATACATCAATGCAGAGAGTAGTAGTAAAGGGTATGTTTTTAATAGGATTTTAATATACAGCTTAAATGTATATTTATTCTTCTAGTCAGTGCATTACAGTAATAAATATGAGAGATCATTTATGAATCAACAGTGTTAAATATTAGTTACATGAAGTGATAAATCCTGGTCTTTTTAGGAATTCACCAAAACCCATTGAAGTCAATGAAAGTCTTTCCATTGACTTCAATAGGCTTTGAGAATCAGTCCCTTAATCTTGTTAAAATTCATTTGATATTCAACAAACTTTCTATGCAACATTATGCCATAGCTATAATTTGTTATCATCGTTATGCAAAAGTTCAGGACCAAACCTGCTCCTAATGAACTCTTAACGGTAAAACTTCCTTAGACATGAGAGAGAGCAGAATTGGGCTGTACATTTTTACTTGGGCTTATACAAATATTGACAAAAGACTAAAATACAATATTCAAAAAACTAAAGTGGTTCCCATGAAGCTTACAGGAAAATACAGCACTAAATCAATGAAGTGAAAAGGCTTTTTTCTCCCCAAAAATAAAGCCATTCTTGATAGATGTGGTAAACATTAAACAAAAAGACAAACGAACTGGCACAGTTTAACAACCTCTTTTCTAAGTGTGCTTTATAATAATGCTCTTCAAATACGGCTGTTTTTCCAGAACATACTGACAAAAAACCTCATTTAACATCACTGTTTTACAGTGACAAGTTTTATTGCATTGCCAACTGTGAGTTTAAAGAAAAAGCTCTAGCAAGGAACCCAAATCACCACCACCACTTTTTTTGTGTTTGTGTGTTATCATCCAACAGCACTTTCACGCACTGGTGAATATGCACTAGTTTAAAAAAAATATAATTAAAGAAAAGTGATTTGTTTTGTTTCAAAAATAATATAAAGAACCATTTCAGAATCAGGTTCAATGATGAGAGATATGTTTATCATGAAAGATGGAGCCCAGCCATGCAAACATTCTTGAGAGCAATCTCAATTACATAACTGGGCCTGCTCATGTGAGCAGTAATTTACATGTGTGATTACGGATTGGCAGGATCAAGCTCTTAGCTTTGCCCCGCCCAAACGTTTTCACAATTGTCCTAAGCTAAAAAAGCATAGATTATAGTACTAATATATACAAAAATCAGCTGTTCTCTTATAGCTTTAACCTATTATTGCTAGACCAAAAGTAAAAATTTATAATAATTTATAGAGGATAAAACTGAGATGCAGCTTCAGATGACTGAATTTCCACCTGAGCCATTTTAAACTGGGTACATTGGAGCCATTTGCGGAGTACGGATGAGCTGTTGTTCATTTGTCCTGAACCCTGTAATCTCCTTAGGCTCTGGTGGTTCACGTTATTCTGAATGGCTTGAAGGCGTAGTTGGAGTCCAGCAGATAAATGCTATAAAAAACAGCAGAAAGTTGCGTTTCTCTCTTTTATTCAATACATACATTACACTAGGATTATGTAAGACTTTTTCCCCAGGCACTAATTTTGGGAGGAAGGATTTCTCTGCATATTCCCTCCCTCTCCTCCCCAGGTATCATTCTACCTCATCTCCAACTACTGACAAAGATGTTGCTGCAAAGGGCATGGATTTCAGGCCACCATCCCCAAAATCACTTATGTTCTCAACAGCAACTTCATAGTGGAGCTTTGTGCACAGCCTTTGTTCCCATCCACTCTTGACTGACAGGACTCCTTAGTATGCCTCAGACTCATTTTTGTCACAAACAGAGCCACTTAGAACTTCTATCAGATGACCAGCAGACCACAACAGGTCTACCTCAGGTGCTGTAGAACTGAAAGCCACTCCCTGAATCACAGGTTCTCAACCTGTGGATCAATGTCAGGGGGCATGGTTAAAAAGTTCCCATCTAGATGGAAATTATAGATGAGGCAGTGTCTCCGTATTGAAATGAGAACTACTGTCCTAAATGATGCCTTTGCCCACTCAAATTTGGCATATTCAGTGCTGAGCCATGGCATGTGCCCAAATACCAAGCAGTCTGCATGTTATAACGAGATGTATGTTGAATAAAAGTTTTTATCATGCACTGTCAGACAGTTGGGAGCCTGAGGCCAATAGCTTTATTTCTAGAGTACATTCAGACAAAGCACAGAATAGAAATAACAATAACCATAAAAGAACAAGAAAAAATAATTTACCTTTAGGTTTGACTGTATCATTGGCAGCCACATGGGTATTAGCTGTACGAGGAGACAACAAATGTTTTGTTAGTATACTATATGAACCTATAAATCTGTTCCAGTTACAGTGAGTCAGAGCAGGGTATGTCTAACTCATTTAGCCATTTGAAGCGATAGTGACATATGCTGAAAGACTCATCCATAAATATGGAAATGTCTTTATAAAAGATGGGCATGCTGGACACATGGCACTCCAAGGTTAAGAAGCCAGCTTTGATCTTTTGTATCCCATTTTACAATAAGAAGCAATTACAGGTACTATTTTGCAGCAATGTCAATAGTTTAAAATAAAAATCCATTAAAAGGAATTCTTCGTTATATTTCCCTGGAGGATTTTTCTGAACAGTATTGGAATGAGTGCATTCTAGGCACTGCACAACATGGTGCATACTGCTGCATATATTTAAGAGTGAAAAGGATTGAGACAGATGTTTTTGTGATGATGCAAAACATCTTATTTTATGATCCCTGTCCACTGTGTAACAGGTCAATAATCACAGGGATCTGTGCTATACGTACACATCTACTTTAAGCCCAAGAAACTCTTTCACCATATAGCACACAGAGCAGACAGTGAGCTGGATAGCTTAATGTTTCTGCACAGTTCTTGCTGCAGCCCTCTACGAGAGGGCTCGGTGAACCCATGTAGCGGTGGATCTTCCAGCCTCTTCCTAGCGTTGCCCATGTCCTAATCACTTACTGATCTCTGTGTGTTGGCCTAAAAGAAGCCCTTCCTGCTAGAAGGAGCACTCCCTAGAGCTAGCAGTCTCACTCATCAGGATGAAAATGTACCTCTTAGGCTCTGACCTGTGCCTAAATTTATTTTCTCCGGGATAGTGCATCATCAATCTGCACTCAATTCCCATTGACTTCCCTGGGAACTCAATTCACAGAGCAATTGCAGGATCAGGGCTTCATGCTGTCATACTCCAGACACTGACAAGTAGGAGAGGCAAGGAGGGCTCTGGGAATCCATAATTCGAGAGCTGATATTTATTTCTGGCTATATCTCTTAGCAGAACTCTTATTTGTGAGTAACTTTACATGACAGGTCTACAGAAGTCATTTCTATCCATCCTCTCCAATATTAATTTAACCACTGGGAAAATTGTTCTGAAATGCTTCTCCAAATGGCATCAGAATTTGCAATTTACCAATTATGCTACTGAGAGCTGCAAGTTAAACCTAATCAGTATTGACAGCATTAGATAAAGCACCATTCCCCCGGTTCAAAGAATGCTAATTGTTTGTCTGGCTGCATAACATACATTTCAGTGCTGTTTTGCTAGTGGATCATATGCAGAGCTGTCAGTACTGATTACTTGGTCAAACAAATAAAAAAAACTATATTCAATCCTTAGGTTCTGTTGGCAGCTGGATGCCAAAACAGATGGAACCCAGCCAGTGGCAGAAAATAGGGGGAACATTAGCTCTTTAATTTCCTTCTCTGGGATCTTGCAGAAGCTCCTTCACTGGAGCTCTGATGACTCAGGTCTATAAGGAGCTACTGAGAGGCAGAAGGAAGACAGCTAAAAGAGCCCATGCATTTCATGGCATTCTCTCTTAGTAACCTCACAGACTTACCCCTGGAAATCTGATCAAGTGTTCATGCTGCTCCTATGGAGCTAGCTAGTGGCCACATCAATGGCTGCATGTTTCCTACCAAAGGGGAGGGAAGGTGATTGGGAAGCTGTGCAGAAACACAGGGTTTCTTATTTATTCTAAGATCCGCACAAGGTTTAGGAGGACTGAGCCCTCTGTTTTAGCATGGGAAGGAGGGTTTTAGAGCACAGCAAATCCTCCCCCCTGCACTCTCCTCACCTAGCTGGATGGAGGATGAAAACACTGCATTGGAACAGTTGGACTTTTTTTTCTTTCCATCTCCCAGGGAGAATATGGTCCCAAAATCAAGCCAAAAAGTGCTATCGGCAATCAACTTAATTAATGAAGATGGTGAGTATCTAGGTTTTAACAGCAACCACTATGCTAAGAAAGGGTGGTGTTGGTGGTGGTTTTTTGATTTGCACCATACAGAAAGCTCAGGGAAAGGAGATTAAGAAATAGAAACTGAATAATTTTTTTATTCATTTTACTCATTCATCCTGACTGTTTTTAGTGATAACTTATTTTTGTTTGAAAGGCTTATATCTATGCAAAGGAAAGGGGCTTTGTAACATACAATAAAACCTGTTCCCGTGCTTAATTACCAACAAGATCAAGACAATATACAATTTTCTAAATTTTCTGAAACACAATTAAAAACAACAATCAACCAACAATCAGAGCTGTTATCTTTGCAGGCTCTTCATGTAAATTAAGGCCATGAGCATTCAGGTCTTCTTTTCAACCTTTGAAAATAGGACAGTTTCAAAGCTGATTTGAGGTAAATTTTGTGTTTGTAAATAAATGGTTTTCAATCATTTTTCATTAGTGGACCTCTGTAAAATTTCAAAGGGAGGTATGGTCCCCTTTGGAAATCTTAGATATAGTCTGTGGATCACAGCTTGAAAACCACTGTTATAAATTATGGAGGTAACATATGGCACCACAGTTAAAGATGAGCTCCTCACTTAAAGCATGGATTTAATCACTTCACAATGTTTAAAAAATACAGCATATCCTCCCCACCATTATATAATTTAGTATTAAATCTCTACTTTCAAGGTAACACAATGAAAACTACTGTGTTTTTAAAAATCAATTAAAACTAATCTGAAGCTATAAACTGTAAAACACTTACATTACAAATGTGCGGTTATTGCCTGGTGTCTCTGCAGATCAGGGTTAAGGTTGTTTGTATGCCCTACCTGTGTATTCCTTTTAAGCTTATCTCACATTTCCTAGATTTATAATGCTTGTTTCACCAATAAGTATAACATCCGTAAGGGTGCGTCTACACAGCAAAGTTATTTCGAAATAAGTATGCGAGCATCTACACAGCAATTCCGTTAGTTTGAAATGATTTCGAAATAATGGATGTCTTATTCCGACTTATGTAAACCTCATTCTATGAAGAATAGCGCCTATTCCGAAATAGCTATTTTGAAATAAGGTGTGTGTAGATGTTCCACTTCTGCTATTTCGAAACAGCCCCTCATCAGGGCCATTCTAAGTTATTCCTCCTGGGGCTGCAAATCGAGATAGCATATCTACAATTAGGGAACCCTGCCTTGGACTAACTTAGAGGCTTCCCTGCAGTGTAGACGTGCTATTTCAAAATGAGCTATTTTGGAATAACAATTCCGAAATAGCTTATTCCGAAATAACTGCAGTTTAGACATCGCCTAACTGTGTCTTATTCTAAATTACAGACTCATACTCTCAATCTTAATTCTATTGTAACGTTGCTTTAGTTTGGACATTTACTGCAGAATTTGTGCCAGGTATGTCTCTCCTTTGAGTGGAAAGGCAGCTTTCGAATCCACCCTGGGCTCCATAGGATCCACCCTGTTTCATATAGGTGCTGAATTAGTGCACCTCCTGGGAATTCTGTCCATGCCCCATCCTGGCATAGCCTTGCCCACTTTTAGGTACCTGCCCCACAGAGCTCAGGTACAGAGCTCTTTGCCGTATTATAAATCTGAATTTTAAACATTTACTAACAGAACTTGCATCTTTTCAATCCAATCTTCCTCATGCTCAGTCATCTGCTACAAAGTGAAATGCTATCTCATTCAAATGTCACCCCCTTTGAGAGGGTCAAAATAGTCCATTTACTGAAGGGAACTACATGACATGAGGCACTGAGAGAGAGTGTCTAAAATCTTTTCAGAAATTTCAGTCTCTGAGCAAGAGATTGTTCATGTAGGGAATGTTAAAGTAGCTCTCCACAACAGTATAATTCCATCAGCTGTTACAAGGAGACATGCTAACAGGGGGGTTGCTTTTCAGAGTTCGCTACTGTGTTGTTGCTGGATACTAAGCCTTGGTCTACACTACAATAACTCCCCTTATTTTGAAATAACAAGCGGAACATCCACACTACCAACCCCGTTATTTCAGAATAATGGTCTGGTTATTTCGAAATAATAACTCCTGCTTTCTATGAGGAGTAATGCTTATTTTGAAATTAGCAATTCACTGCTGCTATTTCAAAATAACTACTCTCCAGAGTCATTCATAGCAATTACTCCTCAGTGCTTCCTGGGGCTGTAAGTCAAGAAAGTACATCCACATTAGGGGAGTCTGCCTTGGTCTGATTTCGAGGCTTCCCTGTAGTGTGGACACACTATTTCAAAATAGTTATTTTGGGAGTTATTTCAAAGTATTTTCCTAGTGTGGACATGTTCTCAGGGTATGACTACACTGCAGTGTAAGCCTGCACTTGAGCCTGGGCTCAAGCCTAACCCCTTTTGCACCTACACTGTAATTGTGCTTAACTCAGTATTCAGACTTAGAATCCGCAGGGCTGGGAGGTCCAAATCTGGGTTTAGCCAGGACTCAGGGTCCAAGCCCTATTGCTTTGCAGTGTAGATGCAGCCACACTTGATTCAGGTCCTGGGAGTTGGCCAAATGTATCCCACAATTCCATGGGACAACATGCATTGTCCTACATATCCCACCAATTCGCAATCCACTCTATTGACAATAGAAGACATGCCCCCTTTGCAAATGGCAGCAGCTCAGTGTTAACCCACAGAGCCTACTGAGTTTGCAGCCGAGAGTAAACTAATCAAGTCTTTCACAAAGCAAGTTGCTTCCTAGTAACATGCAGGATGTGCAGAAAAATTTTCCCATGGTGCACCACAGTCCTAGACAGAGGCAATTATTTCAAAGTTTTTCTGGGGCCCAGGGCCAGAGCAAGTGCAAGTTCCACGAGGCGTACAGATAGTTTGGAATAACTACATAGTTCGAACTACCTAGCCCGTGCCGCGTGTAGCCGCACGGCACGGGGTTCGAACAAGCCGGCTTTTAAAAATGGCGGAGCCGGCTTTATGCTAATGAAGCCCGGGAAATTCAAATCCCGGGCTTCATTAGCAAGTGCGGTATGCATACATTACCCCCCTAGTTCGAACTAGCGGGGTAGTGTAGACATACCCTCAGGGATTTGGTCTGTGCTTTTGTGTTAGAAATTTTATTTTTTTTATGTTGTAAAGAGCTATATTCCTGCACTGACCTTTAACCTCAGTCCCTTCTAGTTTGCCCATCTAGGAAGTCTTTTGGGAAAAGGGTCCCTATGAATCCTTAAAGAAGTATTAACAACATGTGTTTCACCTACTTTGACAAAGATAGTGGAATTGCATTCTTGTAAAGCCTCCATTAAACTAATCACATGCAGGCACACCATTTCCACCATCTGAAAGAAAAAATATTAAATAAATATCCAGTCTAATAATAATGTGAAAACAGCCAACAGTCCCTAAGGATAGTTTCACTCCTTTTTCTTGGCAGCTATGCTAGGGTATATTTTTTAATCACTGACATTTCAGGTTAAATATCACAGGATACATAGGGGACATTTTTATTTACTATCTCTGATGCAGCAGCACCTACATAGGCTCTATTTATTTTGTTTAACTCCTATTACACACCAAGCAAGACACATTATGTTCAGCTTTTATCCTCTTGTTCTTTCGACATGTCCCTGCTGAGTAGTTCTCATCAATCACTGAGTCAGAAACTGGTATTTGTAGTTACTGAATTTCTTTGAAAATAAACTTAGTCACAAAGATCACATTTTATTGTTTTCCATCTGAAGGTGGATATAATCTCAATTGGCAAAGGTTCCATGAATGAGTAGTTTTTTGATTTTACAGCATGAAATACAGCATAAACAAATATTAGTTATTTGGTAGTAAATAGCAGTTGATGTTTATGTTATGTAAATAACAAGATAAATATCCAGTGATGGCAGTGAGTATTTACAATGCCTATCTGACCTATGCATACTTTCCCCTGAATAATAATAATAAATTTAGCTTTTCAGTAGTGCTTGTCATCCTCAAAGTGCTTTACAAACACTAATTAAACTCCAAAATACCCATCTGAGAATAAGAATTATCCACATTTTACAGAGCAGCTAGCCAAGACAGAGAGTTTAATAACTTGTACCTACGGCCATATAATGAATCATTGTTACAATTAGGATTAAATGTCAGGGGTTCTGCACACCTTGTCTCTTAGATATGACCAAGCATTAAGCTAATTAGAGGCAGAGATCATGCAGAATTCAGTTAACTTCACTCTACATTCCATGATTATAACTGCAATTCCAAAACTGTGTTGGTACACTATAAAGCACTTAACTAGGCTGGTCACTGAGGTTTCCCCACATTTCCAAAAGCTAAGATCACATTAAAGGACAGCTGTAAATATATTAAATACTAGCATAATGTGACCTTCATGTAAGCAATCGCTGGAGCTGTCAAAAGAATATTTCAACTGCCATCCACACAATTGCAAATGAAGTGGAAAACACCCAAATGTATATGGGATGGGAGGTGATCTACAAGATAACATACATGGGGAGGTATTCTACTAAGCAGCCTCTGTATAAATAAGTGGTCCACATTCTAAAATGTGAAGAGACCTACACGTAGAGGATCAGGCTATATATGAGGAATCTCTTTGTCTTGGGCTTAGAATCAGAATCTTCAGAGCCAAACCCAGCAATTACCATTTCAGCTATTAGAGAATATCTATCACATTGGTTGAACCAAAGGCTCAAGACAAATCTAGCAAGTGGGAGATAAGACCAATATGTGTACTTTGCCCATTTTAGGCAAACTGCCAGCTGAGTGCACACCGAGAGAGCTATTATTCTGCATTGTGCATGCTTCAAGGACTGAACCTATGAGGTACTCAGCAATGGAAGTCAGCAGGTGTCTAGAGCACTCAGTACATTTCAGAAAGCACCAGGCATAGCATTGGGTCCTTCATGAATGTGCCATAACAAATAACTGGTTAAACAAATTTTAGCTCATTTTCTGTTTGTGAAATGTCTATGAACAGACTGTGGTCTTCTCAAATCAGTCATTACTCAAAAATATTTGCTGAATTATCTCTGTGGATGATGCTTGCTCAATAACCTCTTTGCAAAAAGTTGGCTGTGAGAGTTCAGTATTGCTCATTTGAGCTGTTTTGACAAGACACAGATCCCTTGGTAAAAACCCTCAAATATTTACATAACCATTCTGAAGAATTTGATGACTTGCTACGCAAAGCTAGTAGCTCTAACACTGTGCAGCACTAACACCCAATAGAACTGAATAGCAATAAGATCCTTGTTCAGTTTACTACAGGAAAAATCTATTGCTTGTTATCATTCTCTTTGAATTCTCAAAGACAACAGATACTGCACAGGCAAAAATAGCACAAATTGTTTTACAAAACTAGGCATAGTCCCATATATTCAGTTTAGACTTTAAACCTAGAGGGTTTGGCTGTGTATAAGTGCATCTGACTTACCACTTTGTTATGTGCCATAAGCTGTAGGATACTAGGTGTCACTCGGCTCCAGAACTCCAGAGCTGTGAGGATGGCTGTAAAGCTAAACTCATTTTGATTTTGGACCGTAGGGGCTACAGCTGTTTGTTCACAATACACTGTCCAGAGCTGAGCAAATATAAATGCATGGAAGAGGGAACACATGTGCAGCACTGATGTCTGGAGAAAGAGTAACAAGAAGAAAATATGGTTTTTTTTTTAAATAGTGTTAAATACATTCCCCATCGAGGTGTCCCCCATTAACATAGGCCTCCATCAATTTAATCCTCCAAAATGTTCTCCCTCATCCAGTATCCCTAATCCAATACACCACAACTATCAAAGGGTTTCTCTCATTAAGATGTAGTCAGATCTGATAAGATCACGTACACGTTGAAAGAATATGTTCATACTTACAGCCTAAGAGCACAATCCTGCAAACAGATTCTGCACATACAGGCCCTTACTTCTACAGATGCACCCTTAAAGTAAGGGTCAGAATGTGCAGACCAGTTTGTCCTTGGGAAACAATCCTGCTGAACTGACTGATGTAAAACTCCCATTGTCATCAGTGAGAGACATGTAGGAACTTTGTAACCTTAAACATGCTACTGCCCAAGTCAGTGAGAGTGTGTGCTTTCCTAAGACACATACCTCTGTACAAAATAAACCATTTAATGTCAACTTCTTTTGATCTGCAACCCAGTTCCATCTTAACATGATATAATCACGCCAAAACCTGCAGATTATAGCTCCATAATCAATATTCCCTCTAATTTTTCCATCCACGTGCGAAATAAATTTTATTATATGTGGAGGCATGTGTGGATATGCACCACCAGCAGAAACACATGCTGCCAGCTCTGGGTGCAATAGGCACTCTGCTAGTCAGCTGGGCAGCATTTGAATCTCTCCTGGGTGGCTGCCCAAGTGCTCAGCTTACGGGAAACACTTCCCATAATTGTAACTCTGGAAGGCTCACTGTGGCGTTTTACAGATGCACCTGAACATGCCTCTTTAATAATAAATACTAGATACAGTAATTTCTGACACACACTGAAGAGCTGTCACGACTCCTAGATGTGTCACTAGTTCATTATGAAAGAGACGTTCTTTCAAGTCATAGATGTTTTCTCAGTTTAAAAGCGCAACGGTGATTCATGACCAACACCAGTGTGACTGCACCAAATACTCCCATGGTTGCTTGGTAACTGGAGGGGAGGTATTTGAAAGAGCAAAAAGAGCTAGAAGAAATGAATGAGAAGCATTAGTCTTGAATGGGTGAGGGCAAACCATGTATTAGACAAGCATGAGATCATTCTACTTGTGTAGTTAACAAACTTTGGTTTAGTGTAATACATAGTACCTGCAGCATCCATGTCAATTATTTTACGATTTTCAGAATGCACACTTTTCACCTTCAAAACACTTAACAAATGCTGCTGTGCCTGAGCCCATCTCTGTTAGTAAATATTAAGGTGGTTTTTTTTAATCCTCACATCATGTATGGAAAGTCTTATCTCCATTTGAATAGAACAGAAGTATTTACTCACTTGCGACAGGAAGAGTCAATGGGGAACTGTAAGAACTAGTCTTGGAACTCAGGAATTCCCATTCCCCACTCCTGTGCTCAAACCATTTTACATCTATACTGCATGGCTATTTTGGGATATGGCAGGTATCCCGGAATAGCTACCACACGTCTTAACAAGCCCCCTTTTGTTTCGAAATATTTTTCTAAATAACGGGCATGCTATTTCGGTATCCCGGTAACCTTCATTCCACAAGGGTTGAGGAATATCTCAAATAGCATGTTATTTCCAAATTTGGCACTGTGTAGACGCGCCAATTTCAAAATTAGCTATTTCAAAGTAGATTTGAAATAAGATACGCGATTTGTGTAGCTCAAATTGTGTATCTTATTTTGAGTTTAGGGTGCTGTGTAGACACACCCTTAGACAGTGGTGCTCTCGGGTAATAAAGAATCTCTAGCAAGCTGATTTTTAGTGAATTTAAGACCAGTTTTCTATATGTATTGGGGCAGTTACCTTAAAGGCGGGTTTGTTTGTTTTTTTTCTAATTTATTATCAGAACTTTTTTATTATGCTTCCAGTCTGTCTCTTATGAAGATAGCAGTGTGCTAACTTTGGGCAGTATTAGTATGGTGGGATCGTTATTAAATTACAAAGTGGGCAGTGTAATTTTAAAACGTTCAAACAATATTGCTGGAATGTTTTATGTGTACCAGCAGTACCATCTGAGAGTTTAATGTCACTGTCAATAGGCATTATCTATGAAGTTGCTTTTATAATATCCAGAGGAGGAAAAGTAGTAAGATGCATTTCATCTTCCCAGAAACTGGTTCCCAGAAACTACAACTGGTTATGTGTATGCACTACTAATGCATACAATATAGTCTGTCATTGTAACCCATGGAATCCCTTACCTTTGATTGTTCTGGAAATCCAATCAGGATAACAATAAGGTGGTCTGCAATGTGGGACCCAGCATCCAGAGGAATTGGCATACAAGATGATGGAGAATTCGGACAGACGACATTGTGTGTCAGAGACCCCAGAAGGAGCCAGGAGAGTAAACGAATATGAGATACACATTCGATAAATTCTTTGGGCCTGTCAGAAAACAATTTTTACAATGCTTGTAAACTTTCTATTCCCTCATTAACTGAAAATCCCATATGTTTGAAAAATGTTGCCTGTGCTTGCTAGAGTCTAAATCATTCGGATAACTTGTGGGAATGCTAGTTACAGCCTCTTGCAGATTGGATGACCTGTCATGGCATTAACATGCCCAGAAGAACCTGTTCTGTCTTTGCAAAGCAGAGGTTCAGCACAAGGCTGGTATAGCAAATTCACAGTTTCATAGATCCAAATGCAGTGATTATTTGGATACAAAGTATCAAAATGGGGGGTTACCCAAAAGGAGTTTTCTATCATGATCTGGAAGTACACTAAAAACTGTGTTCATGGCACTAAGCTATAATTCATGAGATCCAGCTCCAGCTTCCAGCTCTGCCAGAAACTTGTTGTGTGACCATGAGCAAATCATTGGATCTCCCTGGATCTCCCTGGATCTCTCTTCCCCATCTGTGAAATAAGGTTAATAATACTTCCTTTCTCCCACACTTTGCCTGTCTTTGTCCATTTAGACTGTCAGTTCTTTAGGGACAGGGACTGTATCCTAATAAAAGATCATATACCACTAGCACAGTGAGTCCCTGATCTAAGCTGGAGCATATAAATGTTAGCAAAATACAAGACTAATAATAGTTTCCATTGGTTTCATCTCAATCCAAATTCACCTTGGTTTCACAAAGCCTGGAATTTAGACTACTTACACTTCACTACCTATGACTTCGTATAAGAAACTGATTTTAGCTTGGAAAGCCGTGGCTAGCAGACCTTTCACTGCCATTTTTCATTATTAATTTAACATCAGTGTCTGAGAACGAGGCATAGGAATAATACATTTTATTCACTGGCTTTTCTACTGTGTTTAGCATTCTCAGACCTGCGGCTTCATAAGCATTAATTATCCTTATACCAGGACTTATTACTCTCATTTTACACATGGTGAACTGAAGCCCAGGGAGATGATAACCCCAATGCTGCAACCACACATGCACATATTTAATGTTAAGCACGTATATGTACATGTTTGCAGGACTGGGGCCTGAGGGCCATATTTTTCAAGGTATTAATTGCCTAAAGATGTAGATAAGTGCCTAGTTAGATTTTCATATGTGCTTAATTCCCACTAGAGGTGCCTTTAGGCACCTCAGTATTATAAAATCTGGCCCAGGTGATTTCCCCTAGGAAATTGACACTAGATCCAGGAACTGAATCCAAATCTAATGATGCTATGGCTAGCGTCTTAACCATATGACCATCCTTTCTCTCTACGAAAACTAATTCTAAAACAAGGATTAGTTCTCCGCACCTGCACCACCATCATTTCCCCTTATCTTACATATGCTGCATCTACACCAAAATACTGCAGATCAGGATCTTTTCCATTTACTTTGACTGGGGCAGGAGGAAGCATGTATTTAAATGGAAGTATATGTACAGCTTCACAGATCAAATCCAATGAACCCCTCATATAGTGAAGTCTTTTTTTTAAGAGATCACTTTCAGAATGGGCACAGACCTGGAGCAGTTACTCATTTTCATTCACTCTTTACATTGGCAAGCTGCAATGAGTAAAGAAACAGATTTTGGCCCTATATAACTAGATTCACAACCAGAACTGATCTAACATTTTCATTCTGTTTTAGTATAGACTAGTATTCTAAAATCCATATTCAAATTCATCCCATCCCTGATGTAATTTCACTGAAGTCAATGGAGTAACATCATGGATCCATTTGGGCCCATGGTGCAACATTAGGGTCATAAAGTTGGGGCTGTTGAAACATTTAACCTTGAATTGTCGTTGTGTCAAAGTCATCATCAAATCACACCCACTGTCACCACTAATTTCATTCCATTTAATCCAACAAGAACCCCAGAATTTTTCTGGGAATTTCTGCCTCATTGCTCTTCTTTTGGCAAAAAAGGTGTTCTTACCCCTGTTGCATTGCAGAAGGAGGATGGTATAGCCATGGCAAGTAACGGATCACAGCTTTATTATCTCTGTGATTTCCACGTGTAATTTCCATAGCTGCAATCTGAGCTAAACCAACTTTGAGATGGCCGCCAAATGTGTCTTCATGCAGTGGCTGGGAACATGTCTTCATGTGACTCTGCAAAACAAAAGATCTGATTTCCTATCCAATAGGCGATTGCATTAGATCCATTTTATGTACAGCCTCATATTCTATCTGTTCACTTTCAATTACACATAACACAGAAAGAGATGGGCATATTGTGCATGTACACTTTCCATAGGTTGGACCTCTCTGGTCCAGCACCCTTGAGACCTGATTGGTCTCAGATGAGCGATTTTGCTTTATTGGAGAGGCCATTTCTGGTGCCCTTGCCACCAGCCCACTTGCTCTACTCCCCCGCTGGGCTTCCCGGCCCCTCCCCTGGCAGCCCTGCTAGGCCTTGTGCCAGGCTCCTGCCCCCTCTTGCTGTATTGGTCTCCTGTCTCTCCCCCCTTCCCTCAGCCCTCAGGATTCCTGCCCCTTTCTTGCCACCCCCTGCACTAGGACTCTCTGATGCTGGAACATCTTGCTGGACCAGAAAGTCCTAGTTTATAAGTGCAACCTCAGCAAACCCTGTAACTATGTACGCAAACTAGTTTTCACATACTCAGGTTATTTAATTGCACATCAAATAACTCAGTCTTTTCACAAGGCAATACCATTTATTCACACTGTCAGCTTTGCCTGGGCAAATAACCATTTATTTTACAAATGCAGTGTATTTCCTGTTCAGTGGGTATGAGACCATTTAGCATGGCTCATCTATTGTGAGGCAGACAGGCCCTGAAAATATAAGAGCGGTGTTGTGTCTACTGAGAGTGGCATATGCTTATCACTGAAAAGGTATTTTACAAAATGCTGTTGTGGGCTGTAATGCTTAATTGATGCTTCTTGAGGTTCCTCCATATTCCCAAATGTGCTAACTCAAACTGTCTATTGCTTTTGCAGAGGATGGCACTGCCAATGGATATATAGTTTGTTTAAAGGGACTAAGAGTGGTTTGTACAACAGAGGCCATATCATCAGCTGGAATAAATTGCTATAGCACCACAAAAGTTAGTGGACCTATGCTAATTTTCATCACCTGAGCATCTGGCCCCAGGGGTTTAAGTTTAGTTTCAGGAGTACAACATCTTCCAGCACAGACAGACAAATAAACAGATCTTTTGCTTAAGTCCAGGTAATGACACTTCTAAAATTCAGCTTTCCTAACTTTCTAGTAATTTACATTTTAATCCAAGAGAAAAGAAACACCAAAAACAACTGAACAAAATAACTGAACACAGACAATACATGAGAATATGTCTATTCTGAGAAGCTATGTGAAAGTCTCATATAATGCACCCATTATCAATACAGAGCTGAGAAAGAAATTCACAATTAATGTTTCTTCCACAGAAAAAAAGAAAGCACTCAGTCTCAAAGTACTGTATTTGACCTGAACTACCAACTTTAAACTAAACATTCATTCAGCAACCTTCACCTCTTTTTTGTCCATTGAATCTCTTCAAACAGTACTTTCCTTAGATGTATTTATTAGTTGAAATAATTTGATGAACAATTCCTCCCCTTTTTTAAGAAAAATGCAAAGCCTTGTTATTCACAATTTGAAATCCCAAATCAAGTTGGGTTCAGATGGTCATATAAATCACATGATATTGTTCCCATCGTGGCTAGCGTAACTCTGATCAACAGGCCTCTAGAGGGAATACTTATTCAATGTGGAAAAACTTAAAATCCAATCAATATGAACATGGGCATGAACAAGAATGATGTGTTCATGTTTAAAACTGACTGAATATTTGTAGAGGCTTGGGGAATTCTTTTGGTTTGGTTTGATTTTTTCCCTGTATTTGCCCAGCTATATAGGGCTATGTCTAGACTGCAGGCTTCTTTTGAAAGAAGCTTTTCCGGAAGAGATCTTCCGAAAAAAACTTCTTCCGAAAGAGCACCATCCACACTACCCAACAGCATCGAAAAAGCAATCTGCTTTTTCGAAAGATTGCATCCATATTAAATGGATGCTATCTTGCATTTAAGCTGTGATTACTATGGACGGAGTGGCCATCAGGGCACCTGTGCTTTTTCCTCTTTCCTCTCCTTTCGAAAGAACTCCCTCTTCCCTATTCACACACACCTTTTTCCGAAAGAGCTCTTTCAGAAAAAGGCTTCTCCTCATAGAAAGAGGTTTACCAATGTTGGAAAACCCCCTCTGTTCTTTCGTTTTTTTCCGAAGTGGACGTAAGTGAAGTTTTTTCTGAAAAAACTCTGTAGGGTAGACATAACCTAGGAGACATAAAATGTGTTTCTATAATCCCCCCTTAAAAAGTAAATCAAAAGGAAAGAGGCTACCACTTTTCCACAAACAAACTTTCCACATACAAACTTTCTGAACTACTTGTCTGTACATTTTCCAAACTTTCAGACCTTCATTCAACCATTAACTAAATAGTGGTCATTATAGCTGGCTTTCAAACTCTGACCATTCATCATATAAGCTGAATCCAAACAAAATTTGGGAATGCTTTGATTCTGATCCAGACTAACTCCTAACTAACAAAGATCAAGAGCTCACTCCCTGGTTTAATTTTGCCCCATGAAAGTTATATGAAGAACAGTGCAGGGGTCTTAGTTCAACTCTATTGCTTTCTATATAAAGGCTAGCAATAAACATGAACTTTTAGATTCCGCAAAGACTTATGCAACTGTGTAAGCAAGTCAAGGTGGATAATATTTTATTGGACCAACTTCTGTTCCATGTGGAGCATTATAGACGGTAAAGCCTCTGGGAATTATATTTTGTTTCTTGCATTTGCTCAGGAGTAGATGTTACTGTACTATTAAACTTTGCTTCCTTTTTCTTCATATTGTGGTGTTTCTATTCCAGAAGGAAAAAAATCAGTATCTTCCATTGGTGTTTTCAGTGTTATTGTAGCCATATTGGTCTCAGGATATTAAACAGACAAGGTGAGTGAAGTAGTATCTTTTGTTGGACCTATTACCTCATCCACCCTATCTCTCTAATATCCTGGGACCAGCACAATTACAACAATACTGCATATAACTGTAAGCAAATAAGCAGTCCCACTAAATTGACTGGGATTACTGCCCTTCTGATTAAAGTAAAGCATTTGCATGAACTTTTTCCATTGAAGCCTTAATGAGGTAGCAACAATTTAGTAAAAATGGGAAAAAAGGGGAGGAGAGGGAGAATAAAAAAGTATGCAAGAAAGAGCTTTAGGAATATTTCAGAGATAAGAGAGGCCATCTGAAAACATTTACAAAGATGGGTTCCAACTGAATTCATGTTTCTATGGGGTAAGTATGAGCTTCTCTTAGTTTTATCACAGATTCATTTTTAGTAAATTTGGAAAGTAATGTGGAATTTGTGAATAATTTTTAAATGGGAAAAATGAGAGTGAGAGGGGAATTCAATTCCACTGAAAATTATTACCAAGTTCACGTTTTAGAGTGGACCACGACTCCAGTGCAAAAAGGAAAATGCAGCTGCCCCCTACTGAAGCATTTCTAAAATCTGAGTGTCAAGACAGACAGTCAGTAAGGCAAGAAATAGAAACAGAGATTTTTTCCTCTCTTAAAAAAATTAATTGTGGGTTTCAACAGAAGCTTTTATCCGCCATTCCTCTTCATTTGTGTGGCTGGCACTCTCCCCCTGCAAGAAGGTGTTTATGTGAAGATAAAAGATGAAGTGGTAACATGAGGCAGTAGACTGCACTGTCACTATTTTTCAAAACAAGATTGACACTTTCTAAAGCTTGGCATATAAGAGAAGCAGCACACTCATCTCTAGGGGAAATGGTGTTTGCTGTGCAGCATTTCAGTATGCCTTGCAGACTGATCTCTGTGCTACAAAATGCACTGAAGCAAATCAACTGTTCTTTAGGCAAAAGCTAGACGTGAATGTGGGAGATTAGTGCAGCCTCCCTAGAACTATGTGTATGTCAGAGCTCAGGGTACAATGTGTGAATGAGGCAACACTAGCTTTAGATCAAACAAATACAATTTGGCAGCTGTGTGATGTGATTGTTTTCAGTGATGGAGTGACCTCTGATTGTGCTGATCAACTTCCCCTTGGATCACTGAGTTCCTGTTGTTTAAACACTACAAGTTGCACTTCCCAAAAACCAGAATTCTCTGGTCCAGCTGAACCACAGATGTTCCTTGATCAAACAAATACAATTTAGATCAAACAAATACAATTTGGCAGCTGTGTGATGTGACTGTTTTCAGTGATGGAGTGACCTCTGATTGTGCTGATCAACTTCCCCTTGGATCACTGAGTTCCTGTTGTTTAAACACTACAAGTTGCACTTCCCAAAAACCAGAATTCTCTGGTCCAGCTGAACCACAGATGTTCCTTGATCAGAGAACCGCGGTAGCCTAGTGGCAGAAGGGCTATCCAGGAGGGGCCAGGTTGAAGCAGCAGGACAGTGCAGAAGCTGGCAGCAGCCCCCAGCAGCCTGCAGCACTGGGACTGGGTTGAGGCAGCCCCGGGCAGCGCAGGTTCATGCTGGCGACAGTCCATGGTAGCACGGGGCTGGGGCCAGAGTCCCAGGCAGCCCGTGAAAGTGGGACCAAGGCTGGGGCTGGCGGTGGCCCTCAGCAGCATGGAACTGGAGCCCCAGATAGCACATGGCAACATGGGGCCAGAGCCCCAGACAGCCCACAGAAGCATGGTCAGAGCCCACAGGCTGCCGCAGGGTTGGGACTGGAGCCAGAGCCAATTCCTGGCAACCTGTGGTTGCACACGGCTGGAGCCTGTGGCAGCATGTACTGCTGGGGCACAGCAGGCAGTTCGGTTGGGACAGCAGCAGCGGTGTCAGTGACCCAGCAGGCAGCCCAGCAGAGGCTGGAGGGAGTCCCTCCGCCTCCCCACCCCAGCTGGCAGAGTTGGAAGCTTTATTTTTCTGCAGATGATTGTTTAACCTAACAGTCCCTTCCAAAGCAATCTTTGTAGGATATTATTTTAGCAGCATCCACATTTCAAAAAATTACTTCTGTCTTTATTTTGTGTCAAATACAACAAATGGTCTGGTAGCACTTTATAGACTAATGAAACATGTAGATGGTATCATGAGCTTTCGTGGCTCGTGATCCCATCTACATGTTTCGTTAGTCTATAAAGTGCTACCAGACCATTTGTTGGTTTTTTTCTGTAACAGACTAACTCGGCTACCCCCTGAAGCTCCTTTATTTTGTGTGCTATGCACATTCAAATCCAGCCCTAACTTTAGCCCTTTGTATAAGCTACTTTCTTGTTTCTCCCTGAAGAAGTGACCAACCTATGACAGCACTAGCTTTAAAACAGAAATCTCTCTATTAGTAATTTTCAAATATCGACCCTCCAGCTATGCACAGAAAAGATAAATGTCTTAATTAGCAAATACAACTTCGGTCAACATATCCCTGTACCGCTCTCACCTTTAATTTGGTTAAGGTATGCATATCAGCAATAAAATCCAGCACTTCATTCACGTACTGTCTCATGCACTCCATTGCTGCTGTTCCACACTTAAAAAAACAAAGAACTGAATTTAATCATCTGCTTTTTTGACATAGTCAGGTTTTTGGATTTGCCTCATGTTCACTGTAAACACATCTGTTTCTTGTGTGCTGCTAGTTCGGTGCCATTTACTTTAATGAAAATCTTCTTGAGAGTGTAGTTTGTCCCACTATCCATATACATAAAGCATACTATCTCAGTACCTGCTATATCCAGCACAGAATTTCTCAACATTGACCATAATAAAAGGTTAAGTGAAGAATAGTGTACACCTTGAACTTTTCATATGGACTGAATCAAAGTCCACTGATGTCAATGGGAGTCTTTCCATCAGCTTCAATGGGCTCCAGATAAAGGCTCCTAATACCACACCTTTTCAAGCAGCTGAGCTCTCCTATGAAGGAAACCGATGGACTGAGCCCTAAAAAAAGGTAAATACAATCACAGGCACAGATCTTCTGTGTTCATATGAATGAGTCTAGTTCAGGAAGCTTATGTAAAGAACACGGACCTTCGTCCTTGACCACAAATTCCCAGTGAAGATGGCACTAGAGAATTTTCTTTTGGGTCGCTTAGGTCATGCTTTCTCTTGTTAGCAGAGATGCATGTGCACCAAAATTTTTGCAGGTAGAGGTTAGTGGAATATTTTCATTGAGAAAGTACTCAGAAGATCAGTATCTTGCTGCCATTTCAAACCGGGCTCATTTTACTCAAAATATTTAAAGACCTGCTACATTTAGATCACAAGAGTTTTCACTTCACAGCATGCAGAGTTTAAGAATGTAGGAGTTTTCAGAGTGTTAATAAAAGTACTGCTTTCACAACACTTTAGGAATTGTACAAAGCAAAACTATGATTTTTCTTTTTAAAGAAACTGCCACAACTCCCCCCTCCTCCCTCCCGCCACCATAGTTACATACAACCTTAGGGAAACACAATAAAGACCGTTTCTTTCCTTCAACTCCAATTTAAATGAAGACAGGTGGCACATTGGCCTCGATCATGAGCAAGCCTACACACCAGCAGCACAGAGGAATTAGGGGATATAAAAAAATCTCCCCGTGCTCTTACATGAGCTATCTGCATTTCAGCCACAGATGTGTAACCAGCTGTGCCAGCATACAGGGAGATGTAATCTGTGCCAGGAAAAGTGCTGGTTTGCATTACCTCCCCCATGTAGAAAAAAGGGGAGCAGGAACCAAATTATGATGCCACAGAATCACAATTTGGTCTGTGCTCTGTTCCTGGGCAGTGCGGTTGTTCATGGCCCCTTACTCAGGGTGCATTGCAAGTGCCAATCTAACCCTCAGTTAGCAAAGGATCTGCAAGGTACATGCTAAGTAATGCAGTGAATTAAATTACTGAGCTAAACACAGGAGAGCTCTTCTGAAAGGCTTTATGAGAAGTTGCATATGACTAATGGGCTGTGTCTAGACTGGCAAGTTTTTCCACAAAATCATCTGCTTTTGTGGAAAAACTTGCCAGCTGTCTACACTGACCACATGAATTTCCGGAAAAGCACTGACGATCTCATGTAAAATCATCAGTGCTTTTCCGGAAAAACTATGCTGCTCCCGTTCGGGCAAAAGTCTTTTTCCGAAAGACTTTTGCACAAAAGGGCTAGTGTAGACAGCATAGTACTGTTTTCCGCAAAAAAGCCCTGATCGTGAAAAAGGCGATTGGGGCTTTTTTTGTGGAAAACCGCGTCTAGATTGGCCACGGACGCTTTTCCGCAAAAAGTGGTTTTGCGGAAAAGCATCCTGCCAATCTAGATGCGCTTTTCCGAAAATGCTTTTAACGGAAAACTTTTCCATTAAAAGCATTTTCGGAAATTCGTGCCAGTGTAGACGTAGCCATGGAGTATTCACCTTAAGCCAAAAACAGATTCCTTTGAATCCAAGGCTGATTTTCAGGAGTGGTGAGCACCCACAATATGAGCTGTAATCTGAGGGAGTGGGGGCTGCTCAGCTCCTCTGAAAAAATCAAACTTTTTATAAATTCAGTATTATTCTGGGTCCAATACACACAAGACTTACTGCATTACATTACACCACTGTTATGTCAAATCTCATATATTTCTTCTAAGAGTGGCCAATACCTAGAGCTTCAAAAGAAGAAAAAAGTTGTAACGCACCTGGCCTGTAACCCCTCTAGTAAACTGTGCGCACCCTAAAACATGAGAACTGATCACCCTTTACTGAGCCTGAATAACTTCCAGTGTTGTTTTGTTCATAAAATTATTCAGGCTTAAGTGAGTTTTAGTTGCTTAAATTTGAGAATCTGCTCAAAATTCTATATTTAAGCAGCTGACCCAAGTATTTCTCATTTTTCTATCTTAATATAAATCTACATGGTGCTGAACTGTAACACCTTCTGCCTGTTCCAATGCTATGCTTGTCAGTTCTCTTGACAGGATAACAAGCAGTAATATAAGGTCACTGGCAGCCCTGTCAGAGTGTCCTCCATCCAGTTTATGTGAACTAAGGATTCCACATTGCTTCTTTGAAAGTGAGTGATGGAATTATAAAAGGTATTGCGCTCAAACTTCCTGAATAATAAACCACTATGGCAAGAAACTTTTCTCCTATTATTTATTTAGTTTCTTTTGGTGGTAATATGTTGAATTCAAACAGCAGAACTTTCTCTTCTGTTATTTCTAAAATGATCAGTTTATTCCATATCTTATTATATCTATTTGAATCTGCATACTTTGATCAAAATAAAATGGAAAGGTTCTTTTATGAGAGGTGTTAATTATCACAATGGCTTGGAGTTAAGTCATAGAATCATAGAAGTTAGATATACATAAAAGGCCATTTAGGTCATTTATAGGGTTGGTGAGACTTGCACATAAACAGTCTGCATCATGCTATGTTACTTTAAATTCTTCTCAACATTCTATAAAAATGAATCATCTCAGCTTCTACCTTCAATATCCTAGTAAACCAGCAGAGAAACAAAGATAAGTGAAAAGGAGATTTCCATGAAACAATCTGAACATCTGGACTGAGTGAGAATATTTTTTTTTAAAAAGCAGAAACAAAGAAATGAAGTATGGTTCAGTACTTACTCCAGGCATAGATGAAATCATCTGTTTATGCAAGATTGTTGACTCAGCTAGTTTTGTTCCAGCATCTGCACAAACAAACTAATAAGAAATTAAAGATGAATTAAATTTGTAGGAGCATGAAGACATTAAAAAGTAATTTATGATTCTGTTAAACTCAGCTCAGATTTCTTTTGCTTAATTTTGTGATAACTTGCTTTTGGACACAATAGAGCTCCTGCCATTATAAACAAGTTAATTTGTCTGTAATAAACAAGTTAATTCATTAGACAGAAAAACTGACTTTAAAGTATATGAATGAACATACATATGATGATTTGTGCAGTAATGATTTGAAGAAAAGTATAAGATAAAATAGGATATTTTCAATCAAACCTAAATATATATGTAATCAATGGGAAGCTTTTGCATTTCTCCAAATAACCTCAATGGGCCCTTCTTACTGTGATTGATTTCAGAAGTAAAGGAGGATGGATCAATGAGCAATATTCAACATTCATGACTCGCTGTTGACTTTAATGGAATTACACTAAGGATGAATTAGATTAACATATTTTATATTCAGAATGAACCATTATGATCATCTAGTCCAGGGGTGGGCAATTATTTTTGCTGAGGGGCCACTCCACAAATTTTGGAAGTGGCTGCAAGCCGCCCTCAAAGGGGTGGGGCCTTGGGAGAAAGGGGGCTGTTCCCTCTGGGTGCAGCCCACCCGAGGCAGGGAGAGGAGACTTTGCTTGCTCCGTCGCTCCTGGGCCCTGAGTGGCCTGGGTGTGGGGGAGTGCACAAAGTCTTTGCTCCCTGCCCTGCCCTGCCCTGCCCTGCCAGGGGCACATGGTACCTAGAAAGAACTACCAGCCATTTTGAACAGCTGGTGGTTCCCTCTAAGCATAATGTGCCCCTGGCGGTGAGAGAAGCCTTTGTGGGTACATCTCTTGTTCTGAGTGGAGGTGGTGAAGGATCTGACAGAGGCACATATTTGCCAGTAGGAAGTTCTCCTATGCCAGAAGAATTGTCTGTTGGACATTTGTGGGTGTATTATGGTCCTTTTGCACTACACAAATGGTGAAAAGGGTCCATAACTCACTAAAGAATCTGGCCTGTTATGTCTAAAATATTATGAATGATTGTGTGCATTGCTATAGATAAAATATTGTGTCAGTATTCAGAATTTCAAGTAATCTGAGAACATCTGCTAGAGTGAAACATTGTTTATTTTAAATATTATTTTCCTTAAAACAATAAAACCTTATTAGCATCCTCTTAACTTACTAAATGCAAAGTATTCAATGGGGTGGGTTGAGCAACAAAGATTAATTTAAACATGAACAATGGTTGACAAAATCCATAAAGTTTGTAATAAGCAATTAGCTCCTCTATAGCTTATAATTTTTGTTACCATCTGTCTTGCAGCTGCAAGGATCCTTCCAGAGCTGAACTCTTACAGGGAAGAAAGGATGGGTAAACCAAACTAATGCTCAAAACTAAAATGTCTTATTTCGGAGTTCAACTCACTGACATTCATATCAACTTCTTACAAATACTACAAGGACTCAAAAACTACTGGGAATAGATTTAGTACCAGTCATATGTAAGGAAAGTCACATTTTAAAGGGATGGGAAGTAAATGTTGGACCTCTTCCTAACATTGCCTGCTAATTGAGATGAAGACACTGAGACATGAATAAATGGGCATGCCTGCTGAAATTGGGTGGGTAAATATTTTCAAAAAAATATTTTGAAGAAATATCTTAAAATATGAGCTTCATATCTGATCATTCATTCCATTATGCATTATGATTTAATTAAAGCAATGATGAAGGGGATGCAAAGTTGGCCTGGTTAGGGGAAATGATATAGTAAAGGTGCCAGGCTTCCCATGCAGCATCGCATGGGAAAGTGTGACTCAATCCAAGCTCAAGTGTTGCAAACTGCTTGTGGTGCCTTCATCATCATACTGCTACATGGACTGCAGATAGTTGCAGGGGAAGTGTCTCTTACTTTAGAGTGAAGGTTTGAGACTTAACCTTTTGAGTGAAAAGTGTTGGAAACACTGAAGATGGAAGCACTAAGCTAATATATTTTGCATGCTGGGTATTACGTAGTCGAGGTGTAAAGCAAAAACTCAGAATGATTCACCTCACCAGGATTAAAAAGGAGATGAAGGAATGAATGAAAACAAAGACCTAAAAGGAGATGCATTATAATTGAGGTAGATATGGAACTGAATAATGAATTTAAAAGAGAATCAATCCATTTGTGAAATGTGGGAATGCTAATGACTAATGTATACTGATGGTGCCAAAGATCTAAGATCAAGAAGAGTGGGAGCAGTGTTCTGCGTCCCTTCCTGCAGGCTATGTCTAGACTGCCACTTTTTATCGGACAAAGGTACGCAAATTGCGCTCTGCAATTTGCATACCTTTTTCTGATAGTTTTGTCAGAAGAGGCTTTTCCGAAATTTGGCCCATCTACACTGGGTGAAATTTCGGGAAAACCTCCTCTTCTGAAACCTGGCTTCTGAAAGAGCATGTCTGCTCTCCCGCAAAAAATGTGAGAAGAGCAGAAGCGTTCACTGGACACAGGGGAGTTTTTCCAGGATATTTCCGGTATCCCGGAAAAGCTCCGTAGTCTAAACATAGCCTCAGAACCAAGAAAACTGTAAAGCTATCAAATTTTGTAGCCACTCTGACAGCTGAGTACTCAGCCGCTATGGTTATCCTTTATGATTCCTTATCAAGATCACTGCCAATCAGAAATAATGCTTCGGACAGCAGAAATTATATGCTTAATTAATTACTACTGTGAACAGAATTGACACAGTTGGGTGTAACATTGTAACAGCATGGAATCCAGTGCAGGTGGAGGTGGTGGATATTGATCAGGCAAAGTGGCAAAAAAGTGCTGTCAAACACAAGAAAGTTATTTGGAGATCTAAGTAAACTTCAGTTTAAAAACCTCTCTCAATATAAATGAGTTTGTCCTGCCGTGCGACAGAACAATGTCATCAGGCTCTCTGGCCGTGAAAATTGTCAGAGAGCAGGGAGATTAGCGAGTGTAGCAAACAGTGGACCCACCCACTAGTCTAATTAAAAATTAGTTAAGAGAAGAATGGCAGGAAATAAAGGCACAAGAAATAAAGGAGAAAAGACGCCACAAAATGTGCCCAAGAGTCAAACATTCTGATATATTGTAAGGCCTTGAGAGAAATAGCAAAGTGGTTCTATTTATAATTTTATCTGGTGACTGTGATTTAAATAGCAATTTTTTTCTAATAAACAAGAATCAGGATTCAAGGTCCAGGAAACAGCTGGGAGTACAAAGAACGTACCGTCAAAAGTGGATATTTATGATGAAAAATTTAAAAGCCTTAAAATATCAAAATTTTCATTTTAGCACTCAGATCTTCTGGAAAATGAGCCCTATACAAAAAAAGCACTGCAATTATTTTAAGAACATGGAGAAGGTAAATATATTAATTTTTGAATTATCTATAGTACCCACTGTTTGGCAATCTTGGACTCAGCAAGTGAGCCTGCTTCACCATAAAACAGAAGAAGAAGGAAGTAAGGGAAAGGTGTTTGAATAACAGAGGAATTGAGACTGCCAGAGGCAGGTGCCAGTTACCTGGGGAAACTCAGGAGGCTGTATGGTGATGGGAATGGTGGGAGCAGCTGGTGAGAACAGCTATAAGGAACAAGTCTGGCTCCCGCAGAGCCTTAACCAGATAAAGCCTGTGAGTGAGAGTAAAGAAAGTTCAAAGGAAAAGGAAAAGCAGAGCAGAGTGATGCTGCAGGAAGAGAGGTCTCCTGCAATGCCCCAATGGAAAGGACAGTCCATCAGGGAGGAGAGGAATATTTTAAAATGTTTGTTTTTCTGGGAAATTTGTTAATTTAATTAGAAAATATCCATGCCCCAGAAATGCTGCAATTGAGCAAGACTGCAGTTGGAATATTGTTTAAGGAGTCCTGAAGCCAGAAACAGGAGCAGGGCTTTGCAGAGGTATCCCTGGCTTTAGTGGATGACTGTGTGACAGAGGAGGTAAAAGTGCTCACAGCTGGGTGCAGGACTGGCAGAGCTGCATAAGCCAAAGGGAGCATTGCCATGTTGATTGGTGGTGTCTATCCCTATGTGGAAGACAGCATTATTAAGCAGAACACCTTTTAGAAATGAATTAAATCAGCAAGGCGCAGTGTGTACCTGCTTTTTAAACTGGTGTTTATTTTGCATACTCCTGGAAAGCACAAGCAAACATATTATGGCTGGAGGAGCTGCTTGGAGACAGAGGGTCCCTATACCTCTTCCAGTCTGCTCAGGATACCAGTGCCCCAAGCTGGACTAATTTGGTCCGAAGTGTTATCCCTCCCCTAGTAAAGTGTGAAAAAATGACTCCCATTGCATTGGGTATGTGTGTCATTGGTAATGCTGATGGCAGTGAGTAATTTGGAATTAATGTGGGTGTCAAATTGCAGTCATTCCTTTGTTATTCAGCCCACGCTTGATCTATCATTAAAATAAAATGTTCCTAGCCCCCATGTTATCTCGCTTATCTGGAGTGAATCCCAATGTACCGCTATGCATCATACACAGAAAGGTTTATACACATGTTAAGGGGGGGGAGGGTTCTGCAGGAACTTTTGTGCAAATGAAAACTGTATTTGTGTTCATTTCGCACTAGCCCTGCCACAGGTTTGAGTAACATAAGATAATATAATTGATATGAGTTTTCTATTGGCTTCTCATTTCAGGAATACTGAATACTGACGTAAATCTAAAATAATATATGTGATGTAACTAGCTGATTACCTACAAGGCTGTTTCTGTGAATGTAGTATATAAGAGTAAGTGCTGGGTTGGCAGCAGAGGTAAAGGTAAGCCAGAAAGGCCAGGTATGCTGTACTGGCAAGAAAGTGGCCAGCAAAGTCAGGTATGCTATACCAGCTATTTATAGCCAGTATGGTGTATCAGAAAGACACCAGTGTCTGCCTGTCACCTCCATCCCTTCCACAGTGCTGCCTTTCCTCTGTACCACAGCAGCCCCACAGGAGAAGGTGGGGCTGGGAGTAGGTGGGCAGCTGGAGAAGCTCACAGTATTATGCTCGTTTCCCTGCTACTCCTCCCAATGGGGAAAAGAGCAGAACCTCCCCAGCTCCACTCCCCAGCCCTATCCTCTGGTGAGCTCGGGGGGGGGGGGCTACTGCTGTAGAGACAGAGCTACAGGAGAGGCAGCTCCTTGGAGGGGCAGGAGGCAGGGCTAGGGCATCTGCTCCTTCCCTCCTGGCAAGACAGAGCAGAGAAAACAGCAGAACTCTGACTGCTCCTCTGGCTGCCATATCACCCTAGGAAAGGTAGGATGGGGAGGAAAGGAGAAGGGAGAGGAGAGGAGAAGAGTGAGAGAGCCTTGGGCTGGGGCAAGGTGGAGTCATATGGGAGGTCATATGGAGAGGTTATGTGGCCCCCCCTTAACTAGTGTGGCCCCTCCATATTGGGAAAAATCATTTTACTTTCACCCCTGATTGGCTGCAATTGTAGGTTCTATATTTACAAATAGATGAGAGGGAGCTTTGTTTAGTAGCTGGAGCATGTGGTTGAGTTAGTAGCCATGGGTCCTATCCAGATCTTTTCTGGATCAGACACTTGTGCCTTACACAAGACAGATTGTCCAGTTCTTAATGGACAAGTCATTACATCATGAAATCACCAAAACTGTCATTAATGGACACCCTTTCTGGCAGTCTCAGCAGAGAGACTCAAATCTGAATAGGGTATAGAGATTAAACTCTCTTGTCACAGATTGAGCTGATCCCAGGTCTGACGTGCATAGATACAACGTGAAAAAGTCAGAACTGCTTATCCTGTGATGCAGTAGCAATCAAGGTTATATCGACACAAGCACTTTTATTGGTCACACTTTTGTCAGTAGTGAGTGTGAAAAAACACACCCCGACCAACGTAAGTTTCACCAATAAAAGTGTCAGTCTGGACAGAGGCATGTCAGCAGGAGAGTGTCTCTTACCGACATAGCTATTGCTGCTCAGTGGGCAGGGCTTAATTATGCCAATGGGACAGCTCTTTCCCATCAGCCTAGATTGGCTACACGGCAGAGTTTATAGCAGGACAGCTTCAGCATTACCTCACAAGAGCAAGGCCCTCATCACTGAGCAGCCATCAGAAGGTAAGTTTGATCACTATCACCCTGGGCTGGGTTTGAATCAGTGTTTTGAAGAACGTTAACAATTCTCTGAGCCATTCTGTCTCCTCCTTTTGAATTACTTCGTGGTTTTGGCTGAAACTACCTGAAGTCCCTGCTTAAAAATCAAATTTCTGGTTTTTCATGAAAGTGGATAAAATCACTTTTTCTCACACAAAAAGCTGGTAAGAGTCGTACAGGTTGTACCTCCCTTAACTGGGACTCCCTGGTCCGGCAACATCCGCGGTCCAGCATGGATGTTGCCGGTGGGACAACATCCATGGTCCAGCATGGCTGTTATTGGGGAGAGGGCTAGCTCAGTGGTTTGAGCATTGGCCTGCTGAACCCAGGATTGTGAGCTCAATCCTTGAGGGGGCCATGTATGGATCTAGGGCAAATTTGTCAGGGATGGTACTTGGTCCTGCCACAAGGGCAGGGGACTGGACTAGATGACTTCTCAAGGTCCCTTCCAGCTCTATGAGATGGTAGATCTCCATATATTATATTATATTATTATTATGTTCCTAGATCACAGAGTCCGGGAACAGGGAGGTCTGGCAGCAGGGCAGGAACATGTTAGGGGGCACTGGCAACCCAGTGTGTGTAGGGAGGATGGGAACAGGTGGCACAGCAGGGAGTTCTGGCCCCAGCAACTGCTGTGGAGCTCCGTCCCCAGCAGTGGCCAGAGATCTCTGTTCCCGGCCACGGAGTTCTGGCCCCGACCCTCCGTTCCAGCCCCAGCCGCAGAGCCAGGTAGCTGTGCAGCTTTGGCACTGGCCATTCAGCTTTGGCCCTGGCCATAGAACTAAGTAGTTGCACAGCTCTGCCCCGGCCGTGGAGCTCTGGCCGTGGTGCTCTGCCCCGGCAGCAGTGGGGCCAGCAGCAGCTAGAGAGCCCCAGAGGGCTGGGGCAGCAGCAGGGGCAGGCTGGAACCCTAGTCTGATGGCATCACAGGCCAGGAGGGGAAGGACCTTCCCTGGTCTGGCATATCCCCTTGTTTGGGATCAGTCAGGTCCCGAAGGTGCTGGACTAGCAAGGTCTAACCTGTAGTTGTTCTAATGGTTCTATAATTTAATCTGCCAATTTTACTGTTTTATATAAACAACTACTTATTGTCTACAACTAATGTACCAGTGTGACTCAGGAGAGAGATTATATTTGCTGTGCAGCACTGGCCAGATAAAAGGGGGAGAAGAGTATGATGAGCAGCACACTGTGAATGACCCAAAGAGGGCATCCACAGAGTCCAATATTTGTGTCATTTTAATGCTGACTCCTTGTCATTTTAAAGATATTTAATGGAAGCATCAGCCAGCCCATTGTACAGCAGATGACAATAACTGCCAGCAGATTGTGTTAAAAAATGCTGGTCCTTAATAGGTGGTCTTTGCTGGATGGTTGTTTTTTGGGGTTTGGCTACACAGGAGTCCTTAATATTTGTCTACAGTTAAAGTGAAATCCGGACTAGAACATAATCTCCCTTATACCTTTGAACTTGAAGGAAATCTGGATCTAGGTCTGTATTTAACAATCCAGGCTCATCTCTCATTTAGGCTACACCTAGACAGCGGCGCTATTTTGGGATACCAGAAGTATCCTGAAATAGCTATTCTGCATCTTTAAATGTGCCTGTTATTTCACAATAGATTTTGAAATAATGGGTGCGCTATTCTGGCGTAAACCCTCATTCCACGAGGTTAAGGGATGTTTCAGCATAGCACAAATTGTGTAGTTTGTTTTGAGGTAAGGGTGCAGTGTAGACCCACCCTTAGTTACATAGGATAAATGAAGATTTCATTGATTACAGTTGGGGCTTTCAAATGAGTCTCTGGCACTTAGCCCCTAATGACTTGCAATAGTAATTTTGAGTGCCTCCCTCCCTAAGATCCCTTTGAAAATCCCAGCCTAAATCCTGTCTAGGCCAGCAGAATAGCAAGGAAGAGAAAATATGCTTCCTAGGCTTGATCTACATAACAAAGTTAGAGGAATGCTTTCAAGTATGGGAGGATCCTTAATGGCCTGGATATACAGACTGTGAAGACAACTTTGCTGCTCTACTAAGCAGGAACACATTGAATCTTTGCCGATTAGCATGCGTTGCTAATCACATTCCATCACTTGGCTAGTTGTGGGACTATGATTGATATGAGCCCTAATCAGCAGACTAAAGCTATGTCTACACTACAAAGCAAAGTTGGAAAAAGATACGCAAATTACAAACAGCAATTTGGTATCTTTTTCTGCTTTTCTTCCGAAAGAGACTTTTCTGACATTTGGCCCATGTACCTGGGGCCAAACGTCAGAAAAAAAACCTCTTTCAGAACATCCCTTCTTCCTCGTGAAATGAGGTTTACAGGGATGCCCACAAAACGCATCTGCTTTTCTGACTTAATTTTTTTTTTGGAAAAGCAGACGCATTCCTTGGATACGGTAGAGCTTTCCAGGATCCCAGAAAAGCTCTGTAGTCTAGACATACCCTAAGACTCCTTTGAGATGGGGTGTACAGAACAGCGCATTAACAAAAGTACTGTGAGTCATCAACCCCTTTGACAATCAGGCCACTTATTTAGGTGCACAGATATGTATGTAGGTGTCCAAATTCAGGCATCCATCTTTTCAACTGCCATACTTAGTTTTGAAGCCCTGATTCAGACACACACATGCTTAACAATACTTGACTTTTTTTCTGAATGGTGAAGGACTGAATCACTTCCTCTGTGCTTTGCTGAATTAAGGTCTGTGCAGATAGCATGAAATGGGTTTAAAGGCATGTCTACTATACCTGTACCAACAGCAGCAGGTTTGTATCTGGTAAGGGTGACTTTAGCTTCAGTGCTTGCAGTAACTCTAAGATCACACTACGAGACAAGTAGAACTTATCTCTTTCCTAAACCAAAGAAAAAATAAAATAACCGAAGATGTCTAGAAATTCACCAGAAGTGCACTGATATCAAATCCTGAACCACACAGTACCCACATTCTCAATTTGTTTTTCATTTGTTTTAATTGAGATATTTTTAAAATGAATTAAGAGAAAAGAAACACAAAGGCATACCTTTCTCCTTGTCTCACAAGGAGAAGCATTCAAATAATGCACCAGTCATTTGTACAACACAAACACTGAAATCAATGGAAAGACTCCTATTGTATTCAGTGGATTTTGCATCAGGACCTGTATGAATATTTGTATAATTTACATGTACAGATAGGTTAAATTATAGATCTTATACATATAAAGCTACATGGTTAGATCTAAAGTAAAACATGGAAGTCAGTAGCTAGGCAGAAGAACAAAATTAGTACTCCACTAATGTAGCATATGTCTTTAATTAAGCCTATCTTAAAAACTCCACGTGATCATGAATTCTGTTGTTTTTCCCGCAAAATGAGTGTTTCCACTAAGCCAGCTCAGACATCTATACTGCCTTCATCAGTTCAAGCCAGTACTTTTCCACATTCACAGTAAAACCCTCCTAGCTTCTGCTAGTGGAAGAGAAACCCATTTTAAAGCATGAGAGAAAATGAGGAGATAGAGATTAGAATCTGTAGACCAAGAACATGAATTCTGGAAATGAGATAGATGATGAGATTAGACGAAGCTGTCACAAATCTCAATCTGATATCTTCTGACTTTAGGGAATAGGATAGGTGGAACAAATTTGTAAATTGTTATTGAAGCTAACAACTCAAGGGGTTTTGATCACTAATGTGTATTTTGAGGGAGAATTTTCCTGTAAACAAAGCAGAGAATTTGGGGTTCTGTTCTTAGCTCTGTCCTTGGTGTCACTGAATCCTTGATTCTGCAAACACACAGGGCTTGTCTATGCTACTATTAAATCAATGTAATTGACATCAATTGGGGGTGCAAAAAAACCACAAACCCATGAGCAAAGCAAACTATATTGACCTAAATGCTGGCCACACCAGTGTTATGTTGGCAGGAGACACTCTCCCACTGACACTGCTGTCACCTCTCACTGAGGTGGAATAATGATGTTGACAGGAGAGCGCTCTCCCGTCAGCATAGCGCATCTTCACCAGACATGTTACAGCAGCGCAGCTGCATTGATGCAGTGTAATCTAGAGTAGACTTTACACACATGATCAGTTTTTTGTACAAGACTAACCTGATTGAAGTCCACAGGATTGCTCATGTTAGTAAAACTTATAAACACACAAAAGGATTCACTGAGCCTCAGCTTTAAGCTCCGTATGGCATCTGTAAATGGATATAAGTAATATTTGCCTCTACCATACGAAATTCCTTTGAGGTTTCATTAACCAGCAGCCATACAAGGTAGTAAGTTCAACTGAGAGGGAAACCAGATGAATGAGCTGGGAACTAAGAGTCTTGGCTCTGCCTCAACAACACGCTAGGCCAAATAGCACCTCCTCCCAACCTTTCCAGTGGAGTAGGAACAACATTCACAACAGGAAAGCTGGCCAGTGCATGACAGTTCCATACCACAGCAACTTTCAAGGTTGCCAGATTTGTTTTCATTCCTCATTGGAACAAAACCAAAACTCTTTGAACATGTTAGTGAACAATGGCATTGCACTGAAATGTCTGTGTTTGATTTGGGAAGAGGTGTCAAAACATAAGAGGTGTCTGTCCTGGAGGGCTGGGCTCAGGCCTCAGTAGCCTGGGGTACAGGAGACCAACATTCAATTCCCTGCACTGTCCACTTCAAAGGAGAGTTTCTCATCCCAGATCCCTTTAATTCAGGAAAAGCAAGGACTTGAAGCCAAGCCTCCTACATCAATGAGGCTAGAGAGCACAACAGACCTTTTCTCTTAACCCAAATTAAACTTCTGGTTGAAGCTAAAACATTTTGGCATTGCCAAAACAGCATATTTTGATCATATGAAATAACTGAAAATGTTCTGACCAGTTCATTGCATTGTTACCTTTCTCGACACAAAAGTGGTCCCACCCCAAATCATTACCACTAATAATAATTTAAAAAGAAAAGAAAAACTGTAGCAAATAAATCAACTATCATCAACAAACCAAAAATATCCTAAGCAAAGTTTCTAACCATGTAAAGGAAGCAGACCAAGAGACTCCAAAAATTGGACTAGGGGATTTGCTACTGCTACTGATTTTATTTGTTAGGCATTCAGATACTATAAGTAATGAGCAGCATCATAAAACCCTGCAATAAACATACAAAGAGCACTTTGCTAGACACCAAAAATCATGGACGAAATAGAGACACTGATTTATGGCTTATTACTACAATTTGTAGGCCACAACACACACACCCCTTTGGTCTTAGAACTGCAGGTGCATTTATGGACCACTTCACCTTGAATAGTCCCTCACAATTTGTGCTAACTTCTCATGCTAACCTATCTGTTTAATCTTGTATTTAGCTGTGACACCTGCAGTACTTTTCCCGACCCCAAGAAGAACTTTGTGGGGCTCAGAATTGTCTCTCTTTCACCAACAGAAGTTGGTTTGATAAAAGGTACTCACCTATCTTGTTTATCTAAAGCTCACTTCAGGCAGTGTATGCTGCTCTTGATATAGACCTGGTACAGCTCAATCCCTCCACAGAACAGTGTGGGAGTCACAGTCTCTGAATCTCAATCTCCCTCCCAAGCTATCCTAGGAATAATACATCAAAGTGCTACCCTTTACGCAGTGCGTATTTTTATCTCATGCTCTCCATGTTTGTAAAGCACATTGAGATCTGTGGATGATGTGCAAATGTAACAACAGTCATCAAAACTGAACGTAGGACCCGCTGACATTTAGGGTGTGTCTAGACTGTGAAGTTTTTTCAAAAGAAGTGGCCTTTTTTGGAAAAAACTGTACCTGCATTTAGACTGCCGCTGTGTTCTTGTGAAATTAAATTGAAAGAAAACGTGGTGGTTTTTTCGATATTGGTAAATGAAAAAGAACGCCTTTTTTCTTCAAAAGAGCTCTTGTGAAAGAGCTCTTTTGAAAAAAGGCATTCTTGACCGCAAACAGGCCTTTTTCGAAAGAGAGCATCCAGATTGCCTGGGTGCTCTCTTTCGAAAAAGCGGATCGCTCTTTCAAAAGACGCTTTTTCGAAAGAGCTCTTTCAAAAAAATCCTCTTTCGAAAGAGGCTTGTAGTCTAGATATACCCTTAGGCTACGTCTACATTGGCCCCTTCTCCGGAAGAGGCATGTTAATTTCCAACTTCAGAATAGGGAAATCCGCGGGGGATTTAAATATCCCCCCGCGGGATTTAAATAAACATGGCCACCATTTTTTTCCGGCTTGGGGAAAAGCCGGAAAAAAGCGTCTAGACTGGCGCGATCCTCCGGAATAAAGCCCTTTTCCGGAGGATCTCTTATTCCTACTTCCTACTTATTTCCCTATTCTGAAGTTGGAAATTAACATGCCTCTTCCGGAGAAGGGGCCAATGTAGATGTAGCCTTAGTGTCTGAGCCTCTTCTGCAGTTGTCCCCAATGTTTTAGGGCTGCTGGGTGCCTGGGGCCGGGGCCACTCACGCGCTGCACATATGGGGGCGGGGCCGCTCACAGGCCTGGGGGCAAGGCCAAGCATGCGTCGCACGCCCGGGGCCGGCACCGGCATGTGCTACGACCCCGGGCAGGGGCTGCCCAGGCACCGTGTGCCCGGGGCCGGCACTGGCATGTGCTGCAACACCGGGCAGGGGCCGCCCAGGTGCCGCGTGCCAGGAGCTGGCACCGGCATGTGCCGCGACCCCGGGCAGCGACCGCCCAGGTGTCGCGCGCCCATGGCTAGCACCGGCATGTGCCGCGACCCCAGGCAGGGGCCGCCCAGTGCCACACACCCGGGGCCGGTACCGGCATGTGCTGCGACCCCAGGCAGGGGCTGCCCAGGTGCTGTGCGCCCTGGGGCTGGCACCGGCATGTGCCGTGCACCCGGGGCCAGGGCCGGCACCGAAATGTGCTGCGACCCTGGGCAGGGGCCGCCCATGCGCCCGGAGCTGGACCTGCCGCAAGCCCGGAGGCGGGGCCAGCCCAGATTGTTCTGCGGGCGCACATAAATGGCCCGGCGGGCGCCACGGCGCCCGCAGGCACCATGTTGGAGACCACTGCTCTTCTGCATGAGTTAAAAGCCACGTGCCTCTTAGCCAAGGCTGCAGCAAACTCATCCACCTTTTAGATGTGCTAGGTGCCACTAGAAGAAGACAGAATGTCACACCACACAGGCATGAGTTGTGCAGACAAAGCAAATATACTTTGGAGAGCTTCTATCATTTGGAGATGCATCTCTGAAATAACAATGAGAAGCATGCTTCAATAAATCTGTTAATCTATACGGATATGTCTAGACTACATGCCTCTGTCGGCAGAGGCATGTAAAATAGGCTACCCGACATAGTCAATGAAGCCGGGATTTAAATATCCCCGGCTTCATTAAAATAAAAATGGCCGCCGCGCTGTGTCGGCTCAGCTGATTGTCGGCACAGCGCATCAGTCAAGACGCAGACTGGTCAACAGGGAAAGCCTTTGTCGACCGCTCTCTTATGCCTCATGGAATGAGGTTTACAGGAGCGGTTGACAAAGGCTTCCCCTGTCAACTGATCCGCGTTTTGACTGCTGCGCTGAGCAGACAATCAGCTGAGCTGGCACAGCACGGCAGCCATTTTTATTTTAATGAAGCCGGGGATATTTAAATCCCGGCTTCATTGACAATGTTGGGTAGCCTATTTTACATGCCTCTGCCGACAGAGGCATGTAGTCTAGACATACACTAAGGTGCCACAGAACTTCTCGTTCTTGCAGGTTCAGACTAACACGGCTACCCCTCTGATACTTATCTCTGAAATACACTCATCTGCTCATACCCAGTATTAGAAAGTGAGCACAGCAGTGCAAAATAAATGTATCCTGAATGATTTTACTGATACTCCAGATAAAGAGCTACAGTTCTTAGATATCTGAATTAAAAACTGAATGGGCCTGACTCTCTACTCCAGTGTATGTCAATGTATTGTATTGAAGTCCATACACCAGATTCCCTTTCTCACAAAGGCTCTTTATACCACTTTGTTCATACATATTACACAAACATGTGTAATTTACCCACATAGGCCCCTTTAAACGGCCAGAGTGGTGTGAAGGGGCCTTAATGTAAAAGATAATAAGGCCCTATGCTGTTACACAAGTGTAAAATTGTTATAAATGTGTTTGGAGCTATTCAGCTTTGCTCTATGAAAGCTTACTCCCTCAACAAAGTGCCATGGGCTTATATAAGGACAGGCTGCTTAGCAAATCTTACATGAAGCCTGCCATCAGTATGTGTGGCAGGGTGACCCTGGAGAGTCATAAGTGTGGAAACTTTTGAGGTGTGCCTTTACTAATTCTGATCACCCTCACACAAAACCAAAAATCCCTCACACAAACCAAAAATTTATTCTTTCATAGAAAAGTCCATAACTTACAAAACAATCCAGCAAAACAAACTTGATTTTTCTGTTACACCAAGTTACAACACTTGAGGGTCTAGCACATTATAATTTGCTCATAAAGTTTCAATACGCAAGATGATATCATGTCCAATTCAATGCCACATTTACTTATTATGAGCCCTATGAATGTTAGTAAAAGGCTAAATTGGGGGGTCAAACTTCAGTGGCTGCAAGAAATAAGAAACCCACAAAGCATCCACTTAACACTTGAAGAGACACAAAGAAATTGAAGATACTGAGATTAACATCCTCAAATGCAAAGCTATTAACACAAGAGCGCCATTGGCATTGACAAGTCAGACTGGTGATGTGGAAAATAAACTTAGATAAGGAAATATGAGATTAATGTGAATCCCAGGACACATAAAGACAAGAGAAATTGGGCTATTTCTTCCACCGAGGATTAGAAAAATGTTGAATAAAAAATGTGGACAACTTCTAGAATGTTGACCTCTAAAATGCATGTCAAAGGGGAATAGGAATCATACCAGCCTGTGGAAAAGGAGAAACAAGGTGAATGAAATAATTCCTTTTATTGGACCAATTTCTGTTGGGAGGAAAAACAAGTTTTTTAGCTACACAGACCTCTTCTTCAGGTCTAGGAAAGATACTTTGAGCATCACAGCTAAATAAAAGTTGGAACAGATTGTTAGCATAGGCAGTTAGCAAATGTTCTAGGGGACCATTCAAGACAGAGTATTTCATTAACAACACTGCAATCAGAGAAAAAAGGGCAGATATAGTGGGTTACAGATTGCTGTAATAAATCCAATGTCTCTGTTTAGTCTCTGTGAGTTTTAATGTCCCCCAGAGTTATGAATTTAAGCTCCCAGATTAATCTTTTAAAAGTGTTATGCAGGTTTCCTTAGAGAACGAGGACTTTATTGGTCAGATAGAGAGTGATTGTTTAATGAAAAATGTTCCCCAACCGGTGATAGGTTGTTTTTGTTTTTTATCCTTTTCCCGTTGAGTACATTTGAGATAAAAGCTGTTATGCTCCCAATACCTTTCACAGACTCAAAGAAGAGCTTTGTGTAACCTGAAAGCGTGTCTCTCTCTCAAACAGAAGTGGGTTCAATAAAAGATATTCTGGGTTGAACCTCTCTAGTCCAGCACTCTTTGGTCTGGCAATATCCGTGGTCTGGCATGATGTTAGTTAGCTGGATGGCCACTTATCATGGGCTTGGCCAAGTTTCCCATGGTCCCATAAAGGTTGTTTACAGACACCAGTCCTGGGCTCTCAGTGTTCTGTGCTGTTATTTAGCTCTAATTTACCCCTCTTTTTTTCCCTAAGAGTCCAATAATCAGTGGAAGTTTTGGTAATGCTGCTAGACAATATTGACCTCCCTGGTTCGGCAAATTCTCTGGTTCAGCACTGGTCAGATCTTGAAGCTTCTGGACTAGAGAGGTTCAACCTGTATCTCTAATGTCCGGGGAGCAATAAAGCTACAACAACATTTCATACCGATAGCCCACACATAGATTGTGCTGCTATGGTTAGTTTCAGCAGACACAGCAAAGTTGTGACTTGAACAAGTTTGTGTCATGGAGTAGTTTCAGGGTTCACAAATTGTATTCTATCCAGCATGAAGCTCTGTATGTATTCTATCAGAGAAATTAGTCCTTTAGATACAAGGATTTCCAGGATAAGAAACACAGAGAGCTGAACTGGTAAGTTCCTCCTAAGGGTAGTCAGAAATTTGCTAGTTCTAATGCAAAACTATGGTAAAAGACTCAGCAATAACAAGGACAATGTAGCGTGAAGTTCTATTAAATGAAGCATTTTCCGGATATAAATTGCAGTGAAACATTTGCTAATGATGCCATTCTGGGTCACCAATCTGCATTAACAAATTCAAGCAGGAACTTGCATCAGGAGATATAATCAAAGCTTCCTGTTTGTAATTAAGTTGCCGATATATTCTTAGAATATATGACTAGGAAACATAAGGGGAAAACGTTAAGCAAATCCATACCAAAAAGAGAATTTTATTGAAATAACTGAAGTTGGGGTGATAATGGTGTTATGCTGAGGGACTTGGTTTTGGTAGTTCTGGATAACTTTTTTTAATCAAAGTCTAATCACAAAATAATTCAGCTGTGCTATACTGACAGTACCCAGAATGATTGAGACAGAAAGATTTTCAGATACTCTCTCATTTTAAGAAATAGTAGGAATTTATACTATACTTGAACCTCTTTAATCTGGCAACCCTGGGAAACACGGTATACTAGATTAAAGAATTTGTCAGGTCAGGGAGGGTGCTGCGGGGCCTGGGCATGAGTGTCATGTGAGTGGGGCGCTCCGCTCTTGGGGGCACAAGTGGCTCCACGCTCCTCACCGCGCCCAGGCAACATCCGCCACTGCTATGGGAGCAGTGGGAAAAAGTCTCAAGAGCATAGACGTGCGCACAGGGTGTGCTGGGTGTGCCCGGGCACACCCTAATGTCTCGGACTGGCTAGCAGCTACTGGAGGAGGAGGGGGATTTGACACGGGGTACCACAGCCCGTCACTTTCTCCGTGGCCATCTACGGGGCACTTTGGGGCAGAGGGCGCACGTGTGTGGTGGAAGCATGAGGGGTACATGAGGGGAACAGGGGCAGAGGGTGGTGAGGGGATGGGCATCAGGGAAAAAGAAGGCAAAGGGAGAAGAGTCAGTGAGGGAAGGGGGAGCACCAGGAGGATGCAGGGCTAAGGGAAGTTGCAGGTGCCAGGGGATTCTGGGGGTGAAGCAGAAAGGCAGACACCTGCAGGGGAAGGACCAGCACCAGAGGAGAGAGGCAGGGCAGGTGTGTAGAGGGAGGTGTTAGGAGAGGGGATGAGGAGGGGTAGCTCACATGATAAGAGTGGGGCTACTGGAGGAGTGGGCACAGGGGGGAGAGAAGGGCTGGTGGAGGGGGGCAGGAGTCAGGAGAGCAGAGGAGGGTGAGGGGCTGGGGGGCAGCAGGCATGAGGGGAGCTGATGGAGCAAGGGGAGATTTGGCAGCAGAAGGAAAAGATAGCAGTTTATAAGATATTTATTAATAACAGTGGCACATTCAAACAAGTCACATGAATTCAGTACTGGCGCGCAACACAAAATTCATTCTGCTCACAGGAGGAAACTCTTACAGGGAACACTTCTCCCAGCCTCTCTGCCCCTGAGTTAATGTCACACACATTGAGTTAATGCAACTGCAGGATAGTTGCATAAGGGGGGCTTGGTGGGGGCCAAACTAATTCCTATTGGTAGGAGGATGGTGGGAAAAGTCCTTAGAGGGGTGTCACATGACACCTTTTATTTCTGGTCATGTGTCCATCTTGCCCCAAGTGTGTTACCTCTAGAGGTGTGGCCAATGGGAGTTGGGGTGTGGCCAATGGGGGTCAGGGACGTGGTTAACAGGGGTCAAAATACATTTTTAAAAAATTCTTCGGGTGCACACCCTAATGAAATGTGCTGCACATGCCTATGCTCAGGAGAAGCACATCACTGCACTGCAATTTCTCCAGCAGTGAGGAAGGGGAGCAGACGTATACAGAGCCACTTCTTCCTCTGCCTGCCAGAGGAGGGAAGGTTCCTGGATTAGGAACATTCAGAGAATGGAGGTTTGAGTGCATCTGTAAATCTAGTTACACAGTCTAATATTTAGAATTCAGCCTCAGAACATCTCTGTGTGGTACAGAAGTATAATTGTTTCCATTGTAAAGACAGGAAAAGCAAGTGTGATGTGGTGCCACTCCACACTGGCATGTAAAGGGTTAATGGAGCCCTAGGGAGGCTGGGCAAAAAGAAGCCAATAGGAAAGGGCTACAAGAGATGCTAATCAGAGCCTGACAGGTGCCTATAAGAATAGCTGTGGAGCAGGCAGGTTCAGTTGCTCCCTAGACCTTGAGGAGGGAGACATGGCTTGAAGGATAAGGAAAGCTAGCACCTTGGACGGAGTAGTTCTGGGCAGGATCGGGGACATGAGAGCCAGCTAGCTCCTGGCTGACTGCTGGCATGCTGAGACCCTGAGAAAATGGAAGATTATGCTGGGGTTGTGAGGAAGTGGCCCAGGGAAGTAGACTAAGAGCCTGGAGGGAACATGGCTGCCATCTACAGAGTCCCTGGGCTCAGGAAGTGGCTGGACCCTCAAATTGCAGTACATTCCCCCAGAGTGTGGTATAGCCATAGGTCTGCATCTTGAAGAGGATGTCATGGTCCAGAGTTAATCCCCATGACAGCAGGAGGCAGTTGTGAGTTGCACCCTGTCACAACGAGGCACAAAGATTGTAAGTGACTTGACTAAGGTCACACAGGAATGCTAAGGCAGATCCATCCTTCTGTTCTTTACAGCATATACAGCGGTCTTGGAGTAAATATTTCTAATGGCTGGGCAGGATTTCCCACATATAGAATCTCCTCCTTCATAAATTTTATCTTTTACATGAGACATAAAACCAAGATACAGTCCATTTGTTAACAGAGATAGCAACTTTTTGCAAGGATTCACCTAGATGTCAATGTCATTCCAACTATCTGGAATTTCCCTGTCACTTCAGCTGACACAATGATTTCTTGTTTTTTATCATTAAACTGCTCTGTGGCATTGATGTTACCTTTATTGTGGCTGCTGCATTCCCTTTCAATAGGTAGCTTTATGCTGATAAATGGTAATGTGGTCTCTGGTGTACATGTGAAATATTGAATTGATGAAGCATGTAGTTTCTTGTGAAAGAAACAATCTCTCTCATATTGATTATTGTTGTGATAATAACGACTAAGTTGGGAAATAGTCTACTTTAAGGCTGGATAAGGCTTGTGTTTATTGGTTTAACAACTGATTTGATGTACTTTATGGATTTCTGCTAAAACTTTTGTCTGTTTTCTGCTGTTGTTTGTGTTGTGTACCCTCTTGTCAATAACTAATAAAAATGTATTTGACTAATTATTATTACTTGTACATCTAGAATGACTTTCATCCAAGTATCTCAAAGAGCTTTTCGAAGGTGGATACCTATCATCTCCTTTTTACATGGGTAGTAACTGAAGCACAGAAAGGTTGAGTGACTCATACAAAGTCAAACAGGAGTAGAACTGAAAATGTACCCCAGGTCTCTTGAGACCCAGTCCTCTGCTATGTCAGTCCACACTGCTTGTCTTCTGCTCGGTCAGTCCATACTGCTTCCCTATGAGCTTTGGTCTCAAGACATGACACTAACCATAGGAAAGATCCAAGTTTTTTGACTGCCAGAGATGTGTGGTTGAACACACGTGCTACAGGATGTGTGACAGGATTCACATTTTCTCACACATTTTTAATACCAGATATGAACAATAGAGAAGTGAATTTTCAAAGGCATAAAAGGTGTATCCTATGTGATCCTATCCTCACGACTTCTACAGCAATTTCTCTTTATTTGTGCCTGTATCCGAAATATGAAAGTAAATGTTATTGATAGGCACTGCATCAATCTAATTATGGATTTGTCAATTTATATTAAAGGTGCTGACATGACTGTGACTTGACATTGATTTTAGCTTTTTACCTATACATTTCCTATTTGAGGTAACCCATAATTTTTCTTCATGCTTTCAGTTGTCCCCAAGGAAAAACATGAACTCATTATTACCTTAGTGAAGGCTCGGTAGCATAAGCCACACAGTTCCACCAGGTAGGCCAGCGTGAAGACAGCATTCTGAATGACAAAGCTTAGTAATTTTGAAAATGGCTCAAGAAGACTCTGCAATGAAATATGATTTTAGGGAAATCAATAAATGAGCCATTCAACAAAATAAATATCATTCCAATTCTGTAAAGCTTTAATGGGACAGAATCTTTATTTTTAACTTGGGGGCTGTGTTGCTGTGGTTTAGCCCATTTCAGACAAACAGTTGTTCTGGCCTATGTCTTCATGTTTATAAAACAAATGGAAAGTGAAGAAATAGCAGAGTCTCAGTGTTTTCTTGATATCAGAACTGGTACTGCTTACAAAGGCTATTCTCCCACTGATCTTGCACCAGTGAGAGAGCTGCAGGATCAGGTTCTGGGAAAGTTTATAATTTCAATTGTTGTTTTAGAAAAGCATCAACTCTTTAGGACCATATACATTCACACCCACACATTCATGTATCCAAGTCTGAAGCATCTGTTTTTCCCTACACAATACTAGATTGCATGCTCACATATAATACTTTTCTAACTTGAGAATAAGGAACAAATGTGTAGCACCGTGAAGACTGGATAACTGTTGGAGCACAATTGGGTATTTCTGGACCTTACCCTGGTGGCACTAGTGGTAGATATCTTCAACAGGCAAATCATTATTCTTAAACTGGAGTCTAAAGAACACTGTGGAAAGAGAAAAGTGTCTTCCTCTGCACACATCAAGTTCTTAGTGGTGACAGATGTAAACACAATAGATGAAGTCAGGAAACAATCATTTTGCTACATTATCTTTAACCAGAGGCTGCCAATAAAATATCACGGGCTGCACTGTCCCCTCCCATAGTAAAACCCACAGGAGAAGGGTTGAGAGGAGGAAATCTCAGTAAATCTTGGCTTGCAGCATTCACTCCAAATCACCCTGTCAAGGGTGCTATAATTATCCTCTGTAAAACAGAAAATCCCCAACTTTTCTAGCCTAACAGAATTTGGTTAGTGTGGAAATATTTTCCTGGGGAATTAACAGGAGCCCAGTGACCCATGCTTCTGTAGCTGGTCTGGCCCTAATATCACTACTCTGCTCCACGGCAGATTAGTGCCTCAGAATCACCACAACAGCTCTAGGGGAGTCCCTGGGAGGGAGTTTTCCCCATTGTACAAGAAGTTCTGCAGGAAAGATAATAAAACTCCCATCTGTTCTATGTAAATCCCTCTGGGATCTTCCTCTCCACAGCCTAGCTCACTGGCTGGTTTCTGTCACAATGTAAATCTCTGCACCAGCAAAGAAGCATTGAGGTCTTGCATCTTGTTTATTTTTTAAAGCAACATAACATAAATAAATAAAATTGATCTTAGAACTCCCTATTGGCCATCTACCACAGTATTCATGATTTGATATGGTAGATGGTATGTAGGGACTAAGATCTATTTCCTTCTTTTATATAGTTCTTATTAAGGAGGAAAAATTGAATGGACTTTTTATTGCCAAGAATGTTAATTATCACTTATTTATTATGCTAATCTAACAGGAGGAAGAGAAAAAATATTCCCCAGACATAGTTTTGGTGGCTATTGAATGGAGGGTATAGCCAAAGGGATGGATCAGGCACTCAGCGCAATCTGATCTTCTGGAAATGTTAGGTCATGTACAATAAAATATTACAAATTATGTTCTGCATCTCCAACTCCCACTCCAACAGTTTTCAAACTATTTGCACATGCCTTGGCCAGTGGTACCAGAGTCCACATGGGCTAATCAGTTAAAATTACCCTTATAAATAAAAAACAGCATTACATACATCATACCTTAAGTGGCAAAACAAAAGGCAGTTTGGTAAAGAAAGTCTGAAACTGGTTACTAATAGTGGTCCAGAGGTTACTAGGAGAATCCATTGGCAAAGCTTCCATAAATGTAGCAATGTTTTCCAAACAACGTAGCATTGCGCCCCCAGCGGGCAAGTTTTTTTTGTTGTTTAATCCCTAGAAAACACAATGTGGAACTTGAAAACAAAATAGCCCTCAGAAAAAGACCATCTAAACAGTATTTTAAAACACATTTACAATAGCCAAATCAAGTGGACAATGCAATTTTCATCTTCTTCCACAAATAATTTGAAGTACATTGCTTTTCTGCAGCATCTACAGCTGACATGGTATGACACTGACCATCCACAGTGATAGTGATAAGAAAAAGATAAAGCAGAAAATATTCCCACAATAGGCAACTGAAAGACATGTCCATTAGAAACCAGCCACCGGCACTTCTCTGGCCTAGCAGACTGTGCGTGAAAAATTGTCTTGTTCACATAGCTATCATTTTACTATATTGGAAGGAAGGCCAGACTTGTTCAAGTGTTGAACATACTGAAATTGTTTTAGTCTCTAGTGGCTGGCCTGAAAAGATGTAAGCACTGCTAATGTTCTACCAAAATCTCTGCTTATAGGAGAGCTACTGAAAGGAAAAGAAGCAATCCCATCTTCCGAGAAGTGCTGAAAGATATGTATAGGCAACTAGCACTGTAGAAAGGAGCAGACCCAGCAACATCAATTCTGAGTCCCAGACTAGGGATGTTAAATTTCTATTAATGAACTAATCGAGTAGTTGGTGGAATTTCCATCAACTATTCGATTAGTCAGTAAGCGGGGTGCTCGCTTTCCCACTGTGCCTGTGCCTTTGAAATGTACAAGAGCCACCCACAGCTCTTGCACATTTCAAAGGAAGAGGCACAGTGGGGAACCTGCACGAGCAGGAACCGAAGCGGACCCCCTCATGTGGAGTCCCAACTGCTGTGCCTCTCCCTTTGGATGGTTCTTGTATATTTCAAAGGCAGAGGTACAGCAGTCAGGATCCCGTATGAGCGGGGATTGCTTCGGACCCCGCTCACACCATTTCCCATACTGTCCCTCTGCCTCCCCTATGCCCTGTCCCCAGAGACAGTGCCGGGGGGAACCTGCTTTTAAGACAGCTCCCGCCAGCACCAGCTCCTGCTCCCTCCACTTGGTGCCTCTGATACAGAGGCAGCAACGTGGGGGGAGGGGAGAAGCAACTAGTCGAACAGTGACTTGACTACCCATCCCCCTGCCAGAAGAGGTCTGGGCCAGCCTAGCCCCGACTCCTACTTCTTGGAGCAGCCTCAGAGCAGCTGCACCATACTTCCCCTCCCTTCCTAGGATCAAACCTGCCTGATGAGGAAAAACCGCAGCAGCATCTCTTGGTTCAAAGAAGCTTTTGATATGTCCTATGCAGGTTCTGGGACCCAGTAAACTTGCCCCGGAACCTGCATTGGGCATATCAAAAACATCTTTAAATCAAGAGACATTTTGCTTTCCCCAGAGCAGGCAGAGCTACCACAGCAGCAGCCAGGGCCCCCAGAGGCCACCCGGCAATTTCCCCCTTTTCCCTCCAGCCCATTGGCAGGCCTGGAAATGAGACCTGGAGTGAGTTGGCAGGCCTGGAACTGAGATAGGGACAAGCTAAATTGGGAGGAGAAGCAGGATGAGTAGAGAGACTAGGCTTTAACCTCCAGAGATTCCACAGAAGAGGACTGCGGAGAAGGAATTGCCATTACATACAGAGAAGCAGTGATTTTAAAGGCAGCAACAGAATTAAGAACATAAGAATGGCCATACTGGGTCAGACCAAAGGTCCATCCAGCCCAGAATCCTGTCTGCCGATAGTGGCCAATGCCAGGTGCCCCAGAGGGAGTGAACTGAACAGGTAATGATCAAGCAATCTCTCTCCTGCCATCCATCTCCACCCTCTGACAAACAGAGGCTAGGGACACCATTCCTTACCCATACTGACTAATAGCCATTGATGGACTTAACCTCCATGAATTTATCTATAAGAATTTAACTATAAGAAGAACCATGCTCAGAAATGGGGATAGTGCCGGGGGATGGTATGGAGTACAGCACCAAGGAGAAGGGAGGCCCCAATAGCTGGCAGAAGTGACAGCAAAACTCTGACTGAATATGGAGGAGGAAATTGTGGTTTGATTGTGCTTCCATGTAAGTCGATGCAAAAATCTGTATTGCCTTTAATGGTGTAGGATCAAGCTCTTAGTGTGCGGAATACAGAAAAATATACTTGGTAGAACCCAATACAATCAGCCTTATTGTAAACATACCTCTAGTAGTTGGCTCAGTGCAGCTATGGAGCTCAGCTCACTGAAGTCCATAAGAGATGTAGCCAGGGTCCGTAAAAAACTTCCATCTGAAAATCAAAGCAACATTTTTTTAGTAAGCGTGGGTGTGGAGATGACAGATGGTGGCAGAAAAGCACTGAGGCATTGCACATTACCTTTGATATTGCTCTGGAAGAGCTGTGGAAATATACCATTGGGAGCCAGCTGATGGAAAATGCAACGGAGGAATTGCTTAGCCACACCGGCAGCATTACCAGGGATCATCATGCTGAAATGAAAGAAAAAAAAAAGAGGGAGAAATTTCCTAATGGATGAAAAATATTTCCCAAATGGAGAAAGTAAAGATGATCATATTCTTCCTGGTAACAGATAAAGACAAATTAAGTTATGAATACAACAAAAGGGGGCCAGTATTATTATCCTCATTTTACAGATAGGGAAACTGAGGCATGAGGTAGTGACTTGTTAAGATCACCCAACAGACTAGTGGCAGAGTTGAAACTAGAACCCGGGCCTTCTGAGTCCTCTACAAAAAAGTCCTGATCCAGCAAAGCATGTGAGCATAGGCTTAACTTTCATGACTCCAGCAGGACTACTCACATAGTTTAAGTTTCCCAAGTGCTGAAGTACCATAGCTTGATTCTGGCTTAAACAGTTTACTTTTTCCTGAGTCTCTATACAGTGCCAAGACTGTTTTTGCCATTGCGTCTTCAAATCTGAAGCCAATCCAGCTATCACTGAAGTCAATTGCAAAATTCTCTGATTCTAGGGTGCAGAATCAGCTCCTGGAGAACTTCTTATACATGGCTGCTGGCTTCCAGGCAGTTCATTAATTTACTCCTCTCTAGCATCTTTCAGCCAAAGATTTTAAAGCACTTTCCAATCATTAATGAATTAAGCCACACAACATTTTTATAATTTCCAAAAATAAATGCAGCCCATCCATGTGATGTCCCTAGAGAAGGACAGCAGTCTATTTGCATGATGGGATATCAGTGGTAGGTGTTCTCCAGAGTTATGGATGACTGACTTAGTTAAAGCACACAGGTGGAACCCCTTCCCGTGGCTACAAAATTTATTCACCAGCAAAATTGGAAAACTATCCATATAATGAGCCATGGAAATGAGCTACAAGAGTAAAATTTAGGATTAATAAAGTCAATGAGAGTTTTGTCATTGACTTTAAGGAAGTCTGAATTTCACCCTGATCCAGGTTTGAATTTTTCCAAATTTGGGGAAGGTTTGGAACTGGACTTTTTGGTTCAGGCCTGTCACTATGAAACACAAGAAACTGTACCCATATTAAACAGGACATGATTTGACCCTTTGTACATCTAAAAATATTTTTTTTGGGGGGGGGGTATTACTGTACCTTTCTGCTTGATTAGAAAAACAGGTACTTGATGCCAACCTAGAATAAAAAGCAGAAATCAGCAAGTCAAACAAAAGCACTGTTCATTATATTTTTAATCAAGCCAATAAACTTACCAGTACAATTTGGTACATAGAACTTTTGGGTAATATGCCTTAAAGGTCACAGGAGACCCTGTGATCAGATGTGCAAGGGACTCCTAAATACATTTTTGTAAAGGGTAAAAGTCAAAGCCAGACTTGTAATATTGTCATAAATATTTGCCAGCTCAGAAAATTTCTACTTGTCCTCCCTTATCATCATAATGATAATAAAAGCATCTTGTATTCATACATCAAGAACAATTACTCACCCCGGGCAATTTGGAGAACAGAAATTTGCAGGAATGGTGAAGAACCTATATGCTGACTGAAATCAATAGGAATTAGGCCTGTAGGTGCTTTTGAAAATCCCAGTAGGCATTTATCTGCCTATTTAAATTCCCAAATATCTTTGACAATATGGCCTTAAGTCACTTAAATGCTTTGAAAATTTTACCCTAGATCATGGGTCTCCTGACTCCAAGTGCTCTGTTCTAAACATCAGATAACACTATTGTTGCTAGAGAGTAAAATGGATAAATATCTGTGTTAACAGACTGGTTATAATGGGGCAGTGTAACATCTGATGCACAAAAATAGCTTCAGAAAAAGAGAGAAAGCTTAATATAAATGTTAGAGCAAGTATACTGAAGCCACCTGAATATATTCAAGCTCATATTTACTTTTAGGGGAAGAGTGTGCTTTTTTCTACATGGAGTGTAAGAACTACAGAACGATTACCCTAATGAGCCGTCTAGGCAAGGTGCTGATGATGATACTGACGGAGAGACTGAGATTGCAGATAGAAGACCATCTAGCAGATGAGCAAGCAGGATTCAGGAAAGATAGAAGTACCATACAGCAGATATTGGCACTAAGATTGATGGCGGAGAAAGCTCGGCAAAGAACAAGAACATCTACAATTGCTTCACTGATTTTCAGAAGGCATTTGACAATATAGATCAGAAAGTGACTTGCGTCGTCTTGGAGTCTTACAGAGTGGATAGCAGACTGACATGGTTGTTGAAGGATATCAACAATAATGCGTAGGCAGCAGTGAGAACATGCAGAGAGTTGGGAAGTTGGTTTAGAACGAGTAGAGGTACAAGACAAGGAGATCCGATATCATTGAATATTTTCATCACACACCTAGAGAGAGTGATGGACAAGATCAAGGAAAAGACAGAAAGAATATTGGTGACCGTGATGAGAATTAACAACTTGAGGTTCGCGGATGATATAGTTATCATCGAGGAAGATGAAGAGAAGTTAGCGAGAATGGTGCAAGTGCTAAATGAGGAAGGGAAGAGGTATGGACTGATTATGAATATCGATAAAACAAAGACAATGGTATTTGGAGATAAGGAAATAGGAAGGAAGATCAGTGTAGATGGGATCGAACTAGAAAACAGAGAAGTTCACGTATTTGGGAAGCAACATGACATATGATCTAGACCTGTAGGAAGGAAATAACAACTAGAATAGCGAAAGCAAGAGTGAGTTTGAAGGCAATGGATAAGATCTGGAAAACTAAAGCGATTAGCTTAGGAACGAAGCTGGGTGTCTTGAAAATGTGTGTATGTAACAGCATGTTGTACGGATGTGAGACGGGTGATAATGAAAGATTCAAAGAGAAGGATACTTGTGGTGTATGGAGGCACGGACTCCGGCCGGTGCAAGCACGAAATTATTTTATTGCAAGATTAGAACTATCTTTATACCCTCTCAACTTCCTAAAAGTCCACATCCTACTTTTCACAAACTGAGCTTTTTCACAGTCCCAACACAACATTCTCGAAGGTCGTTGACTCGGGCAGATGTTGTTATTGTTGGCTCAGGACTCTTGATTACGCGCGTTCTCGCTGACTCTCGGATCGTCCTCCAAGGTCTGCAGCTTTTCTTGGTTTTGTCCTTGGGATGCCCTGTCACGCGGCCAAAGCACTATACTTATTAATTCTCTACAGATACTGACGTTTGAGAGGAGTTGTTATAGAAAGATCCTGAGAATAGGATGGATGCAGAAGGTTACCAACAAGGAATTATATAGGAAGATATAGCCAAAAGAGAACCTACTGCAGAAGGTTATACAACGAAAGTTATAGCTATTTGGGCATATCTGCAAAATGAACAACAAGCGAAAAGTTAAGACTGATTTTCGGCATAATGGATGGACCGAATAGGAGAGGTAGACCCCACAGAGAATGGATAGATGATATAGCAGATTGGTGCAGAGCTAGTCTACAGAAACTAAGCCACTCTGCACTGGACAGGGAAAGATGGAAGGAAATAGTGAGGGAGACATTGGACACCAACGGGCACTGAGTCCATGGTTGTTGTTGTTGATGATGATGATGAATTCCTTTGCAGGTCTATAACTGTACCCAGCTTAGTAAAAAAGGTGGTGCCCTGGACTGTATGCTAGGAAATGATAAAGTAAGTTAATCATATTGGAATACCCCACGTTGTATACCATCTACTTCACTTATGGACTCAGCTGTGTCTCACTGTGGATGCAGTATTTCCACTTCAGTCAGGAAAATGTACTACATCCCCCCCATGGTTTGATAACTAATCTTTGGGAGCTTAATTGTTCATGGCTTCTTACTGGCCCTGTTAGTGCAGTATTTATGAGAAACAAGTAGGATGAATGGCATCAGTCTAGATTGGAAACTCTACCTCCTCCGGAGTTCATTAACACTGACAGTGGGGAACTGCAGCCTCAGCGTTAATGGAAATGGAGGACTTGATTCTCCACTATCTTCAAGTGGAGTTTAGACATAGTGGAGAGAGAAGGCTGCAGGGAACCAGTTGCAGTTTCAGAATCCTTGACCACCAATCCCCTGCATAAATTACAACTGTAGGGGTATGTCTACACTACCACCCTAGTTCGAACTAGGGTGTAGGCAACCAAAGTTGCAAATGAAGCCCGGGATTTGAATTTCCCGGGCTTCATTTGCATCTTGCCGGGCGCTGCCATTTTTAAAGCCTCGCTAGCTCGGACTCCGTGCCCGCGGCTACACGCGGCACGGACTAGGTAGTTCGGATTAGGCTTCCTATTCCGAACTACCGGTACACGAGGAGTATCGGTAGTTCAGTATAGGAAGCCTAATCTGAACTACCTAGTCCGTGCCGCATGTAGCCGCGGGCACGGAGTCCAAACTAGCGGGGCTTTAAAAATGGCGGCGCCCGGCAAGATGCAAATGAAGCCCAGGAAATTCAAATCCCGGGCTTCAATTGCAACTTCGGTTGCCTACATTAACCACCCTAGTTCGAACTAGGGTGGTAGTGTAGACATGCCCTAGGGGAGTAATTTTAAGTTAAGGGGTCTTATGCCAGTGGAGAAGCAAGTATAAGAGAGCTCTGCTTCACTGTCACCACAACTCTCCCTGCCTAGACACCACTCCTGGAATGCCCCTGACAAATGCTCTCCTTCCATCTTATGCTCTGAGTTGTGAAAGCAGTTGGCACAGGAGCCATCTCCACAAGCTTTCTGCCAGCACAGTTCTCTGTACATAGAGAAATCTCCTATGGTCATCTCTGAAAATGGCTTTGCAGCATGACATGACCTTAGCTGACCAGAACGCCTGGTGCCTAGAACACGTGGCATCCACTGACAGCCTCCCTGATCAGCTCCTCCACCTCCTTCCCAGTACCACCCACTCTCTGTGAATCAGTTGTTCAGCAGTGACCAGGAGGCACTAGGAGGAGTGAGAGTGGGGCTCGCTGCGAGAGGGGGTACAATGAGTAGGGATGGAATGGGAGCTGGAAGAGGTGGGACAGGAGTACAAGCTTGGGGGAAAGGTGGAGAGAGGGCAGGGCCTGAGGCGATGTAGGGATCAAGTATCCTCCTGCAACTCCTAAAGTCGGCGTCTATGTTCCTACCTCCCAGTTCCAGCCATACCTCTGATCTGCAGTCTTTCACCCTGGCCTGACTCTGACCCTGACTCCTGCTAACTGAACCCTGATTTCTCTGACTCCGGCTCAATATATGGACTCCAGCCTAGCTGTGACTGCTTGATCCCCTATGCCCTGGGCCGTTACAGGCAGTTCCCTCTGTCAGGAAAAGCCCCCAGCAGCTTTCCGCTTCCTTAGCCTTTCTTCATTGTATCCCCTGCCAGAGCCTTTTACTGCCTCATGTATGTAGCTACACAATGCAGTGTGAACGCAGCTTGCTTTTCACTGTAGCAAGTAGCTACATGTATCTTATGTGCCACTGCCAGCCTTCCCAATCAGCTCCTCCACTTGCACGCAGTGTGTGCGTATAGATAGAGAGTGTAAAGATCGACTCTATGGCCTGGATCACCTACACTTCTGAGTATACATCTGCAGGGTGGTGGTGTTTACTTTTAACATTTTAAAGCCTCTGTTATGCCAGATGAGTGTATGTCATGAAGGCTCTTGACTCTGAACTAAGCATGACTGGATCTAGTGGAATCTATCATGTTCAACTTCACCTTCATTGTAGGATACCATTTTTCAGCAATACAGTAATAACCACAAAAAAAGGGATACCACCTCAAATCCCCAAAACCACTGCACAGGACATGGTGTACTAGACTGATGCACAGAGCACCATCCCCGCTCACTAGTGTCAAGACCCAGCTGCTTCAAACATAGTCTACCATATGCCATCAAGACAACCTTTTCAGTTCTCCTGGGGAATTCATCACAATTTGAAGGCACAAAAAACTTCCTTCCATCATAAAAGAGAAAGAGAGAGAGAAAAATTGAGAGAGAGTTCCAAAAGTTACCTTCCCACAGACTGCATGATGTCCAGCAATAAAGGAGCAGCCAAATCTGGGCTAAGGTGAATAAATGTGGAGAGAACAACTATGGCCAGACCCAGTGTTTCTTCATCATACTCTTCGAGGACAGCCCCACAATCATGGCATCTGTAACGAGAGTTATTAAAAACTAATATTATTCGTTCAATTAATTAGGAGACTCCAAATTACATTGAACTTTTTATGGCTAAGAAAATAGATTACTATGCTTTAAACCCTGGATACAAAGCTCTTTTCGCGAGCTACATTGACAGGGAATGGTGATTTCTGGCAGGTGGGCAGTACCTCCACTCTGTGCCTTGGATCAAGCAGCAATAAAGCAATACACTGATGAGATCAGATTCCAATTGTTGTTACAGGCTGGAAAGAGGACATGATAGGATTTTTATGTGGTGAGGAGGCCAAGGAAGATTCCCTTTATTTTTAAAGACGTCTCTTTCTGTTCCAAACCAGTTTTGCTGCAGAACTGCTGCCCTGCAATGCTCAAAGAGAACTCCGAAAGTTCTGAAATAGTTTTGTAATCTCTAATCATAAAGGAGATGTCAGCTACAAGAGAGATAAGGCAGGGTTCCAAAACCCGGGAAACTGGCACATCTCAGCCCAGTAGGGAGACTTGGTTAATTTGATCAACCAGTTGCTAATGACTCTAACAGATTGTGATATTGTAACTTAATGGGATTCTACAGGCAATTTTCTTCTCTTTGCCTCCAAACAGCAGGAGCAGATGCAAGCAAGGTTATGAAAACCAATCTCATCTGGTTTGGCATCTGATGCCAAAGCTTTTGGGAAAAGGCCAAAGAAGAGGCATGAAATATGCCCACTTCTTGGGATGCTCAGCCTTTACACAACGTAATTTCCAGTTCCACTGATGATGCACACAACAACCTTCCCCTCCTCTAGTAAGCATCTTGGCATTCTGTTCAGTGGCTAGAGGACAGGCCTGAAAGCCACAACTCTTGTGTTCTAGTTCCAGCTCTGCCACTGAATCAATGGGTGGCTGTAAGCCATCTACTTCACTACTATGCTATAAACCAGGGATGGGCAATAATTTTAGAAGAGGAGGCATTTCACAAATGTATAAAATTTATAAAAAATAAATAAATCGAAAGAACTGAGGGCTTTTTGTGCAATTGGTAATCCTCATTCTATGAGGAAGATACCTTTTTGTGAAAGAGCTCTTTTGCAAAAAGGCGTGTGTGGATGGGGAAGAGGGAGTTTTTTCGGAAGAATAGGGAAGAGGAAAAAGCACATGTGCCCTGGTGGCCACTCCATCCACAGTAATCACAGCTCAAATGCGAGAAAGCTTTTTGGATGCACTTTTGCAGTGTGGATGCTCTCTTGTGCACAAAGTTTTTTCAGAAGATCTTTTCCAAAAAAAGCTTCTTGTGCTAGAAGACTGTAGTCTAGATGTAGCCTTAATGAACTTTCTGACCATTGCTATAGAATCTCTAGCACCTGAGGCTATGTCTACATAGAAGCATTATTTCAGAATAAATGACATTATTCTGAAATAACAAAGAGTGTGTCTACACAGCAACCCATTATTTCAAAATAATGGCAAGCTGGAGGACTTCTTACTCTGACTTCAGTAACCCTCATTGCACAAGGAGTAAGGGAAGTCAAAGGAAGAGTGCTCTTCCTTCAACTTCCTGCTGTGTACACAGAGCCAAAAGCCAAATTAAGCTATTTTGACTTCAGATACGCAATTGACATAGCTGAAATTGTGTAGCTTAATTCAACTTTTGCCCTGCTGTGTAGACATGTCCTGCATGCCTTCTCCCATCTCACTGTCCACACAGGTGGCAATGGTTCTCACAAACTTCCTGACACCAGGTTTTCTCCCAAGATTTCTGTCAGCGTGGACATTTTCCAAATCATATCAAGAAAAGATACTCCTTCAGAAAATGGTCCTGACTAAGATCCAAAACCACTGTGGTGAATTCATATCCAAGGGTTTGGAAAGCAAGTCCCAGTTCAGACCTATCTCTGTATTATTAAAAAAGCCCCTTTAAAGTAAGATATCTTTTTTTCCGTGCATACAGTCATTACCCTTTTCTTCTTCCTTTAAAACTAGAGGAATTCCATGCAACAGGTACCATGGGGTCTGATCTCATTTGTACCAGATTTACACTGGTGTAACTGCTTTGCCTTTAATAGAATTACTTTTGATTTGCACCAGGGATAAGTGAGAAAAGAATCATCTTTCACAGTGTACAGTACTGAGCAAAATGTCAACACTCAAATAATAAAACAGTACTACTAATAATACCCAAAGCCACCACTTTGCAAACACATAATCATGTGCTAGTATATTCACAGCACACTTCCGAAAATTTTCCCTTCCTACAGAAAAATTGAAAATGTTCTTTCGTTTAATCAGGACCCATCCAAATAAGTTTTTAAGATCAGTGGTTTTTAACTACCAAATCATTTGAAAGTAACAGAAACTGCCTTACTTGTCAGTCATCATAGTAGGTTGATCATCGGTAAATTCTTCTGGTGCTGGTACAAACATACTGACTATACTGGGTGCTGATAGCAAGCTGGATTTGGTGGCACCTTGAAGCCATTAAAAGAAAAGAAGAATGTTAAATGGAAATCTGGAATAGACATCGGTGAAGAAAAAAATGTGTATGTAAATAAAAATGTGTCTCTCTGGAGAAAGAGCCAACATATTGTTTGGTTGTGTCAGATTACTCCAGTTACTTAGGCTTAAAGGTCAGGAATTATTTTAAAAATTGAGATCCTAAGGAAGTAAATGAAACAAATTAAACTTCACTGTTGAGCTGTCCAATTCTTATCCAATGGGAGCGGGGGGGATGGCGGTGAACACTCCATCGCTTCATGTAGGGGCGACGGAAGCCACGCAAGGCCACTGGCGATGTACTGGCTACAGAAGTTTAGCCGCTGGCCCAAAAGGGGGGGCAGAAGGAGCAGAGCAGCATGTCCAGGGAACGACAGAAGCCTGCGTCATGCCGCAAGCAAGGAGCAGCATCAGGAGGGTGCAAAAGCATAAAACAAGGCATACAAATAGTGTAGTCGCATGTGGCTATCCCTTGTCCAGGAGGCACCTGTTCTGTGCCCAAATTATGGGAGATAGGAATGAATTATGTGTTTAACAGGCAGGGTTGAAGGCACTGGTAGGCTCATAAGACAAGTACTGAATAGAGTGTCCTGGTAGATGGGACTTGGTTTGATCCAATATATGGTGTTAGCACAGACCATCTCTGAGTCAGCCATTTTGTTCCCCAGAATCTCAGCTTTCTTTCTTTTTATTTTTTTAATTTTTAAAGGTATTTCTCTAGTTGTTACAGTTGTGAAAAAAACCTCTGAAACAATAGCACAGAGAGGTGAACTGCCCCATTCATTTCAGTGAAGTGTTAATACAACAAATGATGATATTTTGACGTCAACGCTGTTAATTATCTCCTTTCTCGGGTAAGAAAGAAGAGAGAAGGTTACAGATCTGCACAATCTACTATCAAGAAATGTCTCATTTTGATGCCACAAATGAGAGGCATTCTGTGGAAAAGCACCTTTTCTTTCTTCCACCCAACTTAAAGAAGCCTCACTGAAGAAGCCTTAAAGAAGCCCCACTGAAAAGAGCAAAACTCAATGAAATCAGTGAAACTCAGATTACAGATATGGTCACACATGGATGGCCCATGCTAAATCGGATCTCATTTTGAAGTTGCACATGGGTGGAGCTCATTTTTTGGTTAGAGTTTGGAAAAGTATCGATATCTTTTTTCTTTCAGTTTACCTCTTGCGGATATGGAAGGGCTGAAGGATGACTGAAGAAATCAGCAAGAAAACAACCAGCAATCTGAAGGCCTCACAAACAGAATTCACAGCTAATGTTGAAACTATCCTACTGTAATCCTCATCAAAGATTAAAGAAACAAGAGATAGATTGTCTGATTAAATTTGGTATAAATGGAGCTGCTATTGATACACTCCCAATAGCTGCAATAGTGCAAAGGCAAGCTCAGACCAAATGATCTATATGAAATCCCATAATATAGGATTCTAGACTGCTAGGGATGGTCCCGAGTACTGCTTTAATGAAAACAGAAGAGTGTTGAACAATTCTTCTGCTGAGTTTGGAAGGAAACAATTCTTTTCTACACAAATGAAGAACCTATCCCATTCGGAGTCCTTAAACTTTAGGGACTCCATTATATGAGTAATGGTCCCTTTGAGATTGCACTGGGTGCAGCAGACATGTTAGAAAGTCTTGAGAACTTTTCAGTGATATGAGAAACCATCTAGAATGCAAGAAATAAGAGTTTGAGTATGTCTAGCTAGTCTTTGCTTCATAAAGAAATTCACTTTACCTACTCTTTTATCATCTCTAGCTACAATTACAATATAGCATACAAATGCTGGATGTTGTCATATGGCTACATAACTGGGAATAAGGCTCAGCTGCTAATAATAAGAACATTTGTGCTGATCTTGTGGTGAACAGTGAGAAAGAATGTGGTTCGAGCTAAAGAAAGGCTAGTTCGTACTTCCATTAAAAGTTGTAAGGGAGGTTGCGCAGTATGGATGTCGGGAATGAATGTTCGAATAGCTGGGACTTGGTGGCCCAGGGAATGGGCACAAATTTTTTCACTTCCAAGTCATCAGTTAAGTCCAGACAAGCTAGTTACTGACAGGAAGTCATTACCATCCATCAACTATTCATATCCTGTGTGAAATGAACTGGTGATGTCACTCTCGTTGAACGGAACACAAGGCCACCATCACAATGGGTACTAACTGGTATCCTTATTGGTGGTCTCAGCAGAGAGACCAAGTTTGAATGGACATGGACAATGAACTAACCTCTTATTCTGAGTGGTGGTCCCTCCAGGTCAGGGTTTAGACAAACTGAGACATTGCACGGCCGCTTCCCATGCTGTATCTGTTCTGTGGATAAATAGAGGACTTCAGTCTGTGGCACTGTTAATGCACTGCCTGTCACCATCACCACAAATTCACTCAAACAGTTAAAACACCACCACCATACACGCACAAACACCAGCTGGAAAACAGAGTGTTAAATCTGTGAGCATAAAAAGAAGAGAAGAAAAGAAGGTAAAAGGTCAATAGAAGCAAGAAACAGATATAACAATATCAAAGGAGGCCTTTTAGGAAAGTTCAAAGTCTTTTGATAAGAAATATAGGGCTAATTGTAAGGTTTCAGCAAGAAATAGAATATGTAAAGAGACAGAGAAAGAGTAAACGGTAATGCTTAGGGAAATTGAGAGATCATTAGATCATGGACATGTGTATGCTGGCATAGGATAGACATACAATCAGTTCATTTTTCCTGAGAAAGAGTTTGGGAAAGAGCAGTTTCAAATGAGGGATGAATAAAGAGAGGCATGGTACCCATATTAGCTGGGCTGATGTTGAAAATATAAAGCAGCCACAAAAGGGTCTGAAGTTAGGTATTGCAAAAGTTCCCTTGAACATTTTAGTTGAGGTCTCAACCCACTGGAGGAAGTTTCTGGAAGTAATGTCTTTTGGAGAGACATATGACAGATGTTAAAAAGAATGCTGCTAGTGGATTTCCAACAAGAACATTAAAGATGGAGCTCCTCAAAGATATAATGATTAGAATATTGAGTTGCCCACTTGGAAAATAGGTTGAATAGCTCACCTAAGAGATAAACAATAAACTACAGATTGAAAATCCATAATCTGGACTTCCCTGGTCCGGCTACACCACCTAGTCTGGCATCCTCAGGTGATAAGCCATGGGTCTGGGGTCAGGAGCACGGCCAGAACAGAGTCTTGGGGGCAGCAGAGCTGCCAGGAGGAATGGAACATGGCCACTGAAGGAGAGCGCATAGCCCCCCAAGCCTTAGTGAGGATGCTGGGGGAGAGCACAGAGCCGCCGGGAGGAGCACGGAGCCCCCTAAGTGTTGATTTGACTAGATTTTAAAATTTTTCTAATCAGAAACTCTGGAGCTGCAGGAAGGAGTGCAGAGCTGTAGGCAGTAGCGGAGTTCCCGGAGGGCAGCGGGAGCACAAAGCCCCCAGCAGCAGCAAAGCCACCAGGGAGAGAGTGGTGCTTCCATCAGGGAGAGAGTAGAGCTCCAGACAGCAGTGGAGTCCTGGGCCACTGTGGGAACAGTGGAGCCCTGGGCTGCAGCTTTGACCTCCCCTGGTCCAGCACCAGTCAGGTACTGAGGGTGCTGGAACAGGGAGGTACAACCTGTATATAGTTCTGAAATACTTAATGGGAAACAAGAGTTACTGTATAAGTTATGCTAAATGCTAAGTGAAATTTCTGTATGAGATAGCCTTCTGATATATCAAGTAAATGTATCATGGACCCGCTCCCAATGACAAATTCTATGCTTGATGATGTGGGGAAGGAAAGGAAGAGAAACTGACAATCCACTTCACTTTGAATATCGATGTTACAAGAAAAGCCATAAATGGAATGGGACTGATGGCTCTTACAGATTAAAAGTGAATTAAGCACAATTTCTGAGACCAATCTCCCCACTAACTTGGCAGTGGGACTGTTCATCAAAGTGTTACATCCTGTGTAAATGCTTTACAGTTCTTTCTCCTCTTCCTGTCACCTCCTGGTTTACTAGTGAAATACTAGAAAGCATTATCTATTACGTCAAAGTGAAACATGCCTGAATTCATCATTCTGTGACAACTTCAATGAATTCTAAAAGATTTCACAGAAGAAGAAAAGAATGAAAAGAAGTTAGCACTTTTTCAGGTCGTTAGTGGGGACATTCTGTACTTAATTCAGTTTTCATTGTCTGCTTTGCATTTCGCTCTTAATGAGAAACATGAAAATCCAGGCATGAATTATTGAGCAAAAACCCCATGAGTTCTGCATGGGCTGGCAAAAGACTCCCAAACCTCTGCCTATGGGGAAATAAGAGTCTCCATGGCATAAGGTTTAAATATCTGATGTCTTGATAAGATTTCAAACATTTTTCTTCATAAATATGATTCACAAACACCATGGGTGAAATCCTGGCCCTGCTGAAGTCAGAACTAACACTCAATTTGACCCCCGAAGGGCTAGAATGTCACTTACCTAAATACAAAATAGTAATGGCCATTATTTCAAAGGAATGACATCCCACTACAGTGGAGCTATGCTGATTCACACCAGCAGAGAATCTGGTATAATTACACTGTAGACCTGAGCTTGGTTAATTTTTCTCCAACAGAAGAATAGCAATGGCTCACGTATACTCACAATTTATCACCACAGAAGAGACACTAACTGGTTTATGGGAATGGGAATAAAGAACAGAGTAGAATAACTTACCAGTATCCCAAGTGCTGATATTATGGGGTGCACTAGATTGGTGTTCCAGCTGTCTCTTCATTAGCTGATTCATTGTCAGAGCTCCCAAGGAGCCCCTTTTCATCTGTCTGAACTGAGCTGCAAATCAGAATTTGAAAAGAGTTCAGAGAATCATACAAGCTGCAATATTGTCCATCAGCATGAGGGCAGTACTGATATCATCCACAAAGACCAGCTGCTTGCTCTCAGAATTGCATTCAAAGTAATCTGCTCTATTCACATAGCTGTATGTTGTGAAATTATGGCCCTATTGCAGTCTATGGCAAAGATCTTGTTGATTTCAGTGGAACCAGGATTTCATGCATTGTGTCTTCTGTCAGTTCCTTGGCCTGTAATCTTTATTTTAAAATACAGTAAAACATGTTCAAGACACCACCTTTATTAGATATCCCTAAAGTTTAACAAATCATCCTAAAGTATTTCCAAACATCAAGTCACACTGTAGCCAGCCTGTGTGTGCACATGCTGGGGGAAATTGTCTTCCTCAACAACCCCCTTTCATTTGCACAAACCATACAGTTAGTAGACCCACAGTCTCTGCACTTGAGAAAGGATGAGGATTGTTCCCCCTAAATACTCTAGGAAAAGAAAGTGTATAAGGAATATGCCTTTGTGCCCCATGACTTGCAGAGTGCTAGATATATTATGTGATATATTTAAGCTGCAGTCTCGCAAACCCTGCCCCTCAGAGAGCGATTGCATTTCTCTCCAAAGTTCCCCAGAGGTGGGACACCTCCATACCACTTTGTAGACAGGCTAGCATCTAAATAGCACAAGTTGGCCCTTTAGTCCCCTACACTTTGATTAGATGACTTTGTCCTTTAAGCTACCAACTTCTGCTGGTTCGCCAAGCTGACATTTTCTACACTTTTTAACCTACACTGCTGTAAATTCTACTGAAAATTACTAGTTGGACAATACTTCCTGACAAACCATAATGCAACCAGCAATTACGACCAATACGGTAATATATTTCCCTAATACTCAAATGGAAAGAGAAAGATGTGATGGATTGCTCTCAACCTATCTTCTTTTTCCATATGGGAAGCATCAAGGATGAGCACAGCTTTATCAACCCAGATAGAGCAATGTATTTCCCCCAATGAAACTGAGACCATTATTCAGTGCCTGAAACTGATTCTTGGGCCCTACATCCGAAAAGCACTTGAGCATCTCCTTAAATCCGTGCCTGTTTTGGAAACCTTTTAAGCGTGTAGATTTAAGCATGAGTTTAAATATTTTCTTGAAGTCAAGCCTACATTATATTAATGTGAGTCCTTTTTGTCATTATCATTTTCACTTGCAACTGAAAAGAAATCTAACATAGTTTTAAAATAGTATTAATATGACACCTGCCAGTATAATTATAAAACATCCAATGGTAACCAGCTAGACTTTAAAAAAATACCAAAGACTCTTTAACACTGTTAACTGAAATGGCAGAACTGGAGATGAGCAGAAGTCAGAAGGGATAGATTCAAACTTGTCCAAAATTTTGACGCATTCAGATACCCAGCTCTTGGGTTAGACCCATCTAGGGCTACATCTATACGGCAGACTTCTTCCACAAAAGCTTATGCAAATGAAGCGCGGAGTAGAATATCGCTGCGCTACATTTGCACAATTAATTAGCAGCCGTTTTTGCGCAAGAGGCTTTTTTCAGGAAGAACGGTTTTGTGCAAAAAGGAGCCGTCTACACAGCTCCTTTTTGCTGCTAATTAATTATGCAACGATATTCTACTCTGTGCTTCATTTGTATAAGTCTTTGTGGAAGAAGGCTGCAGTGTAGATATATCTAAGTACAAAGAAGATCCAAACCCAAATGAAACAGAAAATGGAATAACAGATAATAGAGGACAGAAAGGGACTTCTTTAGGACTACTTGTATTATCTTCTAGATCATCCCTGTCAGGTGTTTGTCTAAACTGTTATTGAAAACATCCAGTGATAGAAATTCCACAATCTTCCTAGGTAATTTGTTCCAGTGCTTAACTATCTTTATAGATAGAAAGTTTTTCCTAATATCTAATCTAAATCTCCTTTGCTGCAATTTAGGCCTATTACTTCTTATCCTGTTCTCCTCTCATAAGGACAATTTAAAGAACTTTCTAACAGATTAAGTACCAGTATCCAATTTATAATAAACAGAGCAACAACATCCACCGGGAATCTGCTTATCGAAACAATTTCACGCACATCATAATGAGAAATGTTGTTAAGTTTCTCCCCATTTATGCAGTACTCTTTCATATATCAAAGCACATTTAAACTCTATTCAGATTCAACAACAAAAAAATTATCCAACTCTGCAGCAAACCAAACCTTGCATACATGAGCTTCTGGGACTGAACCAAATTGAGATTCCATTCAATATTTAACTTTTTTTGTTTTGTTTTGCAGCTGCCTTTCACAGCAAATTAGCAGAAAAATCTAATTTCCATACCTTCCAGTTACAAGGATTTTAAATAGATGCTTTATCAGTTTATCAAAGACCAAATTTCCTAATGAAAGAATAGCAATTAATTTCAGAACTCACAATGTTGCTTGAAGTGCAGCAAGCTGTCAAAATCTAGAAAATTATCTCTTTGAACTCCCATGCCAGCTTTTATTATTGTAATTTCAGCTTCTTTTCATACATATTCAACATAATCAATGTGGTGCTTAGCAGGTTTGTGTTTCCAGAGCTATTTACCTGGTTCCTTAAGGACAGCTGTGATTTCAAATGTTGACAAAACAAAAAAGCTTCCAGCTTTTGAACTGTATATGCACGAAGTTGGTATAGGCACCAATGTCAATGTATATGGCATTTCATATAGTATGATTTTACCAATGAAAACATTATTTCCATTATCTGTTTTCTACCAATAACTTGAAAAAAATCTAGTGAGCAGATCCTCAGCTGTGTAAACTGTTATAACTCAGTAGGAGGTGGACAATGTGTATCAGCTGAGGATTTGCCTTTATGTTTTTCTGTCTGTGGCAATTATTATGGGAGAAGACAGGCTCCCCAGCAACATTTTCTTATCATACAATCTTAGAACACTAGAACTGAAAGGGACCTCAACAGATGATCAGGTTCAGTCTCCTGCCCTTACGGCAGAACCAAGCATTGTCTAGATCAGTGTTTCTCAACCAGTGGTACGAGTACCCTTAGGGGTACTCGAGAGAAGTTTGGGGGGTACCTCAACACAACTGAAATTTGGAGAACTGAATGTTTATTTTAAGTTTTACAGCACTTGATTATTTTTGTACTTTTTACACCCAAAAATTTCATCACCAGCCCGGCTATGATTAAGTTGTTTAAACAAATGTGCTGCAATGGTAGAAAAGAACGTTGTGTGTCTGAAAACTATTTTTTTTAAAAAAGGGGGTACATTATAAAAAAAGGTTGAGAAACACTGGTCTAGATCATCGCTGATAGATGTCTATCCAACATGCTCTTAAACACCTCCAGTGATGGAGATATTTAAGATATCAGGATTGTTTGACAATGTATGTGTCTATAAACCAGAAGCCTACAAATAATTATGTATTTGTATTACAGTAATGAGCAGTGCCCTCAACAGAGAAGAAGGCCCAATTGTATTAAACTCTGAACAAACCTTTAGCAAGGGACAGTCATTGCTCCAAAGAGCTTACAATCTAAATAGACAAGACAGACTAAGGAAACATTTGTATTTCCCATTTCACAGATGGAAACTGAGACAAAGGGTACGTCTAAACTACATGCCTCCGTCGACGGAGGCATGTAGATTAGCCAGATCGGCAGAGGGAAATGAAGCCGCGATTAAAATAATCGCGGCTTCATTTAAATTTAAATGGCTGCCCCGCTCTGCCGATCAGCTGTTTGTCGGCAGATCGGGGCAGTCTGGACGCGCCGCGCCGACAAAGAAGCCTTTCTTGATCGGCACAGGTAAACCTGGTTTCACGAGGCATACCTGTGCCGATCAAGAAAGGCTTCTTTGTCGACACGGCGCATCCAGACTGCCCCGATCTGCCGACAAACAGCTGATCGGCAGAGCGGGGCAGCCATTTAAATTTAAATGAAGCCGCGATTATTTTAATCGCGGCTTCATTTCCCTCTGCTGATCTGGCTAATCTACATGCCTCCGTCGACGGAGGCATGTAGTCTAGACACACCCATAGAGGCTGTGTCTACACTGGCACCCTTTTCCGTAAAAGGGGTGCTAATGAGACACTTCGGAATTGCAAATGCCGCGGGGGATTTAAATATCCCCAGCGGCATTTGCATGAACATGGATGCTGCTTTTTTCTGGCTCGGGGTTTTGCCGGAGAAAAGCACCAGTCTAGACGGGATCTTGCAGAAAATAAGCCCTTTTCCGGAAGATCCCTTATTCCTACGGGGATATTTAAATCCCCCGCGGCATTTGCAATTCCGAAGTTTCTCATTAGCATCCCTTTTACGGAAAAGGGTGCCAGTGTAGACACAGCCAGAGAGAAAAAGGGCCAGATTTATAAAGGCTGTTAGGTGCTTAATGATGCAAAGAAGTACCTGGTGGGTTTGCATAAGCATCTCAGCAGGTAGGAATGCATGCCATTGACATCAGTGGAATCAGGCAACTAACCTGTCCGTATTTAAGTACTTTCAGAAATCCCACTAAGTGTCTTGCTGCATCTTTAGCTACTTAAATACTTTGTAGATCTGCCCCTCTGGACTTGCTAAGGTCTCACTGGAAACTGATAGTGCAGCTGAGAAATTGAAACAGCTCTGACTGGTATTTTAAGCTCAATAACCTCCTTCCTTTTATAGGCCTGATATTATTTCTATTGAAGTCAGTGGTTCTTGGATATCACTAAAGACATTAATACTCAGCATTTGTATAGCATCTTATAGGCCTGTTTCTCCTCCCAGATGCATCAGTGTAATTCCACTGGCTCCAGTGAAGATACATCTATTTTACATCAGGTCCAAGGTCTTCAAAGAACAGTTTTACCCACGAAAGCTTATGCCCTATTAAATCTGTTAGTCTCTAAGGTGCCACAGGACTCCTCATTCTTTTTGCAGATACAGACTAAAATGGCTATCCCCCGGAAACTTTTCACAAATATTAACCAATCAATGCTCACAGATCTCCTGCAGAATATTACTATCATCTCTGTTTCACAATTGGTTAAGTAGCTTTCCTGAGACCACATAGCTAGTAATTGAATTCTCGAGAGTTTCTATCTCCTGGTCCTCTGCTTAGACAACTAGAAAATGCTACATCTCATTAGGAGTGCACACACAAATTCAATAAAACACCTGTTCATCAACCATGACTTCAAAATTCGACCATTGCTTAATTATGTGCCATACATGTCCAGGAAGTTTGCTATGTCTCAATAAACCTTAAAAACAAGTAGCCCTCTGTGTTGTTTTTAAAGTTGCAGAATAATACGGTTACTTTTCAGAGATTCAATAAATCTTCTAGTGCTTAATTGCAAACATAATGCTGGCACTTGTGGAGTACACAAATCTAGTAATGTACCACATAAATATACTTCTAGTTGTGTAAAGTCTGAAGGAAGGCAATATGCCATATGCTGATACATACTAGATGCACAAATGCAGTAATTATGTTTCAGTTCTTGAATCCAGGGGAAAACTTACTGGATATGGAAGAGTGACTACTTGTCTCTGGCACACCTGCTTCAAGTGTAGGAGCGGAAGATGATTCTCTTGGCATTTCCAGAGTTGAAAGTCCTTTAGCAGTGGCGTCTGCAAATGGAAATGGTGCTTAAATTCTGAGTGCATTATTTAAAAATCAGAGAACATTTTTTTCATCAGCTTCTTTCTCTGATTGCCATTTTTATATCTTTTTAATGTTCCATTTGCCAGTTGGCACCTCCAGTGAACTTACACGTGTGCTGATGTTACAGGTGCAATGGGAATTGTTTCTAAATTACTTTTTAAAGGAGATTCTGGATAAGCCGCTTGAAGACTATTCATAGATAGTACAAAATAAAATGAATATATGTACATAAAGCACCCTGACTCTGATCTCAATTACAAAGTGTACATCAATAGAGTAAGACTGGTGTAAATCTAGTGTAAATGACAAAATGTCACAACTCTTGCATTATTTGGTATTATTTCTCAAGTTGAAGTTCCTAAAGTAATTTGTCTGTGCGAGAATCTCAGCTTTCATTTAAAAAAAACTTATTGACATCAGAATTGCAGAGAAAAGCTTCAAAATATGTATTCTAAAGGTTTAAAATATGGAGAAGAATCTAAAACCTGTGGCATAAACAAAAAACTCATGATTTTTAAGTTACTCTCATGATTTCTGATCAGCTGGAGTTATCAAAACTGGAAGAATCAAACCCAAAGTTTTTCCAGATACCACTGTCTTGTGCAAGCACAAAATAACTAAGAAAATGTGAATGTATATAATGTTATAAAAATCACAAGCAGGAACCCATAGATTGCTCATTTGTAGAAAAGGGTCATTCTGGATATTCCACTGGGAAACAAATTATGTCAGAATCCTTTCCAAAAGTATTAAAGGATGCAAGTATCAGCATTTTGCAATAGGTGCTTGAAACTGTCACTAGCAAATTACGACAACCACATCAAGGTGCTTGAAACTGCCACTAGCAAATTATGACAACCACATCAAGCCAGCTAACCTAAACTATAATAAATATATTCAAAAACTAATCAGGATGGTAAAAGAAACAATAAACCCTTAACTAATAAGATATGTAACTCATTCTAATCACTACCAGCATTATAAGCCAAGGCTCTTTAATGGGACATGGTGAATATTTTATACAGCTGTATAATCATGCATACAGCAATGTGCAATCATGTTTCCCTTTAGTGGCTAAAATTCTGGTGCCAGGTATGTGTGTCAGAGTTCTGACAACCCTTTCAATTCAATAGGTGTTTGTGAATGTGTGTGTGAAAACCAGGTCTCATTGATTTGCAGGCTCTAATGATCAAAAAGGGGTTGAGGCTAAACAAATCCTATTTTTCTGTGGCCACTTCCTTTAGCAAACTTGTACAAATAATTGAAGATCAATTGGCTCATTTTCACCTGGTTACACAGGCTCTTTGGCTCACTTTGGGAGAGATTACATGATGAGAAGAAGGTGGGAAGCCCTTGGTGGAGAAAGAATAGGTTAAGGATTATTTAGAAAAGTTAAACATACACAAATCCATGGGGCCAGATTTAATGCTTCCAAGCGTGCGGAGAGAGTTGGCAGATGTCATTGCAGAGTCTTTGGCCATTATCTTTGAAAACTCGTGGTGCTTGGGAGAAGGTCTGGATAATTGGAAAAAGGCAAATGTAGTTCCCATCTTTAAAAAAGGAAAGAAGGACAATCCAGGGAACTACAGACCAGTCAGCCTCACCTTAGTCCCCAGAAAAATCATGGACAGGATCCTCAAGGAATCCATTTTGAAGCACTTGAAAGAGAGAAAGGTGATCAGGAATAGTCAACACGGATTCACAAAGGGCAAATAAATGCCTGACCAACCTGATTGCCTTCTATGATGAGGTAACTGGCTCTGTGGACATGGGGAAGTTGGTGGATGTGATGATATACCTTGACTTCAGCAAAGCTTTTGATACGGTCTCCCACAAAATTCTTGCCAGCAAGTCAAGGAAGTATGGATTGGATAAATGGACTGCATGGTGGATAGAAAGCTGGCTAGATTGTTGGGCTTAATGGATAGTCATCAACGGCTCGATGTCTGGATGGCAGTTGGTTTCAAGTGGGATGCCCCTAGAATCGGTTCTAGAGCCAGTTTTGTTCAACATCATTATTAATGACCTGGATGAAGGGATGGATTGCACCCTCAGCAAGTTTGCGGATAACACTAAAATGGGGGACAGGTAGATACATTGGATGGCAGGGATAGGGTCCAGAGTGACCTAGACAAATTGGAGGATTAGGCCAAAAGAAATCTCATGAGGTTCAACAAGAACACATGCAGAGTCCTGCACTCGGGATGGAAGAATCTCAAGCACTGTTACAGGCAAGGGACTGACTGGCTAAGCAGCAGTTCTGCAGAAAAGGACCTGGGGATTACAGTGGATGAGAAGCTGGATATGAGTCAACAGTGTGCCCTTGTAGCCAAGAAGGCTAATGGCATATTTGGATACACTGGAGGAGCATTTCCAGCAGATCTAGAGAAGTGATTATTCCACTTTATTTGGCACTGGTGAGGCCACATCTAGAGTAGTGCATCCAGTTCTGGGCCCCCCACTATAGAAACGATGTGGACACATTGGAGAAGGTCCAGCAGATGGCAACCAAAATTATTGGGGGCTGGAGTACATGACCTACAAAAAGAGGCTAAGGGATTTGGGCTTATTTAGTCTGCAGAAGAGAAGAGTGAGGGGGGATTTGTTAGCAGCCTTTAACTACCTGAAGGGAGGTTCCAAAGAGGATGGAGAGAAGCTGTTCTCAGTGGTGACAGATTGCATAACGAGTAGCAATGGTCTCAAGTTATAGGGAGAGGTCTAAGTTGGATATTAGGAAAAACTATTTCACTTGGAGGGTGGTGAAGCACTGGAATGGGTTACCTAGGAAGGTGATGGAATCTCCATTCCTAGAGGTTTTTAAGTCCTGGCTCCCACCGCCCATGTGAAGGGAGGGCAACCCCTGCTGCCACCTCGCCCTGTAATCCTGGCCATATTGCTCAGGGGAGGGCAAAAGGGAGTGGGGCAGTGGCAGGTGCAGACCAGGGGCAGGGCAGGGCTCGGAGAAGGGGTGGAGCTGTTGCCCTGGGCCCTACACCTCCCTTTGGGACAGCTCTGACCAATTGATTCCAACATATTTGACAGTGAATGCACTGAGAGGTGGATGTTCTGGAAGGTTACATCTATATGAGATAACTTCTGACATTTTTTATCCTATTGTCTGTCATGTAGAACACAACTGAGTGCTCAGACAGATACATTACTGAAAACGCAATAAGTAACAACAGTTTTGATTTGGCTTGTGGTTGTCCTCACCTGTCTCTTTCTGTTCTCCCAACTTGTCTAGAACATTGAAGGAAATGTCAAGGTATTCCCTCTGTATAGCACTCACAGCTATCTTTCTCTGTTTTCTCTGCCTGGGAACAATCTGAATCTTAAATTCTGACTCCTCAGCTTCTTCCTCCTGTTTCAGTTCAGTATTTTGTTCCGTATCAGATTCTGTGTAGGCATCGAGCTTATCAGTTTCTGTTTGGTTTTCAGAGTCTTCAGGAACCTTAATAAGGACAGTTTTTATATTTGAACTTGGAACTGATCCAGTATATTTAATTTCTTCCACACTAAGCTCAGAGTTATCATCAAGGGACATCTCAGGAAGTGCAAATGATTTTTGCAATAGGTCTCGCTTTTGCTTAAGTGTTAGTGGGCTCCCGCAGGATACATCTTGAAGCTCCTCTGGCTTAGCTAACTCTTCACAGTCTTTTTGATCTTTGGGAGCTGTGGAGGGGATTTCCTTTTTTCCTAATGAACCATTATTGTTCGCATCCTTAGATGTAAAGTCTTTGGAGCAATCCTCAATGCTGAATTGCACGAGGCAGGCTGCACTGAGGCTGAGTGCAGAGGCACTGATGGGAGATGAGGGAGACGACACAGCAGTTTTGCCAGAGACATCATCATTTAATTGGTTTGTTGTTTCTTCTTCTTCATCATCACTCTCCACTATTCTCAACGGAGGAAGAGGTTCAAAGACTAGAGAGTCACTGTCTGAAGTGGAAAGGATTGAATGCTTGTCAGGCCCTGATGTTGAGTCAGAGGACAAATCTATCAGATCTAAATCCTCTTTAGGAACAGGAAGTTTCACTGGAGAATCCACTTTTACTTCATATGTTTCCATGCAATTTAGCCTAACTTCTGGTATTACAGGTCTCCTCATTTCCTGGAAGCTTTCCATGACAGATGGATTCTCTTGTGTCTCTGTATATTCAGTCCTGGTAGAAGAATTCTGTCTAGGCCGTCCATAATCATTTTGTCTATGCGTGGTGTAAGCAGCAGAGGCAGGTGGTTTATCTAAGTCACATCGGTCTATGCAGGACTTCCTACGATGTTCATCTAATGTAAACAACAGGGAGTCTGCATTCCCTATATCAAGAGATTTTTGTTTTAGAGAGCGCAGTTTTTTTTTCTGAATGCTTTCTTCTCTCACACAATGTAGAATGCTGTCTTGTAATGCCCCCGTTTCTCTATATTCAGCCAGTTCTATTTCACCTGATTAAAACAGAAAAAGCTAGTACTATTTTACTTGGAGATTTTTGGCAAAAATCACGTCTTCATTTCATAGTTCAGAACACAACTGACATTTCAGATACAAACCCAGTATTAGGACAGTTAAATTTCAATCAAAATCATCTGAGATTTATTTTCATCTCAGAGTCATACTGCAAAGAATTTTGCTATAGGCAACAAAAAAAGCCACTGCCCATATCACTTTACTCAGACCATTAGATTGTAAAAGCAAATTCTGAGCTCCCTCCAGATGTGCCCTTGATAGGTCAATTTGGCTCTCATTATTGAATAAAAGATGGTGTGGTGAAAAGGTTTTATTGGCATCCATTTGGGATGGCTGCATTACTGATGACTGGTGAAGCCACACAGTACTTATGCGGGTCATCCCAAACATACATCAATATCACCTTTTCCCTATACCTACCTGTATTCTGTACATGGCATATATTAGAAGAAAATAATTTTAGAAATATTTTAGATTGCGGTAGCATTGCTATGGAAACCAGGAGCCCTGGTCATTAGTAGTACTATAGATTATTCTGCCTTGGAAATCCAATGTTAAAAACAGAAGGTAAAACTACTCTAAAACTATTCCAATCGGCCTACAGATTGTTGGTTAATTAATTTTACCATAAAAAAGGCCATTTAAAAAAGAAAAATGAAAACTGAACATTTTTCAGGCTTGGGCAAACAATAAACCATTCCCTTAAGCAACAGAAAACAAAACAAAAAATCAACAATGGCATTTTTTCCATAAAAAAATTCTATTTAATCAGAAATCCAACTTCTGTAAAAAGAGAAACTTCAACAGAAAATTTTAAACCAACTCCAGTTCAGCCATTAGTAGAAGAGGAAAAATGTAGAATCTTCTCAAACTGATCTTTGAGTAGATTTTCTATATATTATGTAGTCAAATTTTAAAAAGAAATTACTGATTTTGTGGCCCAACATAAGATGCCTTGAAGAGGCTTTATGTCTGGAAATCAAACTCCTGCATGTGTGTTTATGAGAACGCTAAAAATGATGATGCATAGCAATAAAATATACAAAAATTAATGTTCTACCATGGAACAAGCAGAAGATTATCATGTTCCTGCACAAATTGACTCTGATAAAAAAACATTCATACTTCTCTGGGCATTCATCTCAACTGGTTGATATTTCACCATTTTGCTGCCACCAATTCTTTTCAGTCTTGCAAAGAACGTTTGAGATTCTTTATTGCAGGGTCCAGTTGGGGTATCATGAATATCAGATTCATCAAAGACACTATCCTCCTCTGCTTGGGAAAGAAAATCATTATTTGTAAGAAACGTCAGGTCCTGAGCAAAAAACAGAGACCTATGGACCAAATCAGTTCTTAAAGTAGAAAATTCAAAACACTCTACACAGGTTTGTAAATAAACATGTACCACAGTAATATTATTCAAAAACACTTTACAGTTTGAGTAATTAAGGTCTGAAAAGTAAGGAATTAGGGATGTAAATAACTAGTCGACTAGTCGACTATCAGATAAGCAAAAGCTTATCGGAGAGTCAACTAGTTCCTCGACTAGTCACTTCCCCCCCTGCTGTCTCTATCAGAGGCAGCAAGGGGGAGAGCAGAAGCCAGTGAAGAGGGAAGCTGGCTTAAAAGCCGGTTCACCTCAGCACTGTCTCCACAGAGGGCAGAAGGGAGGGCAGGGGAGACAGGGAGTTAGCGGGGACCTGGTCCCAGATGCTGTGTCTCTGCTTTTTAAATGTATTAAGAGCACACTAGCTCTTAACGCATTTAAAAATCAGAAGTGCAGCATGGGGAGGGGGTGGCACAAGCCAGGACAGCTGATTCCTGGCTCGCGCTGGGTCCCCCCACTGCATACCAGCCTTTTAAATGTATTAAGAGCCTGGCAAAAGTAGGTAAGTAGTATTCTCCTTACTGTACACAAGGAAAAACTGATATCAAGCCTAGTTCAAGATCACACAGTGGGTCTAGGTCCACAGAAGAGACAAGATTAGAACTGATGGCTTCTTCAGTCCTTACAAATAGCACTCTTCTAGACCATGATGCCTCAAGTATCTACACATCCCTTAAAGATGTCCTTTTGAATTTCCAAATCTTAGACCTCAAATTTGGCTGGCATATTGCCTGTTCTCCCATCATTAAAACATACTTATATGGATCAAGGCAAAGACAAACAGATGGGGAAATTAGTCCAGAGCCATCTGAAGAAACAAACTATTCTGGACCTAATTCTCAATAATACTAAGTCCTCTTTACGGTGCCCTGGCAACATAAACGTGTCTTATAGTTGTTGTAAATATAAAATACATAATTCACATCCATTTCAAGACCTCTTTACATGTGCAGAGTGATGTAAAAAAGTCAAAGGCTATGTTTACACTGCCCCCTCTTGCGCAAAAAATATGCAAATGAGGCAAAGCGTGGAATATCGACATGCCTCATTTGCATAATTAATTAGGCTCCGTTTTTGCACAAACCCCACTCTTGCACAAGAGACGTTCTTCCTGAAAAAAGAGGAAGAACAGCTCTTGCAGAAGAGGGGGTTTTTGCGCAAAAAAAAAGCCTCTTGCGCAAAAAAATGAGGTGTGGCGATATTCCACACTTCGCCTCATTTGCATTTTTTTTGCGCAAGAGGGGGCAGTGTAAATGAGAATTCAGCCTCTGCTTGACAGACATGTTTATCTTTCTATTTTTCAAAATACCAAGCACTAAGCAACATGTAGCAAAGCAGAAAAGGTGCTGACATAAATAAAATGACAGTGGGCAGAAAAAGAATTCTGGATTTTTTTTTTTTACTCATTTTACCTTTTATCCTACAGCGATGGTCTTTCAGGAAAGTCTTGAATAGATTTTAATCATAATAACCAGATTACACTCTAGATATCTACACTCAGTAAAAAAAGGTTTCACAAATTGAGGGTAAATTTGCCTTTTTGTAAGTTTTTCTCACATGAAAAAAAGCAGATTGCTGCACACAGGGAAGAGTCTTGTTCAGGAAAGGAGATAATAACAAATTCCCTAAAAACTAGCTATGGTTTATCATCAGCAAAATCTTTCTAAGGATGAATCTACACTGCAGGGCTTAACTCGAAATAAGCTATGCAAATTGAGCTACGTCAAATGCGTAGCTTATTTTGAAATAGAGCACTCTTCCTCTGACTTCCCTCACTCCTCGTACAATGAGGGTTACAGGAGTCGGAGTACAAAGTCCTCCAACTTCAAAGTATTTTGACACTATTTCGAAATAACTGCCTGCTGTGTAGACACAAACTAAGTTATTTCAGAATAGCGCTAGTTATTTTGAAATAGTGTTGCAGTGTAGACATAGCCTAAGAAATTATCAGATAGATTTATTATATAATAATAAACTTTGCAGTTATTTAGGTTTTCACCCAGAGATATCAAACCACTTTTTTAACACTAATTTTTGCACTGACCCTGCATCACTTTACCCATTTCATAACTGCTAAACGGAGGTGCAGAGAAGTAAGCTCATCTTCCTAAGAGCAGACAGGAAAAGCTGGGAAGAGAATTCAGGAATCTGACTCCCAGTCCTACACTCTAATCTCTAGACTACATTCCCTCATCATGGACAGCTTAATTAATTACATCAGCATCTAATGCAGAAATTAAAATATTTTAAATACCTTTTTCTTTTTCACTGTATCGGCTTATATTACTGTTGTCACTGTACAAAGGACCGGCAGTGGCATGCGGTTTGCAGCTGTGGTACTGGGCATTCAGTGTGTTGACTGTAATGTGGATCAGATGCAGCACAACCTTGCTGATATCACAGTCTCTGTAGGGATACTGTACCATGAAAGAAAAAGATTTTATCTTAATAGCTAACTTTTCCTCTTGATTTGTGTATAGTAGGTCCCTCCCTTAAATAAATATCTAGGCAAAAACATAGAAATTGCTGTGCATATTGTCATCTAGTGGCACGCGACATGCCTAAGATCTTATGTTTCTAAATACATGCTAGAAAGCAGGAATATTCCCCAACTTTGTAAAGAATACTTTATCAACAGGGGAGGGATAGCTCAGTGGTTTGAGCATTGGCCTGCTAAACCCAGGGCTGTGAGTTCAATCCTTGCAGAGGCCATTTGGGGCAAAAATTCATCAGGGATGGTACTTGGTCCTGCTGTGAAGGCAGGGGACTAGACCCAATGACCTTTCAAGGTCCCTTTCAGTTCTAGGAGATAGGCACTCTCCATTATATTTAAATAAACTGGCCTTCAGAAAAAACATTTTAAAGTACTCCCTGTGAGGATAGTTTAATATATTATTTCCTTGATTTGTTTATGATAAAGCAGTCTGTTAAAGATACCTCAAGAGGCTTTATAAGACCTATATGCAAAATATTTACCATTTCACTGATTTCCAGTTTCTCCTTTTTTTAGGCACATCAAATCTGACCACTACACATGGGTTCTGTATGTCAAATACCTACTAACTCTCTGCTCCAGTAGGTATTTTACTGAAGTTATGTTTTTTACAATTCCTATAAAAAACATTATGTGAGCTAAGAACTCTAGTTGTTAAACTGATACCACAAACTTAAAAATATAGTCCATGCGTTAAAATGTGTTAAAAGTAACATCAGATATTACATCTGAATACCCCTGATCATTCTGAGGTTTTACAACCCATTTTCCTATATTGAAAAACATTTTTCTTGTTTAAGCTGTTAGGTCCACATAAACAATGGGAGAAACTAGCTAATTGACTATACAGGGTAAACAATTAATCTAATTTAGACAAATTAAAATTAATTCACAAAGTAAACAAACTGAAACAAGAGAGACACAAAAATGTTTCCCTCTAATCCTTTTTGGCTTTAGTAGACTTTAGGCATCATTTGTAACAAAATTTAGACTGAAATGTGAATTTTAAGATAACAGCAACCCTTCAAGACAACAAACCTTGTAAAGAATGACAAGCAATGCCTTTAACCACATCTGCCGAATGTGCGGTTTGACAGACCAGAGGGAGCAGCGGGGAGGCTGCTGGAAGTAATGTCTGAGTTGAGGACAAGTGCAATACTTCAGCACCTGAACCACTAATGGAAGGAGATGTTTTCCCAGGTTAATGTTATAGTCCATCACCTGAAATGAATATTCATTTAGATTTTAGTGCACCAAGAAAATCAGCTTCACTTACATTAGTAATTGCCATACTACAACAGCAGCTTAAATACTAGTAAGGTAAAGGGAAATAAGAGCCTGTAGGGAGTTCCCACAATGATTTAGAATGTTTTCAAGAAGTTTCCCATTTTGTTAGCTCTTTGCATAGTATTAGCATAATGAGTTGTTTGCTATGACACTGCCACTATGTTATTTATCATTTCAAAACATACTGTTGGCAACTTTCAAATCTCACTGATTAAGCTGCAGAGACTATGTACCTATGGTGTCCAAATGGTTCTGAAACTACTGATATAGCAAACTAGCCACATTCAGGCAGCCAATTAGCCACATGTGGCTAGTGGCTAGCATGTTGGACACCATGGCTTTAGTATATCATAGAATCATAGAGCTGGAAGAGACCCCAGAAGGTCATCAAGTCCAGCCCCCTGCTCTAGGCAGGACCAATCCCAACTAAATCAACCCGGCCAGGGCTTTCTCAAGCTGAGACTTAAACACCTCTAGGGATAGAGACTCCACTACTTCCCTAGGTAACCCATTCCAGTGCTTCACCACCCTCCTAATGAAATAGTTTTTCCTAATATCCATCCTGGACCTCTCCCACCACAACTTGAGATCATTGCTCCTTCTTCTGCCATCTGTCACTACTGAGAACAGCCTCTCTCCATCCTCTTTGGAACCTCCCTTCAGGAAGTTGAAGGCTGCTATCAAATCCCCCCTCACTCTTCGCTTCTGCAGACCCAACTCCCTCAGCCTCTCCTCATAAGTCATATACTCCAGCCCCCTAATCATTTTGGTTGCCCTCCGCTGGACCCTCTCCAATGCGTCCACATCCTTTTTGTAGTGGGGTGCCCAGAACTGGACACAATACTCCAGATGTGGCATCACCAAAGCCGAATAAAAGGGAATAATGACATCTCTCGATCTGCTGGCAATGCTCCTCTTAATGCAACCTAATATGCCAATGACTTGAGACTATATACTATATATATATAGTATTTATATAGAAGAAATTAAGGCAATCACTGGCTCTTTATGTCTTGTGAGGCAATGCAAAAAATAGTTTTGAACTACAGGTTGAACCTCTCTAATCTGGCACTCTCTGGTCTGGCAACATCCATGGTCCAGCATGATTTTAGTTAGCCAGATGTCCACTTATCACGGGTGTCACCAAGTTTCCCAAGGTTCCATAAAGTCTATTTATAGCCACCAGTCCCATCTCTCAGTGTTCTGTGCTGTTACTTAGCTCTAATTTACCCCTAAATGTCTTCTAAGAGCCCAGTAAGCAGTGGAAGTGTTGGTAATGTGGCTAGACAATATTGACTTCCTGTGGTCTGGCAAATTCTCTGGTTTAGCACCAGTCAGGTTCTGAGGGTGCTGAACTAGAGAGTTTCAACCTGTATAAACTGAATTTTTCATGTCTCTTGTTTAAATACTGTCCTAGTACATTTTATTCTGTTAATGCATAATTTAATTAAAATGCTATACAGGTAAAGTTGTTTTAAATCTATGCATTGCTAAAAGCCTGAGTCACTTTTGAAAAAAAGGCCCTTAAGCCCCCAAACCACTTGAGCACTTTGGAAAATTTTCACCAAGGTCTAACTATGTTATAAACCACTTTCCAAATAAAAAACCTCAGAGATGTAAAATCACATGAAATGGTTCTTCCTGCTAGGGGTACCCTGTTTAATTAGATAGGGAAAGTGTGTTAGCAAGAGGTGTGGTTAAAAATAGCTTTGGCTATCACAGTCTAAACTATAATGTGCATGGGGTCTGTTCATATTATAAAATATAACATGATTATACTAGGATTTGACCAAATCATCCACAAAGGTAAAACAAAAACATGTTATAAAAAGGTGTCTCGATGCAGTACATTTTGTAATACAGACAGGCCCTTAAGCCAATGTTACTTTTTGACTTTTCATATTTTTTCAGAACTCTAAAGTTATATAGCCTGACTATAGCTAACTTAGATCACAATTTTACCAAGTATTATCCAGGTCCATTTGTGTGATATTCTTTCCGCCAAAAAGAACTGTCCAACACCACCACCTGGTGGGATAACTTATCCTGTACAATCTTACCTCAGGCTATGTCTAGACTGCAGTGCTGGTATCCGAAAAAAGAAATGCTGTGTCCAAGGAACACGTCCGCATTTCCGAAAAAAAAATTCAGAAAAGAGGACGCACTCTTTTACCATCCCTGTAAACCTTGTTCTACGAGGCATAAGGGATGTGTGAAAAGAGCAGGATTTTCCAAAATTTGGTACTGTTTAGCTGCACCAAATTTCAGAGAAGCCTCTTTTGAAAGAAAATGGAAAAAGATACACAAATTGCAATTTGCAATTTGCGTATCTTTTTCCGACTTTTCTTTGTAGTCTAGATGTAGCCTCAGTCTTTGCTGCTAAGAATAAAACATTTATCTTATCCCCACCCCAAAAAAGCAAAAAAAGGAAAGCAAAGCAGCAAAATTATGATGTAAAGAGCGGAACTATTAACTATGGTTTGTAAACTATCCTTTAAATCAGTTTCTGTACCCAGTGACTGGAAGATAGCTAAAGTAACACCAATATTTAAAAAGGGCTCTAGAGTCGATCCCGGCAATTACAGACCGGTAAGACTAACGTCAGTACCAGGCAAATGAGTTGAAACAATAGTAAAGAATAAAATTGTCAGACACATAGAAGAACATAATTTGTTGGGGGAAAGTCAACATGGTTTCTGTAAAGGGAAATCATGTCTTAATAATCTATTAGAGTTCTTTGGAGGGGTCAACAAACATGTGGACAAGTAGGATCCAGTAAATATAGTGTACTTAGATTTCCAGAAAGCCTTTGATAAGGTCCCTCACCAAGCGTTCTTATGTAAATTAAGTTATCATGGGATAAGAGGAAAGATGCTTTCATGGACTAAGAACTGGTTAAAAGACAGAAAACAAAGGGTAGGAAGAAATGGTAATTTTTCAGAATGGAGTGGTGTTCTCCAAGGGTCAGGGCAACAAAATGGCAAATGAAATGTAATGTGGATAAATGTAAAGTATTGCACATTGGAAAAAGTAACCCCGACTATACATATAATATGATGGGAGCTAATTTAGCTACAGCTAATCAGGAAAGAGATCTTGGAGTCAACGTGGATAGTTCTCTGAGGACGTCCACTCAATGTGCAGTAGCAGTCAAAAAAGCAAACAGGATGTTAGGAATCATTCAAAAAGGGATAGAGAATAAGATGGAGAATATCCTTATATAAATCCATGGTACGCCCACATCTTGAATACTGCGTACAGATGTGGTCTCATCTCAAAAAAGATATACTGGCATTAGAAAAGGTTCATAGAAGGGTAACTAAAATGATTAGGGGTTTGGAATGGGTCCCATATGAGGAGAGATTAAAGAGACTGGGACTTTTCAGCTTGGAAAAGAGGAGACTAAGGGGGGATATGATAGAGGTCTACAAAATCATGAGTGGTGTGGAGAAAGTAAATAAGGAAAAATTATTTACTTGTTCCCATAATATAAGAACTAGGGGCCACCAAATGAAACTAATGGGCAGCAGGTTTAAAACAAATAAAAGGAAGTTCTTCTTCACACAGTGCACAGTCAACCTGTGGCACTCCTTGCCTGAGGAGGTTGTGAAGGCTAGGACTATAACAGGGTTTGAAAGAGCACTAGATAAATTCATGGAGGTTAAGTCCATGAATGGCTGTTAGCCAGTATGGGTAAGGAATGGTGTCTCTAGCCTCTGTTTGTCAGAGGGTAGAGATGGATGGCAGGAGAGAGATGGCTTGATCATTACCTGTCGATTCACTCCTTCTGGGACACCTGGCATTGACCACTGTCAGCAGACAGGGTACTGGGCTGGATGGACTTTTGGTCTGACCCAGTACGGCCATTCTTATGTTCTTATGTTCTTATGAATATTAATTATAATCTTTGGAAATGTTCTGTTGAGCTAAACCTTGTAATTTAGTCTGGAATATAAAGCTAATAAATCAACATATTCATCTGATCCTATCATTTGCAGAACTGGCCAGAGAAAGTAAATATTTATAAATTTGTGTTATGTTAGTGTGGTAGTTTACAAAGTTCTATATATTGCTTCTTGTAAGCAAATGTCAATGCTGGAATAAACAGTGTGGCTCTAACAGGAAAGGAGATTTCTCTTACATCATAAGTTAAACAAAAATCCAAAGCCACTAAAGTAAATGGCAAAGTTCCCACTGATTTCAGTGGATTCCATGGCCCTAAATTTTCAAAAGCAAATAGTGCTTTTGGGTACCCAATGTGAGTCACCTTAAAGAGAGCAGATTTTTGGAGAGTGTTCAGCTCTTCTGAAAAAAAATCAAGCCTTCCAAAATGTGTTATCAAGCTGGTTACCCAAAAACTGAAACAAACACAATTATTAGTTACTTTGGAAAATTTAGGTTCTGGTTCTAGTGTCTGAAACTTCCACCATCTGAATCTTCAAGCTAAACACAACACAATAGGCCTGACACTCCTTTCACATACACCAATATACAGGGCTCAACAATTAGGGCAATCTACTGGCCTGTGGCAAGTAGATTTTAGCCCGGTGCGGCCATGCAGCACAGTTAGCACATGCGAAGCGTGCCAAACCGCGTGGCTGGCAAGCAGGGCTCGCCGCTGCTTGTCAAACCCTGCCAATATAAATCCATTGTCAGTGAGGCTATGTCTACACTGCAGGCTCTTTGCCAAGAAGCTTTTTGCGGAAGAGATCTTCTGCAAAAACTTCTTGCGCAAAAGCACATCCACACTACAAAAGCGCATCGCAAAAGCAAGAGAGCCTCCACACTTCATGGACACACTTACGCAAGAAAGCTCTGATTGCTATTAAGAGAATGGCCATTAGAGTACCTGTGCTTTTTCTGTGCTCTTTTTGTGCAAGAAACCTCTGTTGAGTGTCCACACACACCTTTTTACGCAAGAACTCTTGGGCAAAAAAGGAGTTATTCCTCATAGAAAGAGGTATACCTATGCCGCAAAAAGCCCTCTGTTCTGCTGTTCTACTGTAAATTATCTTGAGCAAAAACCCTGTAGTGTAGATGTAGCCTGAGAGGTGAACCAGGAACAATCACATTGTGGTTGCATCTTGATTTGTTACATGTGCAATTTGACTGAATACATCCTGAACTAACTGCACACATAATTGCATATACAAATGTCTATTTGTTTTGCCTGTGGCTATACATGAATTTCTCTGGATTAATTCACCATCCTTACTTTGGAAAAAATGGATGCTTTCTACATCATGAGTAGCAAAAAAGCAGATGGAAAATGTGATAACCTTACATGTTTACTGGACATTTTATGTTTTACGGTTATTTGAACTACTGACCATTTTTCTCCCCTAAAGTTCACATATAGGGGAGTTTCAACAAGGAGCTATGGGAAAACATAGCAATAATTACAAGATTTTGTCATCAAAAGCAATAACGATTCTCCGCAACCACCTAGCACCTTTCAGCCAAGTATCTCAAGGCACTTTAACAATATGAATTCATTAAGCATCATAACACCCTTGTGAGTTAAGGAATTATTATTAACCTCATTTTACAGATGAAGAAATGCACAGAGAGGGAAACTGACCTGCTCACCATTATAAAGCAAATTTACCATGTAAATGAGCATAGAACCCATGAATTCTAACTTGCAGTTTCTGACTTCAAATATTTTCCTTCCTTCTCCAAAGCAATAGCATTAGAAAAGATACTTTATATAACTGGACTGACCCTTTGGAAGAGCAAATTAGTGGCACGTCCCTCCTCACTCTTAAATTCACTAACTTATTATATCTGAAGGTATTCCATTTGTTTAATGAACATTCAACCAGCATTTTTTTTACATCAAAGGAGACTGCATCGCAGATATTTCAGGAGCCCCAGATAATGGTAGCTGACAAAATGGTATTTTGGCTCACTGGATCATACAAGAACGGCCATACTGGGTCAGACTAAAGGTCCACCTAGCCCAGTATCCTATCTTCTAACAGTGGCCGATGCCAGATATCTCAGAGGGAGTGAACAGAACAGGTAATCATCACATGATCCCTCTCTGTCATCCATTTTCAGCCTCTGACAAACAGAGGTTAGGGACACCATTTCTACTCATCCTGGCTAATAGCCATTGATGGACCTAACCTAGATGAGTATATCTGGTTCTTTTTTGAGCCTTGTTAAAGTCCTAGTCTTCACAACATACTCTAGCAAGGAGTTCCACAGGCTGACTGTGCACTGTGTAAAGAAAAACTTCCTTTTGTTTGTTTTAAACCTGCTACCTATTACTTTCATTTGGGCTATGTCTAGACTGCAGGCTTCTTTCGAAAGAGGCTCTTTCGAAAGCATCTTTCGAAAGAGCCTCTTTCAAAAGATCACGTCTAGACTGCAGGCGGATCTTTCGAAAGAGAAATCCGCTTTTTCGAAAGAGAGCACCCAGCGAGTCTGGATGCTCTCTTTCGAAGACGGCCTCTTTACATTGAAGAACGCCTTCTTTCGAAAGAGGAACTTTCGAAAGAAGGCGTTCTTCCTCGTAAATTGAGGTTTACCGCCATCGAAAGAAAAGCCGCGTTCTTTCGAAATAATTTCGAAAGAACGCGGCTTGAGTCTGGACGCAGGGGAAGTTTTTTCGGGAAAAGGCTACTTTTCCCGAAAAAACCCCTGAGTCTGGACACGGCCTTGGTGACCCATAGTTTTTATATTATAGGAATAAGTAAATAACTTTTCACTGTTTCAATATCAGTCATAATTTTATAGGCCTTTATCATATTTCCCCCCCTTAGTCTTCTCTTTTCTAAGATGAAAAGTCCAAGTCTTTTTAATCTCTATTAAACCCCTAATCTTTTTGGTTGCCCTTTCTGAACCTTTTTGAATGCCAATATATCTTTTCTGAGTTAAGGCAACCACATCTGTATTCAGTAGTCAAGATGTGGGTGTACCATGGTTTTAGAAAGAGGCAATAAGATATTTCCTCTTATTCGCTATCCCTTTTTTAATGATTCCTAACATTCTGTTTGCTTTTTTGACTGCTACTGCACATTGAGTGGATGTTTTCAGAGAACTATGCACAATGACTCCAAGATCTCTCTCTCGAGTAGTTATAGCTAAATTAGTCCCCATCATATTGTATGTATAGTTGGGATTATGTTTTCCAATGTGCATTACTTTATGTTGATCAACATTAAATTTCATTTAATTTGGTGAGATCTTTTTGAAGCTCTTCAAGTCTGCTTTGGTCTTAACTATCTGAGCAGTTTGGAATCATCTGCAAATTTTGCCACCTCAGTATATGGCCCTTTTTCAGATCATTTATAAATAGATTGAACAGAATGGGTCCCATTATGCACACTTGGGGGACACCACTAGTTACCTCTCTCCATTCTGAAAACTTACAGTTTATTCCTATACTTTGTTTCCTGTCTTTTAACCAGTTATCAATCCATGAGATCACTTTCCCTCTTATCCCATGACAACTAACTTTACTTAAGAGCCTTTGATGAGGGACCTTGTCAAAGGCTTTCTGGAAATCTAAGTACATTATATCCACTGGATCCCCCTTGTCCACATGTTTGTTGACCCCTTCAAAGAATTCTAGTAGATTAGTAAGGCATGATTTCCCTTTATAGAAACCATGTTGACTTTTCCCCAACAACTTAGGTTCATCTATGTGTCTGACAATTTTAGTCTTTACTATAGTTTCAACTAATTTGCCTGGTACTGACATTACACTTGCCAGGACCACCTTTAGAGCCTTTTTTTAAACATTGGCATCATATTAGCTATCTTCCAGTCATTAGGCACAGAAACTGATTTAAAGAATAGGTTACAATCCACAGTTAATAGTTCCGCAATTTCACATTTGAGTTCTTTCAGAATCTTTGGATCAATGCCATCTGGTCCTGATGACTTGTTAAGTTTATCAATTTGTTCCAAAACCTTCTCTACAGACACCTCAATCTGGGACAATTTTTAAAATCTGTCTCCTAAAAAGAATGTCTCAGGTTTGGAAATCTTTTTAACATCCTCAGCCATGAAGACCAAAGCAAAGAATTCATTTAGTTCCTCTGCAATGACTTTATCATCTTTGGGTATGTCTACACTTGCTCATTAGTTCGAGCTAGGTGGGGTAATTAGGGCAACTGGAGTTGCAAATGAAGCCCGGGATTTAAATATCCTGGGCTTCATTTGCATGTTCCCGGGCGCCGCCATTTTTAAATCCTCCTTAGTCCGAACTCCGTGCCCACAGCTAGACGTGGCACGGAGTAGGTAGTTCAAATTAGAGATCCTAATTCGAACTACCGTTACTCCTCATTCCACAAGGAGTGACGGTAGTTCGAATTAGGAACTCTAATTCGAACTACATACTCCGTGCCGCATGTAGCTGCGGGCACAGAGTTCGGACTAAGGGGGATTTAAAAATGGCGGCACCCGGGAGCATGCAAATGAAGCCCGGGATATTTAAATCCCGTGCTTCATTTGCAACTCCGGTTGACCTAATCACCCTACCTAGCTCGAACTAACGAGCTAGTGTAGACATACCCTTTGAGTGCTCCGTTAGCATCTCTATTGTCCAGTGGCCCCACTGGTTGTTTAGCTAGCTTCCTGCTTTTGATGTACTTAAAAAACATTTTGCTATTACTTTTTGAGTTTTTGACTAGCTATTCTTCAAACTCCTTTTTTACTTTTCTTATTATATTTTTACACTTAATTTGATAGTTTATGCTCCTTTCTATTTTCCTCACTAGGATTTAACTTCCACTTTTTAAACATTGCCCTTTTATCTCTCTCTCACTGCTTCTTTTACTTGATTGTTAAGCCATGGTGGCACTTTTTTTGTTTTCTTACTGTATTTTTTACTTTGGGGTATGCATTTAAATTGAGTCTCTAATATGGTGTCTTTGGGTATGCTTACACTACAGCGTTATTTCGAAATATCTTATTTCAAAATAGTTATTTCAGAATAACCCATCTAGACATAAAATGCATTTCGAAATAGAGTTTGCTATTTCAAAATAGCGTGTCCACACTGACTGGACGCTGAATCGCATTTAAGGCCGGCCAGAACCAGTTCTGGCAGGGCATCAGGTCAAGAGTTACCTTGTGTGGCTGCTGCCTGAGGCTATCTGAGGCCTGTGCTTAAAAGGCTCTCCCCCTCCCCCATCCCAAACAGCCAGTTCTCTGGTTTCCCTGCTTGCTTGCCTACCTCCCTGAGGGACAGCAAAGCATTTTTTTTGTCTGAGTGCTCTGATTGCCCTCAGTCAGGACACCACAGCACTCTGCAGCATGGAGCCAGAGCCACTCCTGAGCACTCTGGTGCTTCTCCTGGACGTGTTGCTGTGAGCCTGGCAACACGTTCTGCAGGCAGTAACAGCCTCCCTGGTGTGCCTCACTGGGGGCTTGTGCCTCATTCCTCCCTCATATCCTTCCACATACCCCTCCCTAACCCCCCTTCCTGCTGTACAATAAAAGACACGTGTTCATTACAACAAAGTCTCTTTATTGAACAAAACTGGGGTGGGGGGGAATGAAACTGAGGTGAGACTGGGGAAAGAAGGTGGGAGAGAGGAGGAGGGAGGGTAGGAGAGGGGAGGGGGAAACCTGGGAGGAGGGAGCTGGCAGAGAGAGGCAAGGGGAGGAAAGGGGAGGAGAAGCTCAGGGCTCAGGGTTGGCATCTTGCCGGCCCAACTGTCTCCCAGCACCGTGGGTGCAGGGACCTCGGTGTCCCCAGGAGGGTGGGGAGGATGTGGAAGGTATGAAGGAAGAAGTGGGAGGAGGAAGAAGTGGGAGGGGGAGAAGGCGTGGGAGGAGCGGTAACTGGGGAGACGGCAGGGGCTGGAGCGGCAGGAGGCAGCAAGCTCTGCACCAGGGTCTGCAGGTGCTCACAGATGGCACGGCCCTGGGCAAGCTGCTCCCGCGGGAGCTGCAGGTCTTCCTGCACCCAGTGGTCAAGGATGCGGTGCAGGACTCGCAGTGCCCCCAGGTGCTCCTGCTGGTACTCCTCCACTGCACGGGTGGGCCTGCAGAGTCCTTGAATGCGGAAGGATGTCCAGGGTGATGTGATGCGCCCTCCACTCACAGCTGGTGCTCCTGTGGAGAAACAAGAGAAGTGATCTGTTCTCCCTGGGGACACAGCGGGTGAAGCCCAGCCCCACTCTGCAAAGCAAGGACGACAGGTCTGTACACCATCAGAGCCACTGTGCTTGCACAGAGGCCATGTTTGGGATGCTGCTGTCCCCAGGAGTGGGAGCTGCCCGAGGACTGCACCCATGCCCCTGTGCTGTATATAATGTGGGCGTGTGTGTGCGGGGGGGGGGGGGGAGATGTCCCCTGCTTCTGTGTAGAGTGGGCTTATGAAGGGAGGGCATCCTGCTGTGTCCCAACCCAGGGTCAGGAGCATGTCCTGTCTCTTCACACACGCGTGTGGCTAACAGGCCAAGGCACCTGTGTGGCAGTCAGCTGGGGCCACTTGCCCAGGGGTGGCACGGCACGTGATGGCACATGCACAAGTTGCTGCGTGATCCGTGATCAGCAAGGCCCACGCGCACTGTCCCTGGTCCCCTCCCCTCCACACACACATAAGGCGACAGTGATGGCACTCACATGTTGTTGCCTCCCAGGATGACACCGGCGACAGGTCTGCTGAGATGGCTTGGGGGTCCTGGCTGCACGGCATGCTCCCTCTGGGTTCCTACGGCTCCTGGCCCTCCTCTTCCTCCACCTCCATGCCCTGGTCAGGGCCCTCTGCCTCAGGGTCAATGACCACCTTGGAGGCACAGACCGTCCTATCCCCCAGGATGCAGTCCAGGGTGTTAAAATAGGGGCAGCTCTCTGGGTCTGCCCCTGTTTGGGAGCTCCCCCCTGTGGTCCTGGCCTGCCACAGCTCCTTAATTTTCATGCAAACCTGCTCCTGGGTTCAGATGTGGCCTTTGGTGGCCAGGCTGGCAGACATCCTGCCATAGATGGCCGCGCTCCTACATCTAGTGTGGAGATCATGGACGTTGGAGGCATCCCCCCAAACCTCAATCAGGTCCATGATCTCCGCACTGGACCAGGAAGTCACCCGCCCAGGGAGTGGTGGAGGGCTGGCTGCCATTGGCTGCCTGGCTCATGCTGGGGCCACTGGGTCGGGGCAGCGAATACTGGCTCTGGGCTGGCAGGCTTAGAGCTGGCACAGACACTGTGGCCAGACTCTACCCATTTAAGGGCTCCGGGGAGGGGGAGAGGAGAGAAGTTTTCCTGGTTGGAGCCAGAGTGGCCAGCAAGGCACCCTGAGAATGGCTGGAGACCCCCTATTTTGAAATAGCCCCTATTCCGCATCTACACAGAGCTTATTTTGAAATAGCAATTTCGAAATAGGCGCTATTCCTCGTGAAATGAGGTTTACCAAGTTCGAAATAAGCCCTCCACTATTTTGAATTAATTTTGAAATAGCAGTTGGCTTGTGTAGATGCTAGTACAGTTATTTTGAAATAACAGCTGTTATTTCGAAATAACTTTGCTGTGTAGACATACCCTTTGAAAAGTTTCCATGCTGCTTGCATGGATTTTATCTGTATCTTTTAATATCTGTTCAGCTAACCTCCTCATTTTTGTGTAGTTACCTTTTCTGAACTTAAATGCCACAGTGCTGGGTTGCTGAGGTGTTTTTCCCACGACAGGGATGTTATATTTTATTACACTCTGGTCACTATTTCCAAGCCCAGTTATATTTACCCCTTGGATCGGATTCTGCATTCCAGTTAGGATTAAAACATGAATTGCCTCTCCCATTTTGGGTTCCAGAACTCCAGGAAGCAGTCATTTAAGGTATCAAGAAATTTTATCTCTGCATCTCATCCTGAGGTGACATGTACCCAATCAATATGGGGGTACAGTATTTGAAATCACCTACTGTTACTGAGTTTTTTATTTTGATAGCCTCTCTAATCTCCCTTAGAATTTCATAGTCACTATCACTGTCCTGGTGAGGAGGTTGATAATATATCCCTACTGCTACATTCTTATTATTAGACCATGTAATTACTATCCATAGAGATTATATGGAACATTTGGGTTAATTTAAGATTTTTACTTCATTTGATTCTACATTTTCTTTCACGTATAGCGCTACTTCCCCACCAGCACAACCTGTTCTGTGCTGAAATATATGCCCAGTGAGAATAAATGACACCTACTTGTGCTATTCCAGCAATAAATGCATTAAAACAAGTTGAAATACGCATTTTCTGAGGTGCAATCATGAAACATCCTTCTTGTTGATCGTAGCCGAGCAAGACATACAGATGGCGCTTCACTGTGTTGAAGGCTTTGGCACTGCTGATATCTGACTCAGCACTACTCTCATCTTTGGCCATAAACTTCATTAGCACAGTAATCAGCTGGTGGACCGTCTGATGATCAATCCCTGCATCCTCTGGAAGAAGATCCTTTATTATATTGTCATTCTCTGGAGATGGTTGCCCTATGAGCACAAGAAAGATATTGGTGAAAATGCCTGCAGTGCAAGGCAAAGAAGAAGAAGGCCGCAGACCTCTTTCCAAGAAATCTGTCCCATTTCTTCCCTGATATGTGCATATGAAATCAGTAGGAATTGTGCATGCATTTCTAAAGACAGTAATCTACTGCTGCCTAAATCATAAAGATCCAGAAATACTTTAGTTATATAAAATAAACTCTGTAATTTGTTAAAGTTAAAAATGTTTCAATTGCTCCAATGTTCTCAGTGAACAGTCATACTACATGGGACTGATTCCAATTTTCTCTCACACCAGTGTAGTGCCACTGCATCCTGAGTCCTTATGCCTGGTTTACACTACTGTGAGCAAAAGAAGAAGAATATTTTATTGGTTAGAGCCTCAGCTGGTGCAATTCATCATAGCTCCATTGATTTACTCCAATTTACTCCAATTATAGGTAATGCCAATAAAACTTTAGAGGATAAGAGAGAGGGGAAATCCTTCATTTGATCAAATTCAGAATGAAGGATTTGCCTTCTAACATGCACAGTGCATACTTCCCACACAGAAGAACCATGGCTTTATTTGATGGTTGTGCCATTTTAGATTTAACCAGGAAAGCCACAGCTTTCAAAGAAACACAAAGACCCACTAACTAATTCCCTAAAATCTATCCAAAGTGTATAAGTAATATCCTGTCTGTTACTCTAAACCTAACTGTTGCTTATAATGTAGTATAGTTAATATTTAGTGCAAATATTGTTATGATTATTTTCCACTGTAAGAAGCTGGATTTTAACATTTCCCTGAAGAGTATGAAACCCAAAGAGTACTGCATTTCATTAGCACATGACAATCTGAACAGGAGGAAAACGACTTTGAATGAATGCAAAAAGGAAACAAACAGTAGAAAGAACAAACAGTAATTTAGATTTACAGCATTCTTTCTATTTTCATAATCTAAAATCTTTTCAACAACATTTTCAGATAAGGAATATTTTTACCCTTATTTATGATGTCTAACTTACAGGGCTGGAATTAGTGGTGTAGTATGAAAATATCCCATTTTACAGATGGGTAACTGAGGCACACCAAGGTCAAGGACAAAGCCTAAATTTTCAAGTGACTGTTGATTTCGGATGCTTCAATCTGACACCTTTTTTAAAGGCTCACGGAAAATACTGGGACTCCACCTTCTAAAGTACATGCAAATAGAATAATAGAATACTAAAACTGGAAAGGACCTCAAGAGATCATCAAGTAGGGATGTAAAAAGTTGTTTATAAAGATAATTATATAACTTGCAAAAATCTTACAGTTACACAGTTACATGCACAGTTAACTTCTGCTTAAAAGTTGTGAAGCTTTCCTGAGAGCAGGGCTGCCAGAAGGTCATACAAGACTGTATCAAATCCATTACTAAAGTCTAGGCATATTATGTCTACCACTTCCCCCCCAAGGCTTGTTATCCTATCAAACAAAGCTCTCAGGTTGGTTTGACATGATTTGTTCTTGACAAATCCATGCTGACTCTTATCTATCATCTTTACCTATCATCTTATTACCTTCCACATGTTTGCAGAGAATTTGTTAATTATTTGCTGCATTATCTTTCCTGGCACAGAAGTTAAGCTGACTGGTCTGTAGTTGCTGGGTTGTCTTTATTTCCCTTTTTATAGGAGGGCACTATATTTACCCTTTTCCAGTCTTCTGGAATCTCTCCCATTTTCCATGATGTTTCAAAGATAAAGTAGGTCCAAGATATTTTTAAAATAGGCATGTGACATTTGGCTATTAAATACCTGTATAGACATCTAAAGCTTTATCTAAACACAAACTAACACCAATTTAATTAAGAGTAATAAGGAGTCCTGTGGCACCTTAGGGTATGTATACATAGCAGTTTTATTTTGGAATATTTGACGTTATTCTGAAATAACAGTGCACATCTACACTACAAGCCATTATTTCAAAATAAGATAGAGCTGGGGGACTTCTTATTCTGACTCATGGTAACCCTCATTTCATGATGAGTAAGGGAAGTTGAAGGAAGAGTGCTCTTCCGTCAACTTCCTGCTGTGTAGACAGCGCCAAAAGCCAAATTAAGCGATTTCAACTTCAGCTACGCAATTCACATAGCTGAAGCTGCGTAACTTAATCTGACTTTACCTCTGCTGTGTAGATGTGCCCTTAAAGGCAAGCAGATTTATTTGGGCATAAGATTTCGTGGGTAAAAACCACTTCATCAGATGCATGAACTCAGAGGTCTTATCAAATGAATGTTAGGGTGCATCTACACTGCATGCAAATTACATGGGATGTCAGAATAGTGAGTCTGTTAGGTTTCAGAATAATGGGTGTGCTCTAAAGATGTGGAATAGCTATTTCAAGATACCTCCTGTATCCAAAAATTACTATGCAGTGTAGACATTGCCTTAGTCTTTAAGGTACGTTAAGACTCCTTATTGTTTTTGAAGAAACAGACTAAAACGGTTACCAGTCTGAGATTAACGTGTTTTTAAACTGATTAAAGACAATGTAAATTTGCATGTACTAATTTTGGTTTACAATTGATTTATTTTAATTTTGGCTTAAACCTGTAAAAATATGAATTAAACTAATAAAAACTCTAAAAAGTGTGAGCTTAAATTGATTTAATAAAACCACTGCAAACACCACTGAGGGCAGTTATTCCAGTTTAAAGAGAGATGTTACCTACTTATAATAAATGGAGTTCAAGAGATATTCCACTGTGAGATTCACATGTGCTTAATGAGATCCAAAGTTCTCATTCATAGTGTCTGTTGGTCCATGCCTGCATTTGTTCACACTAACCCACAGATGCTGGAACTAGGGGCGGGGGAAGGAGTCGGAGGTGCTCCCGCATCCTTATTTTGACATGATTTCCATCATGAATGGGGTTTAGTTCGGCTCAGTGGCTCTTAGCACCCCTATCATACAAATTGTTCCAGCACTCCTGGTACTCATGGTACTCAGTAGCCCTTTATTTGGTCCATGAAACATCATCATTTTACAATATGTATTAGCATGTCTCTATTCCTGTGATCCTTTGCACTACAGATAAAGTATCAGAGGTACTGAGTACCTACAATTCTAACTGAAGTCAACAGGAGCTGCAGCTGCCAGGCAATTCCAAGTATCAAGGCCTTTTTACAAAAACAAAATGTGAATAAAGCGTAAGTGTCGGCAGAAAATGCAATGTAATATAATTCCAAGACGATCTGTTTAGGTATTGATTAATATAAAGTACTTGCTGCACAACTCAAGTTCATTTTCTTTTTTCAGGTATGAGTCAGGGCTGCAGCAGTGCCAACTGCAAATATTCATCAGTCAGGCCTTCAAAAATCACAAGACTTTTAAAAAACATAATAAATGTTGGGTCTTTTTGCTCTCTGGTTTCCAAGCCTTTATGATGCATTTAGGTTTTGATTTCAGGCTTCTGCCTGTTTCATGCTTGAGCTGAGTGGGATTATAAAAGGAAAGGGATGTTGGTTCAAAGGAGGCTATATGATCAAGCAAGGTTGTGCCCCGCACCATTCCCAAATCACTGAAACTGGGAAGGCCTTGCATGTTTATCATCCAGTTGATTTGTTCTGGTTTTGAGCTTATATTTTAGGAAATAAACTATTTCTGAAAAAATGGACATGAAGAGGCCTGTAGCTGAGACTTTATATTTCTGTCCCCTGCCAGTGAGCTTGTGCACTGATTTATATCCAGCAGAAAATAATATATTATTGTTGTTGTTGTTGTTGTTGTTTATTGTTGTTTATTGTTGTTATTATTATTTATTATGCAGTGACACTAAGGAAACCCAAGCACAGAACAGGACCCCATTGTGGTAGATGCTACACAAATCCAGAACAAGTGGACAGTCCCTGCTCCAAGAAGTTTACAATAAGTATAAGACAAGAGACAATAAGTGGAGACAGACTGACAGACGAAGAAGTTATAACTTACAACAATTTGCAGGCCAAAATCGTTCCTTCTTCAGGCACTCAACATTTTAAGAAAGAACCTTTTTGATAAGCCAATGAGTGATGCAAATGATATTATGGTTCAGTTAAAGAGATCACATTTTGTCCTGTATGTGGTACACACCTCTCTGATCAACAATGGATGTACTCACCTGGCGTTTGTTCTGGTGTTCCACCAAGTGCTGGAGCAGACTGCTCATGCCTCGTCAACCTCGCAGCTAAAAAACAAGAACAACTCTGTCTAAATAAGCTATGGAAACATCTTAAGCTTCAACATACACTCAACATTAACCTGAGTTTGATCTAAGAGCATTCTCAAGTGTATGTATCCATTGTAAAAATCAATCATGCAGTTTTATACACTGTGTCCCATAACTCTAGTCTCCTTTATTACTCAGTTTTTCTGGTCCAAGAGTCATTAAACATGCAGGACTTATACAGGATCCAGAGTAAATCAATAAAAATGATACAAGATTTACAGATCACAAAATAATTTTGGTTTTAATTTGGTTCCCTAATAATTTTAGAGAAAAAAATCTAATTAATCTTGGCAGTTCATTGGCACCAATCACTCAGGTTAATTTTAACAAACATTATACATATCATAGGGTGTGTCTAGACTACATGGCTCCATCAAGGGAGCCATGTAAAGTAATTTACTCGATATAGTCAATGAAGCGGGGATTTAAATAATCCCCACTTCATTAAAATAAAAATGGCCGCCGCACTGTGCCTACAATCAGCTGATCCTGCACAGCGTGGCCGTCTAGACACGGCGTGGTCCACAAGGGAAGCCTTTGTCGAGCACTCTGGTAAACCTTGTTTCATGAGGCATACTGGAGTGGTTGACAAAAGCTTCCCTTGTCGACTGCGCAACGTCTAGACTGCCGCGCTGTGCTGGATCAGCTGATTGTCAGCACAGCGCGGTGGCCATTTTTATTTTAATGAAGCAGGGATTATTTAAATCCCCGCTTCATTGTCTATGTCGAGTAAACTGCTTTACATGGCTCCGTCAACGGAGCCATGTAGTCTAGACACACCCATATAGATTGAGGGGGTATTAAGTGTTGCTGAATTTTCTTTTAAGTACAGGACAAATTAATATTTGTAAAGTGCTCTAAAAATGAAAGGAAGTAGATTTAATTTAACCATAATTTTTCCTATTATAAATTATAAATATTCTAATCATTCATATTTTTGCAGCACATACAGCCCAGAAGATTTTAAGAATCAATTTCTTCATATGTAAGATAATTATAAAAATATTTTTATGCACATTGTTATACTGCTAAAGGAAATATAGAACAGCTATAGCAAAGAATTTATTGTTGTTTGTAAAGTGCCAAGCACATGTACAGTGCTGTATAAATTGACAAATGTGGTAATTAATAATAATCAGTAATAACTAAATCACTTTCTAAAAGCTACATCTAGTTCTTGTCCAAGTAGACAACACATTAGCTTCCAAACATAGTTTAAAACTATCTACAAACCTGTTTCAGAGCACTTCAGTCTATCAGTAAAACAAGTACAGCACAGAAGTGGAACGCTGTCCATGTCATTTGTAAAACTCACTGATTTCTAACAACCTGAATAATGTTTGAGTCTGGAACCCAGATACACTAAACTGGCCCAACTGGATGAATACTGAAAGTCCCATTGCGTACTCATCAACAGGATGCGATCTTAAAGGGAGAAGATGCAGACTTATCACAAAAATATAAATGGATACTCAACGGATTTTGGTGGTTAAGGTTTCTGGAAGGGAGAGTGCTCTCTTTGATTCCCCAGGTCCCTTCACACTGTCCCTCAGGGAACGCACGCTCTTCTGACGATTACGTGCAAAACGAGCCCTCTTGATTTTCCACATAGCTGTATCACTGAGGTTGGCGACATTTGTCCGGACAGCAGTGATAGCTTTACAAATGGAATTGACCAAGTTAGGATTCATTCCAAGGCATATTCAGTGCAATTCTGCAAAGTGCCACATGGAGGCAGAGTGCGAGCTCCACTGAAGTCAACAAGTCTTAGTATAGGTGCAGGGGCTCAACTGTGAGGAACTCATTGTATAATCTGAACCACCTGTTGTAAAACCCCAAACACTTTACCCATATATTTTAAAAAGTAACTTAGCTTCTTCACTAAATAATAGAAATGGGACAATATGAGGCTCCTCTATCCAAACCCTTTAGAATTGAAGATAAGAGAGCAGAAATCTCATAAGAACAGCTCAGAAAGTTTCAGTGCTATCAAATCAAAGTTTGTAACCCAGGCTTGCTTTGGTCTCAGGCTTGAAACCCGAACAGCCTATGCTTAAATCAGATCTGCATCTGAACACTGCCTCCTGAGTCCTCTGACCAAGGTTCCCCTTTCCAGGAGACAATAACCAGTGCACTTCCATTGGCTTAAACACACCTGGGAATATGAAAAAACAACAAATGGTCTGGTAGCATTTGATACTATCTACATGTTTTGTTCGTCTATAAAGTGCTACCAGACCATTTGCTGTTTTTTCCTGTACAGACTAACTTGGCTACCCCCTGAAGCTTCTGGGAATATGACACTTTCAAAGCCCTTTGATTTTTATAGTATGAGAGCTTCAAAAGCAGATAATCAAATCCCCTAAATACCTTATGGTTATGTTTACAAAGCCAAGAAGCAAATATTAGGGTTATTAATAAATAAGATTATTGTTTTGTCTTAGCCCACTGGCAGATGAAAAAAGATAGGATCTCATGGGCATCTTAACAGGAAACTGGGTATGTGCAGCACCTCTTTTAACAAACTGTTATTAACTGTTGCAAAAGCCCCAAGTATTTGTCATATTATATCACCATCCCCATTTGTGTCTTTTGGACTGTATGGCTCTGGGATTATCTCTTTTCCTATCTTTATGCAGCCGCCCCAGCAGAATGAGGCTCAAACATGACAGGGGGCCTTCGTAAATAATAACAAGTATAACAGTAATAATATAATGAGAGTACAAACTACAAACCATCTGGGCTTGAGGTCAAGAACAGTGTTTGGGGAACTGGTTCTAAAGAACATTCAGGCTAACTCAGTTTGACCTGGATTATTCACAGAAGCAGATCATGTTTCAACCAAGTCTAAGAAACATATTTAAACAAAAACAGAAAATGGTGTCCAAAAGCCTTTAAACATAAGTGTATCCTAATCTGATCTAGGTATGTTTACACAGGGTAATTCGCTTCGCATACGTCTAGACTGCATCCCTCTGTCGACAGAGGGATACAAATCAAGCATGTCAAAATTGCTATTGAAGCAGGGATTTAAATATCCCATGCTTCATTAGCATAAACATGGCTGCTGCTTTTTTTCAAAACGGAGCTTTTTCGAAAAAAACCAGCAGTCTAGATGCGGATCTGTTGAAAATAAACCCTTTTTCAACAGATCCTGTAAACCTCATTTTTTGAGGAATACAGGATCTGTTGAAAAAGGGTTTATTTTCAACAGATCCGCATCTAGACTGACGCTTTTTTTGAAAAAGCTCTGTTTCAAAAAAAAAAAACGGCGGCCATGTTTATTCTAATGAAGCACGGGATATTTAAATCCCTGCTTCATTAGCAATTTCGACGTGCCTAATCTACATCTCTCTGTCGACAGAGAAGTATAGTCTAGACACACCTTTCTTGTTTAAAATAATTACACCAGTTCAGCAAACTCAGTTAAAGACCCCACTGCTGATGGGGAACTTCATTTCTCTCTTTCCCTAGTTCAGAGAGCTGAATTCCCACAACGGTGAAAGGTAATGTGTTTCTGATTCTACTTACTTGTTGGAAAAGGGAATTCTTTGTTGCAGTCCAGGTGAAGCTGTGCTTCTAGAGAGAGTGTCTCAAAGCGATTCACGAAGAACTCCCAGCTTAAAGCCGGAATGTCTTGCTTGAGAAAATGAAGGAGCAAAAGCTTGCTGAGAATTGTGGGTCTGTCTTTGACAACTGTATCAAACTGGAAATCAAGACAAAGGCACAAACCCTGTGAGGGAAAAAAACAGAACTCAGATGTGAAGAGCATAACAAGTGTTCTTTAAACTAGAGAGACAAACCCCACAACATCTCTAATTCACTTATAGAAAATAAAGACCTGGTTTTGGTCTCTCACACATGTCAGATGGGAATCACCCTACGGATGTTGATGGAAAACCAATGTCAGTGACAGGAGAATTAGGCTTTTGTTTTAAATGGGAATTTTCCATTTTAAAACAGAGCAAAATTCTGTCCCATTACTTGCAGTACACAGAATTCTCCCTGATCACACCTTGTTACTCCATTGATTTCAGTGATGCTGTATCACTGTATTGAACCTAAGTAATTTTAAAATGGAGGAAGCAACTAACAAAGAATATAAGAATCAATGCCAAAGCACACCATTGCAGTGACATGCATGTCAGGGAGAAGAACATTGTGAGTATTAACAATGCAGATGTGCATATCATGCAAAACCCTTTACCTCAGAATTTTTGGGTCAAATTCTGCCTTTATTTTCATTCATGCAAACCCACTGCTTTTAAGAAGTCTTCAAAAGTAAGTGGGTTTGCAGAATTTGGCTATTTATTTCCAGGAGAGCCATAAAAGTAGCATTAGGGTTAGTGCACATAACTAGAAAGGGGGATTTACTTGCTAACAGAAATCCAAGGAGTTTGATACAATTCATGGAGAGTGGAGACTATTAAAGTATGTACCACTAGAAATGTATGTTACCGCCCATTAATTCAATCAGTGAAATATGCTGGGAATTTATCAGTAAATCTACTGGCTCAACTATTTAAGTAATCAAAAATGTTATTTTAAAGATTGTAATAACTACATTGGTCAAAATTATAGGTCTGATCCTGACTTTCTAGTGTACCCAAAATTTTGATTGATTTTAATAGGAGCTTTAGGTTCAAAAGGAAAGAAGGTTCGGGCCCCAAATGAGAAAAACAGATTACATGGTTAAAAGTATCAAAGGCATCAAACCTAATAAAATGCTGCTGTGGTTTATTAGCACACAAATTTTGAGCTTTATGTCAACAATCATGTTTGAAAAAGACAACAGGCATTAAATATTTAACAAGTGCGGCATTTGTGGGACAAGTCTGTCTTCCTCAACAAGAACCACCTTTGGCCAGACCACAAAGAAAAGTCTGGTTTAGGCAGTTATTTGTAGTGTTTGGCATATGCAATCAATATGGTAAAGCACTCAGGGACACATTTTCAAAGATTTACACAGGACTGGAGCTGTGCAAATCCCAGTGACTTCAGCAGAATTCACATTCCCTGAGCTGTGCTTTGAAAATCTGTCCCATATATAATATAAAATAGCAAAACTATTAACTGCATTTTATGAAAAACTGTACTGGAATTATTTAAATACCCTTTCAGTTTTATCTACGAGAAATAACTAATACCAGATATTGCACTCAACTTTATAATGAGATTTTTTTTCATCTTGTTTATAAATGTAGGCCCTGATTCTGCAAATATTTATATATGTGCTTCATTTTAAACATGAGTAGTCCGATCAGTGGGTCTTCTCACATACTTACAGGTAAATGTGTATAAAGCTTTCAAAGATCAAGGCAATACGTAGCTTTGTTTTTATTAATTTTCTGCTACCCATTCTGTAAGGCCCTATATGTTCAGTTTTACCTTGTTTAAAAATTCCTAGGAATATATTAGTGCTTACTATAAGAAATAAAAAATGGGTGAAAAATCAGTGCAAAAATGAACTTCACAGTTTAAATATTGGTGGACAGGAAGACAGAAAAAACATATAGGCTACGTCTACATTGCACTCTCTTGCGCAATAACATACGCAAATGAGGTGTGGCAATGAATATCCCTGTGCCTCATTTGCATACCTAATGAGGCGCCATTTTGCACAAGGGGCTTTTGCGCAAGAGCCGTTCTGTATAGACAGCCCTAATACAAACACGTTTTCCTCATATATTAGATTTTCTTAACATAATCAGTATTGTCCTGGACATGATTTATCCAAATTTAGGGTGAAAAATCAACAAAAATTGAACAATAGCTTCTGTAAAATCTGGGCATTTTTCAGTAAAAAATCATTGAAAACTGAAAACAGAAGACATGACCTGCGAGTCAGTAGATTTTTGAACTATTTTTTTCCATAGCTATCAAGAACAAGATGGCGTGTTTTCTGAGATTACTGTGATGGGCCAAACTCTAATCTATGAACACCTTTGAACTTTGAGAAAAAAATGGGTCAAGATCATATCTTTGTCACTTGGACTCATCTCTTGCTTTGATTCATGCTTTTGTTCCGTATGGTGAACATACCTGCAAAGCTGGCCTCTTTATGGTGTCAAGTAATAGCCCAGCTCTAGTAGCCACTGCTGGGTTGACATCTTCCACGGCAGTCAAAAAGCAGCAGAATGCATGAGCCAAAGAATATTTCAGCAGGTGATTTTTTGTCACTGAGTGAATATCCAGAAACCTGCACAATACAGCCACTTTCTCTACTGTAACCCACAAACAGAGAATATTCACATTAGTTCATGCAGGGACCTTTTTTCCTGTGTTTTGAACAATATACAAAAGCATGATTCTCGTAGAAAACAACAAAGGATAATTGAAACACCAACTTGTTTCCATTTTCAGCTTTGTACAACACATTTTTCTACAACACAGCTATTGCACTTTTTTCTCATTATCCCAATTAGTTACAGTTTCCCAGCTTTACCACCTTGTGTCACACGGTCAGTGCAAAGTAGCGCCAACGTCAGCACAGACAGCCACAGGACGATCATTCCAGTACAGGAAGATCTTTTGGAGCCACAGAGCCAGCCCAGCTTTCTATGCCTCTCAACTTGCCCACAGCTGCTGGCAGGGCTACAGAAAAGGGCTTTTCAATATATAGATTCATAGGGCAAAATGTATTAATCTCACCTGACTTTCCAAATAACACAGGCAAAAAAAATTCTCCCAGTTCTCAGCACCCTGGCAATCACAAACAGCTTTAATGGCCCTTTGATTGTAGCTAGAGATGTGAATGGGTAACGGGTTGACCTGTTGAGCATCACCTTTAATGTGTGATACTTAATCGTTACCTGGGAGCAGCCCTCTGCCCGTGGCCCATTGTGGGCAGAGGGCTGCTCCAGCCCTGGGGGGCTTTTGGCTCCTAGTTTAATTGGTTAACTAATTAACAGATTTTACATCCCTAATTGTAACAGCTGCTCCTTTCTTTTCATTCTCTATTTCAAATATCAGGATCACTTTGATTTGAAAGGCATTCCTCTTTTAAGGAGCAGATGGCAACAATCACCGTTTTTTGGCATTAAACTTGAGCTAGCATCGTGATCCTTCACTGAGAATATTAACCCAATGGGCAGCAATATATTACTGTTTATTCTGATATCGGAAGGATATAAGTATGAGTGGAAATTAATAGAGATTTTTATCATGCTGCAAATGTACTCCAATAATGGACAGTTAAATAACCTTTAAAAGGAAGTACAAGGGGCAATGCTCATTATTTGATGTATTTAAGTTAAACTAGCCAAAACATTAGAAAATGGAATGCAAGGAACAACTGTGCATTGTCCAGAGTGGGTGGACTGTGTGGAGGACCTAGTGGATCTTTTCTATCAACCAGTGTCAACTAAATGCTTACAACTGACAAAGCCCCTTCCTCCCTGCCATAGCAACCTGCATGCAAATATCATAAGCTTCTCAGACCTACCTGCTTCAAACCTTATCTTCCAATCTTTGCTATTAAAATTGTTGTTTATGATTGTCCAGAAAATATCAGCTCCATGAGGAAGTGACAGGGCATGTAGAAGGAGTGGGACAGCTAATGAAGAAAGCTGAGAGAAATCCGACTTCACTACTCTCCATAAACTAGAAGGGCCAACAAAAAAAAAATCTGATCACAAAATCTCTTTTACTTCACAGAGTGTCCTTCAGGCTAAATATATACATTATGTTGCTGAGGGGAATTTGCTTCATAAGAAAAGGGGTATATTTGTGAGTGGACCCCAGCACTCACATTAACAATACAATGTTGTTGGATGTGGAAATCATTGTAATGGAATTTTGTCAGGGGAGATGCTAGCAGATTTTGGAAACTGTTTGTCACAGACATTCACCAGCATAACTGAGACAGAAATGCATTACTTCACCTGGAAAAAACTTACATCCAACTCAGTGTAAGTGTGTGGAACATTGGAACTGCTATGCCTGAGCAGATCAAAGGTCTATCTCATCTGACGACCACTCTCCATTAGTGATGCTTTTGCACCTGCATACTGTTGGTCATTCCCCCTTTGGTTTTACACTAGCCAAACGACCTATTTCTCAGCTAATGTTAAGGAGGCAGTAGGGAATTTTCCAACTATTTTTTTTCTGACAAAATGTTTTTGTTCCTTAAAATGAAAGTCGTTCCTAGTAAAACTTTACCAAAATGTTTTTGATTTTTTATTGGGAAAATCTAAATGATTTATTTCATTTTTGATTGGGTGTTCCTGACTCAATACTTTTTGGTTTTTTGAACTGAATTAAACATTTTGTTACAGATCAGTTCAACTTTTATCTGCATCCAGCTGAATAGCTGCAGTGCTCCATGGAAGCTGTAGTTTAGATAATTCATGCCCCCTTTCTCACCTATGGGCTTGGCTCCAAAACCTGATTCTCATGATGCACCTCGTTCTTCCCCTTAGCTGCTCCTATGGTGCAGCACAGGAAATGTAGTCTGGTCCACAGAAGGGAATGGAGAGCATGAAGCACACAAATTACAATCCTTGTGAGGTACTGCAATATTTCAGGTAGACATATTTCAATGTCAAGCTGAACCTAAACACGTCAATATTTAATTCCATTAAAAATTTCAAATTTTCAATTTTTCATCCAAATTCAGAATGTGAGAACATAAGAACAGGCATATTGGGTCAGACCAATGGACCATCTAACCCAGTATCTTGTCTCTAGACAGTGGAAAATGCAAGAAGCTTCAGAGGGAACAAACAGACCAGTGCAATTAGTAAGTGATCCATTCCCTATTATCCAGTCCCAGCTTCTGGCAATCAGACATTTAGAGACTCCCAAAGCATGGGGTTGCATCCCTGACCATCATGGCTACAGGCACTGATGGACCTAGCCTCTATGATCTCATCCAATTCTTTTTTTAAACCTGCTATACTTTCAGCCTTGACAACAGGTCTCAAAGGTTTATGTGTGTAGTGTAAAGAAGTACTTCCGTATCTCAGTTTTAAACCTGTGGCCTGTTAATAACTGAGGGTATGTCTACACTACCCCGCTAGTTCGAACTAGCGGGGTAATGTAGGCATACCGCACTTGCAAATGAAGCCCGGGATTTGAATTTCCCGGGCTACATTTGCATAAGCCGGGCGCCGCCCATTTTTAAATCCCGGCTGGTTTGAACCCCATGCCACGCGGCTACATGCGGCACGAACTAGGTAGTTCAGACTAGGCTTCCTAGTTCGAACTACCGTTACGCCTCGTGGAATGAGGAGTAACGGTAGTTCGAACTAGGAAGCCTAGTCCGAACTACCTAGTTCGTGCCGCATGTAGCCGCGCGGCACGGGGTTCGAACCAGCCGGGATTTAAAAATGGCGGCGCCCGGCATATGCAAATGTAGCCCGGGAAATTCAAATCCTGGGCTTCATTTGCAAGTGCGGTATGCCTACATTACCCCGCTAGTTCGAACTAGCAGGGTAGTGTAGACATACCCTGGGTGATCCTGGACTCTGGGCTCCTATGTTACATGAAGGGTAAATAATACTGCCTTCATCATTTTCACCATACCGTGTATGATTTTATAGACCTCCATCATGCATCTGCACCCCGTCTTCTCATTTTCTAAGTGGAACGGTCCTGTTTTTTAAAATCTTTCCTGATAGGAAAACTGTTCCATGCCTTTGATCATTTTCATTGCCCTTCTCCGTACCTTTTACAATCCTAATTTTTTTTTTAAATGGGGTGACCAGAATTGCAGATAGTATTTAAACAGTGGATGTACCATGGATTTATATAGCAACATTATGGTATTTTCTGTCTTATTATCTATCTCTTTCCTAATGGTTCCTAACATTCTATTAGATTTACTGACTGCAACTGTTCATTCAGCAGATATTTTCAGATTATCCATGATGACTACAACATCTTTTATTTTATACAGCTAAAATAGACTGTATAATTTAGCTGTATAATAATAATAATAATTTGTATAATAATAATATAATAATTTGTATAATATAGACAAAAACAAAATGTCAAAATACCAGAATTTGCTGATTTTCTATCAGCTCTAGTTAATGTCTAATATAAACATTGCCATATACACTCTTGAGAATAGAGATACTGTGCCACCCTTCTTATTATTATCATTATTTACTCAGTACCACAAGTGCATGTGGTGCCTTACAAACAAATAAAAAACCCCAGGAAAGCTCTGAAGATTTAACAATTTAAGATTAATCCTGTACTGCTGCCAGGGAGACAGAGTATCTAAAAAATGGAGCACTGGACTGAAAGTTAGGATACATGGTTTCTGTTCTCCGCTGTGAGATGGCCCCAATGAATGATCTTGGACGAGTCACTTCAATTTTCTATGCCTCTGCTTCCCTTCCCACCCTTTGTCTATCTTGTCTATTTAAACTGTAAGATCTTTGAAGTAGCAGCTGTGTCTCACTGTGCACAATGCCTAGTACAACAGACCTCTGATCCTGAATGGAATTTAGAAAGAGTATTCTAATATAGACAAAAATAACAATTCCTGGGTTAAAAGCATACCTTGCAATCAACATATGATCTTGAATGTAAGCTAAGAACTGTGGATGGTCCTTTCTTGCAATGTACAAACACTCCCCATGAAGACAGAGAATCTTCAGACAGTTCAGCATGTTAAAAAGAATGTCTGGCTCTTCAAATCTAGCCATTTCCTGTGCAAACAATTCATAATTAATGTTAATGTCAAAGCAGGGATAACATTAAATCAAATTGTATATAAAAAGTAAACCACTGTACCTGCAATATAGTGTATATGAGCTTCAAGGTAACTGGAAGTTGCTGGTAACAGAATTTTCTTTCAGTGTCATTTTTTATTGCCGCTAAAATTAAGTTACATGAGAGTCATTAATATATCACCTCTTTTGCTGTTTGGGAATTAAACTAAAAAATAAACCAAGGGATGGTGAGATTGCTGTACAGGGCAAATGCATCTCAGGGTATGTCTACACTGCATTCCTCTTTCGAGAGAGAAATGCAAATTCAGCTGAGCGAAACTGCAAAAGAAGCATGGATTTGAATTTCCCGCACTTTATTTGCATAATCATGTCCGGGCGCTATTTCAAAATAGCACCCAGACGTGATTATGCAAATGAAGCGCAGAAAATTCAAATCCGTGCTTCCTTTGCAATTTCGCTCAGCTGCATTTGCATTCCTCTCTCAAAAGAGGAATGCAGTGTAGACATACCCTCAGTTGCATCTCTACTGTAGCCAATAGAATTATATCAGGTATTAATATGACCCATAACATTTTACTACCTGATCAAAATAATGGGTTTTTAAATGATTTTTGTGTATAACAGGAACACAACTTTCCCACAGAATGAACAAATTTAAAAAGTATTAAGTGCATGAAAAAACTATCAATCCTGTGCTGTTGGACTTGCAGGACTACTGAAAATCTTTGCATGATTTAAGGAACAAATCTAAATCAATGCTTGATTTAACATCTAGTTCAACTGTCCCCCTAACTTACCTGCATTTTCTGTTGTCTCTGTATGATTTCCTGGGTTTTCTCCATGTTTTGTTGCAGATTTATCTTCCTCTTCACCTTCAGTTCCTATGATAAACTCAGGTCTAGTATACAGAAGACTATCCTCAAGGTTGTCTGTGGGCTCCTATAAGAACATAATAATGACTACACCTAGCTCTTATTTAGCCACTTTCATCAGTAAATCTCAAAGCAGTTTACAAAGGAAGTCAGTATAATCATCCTCGGGGAAAATGAGGAATTAAATTCATTTCTTGATGTACACTAGGCCCAATCCTGATCTTTAAGCTAAATCTGGCATACATAAACAGGGCCCAAGCTGAACACGAATGGACTGTATACATGTACACTTCGGTATGGTAACGTTAACATTTCCAAACTTGGGCATTCAAGTGAACGACTCTCATGAAATGTAATCAAGGATCTTTAATAATCACTATAGTTAAAAGTGACTAGTAATATGGGGTGCCCAACCTAAAACAGTTTAGAGGGTTGTGATTTTCTAAACACCAGGCCCTTTCAAGGAGTCTCTAGCCAGGCATTTGAAAATAAAATCACCCAAATTTACTAGTCATCCTTTTTCATCTGAAACACATCACCTCCAACAGCTGAGCCCTGCCAACACTAGACTGAATCAATGCTGATATAGAAGGAAGGGTGCCTCCTTATTATATTCATATCATCGCTATATAGTGTGCCTTGAAAGTCTCCCATCCAAGCCTTTAAGTTCTGGCAAAGCAATGGGAATTTTGCTATAGAATTCTTGTATGCATAAGATCAATGCAGTTTACTTCCTTATGTCAGCCTAATTCAAACAGGAGTCTTTGGGAATTTTCATAATTTGTTATTTAATTACATAAGCCTTTTCTTTCACTACTTACCACTAGCCTGATTTCTTCTTTTGGAGCAAGTCGCTCTAGCAGCTCACAAGCCAACTGGTAACAGAGAATGCTAGACTGGCACAGGTTACATTCCACTACTTTTTCATCTTTCTGGCAGGTATGAGAGCCACCCCACGGTGCCTGAAACACATTGTTTATGATGGAAATTATATCCTTCGAGAGACTGTTCTCCAAACCCAAGGTTATGCCATCATCTTGGAGTTCCATCTGAAAATCAATGATAGAATGGTAAGGAATTAATTATTTGATTAATGATCAGTGCTCTTCCTAGTCTTCTAATTCTCACATTACAGCCAATATTAAATAAACTATACAGAGAGGATTATGACATGTAGCTTGGCTCACTGTTTCAAAAGTGGCCACGGATTTCTAGGTGTCCAACTTTGGATAGGATTTGCATAGCCACAAAGAGGATTTGCATGTCCAGTTCTTATTAATTTGAATAGAAAAAGGTAATCTACATAAGTAAATCTTAGTGCTAGCCATATCGTAAGGTCCAGTAGAGATACGTTTGGTGCAGGACTTGAGGGTAGAGATGGCTTTACATTAACTTTGTGCTTTCCCCTGAGTTTGCAGGGTTCAGTTAGGCTCACAGCACAGTTAGACCAGCGTCTTGGCTCCTTTCATTTATCCCAGTTGGTAATAGACTGCAGGGGCCATTATTCCAGCTTAAGATTGTCAGAGCAAAGCAGTGCTCTCCTCACCTCCTCTTTCCTGCCACACTCCCGACATGCTCCCTAAATCAGTGGCTGTGACCACAGATTGTACAGAGCTTTATATGATAACTCTATCCTGTCATGTGACTCCTCCAGCCAGCAGCAGCCACAATTTTATGTCTTCTCTGCATCACTTGAGTAGCACAAAGGGACTTCAGCAGAGGCTGGAATCAGAAATCTGAGCCTGATTTTTGAAGCAGCTGATCATCTACAAATCAGCTGCTAATAGTTTTTGAGTGCTTGCATAGCCCTAACGGCCATTTCTGAACCTTTGGAGTTATATCTAGAGAGTACTGCACTGGGTTATGCCATTTTCAGCCTATCATCTTAATTAATTAGCTATTCTGAAACAGAATGGAGACCATTATAAAAAATGACTTAAATGAAATAAAACACTATATGGTACAAAAAAACAAGAATGAGAAAGACATTGACTACACTTTATCTTTATTGCGGTTCCTAATCTTTATTTGGTAAATTCTATATTAAAAGGTAGGAGCTCAGAATTTCACACAATTTAACATAAGGGATTCACTGGTAATAAACCTAAACATTGGATGAAGGCATCCACATTAAGGAGGTATCTTCACTAGGAAAAGAGATGTATTCCTAACCAACATGAGGTAAAACCTTAGCTGAAGACAAGGCAATTTGTAGTTCGCACCTGAGCTAGCAGCCCAGTCTTTAACTTCACTTGTTAACTCACAGGAAAACTACACACTGCCTTCACTAAGATCCTACCTCATGTTAGATAACTCAAGTTAAACACACACCTTTATTCTAGTCTATATCTACACTAGCACTTTTCTCAATATAACGTATGTTGCTCGGGGGTGTGAAAAAACCCTGAGCAATATAAGTTACACAGACACAAGCAACGATGTGGACAGCGCTATGTTTCCGAGACTTTCCTGCTGACTTAGCCACTACCACTCGTTAAGGGTGGTTTAATTACATCAATGAGAGAAATCTCTCCTGTTGGCACAGAGCAGCTACACAGAAAATCTTACAGCTGCATTGTTACAGTTGTGCTACTCTAAGGTCTCTACTAGAGACATCTACTAGAGACATGGCTTTAGCAAAAATATATCTTATGGGGTTTTTAACACATACATTTGCAAATAGTTCAGCCACTTCAATCAAATACAATTTGTTAAACCACTGAAAATCTATGTATGGACATGCTTATTTTAATTGAAAAGTGGTTTACTTCAGTCTTATTTATTTCTATTCTTAAGAACTTGTCTACCTACAGAAGTGTCTACATTTAAAAACAAGGGAGCTGCCCTGCTCTAGGTAGCATTTTAGTGTAGACACTCACTAAAGCTATGGAAGGGGTTCTTCTGGTGCCATAATCAATCCACCTCCCCAGAGGCAGAATTCTTCCATGAGCTCCCTCAGGGCTGTGTTTTTTTCACAGCCCTGGGAGACTTAGCTGGGTCAACCTAACTTTTTAATGTAGATGTGTCCTTAAATTAGTTTATAAAGCAGGGACAGGGAATCTCCAGCACAGCAGCCAGACGTAGCCAATGCGAGATGCTCTGTTTACTTGAGTGTCCACAGGTACAGCTGCTCGCAGCTCCTAGTGGCCATAGTTCACCATTCCAGGTCTATGGGAGCTGCAGGAAGCAGGGCCTGGCTCATGTTACATCATGCAGCTCCCCTTGGCCAAGAGTGGCAAACCACAATGAATGGGAGCTGCAAGCGGCCACACCTGCGGACACTCGGGTAAACAAAGTGTCTGGCAGCCCACCAGAGGCTAACCCTGATGAACCGTGTTCAGCCTCCAGCCCTAATGTTCTCCATGCCTGTTAAGGCACTTAGAAGTTTGTATTGATTTTAACGATGTGAACACTATTATTCTGGTTTAAATGTGCCTTATTCTGATTCAGCCTAATCTATTCAACAACTTGTTCACAAAGAGCTTCCATCAATTTAACTAAAGCGATTTAAAATTATACTGAAATTAAACCTGTGCAACTTTCTCGTACAGACATGTGCTAACTCTGGCTTAAAGTACATTTTAAAAAAACCTTGTTTAAAGCAAAACAAGCATCCATCATGCCTTTTGTACCAGTTTAGCTAAATTGGTTTTAAAATCACAGGTTCAGTTAAATCAGCAAAATTCTGCACTTAGCTGTAAATTGAAACAAGTCCCATAACATGATTATGTGGTTTAGATCCACATGTTTTTATATCTTTTGCCTATTCTGATCATCTAAACATGTGAATAGTTAATTTCCTTTTAGGTCATTCAGAAAAACATAAGTGGATTTCAAGTATTGTGAAATATATTTTTTCATCATTTTTTCATAGATATTCTTTATCTGCTGATACCTGTTTCAGGATGAGATCAAACATCAGTATGAAGCAATTCAGATTCATTTCATCATCATCACAGTCAAAGTCTATTGTCCTCCCTCCAGGGTGTCCAAAGTTCTTGAAAGGGCTGCGGAAAGGACTGCGCATAGGGCTGCGAAATGGGCTCTGGAAAGGACTTGGGAAAGGACTCAGCATACTGTGCTGAACCCTGCGCCCAGGATCGGAGGCAACACTCACCTAAAGAAACAAAAAAAATGGATGCTCCCAGGTCAACTTTAAACATTTGGGCATTAGCTAGTATGATACAAAAGAAAAGGAGTGAAACTGCTTTACTGTTCTCTGATAGTGCTGTTTCATGGACATTTTCAACTGGTTCTTAATGTCATCAATGTTAAAACATATTGTAAACACAGCGAGTCAAACTCTGCAATGGTGTATGCAAGACAGTCGAGTTCAAATTAATGCTTGGTGTAACGCCACTGATTTCAGTGAAATTACACCAGAGAGGAATTTGGCCTCCTACTGTAAGCCAGCCAGAAAATGAATGCAGGTGATAAAGCAGCCCAAATAGAATGTGACATTCCATGATAGGGCAAAAGGAATCTACCCTACAAATGCTCTGAAAGGCAGCAAGTGGATGATGAAAAAGAGTCTATCAAGAAAATAATCAACTAAGGTGATCCCTAGATGTGTCAGATAGCTGAAAAGCAACTAGCAACAGGACATAAAATAAAGCAACACAGACAAAGGAAACTTACACCTACATCATGATAAGCACTCCACATCGCACCCAGCAAAATACAGAAGACTCTCATGGTGTTGCAGGGAAGATTACTATCAGACCCCACATTTATCTACTTTTAGGCCAACTATTGTCTGAAATATACTGTAGTCAAACTATGTGTTTCTTAGTATGGTGTTCTGCAGTGAGCACCGACAGCCTCTGCAGAGCCCCTCTGCAAGGTGGGGTGGGGGTCCTGCCTCTGTGCTCCCAGAATAGGCTGGCCTCGAGCAGAACAGGTGGGGTCAGGAAACCCAGCCCTCCACACTGATTAGAGTGTGGCATACCCACCCACAACCCTCAGAGCCACTAGGAGCACATCAGGCAGTGATATAAAGGGCCCAGGGCTCCAACCGCCACCACTGCTGCAGTAGCAACGGAGATGGCGGACAGCCCTGGGCCTCTTTGATTCGCAGGGCCCCGGGACAATTGCCCCCTTCTCCTCCCTCCTCGTCTGCTGGCCTGGCTGTCTGCAATGTCAATGCTACAACAGATGAGGATTCCTCTACTACCCAGGGATTCTGCCCACTTTGGGCATTTTTTAGCACCGTTGCACCATCAGTGGAGCAGAGGATCTGCCCTTTTGAGTTTAAACTGCCTCACTGTCACATGTGCTATGTGTTGTGTTATTTAACAGTGTACCTGTTTGCCTCTGAGTCAGGCTCCTGGAGTGATAATCACGTTGTTCTCTCCTGAATATTCAGTATGCCCGTGGGAGCCAGCCTACCTTCTTCTGCTCCACAGATTTGAAATTTGGAATTTTAAAGCCTGAACACATTTTAACAAGTGGCTTTAGTTTACATACATTTTTGTACCTCTCCTGTAGAATTGGGCCCAATATATGTGTGCTAAAATGTGAAAGAAACATTTTACTTCACCTGCAGCACCAACAAACACTCACTGCTTCCACAAACATTGCAAGCAAAGTAATTGCAGAATCATCCATTGTGTATCTGTAATTCAACTAAAAATAACTGAAGAGTGGCAAAAACATGAAGGTAAGGAAGTGATGTCAAGAGAGGAAACATCAGAGGATAAACTCTAAAGTTTGGAGTCACAAAGAGCAAAATTCATAAGGCTGATGAAAGGAAGAGAACATTCTTCCACTGATCATTATTAATGGCACATGCTTGTGTTTCTTTTACATAGGACACAGCACGGCTGTGTCTAGACTGGCAAGTTTTTCCGCAAAAGCAAAACTTGCCAGCTGTCTATACTGGCCGCTTGAATTTCCGCAAGAACACTGACTTCCTACTGTCTGAAATCAGTGCTTCTTGCGGAAATACTATGTTGCTCCCATTCGGGCAAAAGTCCTTTTGCGCAAAGCTTTTGTGCAAAAGGGCCAGTGTAGACAGCTCAGATTTGTTTTGCGCAAAAAAGCCCCGCTCGCGAAAATGGTGATCAGGGCTTTTTTGCGGAAAAGTGCGTCTAGATTGGAACGGATGCTTTTCTGCAAAAAGTGCTTTTACAGAAAAGCGTCCATGCCAATCTAGACACTGTTTTCTGCAAATGCTTTTAACAGAAAACTTTTCTGTTAAAAGCATTTGCGGAAAATCATGCCAGTTTAGACGTAGCTCACATGTTTTAGAAAAGAAATATTAATGGATTTTCAGAATTTTGCCCAGGTTTCAATAAATATGTTTGCTTTATTTTTCACATTTTCTCTGTTTAAGACCAGTGAATTCATTTTGGAAGCCACAGCGAAACAGAGGAATCCATTTCCAATGGAGGCGCTGTTAAAGAAGGATTCACTCAAATGTCTGATCTATTGCTGCTGGTCACATGAGTTAAATATAGGCCACTTTGAGTTTGTGCTGCTACAAACTGGTCATTTGATTTGTACTGCAGATAGCCTAGAGCAGGCATGTCCAAAGTCCGGCCCGCGGGCCAATTGCGGCCCGTGTTCCGATTTAATACGGCCCCCGCTTCCTCCCCCTCTCCTGGCTCCCCGGCGCTCTTTTGAACTGGCGCGCCCAGTGTGCCGCTTCCAGCTGCGCCGCCGCTGCCCATGGCCTCCGCGGTCCTAGAGCCTGCCCTGTAGGGCACGTCAGCAGCCCCGCTCCCCCGCTCGGCTGCGGGTTCGCCTTGCCCCCGGGCCGCCATGAGGCCGGCATGCCCTGCGCTCTCCGCCCACCTCCGACCCTGCGGGCCCTCCGCCTTGGGGCTGAGAGTGCGGGGACGGCCCTCACGCATGTTCACTTCTTCAAATCTGGCCCTCTTTGAAAAAAGTTTGGACACCTCTGGCCTAGAGATTCAGATGCTATGGTGTCTGTTAACATATTACCAGCACATAAACACTTTCAGGACTAGAGGAGAGAAATTGAAACAGGATGGGATTTAACTCCAGTTACTGAAGTGTCAGCACCAGAAAAGCTCTCCCCCTCAAAAAAGCCTCTGAACAGGCTTGCCTACTGGACAAAGTGTTAACTTAGCAATAAGTCAAAGGAAGCTGCTTCCCTCATCTTCCATCAGAGGCAAATAGTATGTAGTGTACAGGCAGATTAGATGAAATAGAAGGAAAAAATTGAGGGACAAGGAAACTATTTCTGCTCAGTCATTACCACAAGTGCCTACGTCCTACCAAACATGTGCAACAATAATATGAAAGCTCACCCTGAGTAACTAAATACATGACTATGTAGCACTTTAAAGACTAACAAGATAGTTTATTAGATGATGAGCTTTCGTGGGCCAGACCCACTTCCTCAGATCAAATAGTGGAAGAAAATAGTCACAACCCTATATACCAAAGGATACAATTAAAAAAAAGAACACATATGAAAAGGACAAATCAAATTTCAGAACAGAAGGGGAATGCAGGGGAAGATGGGAAAGGTAAATGTCTGTCAGCTACACCAGACTAACATGGCTACATTTCTATCACTATCCTGAGTAACTAGATGTCCATAATTAATTGCTAATTGATAGTGGACAGAAGATAAGGAAATTGAAAGTATTTGAAAAGTTAACAGCATAAAATAAATACCAAAGCTTAGCTATTATATAGATTCCATACACCAAGTGAAACAATTCACTCAAAGAGATTTCACAATTATACTCTAATTACAACACAGCTATCGAATATTAATTTCTAAATTAAAACTGATCAAAGGGGAGGCGGACATTAACTCAAACTATGTTGATCTTTATCACTCTCAAAATCTGTACTTTATTTGCACTCAAGTCTGGCAGTGAGTTTTTAAATCTTTATATGCAAATTAAAAGGAAAACCATTGTAAGGAGAAAAAAGAAAAAACAAGATGAAAGATACTACCCTTCGCGCTCCAAGATTCCCTGCCAGTTCACTGACTCTTGATTTTCTTTGATTTGCTAATTCTTTGACAGAATTAACTCCATCGGAAAACATACTGATCAGTAGCTGAAGAGGAACCACAATGTCTAACTCAGATAACACCTAAAGAGAGAGAAAAATACAAAAACGTGAGTTTTCAGCTCAGACCAAAAATACTGACTACCTTTATAAATGCTTTAACCACATAAAACCCACTTCAACTAAGTCCATAACTTAAAAATGTGCCTAACTTCAATCACATGAGTAGTTTGATCAAGTCAATGGGACTACTCATGCTTAAAGTTAGGCATATGCCTAAGTAGTTGGCTGAATCAGAGCCAAGCAGAGCTGAGTACAGCATAGAACAGTTTTCAACATGCATGCAACTGAAACCTGACTGCTCTCTTTATTGGTATTCAAGGCCCCTTTTACTCACAAACATTACAATGTGAAGGGGGGGAGGGAGTTCCACAAGATGTTTGTATGAAGCAAAAATCACACAACAATCTAGCATGAATTGTTCACTAGATGATACTACTAATACTATTTATCAGAGGTGGAAAGCAACTAAGTAGAAATACTTCGTTACACGACTCAAGTATATTTTTTCGGTATTTGGACTTTATTCAAGTAACTTATTTTTGTGATACTTTGACTTTTACTCAAGTAGCTTTTTTTGAAAATATTGTACTTTTTACTCCACTACAATTTCTGGAAGCGCTTAGTTACTCACCTCTTTTGTCATCCCACTGACACTTGTGCAAGCCAGCATTCTGATTTGCTAAAACACAGCCACATGCACTTGTGTGGCAAGATACCATGTCTGAATCCCTGGATTTCATACTTGAGGTCTGCTTAAAGCTGCATGCCCTGGCTTCAAAGGCCACTCTTAAACTGCAATAGAGTTTGAGCACTTGCAGCTTTGCCTTTGGGGTAGGGAGTTTGTCATAAAAAAAGGGAGGCGGGTGATTAAGAATAACAAAAGACTGGTCATTCAAGTAATTAAGGGATCCTTAGATCATCATGAAACCATTGCCAGGTATTTAAAAAATCTATGAAGCAAATTAGGTGCAGACCCTAGAGCATAGCTGGGGAAAAGGAAGGAGTACGGGACCTACCCTCAAGATACAATCTACAGCCAAAAGGAAAATGGACTTCTAGCCTTCCACCAAAAGGCAGACCTACTGCCTGTGATAGGAGCATGACTTCTAGCCTCCCTTATAGACAAGTGAGCTATCTATCTGCTTGCCCTGGAGATAAGTGAAGAGGATAAAGGCCTCCTGACCCTTAAGATTTGACTCAGAGATGAGTCAAGATAGCTCTTTTATGTCTGAACCATTTCACCCATTTCTTCTTACAGTCCCAGTAAGCTGCTTCAGCTTGACCCCTCTGTAATAGTCACTTACATGCAACCAGAGCAAAGCTTGCTCTTGCACGGAGGAAGGATATCCCGTGAATCGACAACTAATGAATCCAAACATCTCCTCCATTGAAAAAGGGAGTGGGCAAAGCTCAATATCAAACATTTTGCTGCAAAGAAGAACAAAGATATATGCTCACTGGTTTGCTGATATGTGTACCACACAGTAGATCGGGGTGGACAATAAGCCAGATGCAGCTTGCCAAGGTTAGCCCCAGGCAGGCCATTGGTACTTTATTTACCTGTACTTCCACAGGTATGGCTATTGGAAGGTTCCATTTGCTATGGATTGCTGTTGCCAACCAAGGGGAGCAGCAGGAAGTAGCGCAGACTGGGACACTGCTTCCCGGAGCTCTCATTGGCCGGGAATGGCAAACTGTAGCCAACGGGAGCATCAAGCAGCTGTACCTATGGAAGCACAGGTAAATTAAGTGCCAGTGGCCCACCAGGGGCTAACTAGTGAACCACCTCTGGCCCACCGGCTGATTACTGCCCACCACTGTAGTAGACTGTGCATGAACATTTATACCAATCACAACTAAATATTATTAACACCTCACTAGCTGTGCTGGGGAGCAAGAGCTAGGGCTCTGCCCATTCCCTAACCCTGTATGCCTACTCCAGGCCCACCTGTATGGGAGGAGTAGTACTTCCCTGGAGATCACTCTCTCTTGTGCTGGAACCCACTGGGCATGTTGTCCACTCAGGGCAAAGGTCAAACTTGCCCTATGTTTGGATCATGATACAGATCCAATTAGACTGAAACTTTCCCAAAATGTGAGGAACTTTGGTTCCAGTTTAGGTCCAACTTTAATTTATTAATGATACAGCTGCATCTCATCACTGTATCTTATATATCACATATGAACGTGGCAGTTCTGAAAGGCATTTGTATTCAACATCATCAATGTATTGTGCTAAAACCCTTGTTGGTTAATATACTCACCGTTGTAATGGCTCAGGTACCCACTTACTTACCTTAATACTTCCCTGAACTCTTTCAGTTGATTATCAGGCACTTCTGTTCTAATGGCTTCAAGCCATTCTGGCATAATACATTCCCACACTGGCTGGTTTATTATATTGTATGGAATCAGGCAGAGGATGCGATTCAGACCTTCCTTTAATTGTGTCACAGTGCTACAGGATTTGTCCCAATAGCCACCAACCTGAGGGCATTTTCAGAAACAGTATTTATTAGCTGCTATTCTTCTTCTTGCATTTGTTATTTATATTGAATCATATTTTTGCATGGCACCTTACAGACATTAAATCATTGTGAATGATCAATAGTATAGTTCAGTGTCGATTCCAGATTCAGCCATGGGGGCTACATGGTTTGTTTTGTTTTTTGGAGTTTGTTTTTCATATGCTCCAGGAACAACCAAAGTGCAGCAGAAGATTTAAATACAGTTCTCCCTAGATGGCCCAATGGCTATTTAAGTATTTAGCCACAGTACTGAAGTCACAGGGACAAACAGAGAGAGAAAAAGAGAAAGACTATAGTTCAGGGGTGGGCAATAATTTTTTACCGGGGGCCACTTCAGAAATGTTTTGAAGTGCCCGGAAGGGGCGGGGCCTCAAGAGGAAGGGGCAGGGCCAGGATACTTTCCTTGCTTCCCCACCCACAGACCATGTCCCATTAAGATTTAGTCATAATCTGCCCCTTTGTAACATTTGGGCAGCATTAAACATCAACCAACAAACTATTTCAGTTCATTTCTGACAGCTAATATCATGGTTGTCTATGTTTATGATTCATTCAGCCTTTGCACTTCCAGCAAGTTGCTAATGCTGCCCTAAATGTTACAAAGGGGCAGATTCCCACTAAATCTTAATGGGACATGTATCCAATGCCAGCAAAGGCCCTCTACCATACATTCTTATTACAGCTCTGAGGTTCAGGTTATAACTCTCCTCTTTAGCTCTCAAACAAGTCTCTACACTTTCCCTCTTATACAGAGATCATCCATCCCACTCTTCTCCATCTCTGAGGCTTACATTCCTTTCCCTCTCTTTAGTTCTATAGCTCTCAAGGCCAGAATATAACACCTACCCCGTACTGACGCTGAGCTTCAGTGCCCCACCCCCAGTGCAGGGAAGAGCTGTAACAATCCCTACAATCCCTTTCCATCCCAAACCCCACTTCTCCCTGTCCTTGCCCAGGTGGCCCGAGGGACTAGAGGGCCACATAGCCAGCACTGGCTGGGGGAGGGGGGGAGGAACGGCAGCACGGTCTCCTGCTGCCGGCATGACCCCAAAGCCCCACTAGTCCCCCTATGAGTCCATGCTGTAACCCCACCACCGAACTTACCGGCAGTGGTGGCAGCGATGGAGCAAGAAGGTGGCTCCAGCTCACACAGGGCTGCTCTAAGAAATGCTGGGGCAGTCTCGCCCCTCCCCTGGAGTGGCACAGCTGGTGCTGCCTCGCCTGTGTCTTCCCCGCTGCTGGTGAGTGCAGTGGGGGCACAGTATGGACTCCTGCTGCTTGTGCCTGCCCTCCAGCCTGCTAAACCCCCTGCCAGCTACTGGCCGGACTCCTGCCTTAGGGGTGCATTTGGTCCCATGTACACTCCCCATGCATTGCCTCTGCCCAGAAGAGTAGGTATGGCCAGGGCATAAGGAAGAGAATCAGGGAAAGGCAGCAAGGTGCAGGAGGGAACCAACTGCTGGCTGGTATTTAGAGGGTCCCTGAACTGGAGTAGAGAATGAGCCAAGGTTCCCCATCAGCCACTGAGGTAGTGGTATCTGGGACAGTTAATGGGAGGACTGCCTAAAACTGCTTGTGAGCAGGGATTTTGGTCCACAGCCCCAGAAAGAAGGAATGTTGAATGACCTGACTGGAGGACTGAGTCATGAAGAGGTAACTGCAGCTCCTGAAGTGGGAGAAGAGTTGCAGACCAAGAGCAAGAAACAGAGAAATAGGATACACCCATAAGAAGGGCTGTTGGCTATGCAAAGCTAATCCCCAGAATAGCCAGGAGAGGGCACCATCCTGTAGTGAGCAGAGCACTCTGTTTCAGACAGGGGCCTAAACACCATTATGGATCTGGGTTTGTATTTCTTGATTTGGAGGCAGAATTTGTTCCTTAAAGTTTCTAAATATGACACAGTAAGACTGAGCTTTTATAGAACATCTAGACAAAGTACAGAAAATGTTCTTACCCTGGCAAACTCCATTGGTTTAGGAAGTAGGCACATAACCATGACATCAAATCGAACATCACAAACTGTCTTCAGCCATTTGGTGACAAACTGAGGTTTGAGTTTTTCCACCAAGCTACCAACTTCATCATCCATCATATAAGCTGTGGAATGAAACCACTGGAAGACCATACTAACCAGTCGAGCTAAGCTCTCTGTGGGAGTATTTTCACTGGGAGTACAAAGGCTCACCTGGAAAACAGCAAAAAAAATAATTTTCAGTGTATCCCAAGAGACTGTGGTAACTGCTGCTGGTGGAGAGGGGATGGTATCGTTCTCTATAAGGGTATGTCTACACTACAAAGTTAGTTTGAACTAACATCCATTAGTTCAAACTAACTTTCATAGGCGCTACACTAGCGCTCCGTTAGTTCGAATTTAATTCGAACTAACGGAGCGCTTAGTTCGAACTAGGTAATCCTCATTCCACGAGGATTAAGCCTAGTTCGAACTTACTAGTTCGAATTAAGGGCTGTGTAGCCCCTTAATTCGAACTAGTGGGAGGCTAGTCCTCCCCAGGTTTCCCTGGTGGCCACTCTGGGCAACACCAGGGAAACTCGTCTGCCCCCCTCCCAGCCCCGGACTCCTTAAAGGGGCACAGGCTGGCTACGGTGCCCGTGCCAGGTGCAAGCCTGCCAGCACCCAGCCAGCAGACCCTGCACCTGGCACAGATCGAGCCACCCACCCGATGCCCCCTCTTCCCGGGACCAGGCTGGCGGCTCCCGGGTGCTTGCCCGGGACCGCAAGAGGCGGGCACCCACCTGGGCTAGTGCGGACATCGTGGACCTCGTCCACAACCTCCGCACTAGGCACAGGAAGATGGCCGGCTAGGGCAGGAGAGCTGCCAGCCTGGCCAGCCAGGAGCAGGTGTGCATGAAAATCAAGGGGGTCCACTGAGACCCCCGACCCTGAGCCCTGAGCTTAGAATGGCCGTACTGGGTCAGACCAAAGGTCCATCTAGCCCAGTAGCCTGTCTGCCGACAGCGGCCAACCCTAGGGACCCTGGAGGGGATGGACTGAAGACAGTGACCAAGCCATTTGTCTCGTGCCATCCCTCTCCAGCCTTCCACGAACCTTGTGCAGGGACACCACTCCTACCCCCTGGCTAATAGCACTCCATGGACCCAACCTCCATGAATTGATCTCACTTCCCTTTAAACTCTGTTCTAGTTCTAGCCTTCACAGCCTCCTGCAGCAAGGAGTTCCACAGGTTGGCTCTTTGCTTTGTGAAGAACAACTTTCTGTTATTAGTTTGAAGCCTGCTACCCATTCCTTTCCTTTGGTGTCCTCTAGTCCTTCTTTATGGGAACTAATGAAGAACTTTTCTGTATGCACCCTCTCCACCCCACTCCTGCTTTTAGAGACCTCTATCCTGTCCCCCTTCGTCTCCTCTTTTCTAAGCTGAGAAGTCCCAGTCTCTTTAGCATCTCTTCATATGGGACCTGTTCCAACCCCTGATCATTGTAGTTGCCCTCCCCTCTCCCAGCCTCTCTCTTCCCCTCCCCCCTCCCACCTCCTTTTCCCAGTCTCCCCCAGTTTTGTTCAATAAAGACAGATTCCATTTTTGAACACAATTGTCCTTTATTTTGTACATCAAGAAAAGGGGCTAGGGAAGGGTAAGTGGAAGGAGGTGAGGGAGGAATGGGGTACACGCCCCCGATGGGGAGGACTGGGCTGGCTCTGTGGGCTTTTGGGGTGGAACCTCTCCTGCAGCCCCCCGATTGCCCACTCTCCCCAGATGGCAGCCTGCGGCAAGTGCAGCCGGGCTGATGGCCGAGTGCTGTTATGTGCCCAGTGTGGGTATTCCGGGCACTCCAAGCCAGGACTGCTTTGCAAGCGGGGCACTCCTGAGAACTGTCTGTCCGGGGTGGGGGTCGGGACCCTTTAAGCGCAGCCCTCAGCTAGCCTGAGACAGCATCTCCACGCTCTAAGTCCTCCTCTGATGCCCTGCCGGCACTGCTTCCGGCCATCCTTAAGCCTGGTTCAGGGTCCACTTAATGTGGACATGCTAGTTTGAATTAGCAAAATGCTAATTCGAACTAGTTTTTTAGTTTAGATGCGTTAGTTCGAATTAGCTTAGTTCGAATTAACTAATTCGAACTAAGTTAGTTCGAATTAACGTTGTAGTGTGGACGTACCCCAAGGCTACGTCTACACTGGCCCCTTTTCCGAAAGGGGCATGTTAATTTCACAGGTCGTAATAGGGCCGCGGGGGATTTAAATATCCCCCACGGCATTTAAATAAAAATGTCCGCCGCTTTTTCCGGCTTTTAGAAAACCCGGAAAAGAGCATCTACGCTGGCCCCGATCCTCCGGAAAAAAGCCCTTTTCTGGAGGATCTTATTCCTACTTATTATATAGGATGGGTAAGAATGGTGCCCCAGCCTCTGTTTGTCTGGAAATGGGTGACAGGAGAGGGATCACACGAGGATTATCTGTTGTGTTTCCTCCCTCTGGGGCATCTGGTATTGGCCACTGTCAGCAGGCAGGATACTGGGCTAGATGGACCTTTTGTCTGAACCAGTATGGCCATTTTTATGTTCTTATGTTCTTAGAGCTTATCTGTATTACAAAAATGGCACCAATTTAACTATATCAATCCTGTCCTGGTAAACTACTGAATTAAACTAAAAGAATTAAGTGTGATCTCAGTGATATGCCAGATGGCCCTGTAGAGAGAGGGCAGAGGGAGAAACAGCAAGGAGCTCTTACCAAGAACCAGATTCCAAACTGGCTCAAGAGGCGCTGGTCATGCTTATCATCATCTTTGTTATCAAAGTCAGTGTTGTCTAAAGAATGATGGGAGGAGGAGAGGCCCATCTGCCTCCTACGGTTGAGTTCATACTCCCTCTGCTCAGCATGGAACTCTGCCTCTTTCAGCAAGCTGCAAAACAAGAAGAATGTGGCCAGTGATGGAATCTTCCTGTACTGGAAGTAGGTAGCAGGTCTGTGACTACTTCAAGTTAAAGCACTAGCTTCATTCATCTCCCTAAAATAATGAGGATTCCTATGGCACCTTAAAGACTAACAGATTTATTTGGGCATAAACGTTCGTGGACAAAGACCCACTTTGTCAGGTGCATGCGATGAAGTGGATCTTTGTCCATGAAAGCTTATGCCCAAATAAATCTTTTAGTCTTTAAGATGCCACAGGAATCCTTGTTGTTTTTGCAGATAGAGATTAACATGGCTTCCCTTCTGTGCACAGTGTCCTTTAAGGGTAAAAAAACGAATGAAATTAGATAAAGTCCTAGCTTTCAAGGCCAAATGCTGCCATTCAGACATACACATACAAGTCCCCGGGCTGGATTCTCATCTTTGCTACACCAGGATGATTTCAGTACAGTCACACTAGTTTATGCTGGTGAAACTAGGATCACAATCTGGCACTGGGATTTGCCTAAGATTTGAAAATACAGGTGTGAGGGTTAGGATCTGACCCTGTATGTTTGTCTGCTTCCATACCTGATCACAGCTTCCACTGTACAAACTAGTTCCTCAGCCCCACACTCTCGTGTATTGATTGGGGGAGGAGACGTCTGGTAGAGGTGGGTCTCTGCTGCTGCCCCAACTTCACTGCTGTGATGGTTCGAATGGCATCTTTTGCAGTAGCGCACTGGCCTGTTACCATGGCGGCCACAGCAGCCTGCTGAGAAGCAGGTGACGACGGCCCTTCTGACATGTGAGCTACAGTTCTAGAAACAAACAGATTTTATCGTGGCAGTAAGTGGAACAGAAAACAAGAATGAAAATCAACATAACAGAGCCAAGCTAACATGTTGGCATTTTTTAAATTTCACTAGAGATGGGTCCACAGCCTACCCTCGAAGCCAAGCATCACTAAACTTCAAGGAAAAATACATGTAGACTTAGATCTGAATGTCATGGATAGTAAGTATCCTTTCTCTGTGGCTACGTCTAGACTGCAAGCCTCTTTCGAAACAGGCTTTTTCGAAAGATACTTTCGAAAAAGCCTCTTTTGAAAAAGAGCGTCTAGACTGCAAGCAGTACTTTCGAAAAAGCAAGCCGCTTTTTCGAAAGAAAGCACCCAGGCAGTCTGGATGCTCTCTTTCGAAAAAGCCCTGTTTGCATTCAAGAACGCCTTTTTTCGAAAGAGCACTTTCGAAAAAAGGCGTTCTTCCTCGTGAAATGAGGTTTTCCGCCGTCGAAAGAAAAGCCGCATTCTTTCGATTTAATTTAGAAAGAACGCGGCTGTAGTCTAGATGCAGGTGAAGTTTTTTCGAAAAAAGGCTACTTTTTTCAAAAAAAACCTTGAATCTGGACACAGCCTGTAATGGGCCAAACCAGTGCCTCAGCCAACAACAAATTGGTTTGGGCAATTTAATTTTCAGTTCACCTGTACCCATTTATTTCTAGGACCACCTATATGCTGATTCAGAGCATTCCCCTTATTCATTGTAGCAGTGTGATAGAAACAAACTAGAAAAACAGAAAGGAAAAGTTCATTGTCGATTGTTTGATACTTGTGTCCTGCAAAATTATCACTCCCCAAATATAGCTCAGAATTTTTGAAAGTTATATATAACTGAGTCAGATCTTTAACTGGTATAAATCCATGTAGCTTCACTGACTTCAGTGGAAATATGCCAATTTTCTCCAACTCAATAGAGGTAACTTTCAAAATTTGTGAAATATAAATTGGTTTCAACTGAGCTATGCTAATTTACACCAATTGAGGTTTTGGCTCAATGTATACATTTTCTTTAGTACATGAGACCTTGAATATGTCTATCCATATTTATTAAATTATTAAGATAACTTTGCAAGTATGTTTTGCAAGCAGATTGGTTTGTCAGTACTCTGTGGACAGTCCAATATTGAAGCGTGAGTTGATCTTTATTTAAGCAAAAATCCACCAACTATAATTATGCCTACTTAAGGACCAATTCAATACTTCAGAATTGTGACCGAGAATATACAAAATGCTAGGATTTTAAATTAGTAGTTCATATTCTTCTCTTTATAAGTAGTATAGAGACTGATAAGATAAATTGAACAATAAGGCTATGTCTACACAGCAACTAGCGTTATTTTGAAATAACACAGTCCGTGTCTACACAGCCGGCAGTTATTTTGACATAATGTCAAAATACTGTCAAGCTGGAGGACTTCTTACTCTGACTCCTGTAACCCTCATTGTATGAGGAATAAGGGAAGTTGGAGAAAGAGTGCCCCATTTCGAATGAAGTGCTGTGTAGACAGAAACAAAACTCGAAATAAGCTATTTCGAAATAAGCTACACAATTGACATAGTTAAATTTGCATAGCTTATTTTTGAGTTAAGCCCTGCTGTGAAGACGCTCCCTAAGACTGCTTAAAATCAAGACCTCAAAATCAAAAGTTAAACTGCAGCAAACAGAGCCAAAACAAATCTCACTGCTAAATCACCCTCATTCCCCTTCAACAAATGAGGTAATGGATATATAATAAAAAAATTTCAGATGGTAAAAAATATGCCACAGTTAATGAGATGAAGTCACGCACAAACACACCAAATCATGTCCCACCACACAAACAACTTAATCTTACCTTCTTTTGACATATAGCAGAAATTTCAGCTGTAAGGGGAAGGCATACAAAATATCAACTCAGTGGTATTACTTTTCTCCTTTACCATGGCAACCATGGGAGAAACAAGTTTTGTTTGTTTTTTTTAAAGCCTCCAGGGTTTGACTTGACTTTCAAAATATTATTCTTTTCCTGTGTCTATATGATGTTTTCCTTTTTGTATCTGGAACACATCAGATGATTGATGTCAACTATACCCAGCCAATGGGATGAACGCTACATGCAAAAATTCCAGTGAAGGGAATGAAAGCTTTGTATGCCTAAGGAGAGCAAAGTCAAGGCCCTGTAATTTGAAGGAAAGTTCTTCATAATAACATTCACTTTCTATCCTAACAGAATGTAAACCAGTGCCCATTCCTCTCTACCGGCAAGTTATAAAAAACTTTACAATGACCTGGGTCCAAGGGCTGATCAAATGTGAACCAGGACGCCTCTCTCCTGCACAGAGGTGGAAGTAAGGGGGTGCACCCTCGTGAGCAGCTCCAGCAAGAACTGGCTGAGCTACTAAAAAAACCAGCAGGGAGCTATTTAACAAGCTGGCAGGGACCCAGGTTGCAATAGGACAGTACTTGTAAGAAATTTAAGTTCCTTTCACCCCTGCTCCTGCATGAATGTGTCATCTCACAGAGAGGACATGTCTCTGAACACACTATTTAAGCATCGTAACACCAGGTTGCTTGGGTCAAGTTAAAATGCTACATGATGAAAACTATAACGTATGTAAGAAAGCAGAGCTATTAGGTCTGAAGTAGGCAAGGCAAGGATTGCTCAGATGTGCCAACTCCTGTGAATTGATCTAAGAGTCGTGATTTCTGAGTAAAATTACAGGAGAACTCTCAAAGTCAGGATTTTGGGGGAGGGGGGCACAGATCATGTGTTTCGAATCAAACAAGAGTCACCCCATTCTAAATAAAGGAACTGGTTTCTCTATTTGGCAGTTAATTACAATATATTTTGAAAGACAATGAAAATTCATTTGCCTATCAGACAAGCTGAGGTATCCATATATATAGTAGCCCAATGTCTGAGAGTCTGTAACGGGGGAGGGGGGGGCGGAGAGGGTGAAGTAGGAACTGAGGGGGGGGCTGTATTGATGGTGGATTCTGAGCAGATGGGGGTGAGTGCAGGGAAGATGAACTGAGGAAGGTAGGGGTTGATGAAGGCTGGGGGACCAAGCTGAAGGCAGCTGAACTGAGGGGAGTTGGGTGGGCAGAAAACTGATGGGAGACTGGGGGACAGGATTAATTGCTGGGCCAGAGATAGGCAGATGTGGGGGTGAGAGTTCCTGTAGCAGAGGGCAAAAATTACCTTATTCAGTACATATGGGAGGTAGGCAGAGGGAGGTCAGAAAGCAAGAGAATGATCTAAAAACCCCCGCATATTTTTTTTTAATTTCATAATTTGGAGGCAAATCTCATGATTTTGGAAGGTCCGACTCATGATTTCTGTTTTCTTGTAAATTACAATACTCATTTCTGTACTGGAGGGAGAGGATAAAATTGGGCTCACCCAGAGCCACCCTTCCTCCAGCATGACTCTGCACCGGAACTGTGCTGGGAGACCACTCCACACTGCAGGTATTGGGATCTAGATGGCAACTCCCATCCACCCATCATGTGAGTTTCACAGAAGACAGAAAGTAAGCAAGAGCTAGCCAGAGACTGCAGCTGATGAGGGAAAGCAGCCAAAGCAGGGTCCTTTGGACACCTGGGCATGCAAAGGACTTTCTAGTTTTGTCGGGACCCTCTTTGCCCTGTGCTGACTGGCTGTTTGCTCCACCCCCTCCTCCTCTCTCTCCTTCAGACCTTCTTCTCCTCATCTTCACTCTACACCTGCACCTCTTACCCTCTTCTCCCCTGTCCCACCTAGGGATGTTAAATTTCGATTAATCAACTAATTGAGTAGTCAATGGAATTTCCATCGACTACTCGATTAATTGATAAGTGAGGCTCTCGCTACCCCACTGCGCCTCTCCCTTTGAAATGTTCAAGAACCACCCAAGGCTCTTACACATTTCAAGGGAAGAGGCGCAGTGGGGCTGCTTAGGTCCCTGCTCCTGCGCATCTCCCTTTGAAATGTACAAGAGCACAGCAGTCAGGACCCCACTGCACCTCTCTCTTTGAAATGTACAAGAGCTGCAGCCTCCCCTGCTCCCCATGGAGACAGTGCTGGAGGCAACCAGCTTTTAAGAGGCAGTGGGGTGGGAGGAGTGTGAAGAAGCGGGGGGGGGGAGGTGTGAAGCGACTAGTCGAGTGACTACTTGACTTATTGGATAGTTGACTAATCACTTACATGCCTAGTCCCACCCTGCACCCATGCTTTCCCTTCCCATTATTTTCCATTTAGCTGATCCCCTCCTATGTAAATCCACACACACCCCAATTGGCAGAACCACAAACATGTTTGCTGCCATCACAGTGTTCATCCTGCTTATGTGTTCTACTCCTTTTCTCAATCTCTGTCTGTCTTGTCTGTTTAGATTGGATACTCTTCTGGGCAGGGACCATCTGCTACTATGTGTCCACACAACACCTAGCATACTGTGGCCTCACTCGTGGTTTACCCTTATGGACTTCTATAATAAACATGATTAATAATAATTAGGGTGACCATATTTCCTTATGCTAAATGCAGGGAACCTGATAAAATTACTCATATTCAACTGAGTTCAACAGCAATCATACAAAATGTTCAAATTAATATCAAGTTGACTGAGCTCCTGTTAAAAAAAATTCTGTATAGCTTGATGCTTTTTATTTATCTTCTTATCTTTAAGGTGTTAGGGTTCAAATGGGAGGAGTGGCTGGCACACACACACACACAGTCTCATACGCCACTCTCACATGGGGGAAATGACCAACAGACTCAATCTTTCCTGCCTAGAGCTCCTCGCCCTTCAGGACAGGCTGGGCCCCATGACAGACCCACCTCTCCTGGTGTTGGAAAGAAATGGGTTAAGTACATGTTTGATTTATATGGTTGCCATTTTGGTTGAATCTCCATCTTGAATCGGCAAAAGGACAGCCTGGTCTCCATCTTTGCGTCCCTCCTTCTCCAGGCTTTTAGTGTCAAAACAGAGGACAGGGCAGGAACATGGAGTGCCATGTGACAGTAAATTTGCCCAGCAACAGGAAAGTATATAGAGGAATGTATCTGTCACTCTGAATGCTGTGAAAGCAGATCATCCCAGTGAGGCACAGAGACCTTCCACAGTAAGCCAGCTTTGCTAAGAGCTAGAGCCAGGAAAGATAACATCTAGAAGAGATCCTTTAACTTAAATCCACAAAACCAGACAGGGAGTGTCCACATACCACACACAGGACAGCGCGTCAAGAATGGAAGAAAGAAGACAGAGAATTGAGGGAAGTCAACTTACTGTTCCAGAGGTTCCTGTAATCCAGTTCCTGGGGTTCCTGTGTCCTCCCCTGTGTCATCAAGACATAGTCTAGTGGTCTTACCCTATTGTCTTGCTTCCCTATTGTAAGAGTCTGGGCTCTGGGGTTCATCCCCTATGAAACGGCTGCTCAAAACACTGCCCACGGGCTGCATGTGGCCTGTGCCTCATTTGTTTGTGGCCCACGGGTGGGATCCAAATTAAAAAAGTAGTCAATATAATGATCCTCAGTTGATAAGCGTTTTAGTAGTTAAATTCCTGGACTGTCATTGCTCATTAAAAGTGCTGTCATATGGGTGGAAATCGAGTAAATATTGCATTTTATTAATATCAGCAGAACTTACTTTAATGCATGTTGTGTAGTCTTGCTTTAATCTTTGTATTCACGCCTGTCTCTGTGAAAGAAACTATTTGCATTTATATGCATATATATTTGCATGTCTACGCAACCACACTTAAGTTGCAGCCCTTGGCATGTGCTGTGAGTATCTTTGTGGCCCCCACAGCTTCCAAAGGGTATGTCTACACTACCCCGCTAGTTCGAACTAGCGGGGTAATGTATGCATACCGAACGTGCAAATGAAGCCCGGGATTTGAATTTCCCGGGCTTTATTTGCATAAGCCGGCCGGCACCATTTTTAAATGCCGGCTTGTTCGAACCCCGTGCCGCGCGGCTACACGCGGCACGGGCTAGATAGTTCCACGAGGCGTACAGATAGTTCGGAATGGCTAGCTAGTTCGAACTATCTAACCCGTGCCGCGTGTAGCTGCGCAGCACGGGGTTCGAACAAGCCGGCATTTAAAAATGGCGCCGGCCGGCTTATGCAAATAAAGCCCGGGAAATTCAAATCCCGGGCTTCATTTGCACGTTCGGTATGCATACATTACCCCGCTAGTTCGAACTAGCGGGGTAGTGTAGACATACCCAAAGTGAGTAGCCCTGCCCTATGGTAACATCTGTGCTAACATCCAAGCCGTTGTTGTTATGTTGCAGAAAGTCCTAAGTTTGTTTATTTGTGTTATCTAATAAAGATCTTGTTTTATGTAACCCTCCTGCATCTCAACTACACTAAACACCAATGATCGATATGGAGGCAGTAGAATACTGTAGACAGCCCATCTTCTGACCAGTAAAATCACAGATCTAAGTGTTTCAGGGTAACAGTTATGGTGACCGCAGCAGGACTCCATAGCTGTTTAATCTATTTTTATTTGGGTTTGGTTTTGTTCTTGGCTCTGTTCGCACACAGCCAGCAGGCTGAGTGGGAAGGTTGTCACTACCGAGGGCACCAGAGTGGCAACAGCAGGCTAGGCCAGGAAGGCCACCAGTTGGTGGACCACTGTGAAGCCTCACTAGGAGGTAGGCCACTGAGCCAACAGCTAATGTGTGTAGATTCCCGCAACATCTGGCTCTCTACCTAGTGGGAATCTAGGATGGGTGGCTACCAACAATTGGGATCTCCCACCAGAGAGGGTGTCCGGGACGGTTAGGTGGCATTTGAGTGAAACCTTGGCCTGGCCTGTGTGCAGGAGGGGTGAAACCTGGCTCATGTGCAGGAGGGGTACTGTTTTCTGCAGTGTTAAAGTTGTGCAGCAGGATGATACGGCCTCCTTCCAGTGGGCCCAAACAGTGTGGGTGCAGTCTGTTTCTAGAAACTGCTTGCCTGCATTTTCTGGCTACTGGGTCAGAAAAGAAGCAGCAGTCAGATTGTGGCAAGAAAGCACTACTCAGGCCATGTGCTGCAGCGTAGGCCCAGCTCATTAGGTGGTGCTAGCCTGGATCCATGGTGGGCTAGTGACATATCATTGGAGCAGGGCTGTAGAGTTCCTAGCCCAGCACCAGAGGACTCACCCCATCCTCCTAGAACCACGCCACTAACGGTTTAGCTATACTCAGCCACCACTGAGTGCCAAGGAACCCGTAGCCAAGTGGGTTGCAGCTGAGAGACTATAAATCTCACGTCCATATCTGGGTGGAACTGCTCCATTCAAGATGAGTGCCCGGACACATGGAGAGTCTGGTTGGCTACCAACAACAAATAAAACATCTCTTGTCTCTTGAGTTGATTTCTTTGGGAAAGGCACATATCCCTGGGCAAGGGAACTGCTCAGAGGCGGGAAGGCTTATACCACCTTTGTCAAAAAATGGGAAGATTTTATATCGGACAAGCCCAGGCTCAATTAAAAATAGAAAAAGAAGGCTTTGATCTATGGCCTGTTCATAGCTTGCAGGGAGCTGCATGAATTTTGTGAAGCTCAGGTGGCCAAAGTGACCTGACTTGAACAGCAGATCAATGCCAAGGATTTGGAGTTGGAGAAATTGGGTAGCAGGGTGGGCATAGAGTCACAGAATGCCAATTATGTGGCTCAGATTGGGAAGCTAGACATACAAGTCCTTGACCGTAGTGACCTGGTTATCCAAAGAGAAAAGGAACTCCATCAGGTAAATCTAAAGCAGGAGGAGACCCAAGCAGCTATTCAAGAGCTCCTAAAAGAGCTGCGCTACAGTCATCACAACCAGTGGAGCACAGTAGCTGTCAGACTAAACTCCAGACAGTGCAGAGGAAACTGCAGCAGACCAAGGGACTATTGAAGGATGTCAGCAGGGATCCATTGGGAAGGAGCTCTAGTGAAAGCAGTGGCTCCTGTAGCAGCTTTGAAGGGTCCGATGTGGAAAGGGTTAGAGAGTTGCCTAGACAACTAAACAGGAGATTACGGGAGGTACAGGAAAAAGTTACCCTCTGCCCCACCTTTAACAACTGAGCAGGAGGGGAAGGCAATGCCCATGGCACCAGTGACTGCCAAAGTTATAAGCTATGGTCCACGGTCAAACAAACCCACAGAGACTCGTCATGAAGTCAGGACCTACACTCCTGAGCAGGCCTGAGAAGCTGGAAAATCCATGGGTCCCTTAAATCGGGATACGGCTATGGATTGGGCTGCAAGAGTATATGCCTAGCCTGGTCTAGGCAGAGAGGACATGGCTGCCATTCCCAGGGAATGCATGTCCAGTGAAGAGTTCAGGGCAATGCCCATCAGCATTCAGATAGCTGACATTGAATCTTCACTGAAACTGCTAGAGGGGATCTTGAGATTTTACCAGCCCCATCAGAACTTCATAGGCAGTTACTATTATGAGTGCCAGAACTCATGTGAGTGACCAGAAAGATATATAGCCAGAAAGAAGTAGTTGTACAGAATAGCAGTAGCTTAAGTGTGTGACACCCCAGAGTTTAAAAACTCTCTCCTGCAAGAGTTAACATCAACCAGGAAGATGGCGTTAGGACAGTTGGATTCTCTCAACATCTCACTGCCAGAGCTGGTGGATAAGCTTTGAGATGTCTTCCCAGCTTCTGGTGTGTGAAGGAAGTAGGGTTAGGCCTGTGCATATCACCAGTAAGGCCAGCCCAATGGTCTATGAAGTCGAACTAAAAGGGGGAAAGAAATCTTAATTAAAATGGTTTCACTCCAGTCAACTGAAACCTTGGAAGGGAACTCAAGGGGAAAGAGGAGTGCTGTTTCTATAAGTAATTGTTGTTCTGTTTGTTTGCATTTTAGAGGCAACTCCTCAATCACCTTGTATTCCTAAGGGCCTTTGTAAATATTTGTATGGCTATGACGTTACATGAAGGAGGACATTATTACTGTGCAATCAAGCTCCAGGATGGTGTAAAGAGATATGGGTTTCCTATGCGGAGAGGATACTCTCTTCCAAGTTTAATGGACATGGAAGGGCCGGTATCCATATTTGCTCACCAAAATGACTCCTACTGCGTGTTGCAGTGGAAGGAAGAGAGAGGAGGGAGGGCTATGATAATGATTAATGAGGCCTAACCTCTGAACCTTGGGGTGTAATGGTCAAGTTGGCAAAGAGTTGTATGTGGGAGTTGCAGGATCCTCATGTGGTAGACTGTAAGGGTGGCTTAGTAACACATAGCTAGAAAAAAAATTGTGAAGCCCAATTTAACACACCTATTATGTAGGCTAGATTTCACACTCCTTCTAAGACTTACTATATCTTATTGAATTGTAGTTTTACTTAGAACAAGCAGCACTGTGATATGTCCTATACTGTAAATAGTCTCTGTACTTTGGATGAACAATTTGTTCCTAAAGCTAGTTGTATAGGCTTCCCTAATATGAACATAAGTGTAAATGATTCTGGGACTTGGGATTTAATAAGTATCTTTGGAGCAAAACAACCTATGGAGGTAATGGTAATACTAAGACCCCAAATAATTCATAGAGGGCCAGTTGTGGTAAAACAAGACTTAAAACGCCTCTTGATTATAAACCCCGGGTATGCCTTTAAAAGAATGATTAAAGATCTTCAACTTTGGGCACAGTCCATTCAGCCCAAATATAAGCCTTTTCTAAGTCTACTGACTAAGGGATGGAATTCTTGGATCAAAAGCATTGCTATGGAGTATTCTAGGAGTAATAGAGATTTGACTGCCAAAATTTTGGGAGGAGTTGGTACTGGGTTGGGTGTGATGAATGCTATGAGAACAGGAACCCTTGCTCAATGCATTAGGAATATGGGGCATCACATAGCTACTTTAGAGCAACCTCTGGTCACTCCTTTGAACCAAATTGGAGATTTTAATTATGAGATAGCTTCAGTCATGAAGGACTAGTTCTCAGCCCAGAATTAAAGCCAGTTTCACATAGTCAATGCTTTGGGCACCTTGCAGACTAATGTTTCATGGGCCCTCACTTGTATATAGGCCCAAGCCTGCTCCAAAATGTAGCCTCAGGTATTTTAAGATTAGGATATCATGGAGCTATCCCTACTGAGATTTTAAAAAAAACATGCTGGTTAAGGAGGTAACCCCCTTTGAAACAGAACATCATCAATGGTGAAGGCTCATAGATTTCACCTATAATGAGGACACCAATCAGATCACAGAGCATATTCTCACCATTACCCACACTAGTATTAGATGGGTCTAGCTACCAGTTTCATTGGGTATGATTGTCAATAACACTGTAATGACCCAAGCAGACATTCCCCAGTGGGCACTCAAGAGTCAAGGGAAATACCATGGAGTCAATTTAGAAGCCTGTGTATGGGAACAAGATTGTGGTTATGTTTGCCCAACTGATGTTCATCAAGACCCTCATATCTGTTTAAAATCTCAACAAGGTAAATGTCATTACAGCCTTGAGTCCCATCAAGACACCAGATCTCAAGTTGTAATATTTAAAACTGACTGTGTGTGTATTAGGAGTTTATGTTCTGAATGTATGGAGAATTTTATGTATCGTCTCAAAATGATCCTGTTAATTTGTGTATCTGTTTAGTTTTGGTAATACAAGGGTGTGATGTTATGTATGTGTCAGAAAAGCTTAATACTACAACCATCAAGGATGCATATAATCTGTATAGGCATGTTGAACCAGTCATCTTAGGAGCTAACTTGGAAACCCTGAAGCAACTTATTCAGCATCCTGATTTGGCAGCTCACATTAAAGATTTGGAAAAACAAGAAAAAGCCTTCATTACTACAGTGCGCCATTCTACAGCTCAAATAGAACAGGTGCTAAATAGAATCAAGCAAAGTGCTAATTTCAATCTCTGGAGGGAAACTCTTTTTGCTACATCTGGAGAGTTGTCCCAATCCTGGCATATTTTGTTACATCCCTTTGTAATAATTATGATTATCCAAGCCCTTACCTTTGTACTCCTTATGATAATAGCGAGATGAGTTAAGTTTAAGATACATAAGATTTCATCAAGCCAGATGAAGTCAGTTCCCTTATTTTGTGTTCAGCTGAGGTGGCAGTTGTTTTAAACAAACAACACCATCAAGGAAGGGAAATGTCGAAAAGTAATGGGTTAAGTACATGTTTGATGTATATGGTTGCCATTTTGGTTGAATCTCCATCTTGATTGGCAAAAAGACAACCTCGTCTCCATCTTGGCGTCCCTTCTTCTCCAGGCTTTTCCTTCCAAAACAGAAGAAAGGGCAGGAACATGGAGTTCCATGTGACAGTAAATTTGCCCAGCAATGGAAAGTATATAAAGTGTGTCTGTCACTCTGACAGCGCTCAGTGTCTCTGAATGCTGTGCATGCTAGACATCCCAGTGGGGCACAGAGACCTCCCACAGTGAGCCAGCCTTGCTGAGAGCTAAAGCCAGAGGAGATAACATCTAGAAGAGACCCTTTAACTTACATCCACACAAAAAAACAGATAGGGAGTGTCCGCATACCACACGCAGGATGGCGCATCAAGAATGAAAGAAAGAAGACAAAAAATCGAGAGAAGTCCACTTACCTGTTCCAGAGGTTCCTGGAATCCAGTTCCTGGCATTCCTATGTCCTCCCTCGTGTCATCCCAGTTTTTACAGGACATAGTTTGTCTTGCTTCCCTATTGTTAAGAGTCTGGGCACTGGGATTCATGCCCTATTGTAACATCTGTGCTAACATCCAAGCCCTTATTGTTATGCTGCAGAGAGTCCTACTTTGTTTATTTGTGTTACCTAATAAAGATCTTGATATTGTGAAGACTAGGACTTTAACAGGGTTCAAAAATGAGCTAGATAGATTTTTGAGGGTTAGGACCATCAATGGCTATTAGCCAGGATGAGTGGGAATGGTGCCCCTGGCCTCTGTTTGTCTGGAAATGGATGACAGGAGATGATTACCTGTTGTGTTCCCTCCCTTTGGGGCATCTGGTATGGGCTACTATGAGTTGACAGGAAACTACTGAGCTAGATGGACCTTTGGTCTGATCCAGCATGGGCGTTCTTATGTTCTTATGTATCTAACCTGCCTGCGTCTCAACCACACTAAACACTGATGACAAAAGCAGAGGGGTAGGATACTGCAGACAGCCCATCTAACCAGTAAAATCATAGATCTAACTGTTTCGGGCTAGCACTGGTATCTGGCATAGTGTCTTCTTGGGGCAACGTGTGGGGGACATGCAGAGTCACATGTCTCCCCCCCAAATTGTTGCCAGAGGTCACACCACAAAGTGGCCAGCAGCGGTCTTTCAGCACTATGTGGAAGGGAAGGGATAAGAGCTCATTCCAGACTCAGGGAAGGAGAGAAGAAAGGGATGATATTGCTGTGCTCATCTCTTCTCCCCCTCTTCCTCACCATGCCACACTGGAGCTGCACTGACAGACCCACAGAGAAGCAGCCAGCCCCATGCACTGCATCTTCATCCCTCCACCAGCCTTTCACACACACACTCATCGTCAGCCACTAGAGGGCAGGTGGCTGGCAAGCAGAGATCTAGCTAGTACCATTGAGGGGCAGACAGAAAATGGGAACAATTTGTCCATTTTTAAGAAATAATCGGAACACCTGCAGAAGGGCTTAAATATGGGACTGTTCCTTTAAAATTGGGAATCTGGTCTCACTAACAATAATAACTATCTAATGTTTGCACACTACTCCAAAGATGTTATGGAGCATTTAAGTGCAAACAATTATTATTTTCTGTGTGGTTTTCTTGAAAGTATAATACAAATCCTCATATAACAAAGAAAAATAAACTTATAATTACTTATCATTCACCCTTAAAGTAATGCTTACCTTGTGGCAGAAGGACATCAACCAACCATTCACTGTGGTCCCTAAAGTAATTAAAATATTTAATTAACATCCTTTTTTATCTTATTATTGCACAAAAGAAACCTCTGTGTTCTATGTTGTTCCGAAAAAGCTTTTCTATTGATAGCACATAATAAATAGCAGGTTGTTTTAAATCAGCTCTCTTTGTTATGCCCTGATGATTGCAAATTACCACTGTGCTGATATCTGCCCATCCAATGCTTTCATATATTATTTTGAAGACATTAATTTAGCAAGTGAAAATACAATGAGTTCTGTTTAGTCTAAGATTAAAATCTGGTGGTGAACAGTGATAGAGAAACATGAAAAAAGAAAAAGTACCTGCTCCATAACTGTGTATCTGTTTAAAAGCCATCAATTAAATTTGATTACTTTCCCCTGCAGCTTTAAATCAAGGATGACTTCAAAAGCACGGTGACTTCTGTGAAATTTAATTACTTTTCCCTGCAGCTGCTATGATACAGAAGTGTCTGTTAAGGGCTAAAAATAAATATGCACAGCTTTTAAACTAAGCAGGACTTCATTCATTTCCACTAATGACTGGGAGGCACACTGCAAATTAGTAGATTTTGTAAATTAACAAGTTTCCAAACAAAACTTAAAATGTGAGCCTAACTCACATCAGAATATATTTCTACATGGTATTTTCACAAGAGTGATCTAGTTTCAGTTCCTTACCCGACTGCTTTCTGGTGTACACTAGAAAATGTTCTGAAACATATTTTGCATAAAAGTAACAATGCCTCAGCAAGAGGGACCTCACTACAATACTCTTAATGGTAAGAAGAGGGGAGAGATGTTGCTCTTATGCAAAATCGGTGGGGATTAATAACATTAAATCATATAATTAACAAATTTTTATTTTTAAGACACACTAATGTGCAAACTAAAAGCAAATGATGTTCACTTTGGGCCATCCTCTGATACAATTACTCATTCCAGTTTGGGCATATCTACACAGCAGGGTAAAAGTCGAATTAAGATATGCAACTTCAGCTATGTCAATCGTATAGCTGAAGTCAAAAAAGCTTAATTCAGCTTTTGGTGCTGTCTACACAGCAGGAAGTCGAAGGAAGAGCACTCTTCCTTCAAATTCCCTTACTCCTTGTGAAATGAGCGTTACAGCAGTTGGAGTAAGAAGTCCTCCAGCTCACCATTATTTTGAAATAATGTTTTGCTGTGTAGACACGCTGCTTGTTATAATGATGCTGTGTAGACATAGCCTCAGCAATTTACTTTACAAATGGGTCCATTAGCTTCGGCTGGATTATTTGTGGAGTAAGATTCTATTCAAGGTGAGTGGGGGTGTTAGAATCTGGAGCTGCATACTCATTGTACTTAGCTGTTTTTAATTGCCTATTCATGATCATCATTCATCTCTGATTGTTAGTCTACCCACCCTGCAATCCTCTGGCTGCATTCTTCACACAGGTAAAGTGGGGGTGGCTTATCTCCCAAAGCCACAGACAAGGAAGGTTCTATACACATCTGAAACACACAGGAAGAACAAAATGAACTCTTCTCTCCACAGAATGCTCTAGTTTCTTAGCAATCCAAGGGGCCAATGCTACAAGTTAATGAACATCCCCTGACATCAGTGCTGGTGGAAGGTATTCATCATTTTGCAGGAAGCACTCAGCACCTCCCAGTGTAGTGTCCCAAATGAATTCTGCCAAAGACAAGTCAAAACAGAATTTGTATAAAAGGAAATGAATGTCAGTCTTAGTTTCCACATTATCGCTCTAAGTGGGCCTATGGAAGTGCTCTACACACTGTGACTCGGTGTGTCTTTCTGTTTCATTACTATAAATAAACGTGTGCTATATATCATGGTCACTGCAATTTTTTTTTTCAAAAGACAGACTATCATACAGGAGAATTTGGGTCACTATTTTTAGGCCAAAGTAGGGTAGAATTCTAGATCTTTCAGTCTCAGCGTGTCACTAGTAACATCTATATGCTGCAAGTATACATACAACATTGTTCTTGGCTATAAGCACATATGTGATAATAGACATAGGACAGGGGTGGGTAACAATTTTTAATGGGGAGGCCATTTCAAGATTTTGGTAAGTGGTCAAGAGCTGCATTCTTTGCAGAGGGTACAAGATCTGAGATGGCAGGTGGGGCATAGAAGGGAGCTTGGGATAGAGGACTGGAGTATGGGAGGGAATGTGGGGTCTGAGAAGAAGTTTGGGTGAAGGAGGGGGTTATGATCTGGATCACGGGCTTGGGGTGTGGGGTCCAAGAGGGGGTATGTGTGTAGGAGAGGATTCTGGCCTGGGGGAACAGTGTAGGAGGGTGTGCAGAATCTGGGAGGAAGTTGTGACCTGGAGGAGGCAGGGAGAGGGGATACAGAGGGTTTGGGTGGTGACCTAGGGCAGGAGGAGGTGGTGGCCAGGGACTAGTAGTTGGGGGAAGAGAGAGGGTGGGGTTCCAGAGGCATGCTCTGGCTAGCAAGCACTTACCAAGGTGGCTCCCAGCCAGCAACCCTGCAGGAACCTGAGACAGGCTCCATGCCAGTCTGCTGCGCTGTCTGCTCCATGTGGCTCTGCTCCAGCACAGGGAAGGAGGATGGAGGGAGGAAGGAGGCTTTGCTCACTGGCCTTGTCTCCAGGAAAATTTCTCAACTCCTATTGGCCGGAAATTGGTCAATGGGAGCTGAGGGATTTTGCTAGGGGCCAGGGACAGTGCGTGAAGCCCCCCCCCCCATCCCTCCCCATGTGCTGAGCAATTAGCAGCCACTGTTTAAAGCATGAGCTACTATATATCGTAAAGGTGTCGGTGAGGTGGCTACGAGACAGATCTACTGGCTTGGTGGACCTGATCCAGCCTGCTAGCCGCCTCTTGCCCACCCCTGACATATAACCTAGGAACTCTAACTCTCAAAATCCAGGCCCATCACCAGAGCTGAAACAGTAACTCCATTTTCTTGCACGAGTGGTAAGGCTTTTTTCTTCTGTGTGTGTTAACCTTTAGATGGCAACATGATCACATGTCTGAGCAAATACATTACTCTATTTAAGTACTTAGAAGCAGGATAGCCGGATATCAGGGTATGGACACTGTGATGAGGTACCTAGAGATCAGCCCACCCTAGTCACAGGGCATGGCTCTGTGATGAGGTGTCCACCCCACACAACACCTGAAGGGGCTAAGGTGGCTAGGTAGACCAATGAAGTGCCTTTGCCTTCACTTCACCTGGAGAAGGCCTTGGGAAGAAATAACTGATTAGGGACAAGGCTCAGAGGGGCAGGAATAGGGGTAAGGGTGACCTGTATAAAGCTCGGTAGCTGAGAGCAGAAGGTGGCTGCAGAGAGAGAGATTGCAGTCACTCTCCAGGTGAGGGAAGGCAACAACCCAGGGATGGAGCAGTGAGGTTTAGGAGTGTACAGACCGTGATTGCTTGTTCCAGAATCACTGGGTTCTAACCCAATGTAGAGGGTGGGCCTAGGTTCCCCTATGCACCCCTAGCGATGTGGTGTTAAGAGGCAGTGAAAGAGAAGACTAGCGAGACTTTGAGACTGCATCTCCTCCCTGGAAGGGGATAATTACCTTGACATGGCTGGAGGAGCAAGCCTCAAAGTGGGAGCAGTTAAATCCCAAGAGAATGAGATGGAGAGAGTGACACAGCACAACAACAAGAAGAGGCATCAACCTGGAAGAGCTAACCCCCAGATGTCTCCACAAGGAGGCACTCCGCGGCAAGCAGACTATCCTTCTGACAGACCCTCTTTAAGCTTTTGGGAGCTGAGGCATGATGTAAAAAGACCAAGGAGATCCTGGGGACAGAGGAAATGGTCATGTGAATATAAATAGTGTTTGGGACGAATCTGGTTACTGTCTCTTTAAAAGACCAAGATCTTCACATAGTGAGCAGGACAAGTCCCTCTCCCCCAGCCAATTGGAATGGACTTTAAAAAAGGGGGCTATCTTATACTCTGCTTCTCCCCTCCTACCACAGATAACAGTAGGAGAAAGCTCATGTACTGAATGGGGAAAAGTACCCATCTAAAAGTAAAGCTGGCTAAGGCCTGTAGCTAGCCTAAACCACAATTCCCAGCTCCGCAGAGAACAGCTGGGGAACTTCTGTCCCAAGAAGCAAATTAGCCACCTAAACAACAGCTCTGGATCTGTGAGCTAGGGAGATTCCCATTCAGTGCCAGATTAAAAAGTTTTCCCCCTGTGTACAATGGAAGTTGATAGTTTCCCCCTCTACCCCTCAGTCTTCCCTAAACTAGACAGAGCATATGATATACAAGACAATCATTCACCACAGGGGGACAGGACTTCATCTGCTGCCCCACTTCCACCCCCTAGAGCTGAGTTCTCAAGCAGGAAAGTAAACCCCCCTGGACTTTGGCAGTTTCCAGAGACTACTCCAAGCCTTCTGCTGATCTAGAGTTTATGGTAGAAGTGGGAAGCCAAGATCCATGTCACAACACTATTCACTTCAGTTTGACACAGCTACTACCCCTGTGGCATAGCACAGCAGTGACTGGATCAAATTTGAGTAGCACTGCAACCTGGCACACAGGGTAACAGAATCAATCAAGTGTGGGATTTGGAGGAGGGGGTTGTTTTGTGTTCTGGTGGGCCCTGTGCAAGCTCTTCGAGTGCACCTTGGTTAATCTGTGCCTGCTCTTGTCTGAAACAGGAACATGATGGCTAGAACTACAACCCCAGTTTTAGGCGCAGGGCTGGAGAGAACACTTTTCTAAATATGGGCAATCAGAAGGGAAATCTTAAAAAATGGTGTGGAGGATAGTCCAGAGGTGCCAGAGAGGCTGTGGACAACAGGACAGCCAATAGGACCAGTGAGAAGCCACCCAGGAAGTCAGACCCTTTGGAGGAGAGGACCACAAGATGTGATCTAGAGGAACAGTCTACAAGAGCAGCATGTTAGGAAGCATACCAGAGAAACAGTAAAGGGTTGAGAAAACTTAAAATCAACTGCTTTATACAGAGTTCCTGGCTTGGAACCCAGAAAATGGCCATACCTGGGCTCCCCTACCAAACCTTTCAGCTGGGTTTACTACGGCCTTGAGCAAGTGGGCCATACTCAAAGAGATCAATGACTGTGTACCCCTCATCTAAAGAGTGACTGGTCTCCTGAAGCACTGGACGTTTAACACCCTCAAAGGCAAAAAGGACTACTAGCCATTCAGCCAGAGGACTAGGGTCAAGACAAAGGGGTGATGAGAAGACTAGATGGTAAGGGGTCCACCAGAGTAGGACACAAACTGAAGCAGCCTTGCAATGTCACCCAATTTCGCTACAAGGGGGCAGTGAAGAAAAAAAACAATCACTAACAGACATCATAACATCACTTCTAAATGAAATTACATTGTTTCTTAATTTAGCCAAGAGCTTGATTTTGCTCAGAGTGAGAAAGGATATATTCGTCTTTGGATGTACCTTTCATCATCTCTCTATAACAAAACTTTTAGGCATGTATCCAAGAGAGAATAGACTTCAATTTGTATATCTCTACATAGCTGGGATCTTGCTTCTACAGCTAGTATTTCAGTTGAAAGACCATTCAAGACATCTAAACAGAAAGCATTTTCATATACAAAACCTGGAACTGTAAATCTCACTATCAGTTACTCTCCCCACTGAACGTCCCGGGTCTAAATGTAACACCTGCCTGTTATCTTTCTCTAGTGATGGAAGAATCTAACTGGGGGTGACTGGGAAGGGCTGGATGAGACTGAGGTTAGAGGATGCTGGATGGGAAATGTTGGGAGCTCTGAAGTCAAGTTTGAACATCTTTTTTGGAATTGTAATACTCTGGGAGAATAGTTTGCTAGGAGGGGGATATCTGTGAAGTGTCATTTTTATCAGTTTAACTGTGTTAATGTTTATATAGCACCTGGAACATAGCTTAGGTTTACAAATAAATAAATAGCTTTACTGGAGGCAGTGCACACCAAACTTGGACTCAGTAAATGTGGGTTCTATTCCTGATTCTCCTTCTACTGAATGGCCCTGAGTCTGAATGACTTACCCTGTAAAACGGGGATGATGCTATTTACCTCCTGTGTAAAGCACCTTGAAAACATAATTAATAATATTTTTGAGAAAATGTAACACTGGAGTACAAGAGACCATTCCAAGATATTTCCATGTAGATTGCAGCCATCCTCATATTTAATATGGGGACACAGCTCATAGACACTATAAGATGAAATAGTCCATCTTCATTTGAGCATCCATGTGGTATAGGCCATCTAGATCGAGATGTATTCTTAGGCCCTATCATTTTCACAGGCCATGCTACCATTTTAGTTCCTGCTTCTGGTCTTAAGGAAGTCAATAGTAGTTTTGCAATTGACCTCAGTAGGAACAAAAGCATACCATTATTAAAGATACTGACAACTGCAAAAATTTTCACATCAAACTCAGTCCTTGGTTACATACAAGTCTTAGTGACTTTAGTGTGCGACCAGAGGTAAAACAAGGTGCAAGCTTCAAGCCATAGGCTTACAGAAAATTAACAGTAAAGCCCTCAAGTGGGCAAAGTTCTGATACTGTGGAAATGACAGTACCTTCACCGCTGGTTTGTTAATTGCATTATGGCATTCAATGTGCTGACAATGGATGGGATTCCAGGCTGCAAAAAACAAAAAACAAAACAAAACAAACAAACAACACAAACACAGCAGATCAATTAACAAATAAATACTATTCATATGTACTATTTATGCTAGTGCTCAGAGACCCCAAACCATACAGAGTCCCACTGGGCTAGCTGTGGTATAAATATAAAGAAAGACTTGACCCTCCCCCAGGAAGCATACTAGTAACAACAGCTGCCTGCTAAGGCACTAAATATTGGATTATGATGTGGGCAGTATTCCCTCACACAGGGAATATAAAATGGAAGTAAGGGCCTCTCCCCAATAGCCCTTTCATCTCTTTCAGGCTAGGTGTAGACTATGGGACTTTATCGGAAAAAGCTACACAAATTGCGCTCCACAATTTGCATAGCTTTTTCTGATAGCTTTTCCACCTTTGGCCCAGTCTAGATGGGGCCAAATGGCGGAAAAGCCTCCTCTTTCGGCGGAGCCTTTATGCCTCATGAAACGAGCTATACAGGGCTCCCCAAAAGAGTGCATCTGCTCTTCTGCGAAAAAAAGCAGAAGAGCAAATGCGTTCCTTGAACACGGTGGGGGTTTTGCGGGATACAGAAACCCTGTAGTCTAGACATAGCCTCACATTATTAATTTATCTCCAGGAGCATAGAGGAACAAGCTGAAAATTGTGGCCCTCTACCACACAATTCTTTCCCTAAGCTGTTCATAGGGCCGCTCAGAAATTTGCCACCCCTTATGAAGGGCCATGTTCTCAATGCTCAGGTTTTGTCACAAGATCCACCCCTTTAGGGCATTGGTTCTCAACCAAGGGTACATTTTTCTCTGAGTGTACTCAGTGATCTTCCAGGGGGTATGTCAACTCACCTTGATATTTGTCTAGTTTTACAACAGGCTACAGAAAAAGCACTAGCAGAGTCAATACAAACTAAAATTTCATACAATGACTTGTTTATACTGCTCTATGTATGATACACTGAAATGTAAAGTATAATATTCATTGCAATTGATTTATTTTTTAATTATATGGTAAAAATGTGAAAGTAAGCAATTTTTCAGTAATAGCATGCTGTAACACTTTGGTATTTTTATGTCTGATTTTGTAAGCAAGTTGTTATTAAGTAAGGTGAACTTGGGGTATGCAAGACAAATCAAATTCCTGAAGAGGGTATAGTATTCTGGAAAGATTGAGAACCACTGCTCTAGGGAACCTGAGCCCTACCTATAGAGGAAATACCCCTCTGACTGGTTGTCTGCCCCACTCACCTGCCTCCTGGGACTGAGCAACCAATCAGAACTGCTATATGAAAACCTCTCCCTGCCCCTGCCCATCATAGCATCCAAAGCTGTTCTGACAGGAGGGGAGAGGGAAGGAGAGAGTTAAAAAAACCAGCTGGCAGCTACTCAGGATGACTCCATCCCATTCTGTGAGCAATCTGAGGGACAAGACAGCACCAGTGTTCTTCACTGTTCTGCAGCCCCTCAAGCTGTCCCTTCAGACTGCAAAGGGGAGAGGGTATCCTACTGAGATCCCCTATGCCTGCGAGAAGTGGGTGAAGAACGCATGAGAAGCAGAGGTGAATCTGAGGGGCTGAACTCAGGAGGATAGGGGCAGACCTAATTGCTGGCCAGGATCAGGCAGATAGGGGAATGAGGACTTTTGTACACAAAAATCATTTTACCCAATAAATGCAGAAACATTGGCAACACTATCATATGCACAATGGGGATTAGCAGGGGGAGATCATAAATCATAAAACCGACCAAAAATCCACACAATAAAATTGTTTATTTTAGAAACCCATGATTTTTTGGGACAATCTCATGGTTTTCGGGGGTCCAATCATTATTTTTGCTCTCTGAAGGGTTGCAATACTGTGTCCTAGGGAGATAATCCAGCCCTAAATGAACTGCACAACAAATTAAAATATTATAATACAATGGACATCATCCCAGATAAGCAATACACAAACCAAGTAATACACAAGTTTTCAGGTGCTTTTTAAATCCCAATAATCTGACCCCATTAAGAAAGGAGAAGAGAATGGTACACAGGAAGTGACTAATAAAGTATCAGAAATGCTTTCCAGTAGCATAACTGAGATACAGATGCAACATCACATTCAGAATGTCTCATCGTTCTGGGTTATTTGAGTGTGAGGTTCTGCTGCCAGCCTAACTTGACTCAAAATGAAAAAAAATCCAAAAATCATAACACAACATTTAAAATATGATTTTTCAAAAAGTAGGGAAAAGGGGTACAGCCGAAAGACAACAAAAGGAAATTCCTCCACCTTAAGAACCACCCCAGCACAAGCACAGTCCCCTATTAATATGATACAAAACAACACAGAGGAAGATGAGCATGAGATTTTGTGCCTTCTACCTACTCAGCTTTCCTGTCCCACTTCCTGCTTTCCCACCTCCTTCTTTGCAGCCCTGAGAAATTTCCTACAGAGCTGTTTGAACCTGACACCACCTGACTCCAGTGATGTTAATAGCGAGGAGTCATAGCAACAGTAACAGCTATTACAAATGAGACATTAATAGCATCCAACGTGGCAATAGAAAGGGACATGAAATGGATTCCTTCCAGGACCTATATAGTACATATATATCCCATTTGGGGACTTTGCACCATAGGCTAATGGAGAGAGGGTTATCCAGTTAGTTCTGGGACTGGCACACTCTTTACTGAATATAATCCCAGTTTCTACTATCCATAACTACCGTTGATTATTATCACCTTTTGAAACAGACATTGCTTATATTTAATATATGTACCTATAGAATACTGTACAAGGGATCCCTCTGACAGGAGTTAATAGCTAACACTAGTTCACACCAGATCACCTCATTTATGATATTTATTTGGGTTTATACAAACAGTTGTACACTTACCTGTGTACTGCAATCCTCTGTACTCACTTATTGCCCCAGGTGGTTTTAAATTGGGCCAGTAGTGGAATAACATTTGTACTGCCGGAGGTTTTACTTGAGAAGGACCATAAGCTATTACATACAGCAAGTCCTAAGGAAAGACATGCGTAGCCTGTTTAGTTTTCAACGTAACAAAACAATACTCACTTCATAACATTAAATGTATGTTTTCAAATGCACATATTATTATTAAAATTGCATACTTTTTTACACACTGGCCACCGTCTTTTGCAATTCTTTGGAGGAGATTAGATGGCAAACTCTATCCATGTATTTGTAAAGCACCAAGCACAATGGATCTGTGATCCTGACTGAGGCCTCCAGGTACTACCACAATGCATATAACATATAATAACTTCAAACAAATTAAGCATTCTGTCTAGATACAGAACAGAAAGGCAGTGTTTGAATCTATAACTGGATCCAGATTTGGTTTGGGCTAAGGATAAAAATCTAGGTTTGAGGTCAAATAAAGACTAAATTACTTCTGGCCTCGATATCACATACAAACCATCATCATAAAAATTCAGACCTTATGAGATTTTTATCATAGAATGCAAGAACTGGAAGGGACCTCGAGAGGTCAACAAGTCCAGTCCCCTGTTGTCACAGGAGGACCAAGCACCATCATCCCTGAGGGTATGTCTACACTACCCCGCTAGTTCGAACTAGCGGGGTAATGTATGCATACCGCACTTGCTAATGAAGCCCGGGATTTGAATTTCCCGGGCTTCATTAGCATAAGCGGGGAGCCGCCATTTTTAAATCCCCGCTGCTTCGAACCCCGTGTAGCGCGGCTACACGGGGCTCGAACTAGGTAGTTCGGACTAGGGTCCTATTCCGAACTACCGGTACTCCTCGTGAAACGAGGTGTACCGGTAGTTCGGAATAGGCACCCTAGTCCGAACTACCTAGTTCGAGCCCCGTGTAGCCGCGCTACACGGGGTTCGAAGCAGCGGGGATTTAAAAATGGCGGCTCCCCGCTTATGCTAATGAAGCCCGGGAAATTCAAATCCCGGGCTTCATTAGCAAGTGCGGTATGCATACATTACCCTCCTAGTTCGAACTAGGAGGGTAGTGTAGACATACCCTGACAGATGTTTGTCTACCTGCTCTTAAAAAAATTGAACCACATTTAAGAGGAATTCAAAAAACTGGACCTGATGTGAAGAGATGGAACAGCATCTATAAAATCCAATTTTGAACACCCAACACCCTTTTGCCCCAAATTCAGCAAGGATCCCATATGGAGATCACTACTTCTAACTCTCTAGCTCAGTGACTATAGTTTTCAAACCATATGGTTTTCATTATTGTAAAAGATATTCATAATATAAGGCATATATCTGGTCACAAACTTACTTTCCATACTTCTTGTTTATATTTCATGAGGCATTCCAGTAATTGACAATGATACACTGAGAGAGAAAAGACCATATAAGTATGATACTGTAATGGAAACTAGGTTCAAGAAATGGCTTGTGTTTCATTTAGTTAAGTCTACTGAATCTACATAGGGTTGCCAGCGTTCCAACTGAACAAAACCAAACATCCTGTCCCACCCTTTCCCTGAACTCCCCCCTCCCACTCACTCCATCCCCCCCTCCACTCCATTACTTGCTTCCGACACACACACACACACACACACACACACAAACTTTTTCCAGGCTCAGGTAGGGGGCTGCAGTGCAGGAGGAAGAGGAGGGCTCCAGCTGGGAGTATGGACTCTCGGATGGGGCCAGGAATATGGGGGGTTTGAGTTGCAGAAGGGAGCTCAGGACTGAGACAAGAAGTTGGGGTGTAGGCTCCAGGAGGGAGTTTGGGTGGGGGAAGAGAAACCAGGCTGGACCAGGCTGGAGGTGCTTCAGGGTTCAGGGTCCTGATGATGTTTACTGTGGCTCCCTGTCTCAGGAAGTGGCTGCCAGGTCCCTGAGGTTCCACTGCATATGGGCAGCCAGGGATACTCCACATGCTGCCCTTGTGCACACAGGCACTACTCCCATGGTTCCTATTGGTCACGATTCCCGGTCCTTGGTAGCTGCACAGCCAGCATTCAGGGCAGGGGCAGTGCACAGTGCCAGCCTGACTGCCCATGTGCTTAGGAGCCATATGGCTGCTTCCAGAAGCTCTGTGGAGCCAGGGCAGGTAAGAAGCCTGCAGTAGCCCTGGGCCCATGCTGCACTGCTGACTGGACTTTTAATGGTTGACTCAGGTCCCTTTATGACTACGTGTTCTAGCTGAAAACCAGACATCTAGCACCCGACATCTATATTCTGTTTAATTCACTGTTTACAAAGTGAACAACTTGCTAATTGCTCATTGTTCTGGGGCTAGAGTAAATAACGGAGTGTCAGAAATTAAATATCAGTAATTTGCTGATGCCGAGGAATGCAGTAAATGAAGAGAATTACTACTGTACTAAATTTTAGCACTTTTTGCACAATGGTGGAATAGTACCCTTTGCCTACATCTGATTTATCAGCCTATTCATTTAACTCTTGTTTTTAATGGAAGTATGTAAATATATAATGCCTAATTCAACTCTGATGTAACAATAAACTAGGAGTCAAAAGACAAACACATCATATAAAAATCCTATTCATATTTAAATTTTGTCATATAAATAGCTTATTTCTACATAGTGGCTTACTTTTATTTAGTTTGGTTAATTACGTTTATAATGTGGGAGACTTCTTCACATGCTCAGAGCACAGACGGTCCACTGCATTTCAATATATACACAACTTAATAAATAACTAAAATAGGAGGGAGTTGTTTATGATAAAGAGTTAACGCCTGAGAGTCACATCGCAGGGGCGTGACCTCAATCACTTCACTCTGGTTGTATCAGTATTAGAGAGAGCACATTTTGCCTTCAGGTGCTTTTCAATTACAATTAAATTAATCACAGTTTATTTTGGATCCTGTTTTCAGCAATCACTGTATTGCTAAAAAAGTGACAATTGTCGCTCCAGGAGTATAGGAGTCCAACCCATGAGACAAAATAAAACAGAATTAATCCACCTTTAATTATGACTGATAGTGGTTAGTCATTACTGCCAGGCACTGATTTTAGACTTTTCCATTTTCTCATGTTAAGCTACAATAAGCATGACTGCTTTAAAGTCTTGATCTTACCATACAGGCACAAACCAATTAAAATACTTGCATTGATATAATTTAAATTTACAGATACAGTAAGAAAAATACTGCTTAAGAACATATTAGTGTTGGATTTAACAATATTTACTTAATGGCTACGTCTACATTGGCAAGATTTTGCGCAAATACTTTTAACGCAAGAGTTTTTGCGTTAAAGTATTTGCGCAAGAGAGTGTCTACACTGGCATGTGCTTTTGCGCAAAAGCATCCGTGCCAGTGTAGACGCTCTCTTGCGCAAGAAAGCTCCGATGGCCATTTTAGCCATCAGGCTTTCTTGCGCAAAAAATGTATGTTGCCTGTCTACACTGGCCTCTTGCGCAAGAACAGTTGCGCAAGAGGGCTTTTTCCTGAGCACGAGCATCATAGTTCTTGCGCAAGAAGCACTGATTTCACACATTAGAACGTCAGTGTTCTTGTGCAAGAATTCACCACCAGTGTAGACAGGTAGCATGTTTTTGCGCAAAAGCAGCTGCTTTTGCACAAAATCATGCCAATGTAGACACAGCCAACATGTTTTGAAATGTAATACTGACAATTTGTGTTTTAATGGTTGTAAAGCTGTAGTTTATTCAATCTCAATATCTACTGTTACTAAATGTTTATTGTCTATTCCTGCCCCCATTCTCTGATCCATCCAGGCCCCACAACTATTAACATTTAAATCAATAGAAATTGTAATATGCTTAAAACACACAATTTTGCATATTTGTGAAAATGTAAATTGATAAAAATAGGGGGAAATGCTTTAAAATAATCAACATTATCCATCAAATTTCTAAATAAATGAAATAAAAAAATGAATCCTGACAAGCTTAGTTATCTGTAACATAGCTGCTTCAAATACTAGTCTCAGAAATGCCAAGTGGTAACTAAAAGGACTATTTTTAAATCTCATGTCGCAATACCAGCATGGTGTGGAACATTTCCAATTGTCTGAACTTCCTGCAAGCTGAGTTCTCAAGCACTTTCTCTGATGTAATATTTCATGACTCATACCTTTATAGAGACAGAGATACAAACAATAGTGCCCTTATTTATTTATACCTACCAGGATTTGATGTGTACTGCATTGCAATCATTAGCATTGAAGATGCAGATAGATTGACGTGTGCAGGCACACCTTCTCTCTTTGAAGATCCCACTTAAAGGAAAGCAAAAAATATCTCCTAGTTCACAGTAAGAAAAATCAGAAAACAACTGCACCCAGTTTAGATTATGACGGATGCAAATAAAATACATAGGGCTGCATGATTTTTTATAAAAGCAACCACAGCAGGATAAAAACTCTCTGATGGCAAAAGACTATTGTAGATGTAGTCTTTGCTCACAAGGTTTTAGCCTAGATGCCCTGAATAGAAAGGTTTTTGTCTCAGAGCTGTGCTAGCAAAACCTTGCAACAGAGCCATGACTCTCAATTTTTTCAGTCCAAAATATCAGCTCACAACACACAATGTCCCACAAACCTGTGCTGTTAGGAGTTAGTTCCTAGGGCAGGGAGAACAATAGAAAGCTTGGGGGAGCTATTGAGTGGGGTGAAACAGAGATGATGAAAGGATTGGTGTTGATGAATGGTGGGTGGAGCTGGAGTGGAATAAGGTGCTGGCTGCTTTTTGGTCTACAGTATAGATTATTCCCTCATGATTTTAAACACTAAAAATCCTCAGACTAAAAATCCTATTCCTCAATAGTTGGGATAACTATCCTAGGACACTGATACCAACAGCAGCATTTAAACATGGGGGGGGGCGGTATTTTGACTGCAGGGGATAAGACCTAATAGAATGACCCTCTCTGGAGCTTCTGCTGCTCTCCTAGTGCACTGATCAGTGTTGAGCTAGTGATTGTTATCAGGACGAATCCTGGGAAAGCCCTGGAGATTGAGGGTATTTATTGAGCTGCCATCATTCATCTCCTGATATCGATTGCAGAACCAGAGTTACAGAGCAAAGGCTTAGGGAAGCTCATTCCTGGTGTTATGAGCTACTTAAGCAAGTGAGGTTAGTGGAAAAGAAGCTGTGAAGTGAAGGGTATGCATGTGTTCATTTTAAACAAAATGTGGTTTGGAAAGTAGATATGCATAAAGAAGCATGCTGTGGCTCACCACCCTAGGAACAGACTAGAAAAGGCCAAGGGGAAGGGGGTGAACTCAACATGTGGAGTGGAGAAGTACAAGCATGTGACAAACAAAGCCATATATGGAAAGGTTGAATATGATTGGTTTAGAAGTTTGTGTTATATAACTTGTTATGTAACCTGTTATGTAACTGCCATGTGCTATAAAACAGCAAGGGGAGGGGCTTCTTGCTTGAGGGGCTCTGGCTGATTTTAGTACCAGGGGCTCTCCCTTTGTGCACATTGAATAGTCTTGTTGAATTGAATCGAAGTATCGAAGACCCTTGATTCTGCCCAGCACCTGACTCTCTGGGAACCACAAAATCCCAACAGAAGCAATTCAGCAATGTGCTATAAATGGCCAGACCCATAGACCATAGCACTTATATAATGAATCTCTGAGTATACATGCCACAATATATTACCTTTGATTTAATTACTGCTCTGCTGGTACTATTCTCTGCCATGTCCATATCCCAGTAATTACATGCCACTCAAAACAATCCCCAAATTATTGCAGCACAATCTGTTTGCGAGAATTTATATAGCGAAATACATATTCTCCCGCAGTTCTCACCTAGCATTTAAAATACAGTCTACAGATAAAAAGTACCATGCATTATTGGAAACAAAATATAGAGATAGATTGATTTATACAGTGATTTTAGAATGCTGTATGAGGAAAAAAGCCATTGACCAACTTCTGTTCTCGGTTACATGTACAGGCAGTCCCCGGGTTACGTACAAGATAGGGACTGTAGGTTTGTTCTTAAGTTGAATCTGTATGTAAGTCGGAACTGGCATCCAGATTCAGCCGCTGCTGAAACTGACCAGCGGCTGACTACAGGAACCCCGAGGCAGAGTTGCTCTGCCCCGGGCTTCCTGGAATCAGCCGCTGATCAGTTTCAACAGGCTGAATCTGGACGCCAGTTCTGACTTACATACAGATTCAACTTAAGAACCCCAGGCGTCCCCAAGTCAGCTGCTGCTGAAACTGATCAGCAGCTGATTCCAGGAAGCCCGGGGCAGAGCAACTCTGCCTCCGGCTTCCTGTAGTCAGCGCTGGTCAGTTTCAGCAGCAGCTGACTTGGGGACGCCTGGGGCAGAGCAGCTGGGGTGCTGCCGGGTTGGTCCAGTAGCGCCCAGAGCGGCGCTGCGGAAACCAACCGGCAGCGCCCCAGCTGCTCTACCACAGGCGTCCGGAGAAAAGCCTGGTCTGCTGGGGGGGGGAGGGAGAGGCGCACTAGCTGCCCCCCCCCAGCAGACCAGGGAGATGCGGGCAGCGGACCGAGACGCACCGCGGTCCCACTGCCCGGGTCCTCCGCGGCTTTGCTCCGCCCCCAGGGAGACCAGGGAGACGGGGAGCAAAGCCTCGGAGGACGCCGGCAGCGGGACAGCCGCGGCGCGTCTGGGCTGTCCCGCTGTCCGCATGCTCCGCGGCTTTGCTCCGCGTCTCCCTGGTCTGCTGGGGGGAAGCTCCCCCCCAGCAGACCAGGGAGACAGGGAGCAAAGCCTCGGAGGACGCCGGCAGCGGGACAGCCGCGGCACGTTTGGGCTGTCCCGCTGCCCGCGTGCTCCATGGCTTTGCTCAGTGTCTCCCTGGTCTGCTGCTGGGTTCCCCCCCAGCAGACCAGGGAGACGCAGAGCAGCTTGTCTCGCCCCGGAGGACACGGGCAGCGGGACCGCGGCACATCTGGGGCAAGAAAAACCCCGTTCGTAACTGCGGATCCGACATAAATCGGATCCGCGTAACTCGGGGACTGCCTGTATACAATATCCACTGGGGAATGGATATCCATTTAACTAAAATAGAATTGGACTTAACAGGCTGTTTTGAAGAACAGTTTCAGAGATCTGAGGAAATACATGGTTAGAGGAACACACTATAGAAAGTTCTATATCAGCTGTATTTTTCACAGACTAGCATAATGGATAAATAAATACTTTAGTGCGAGATTCTTTAAACCACAGTGAGACTATTGTATATAGATTTGTATTTCTATAGGCCGATCAATCCAAAATATTAAAGAACTTTAGAAAATAGTATAAAATTAATCCTCACAAGACCTCAAGTTATAGGGAAGTATTATTACTACCATTTTACAAATGGCAGAACTGAGGTACAAAGCTATTAAATGGCCTGCCCTCGGTCACATAGCATATCTGTGAGTGTGGCAGGAACAACAGATAATAGACCTCATCAGAGCCTTGTGCTTTAAGACCCTAAATCATACTTCCCATATTCTGTAGACTTTTTTTGTGTGTAAAACTCAGAATACCATTAATGGAGTTCTGAATGAGGAAAGAGTTCATACTGTTAGATAAAGGTCTCTAATATCCTGGGACCAACATGGCTACACAACAACAATGCATAGAACAAAAGTCTATAGGGCTGGTAAAAGGAATTTAGCTGGTTATGGTACAACTGACTATTGATATAATTCCTAGTCCTCAAATCTGTGAACAGTGAAAAAAAAGATATATTTACAGTAGCTACTGAAAGCTCAGCAAGCATTTATCAGGTTCATAATGAGTGTTCGAAACACAGCTAATTAGTACTGCTTTGGATCCACAGCTTGTGGGAATTTTAACTTTACGCAAGAAACAAAAAATAGGACTATGTAGCACTTTAAAGACTAACAAGATGGTTTATTAGGTGATGAGTTTTCGTGGGCCAGACCCAGATCTGAGGAAGTGGGTCTGGCCCACGAAAGCTCATCACCTAATAAACCATCTTGTTAGTCTTTAAAGTGCTACATAGTCCTGTTTTTTTGTTTCAGCTAGACCAGACTAACACGGCTACATTTCTATAACTTTATGCAGTAATTCAATATCCTTTAAAAGAAAAGCAGAAAATCAACTACCTATCGGATTCATTCCTGACAATTACAGCTAGAACAAATTCTATTGGCATCCATAATTGCGTAATACAAAACAATAATATAAATAGAGACAAACACTGCCATTGGATGTCCATCAGTTATATTGACAGTAGTTGTTCATGTGCTTCCTCCTGCAAATGTTATACCTATTTCTTTTGCATCTGTATTTTCAGGAACATAATGTACATTTGCTTTGTACTCTGGACTCCTAATGCTGCCACTGAAAGCTCTGTGTTTAATTAGCATACCACCTTAAGATGTTTTATTTCATTCTTTAAGTGAAAAGAAATAACCTAGTAATACAACATTAAAAGTAGAAATTCTTTACAACTACTTCCTCTGGTAAGAGCAGCCACATTGAATTAGTTTTTGTAGATACAGTAAGTGGATTACTATAGAACCACATCCCCGTGGGAATAAAACATTGATAACTACTGTCTAACATTATTTCAAAAACCTAGATTCTTTCTGAAACATAACATTATTGGAATGAACTTCACTTACATATAGCCATAGGCAGAAAAGATGTACTGAGATACTCTATGATATCCTTGTGCAGAAATGGTGGGAAGGTAGCTAATGTTGAAATCATTGTATAAGGCAAAGTACTCAGGATGTCATCATTCAGAAAAGGAAGCAAACATGTGGTTGTGTAAAAAATTGACTGTCCAAGATCTGTCAAAGAAAATTCAATAAACAGAGCATCATTATATTACAAAAAAAGGATGATTTTTTTTTTTTGGTTTATGGACTGTTTACAAAACTATCGTAATAACTTACACATAAAAACTGTACCTTTCTTCCCAAATTTGTTCAAAAATTTAGTTGATATTTAAACAATACACAAGAATCATGTCATCCACCATCATTATGAATTCCCTTTAAGGGTGGAAGGAGGCAGCTGCTTTCCAGAAAATAGCAACAATTTACAAGGAAAATGAACACTGTGAAACCAACACAAGCACACAAGGAGGGGCATGAGTTTAGGTAGGGAAAATGCCATTATCAGAATTACAATTTGGCCCAGGGCATTGGTATATTAACCAACATACTCTTGCAAAAAGTGCCATAGAAGCTGTCAAGGCCGCAGGAAATCAAGGTATGTCTACACTAGCCCCCCTAGATCGATCTAGGGAGGCTAATGAGGGTGACCAGAATTGCAAATCAAGCCCGGGATTTAAATATCCCGCGCTTGATTTGCATGTTCCCGGCCGGTCGCCATTTTAGAAATTGACTAGCCCGAAGTAACTGCCTGCATCTACACGCGGCAGTGAAACGGGCTTCTGATGTAAAGCCCCTAATTCGAATTAAGTGGTATTCCTCGTGGAATGAGGTTTACCACCTAATTCGATTTAGGGTCTTTATTCCAGAATCCCGTTTCATTGCCGCATGTAGACGCGGACAGTTACTTCAGGCTAGTCAATTTCTAAAATGGCAACTGGCCGGGAACATGCAAATCAAGTGCGGGATATTTAAATCCTGGGCTTGATTTGCAATTCCGGTCGCCCTCATTAGCCTCCCTAGATCGATCTAGGAGGCTAGTGTAGACATACCCTCAGAGCCTGAATTTCATTCAAGGAACTGAAAAGTCCTGGGCACTGGTTATGTGCTGACTCAGAGAGAAGAAGGTCCCTGTACTTTCAACACAACAAGACACTGAGGCCAAGAGCTCACCAACATTTAAAAAAGGACTGGATATGTATATGGATATTAAGTGCATTCAGAGTTATCATAATTAATAATATCAAAAATTGAAGAAGGATACCAAGAGGGCTAATGGCATATTAGGGTGCATTCGGAGGAGCATTGCCAACTAATCCAGAGAAGTGATTATTCCCCTTTATTTGGCTCTGGTGAGGGCACATCTGCAGTATTGTCTCCAGTTCTGGGCCCCTCACTATAGAAAGGATGTGGACGTATTGGAGAGGGTCCAGCATAGGGTAATCAAAATGATTAGGGGGCTGGAACTCATGACCTATGAGGAGGACTGAGGGAGTTGGGTTTGTTTAGTCTGCAGAAGAGAAGAGTAAGGGGGGATTTGATAGCAGCCTTCAAGTTCCTGAAGGGAGGTTCCAAAGAGGATGGAGAAAGGCTGTTCTCAGTAGTGATGGATGGCAGAACAAGGAGCAATGGTCTCAAGTTACAGTTGAGAGGTCTAGGTTGGATATTAGGAAAAACTATTTCACTAGGAGGGAGGTGAAGCACTGAAATGGGTTACCTAGGGAGGTGGCAGAATCTCCATCCCTAGAGGGGTATGTCTAGACTCCATGGCTCCGTCGACGGAGCCATGTAAACTAGTTTACCCGGCATAGGCAAAGAAGTGGGGATTTAAATTATCCCTGCTTCATTAAAATAAATATGGCCGCCGCGCTGTGCCGATGATCAGCTGATCCGGCACAGCGCAGTAGTCTAGATGCGGATCAGTTGGCTGGGGACGCCTTTGCCGACCAATCCTGTAAGCCTCGTTTCACGGAGCCATGTAGTCTAGACATACCCGAGGTGTTTAAGTCTCAGCTTGACAAAGCCCTGGCTGGATTGATTTAGTTAGGATTGGTCCTGCCTTGGGCAGGGGGCTGGACTTGACGACCTCCTGACATCTCTTCCAGCTCTATGATTCTATGATTCTATATTAAACCTTGTGCTTCAGGGCTTAAGCCAATCTTTGACAAATAGATATCAGGATCAGAGGGGGGAGGGGTCAGGGCCGGACGGAGGCATGGTTGAGCTGGGCAGCTGCCCAGGGCGCCAACCGATGAGGGACGCCTGATGGCAGCTGTAAGGGGTGCGCAGCGTCGCTTACAGCTGCCATCAGGAACCACGCGCCCGGCTCCTGCAGCACTGGCCCCGCGGCGCCAGCCAGCAGCACCGTTCCCCCAACAGTTGCGGGGACCTGCAAAGCCCGGCATGTTCGCCAGCAGTGCTGGTCGGGCTGGGCAGCACATGCGCCCGGGCTCAGGGCACCAAAAGGGCTCGGGCCGGCCCTGGGAGGGGGAACAAATTCTCCCACATTTGTCTTCCTCTGAAGCATCTGGTGCTGGCCACTACCAGAGCCAGATAGTGAACTAGAGGACCCCTGAGTCTGACACAATCTGGCAATTCCTATGTTCCTATGAATCACAAAAAACACCTCCTACAGCACCAGGGTTTCTAGGCCAATCTCTGCCACTAACTTACTGTGTACATTCAGACAAGTTGCTTAAGCAGCCTGTGCTTCTCTTCCCACATCTGTATACTGGGGATAAGTATACCCATCTTTGTAAATTGCTTATAGATATATAGCTGAAAAGCATTCTGTAAGTTCTAACAGTCATTAATGTATCCCATTTAAGTGATCCTTAAAGTCCTCCATACAAGGGCCAGATATTGCAAGATGCAGAGTGCTTCTCCCTTGCAGTAGGTGCTCGGCATCTTGCACAATAAGTACCATGTACAGATGTGACTTAGATTGTAAAATCTGGCAAGATCAAAACACAGGTAGTTTGGATGAAAGCACAGCAGGATTTCCCCCCCCCCCCCCCCCGCAACAGCTCTAAATTGGTCTGATTACTTAATTGTATGAATGAAATTACTAAGATGAATGAAAGAATAAATGACAAGTTTAATTGCAAATTTCAATCCACTGTACATACATCATACCATCTCTTATCAGAGCCTTGTTAATAATCCTTACTACGCATACTTATTGGAATCAAAATACAATATTATCAACTCAAAAGGAATTCAGAAAGCAACAGGGAACTCTTTCCTGCTAAATTAATTCATTTACTTACATAGGTGCTGGAACTAGGAGCGAGGGGGGTTCTGTGACACCGCCTGGCTTGAAGTGCTTTCCTTTATACACAGCGTTTATAGTTTCAGTGGTTCTCAGCATTTCCATTAAAAAAATTGTTCCAGCAGCAGCCTGAAGCACAATTCTCTCCATCTCGGTGTACAACACCCATGGAAATCAAGACAGATACACTCGTATCCTGATAGGTGATAACTGGGCCCCAGACTCTCAATACAGTTAACCACTAACTACAAAACTGAATACTGGAGGAGCTGACCAACAACAACATAAATAGCATCACGTGACCAAAATCTCATAAATTCTGTGATGAGATGATTCAAAACACTTTGCAAAAAATCCTATTGCTGTATATTCAGAATTCCAAACCTTTCTTTTTACCCAGTGACATTTTAAACAAGTCTCTATTACATTGTTAAAATGCTGTTAAGATCTTTTATCAAATCTTCTTTACATTTTACTCAGAAATGAACCTGATCCACATACCTCTAAACATTAATGGGCACCAGAATCCAAACCCAAAGCCAGATCCACAATTTGCAAATAGGCCATGACTCTTTAGTGGAGTCAAACCAAAAGACCAGATTGAAATACTTCCATTTTTACAGTAGGTTCAAAATCCAGATCAGGTTAGACTCATCTCTATTATTTTATTAAGGCCATGTCTATACTACAAAATATGTTGACCTAACTTACATGGCTTAACAGCCACCATAGTTATTAAATCACTTGTGTGTATGCACATTTCAGTGTTTGTGTCAGGAGTGCATGCCCTTGCCAGTAGCACTTGTATCAATTGAATTGTCAGGTGGGACATTGTGGGATGGCCCCTGAAAGCCAGTAACAGTCAATTAAAGCAATGCAGTGTCTGCGTCAACCTCATTACATCAACCGTGACTCTACACCACTCAGGGAGGTGGTGCTACTAAATCAGCACAAAGAGGCACTTACGTCAGCACAAGCCAGATTTCAGTGAGGATACTTCCACAGCTAAGTTGACCCAAACCAGCTTATGTCAACGTAACAATGTAGCATAGACCAGGCCTTACACACCACACATAGATTCAAAGCACTGGATCTACATGTACGGCAAGGAGTCAGAGGCCTGCTTACCATGCTGACCATGCTGTAGCAAAGGAACTAGATCCAGCAGAGTCACCAATGTCACGTAAAGTCCTTGATAGTCCAATGATGGGTAGTCTGATAACTGAGCATCACGACTTTGCTGGCCGCGTTCAGATGGAGCATCTCGCAGGACGCTGTAAAGGAGGGAGCGAGTAACAGTAGGGTTGATGGAACTGACCTGTGGTCTTAGAGATGGGGTGAGTGGGAATGGCACAGGAAAAAGACACATGGTCATGGGCACTGTCAAATTGGAGGCATCTTGATTCTCCTTCTTCCCTGTGCGGGACAAAATGCTGTTGGGGGGACAAAGAAAAAAAAGAGACAACAAAGACACAAAGAACAGCACATTACATTGAAATGACACTATAAAACAAATAATAAAACACCAGATATACCCCACATAAGATGCAATTTCTACCAATATGAATATGTTTGCAAATCTAGCAACCATTCACTTCCATGCTTCAAGACTGTAAAATTAAAAATTGCCATTTGTGAAAATTTCCATTGCATCTCATGTGTTATCTGGTTCATAAGGAGCAAAAATATAAAAATGCATGTTTCAGTGCCATACCCATGTTTCACAATGAATCAAAATTGGTAACTGAGCTGCTTGCTATGAAAAGAATAGCTGTGTCCAAATAGCTGGAGAATTTGCTCTGCAAAGATTTGGGGAAAATATTTTTTCAATAAGATTGTTTGAATGAAGGGAGTGAAATTTTGTAAAATATAGGTGTGGCACTTTCAGAAACATGTTTTAGCAAAGAATAAACATGTGGGTTTATTAAGATAGTCTTAAAAATCACATGTTTATTGCATCAAAATAATGTCTGTATGTATTTTATGATACTGTTTCATGACATTCCGTCAGTATCATTTGAGATAATGAAGTTTAAACAGGCATATGGATTTAGAAATAATATAATATTTCTAAAATGTTAACTAAACTACATTTGGAGAAGCTATAAAATAATATATAGTAAATGATCTTTAGCATATGTTTGTGAGCTAATGATAATGGTTGTTTATGTGTGTTTTTAATTTTGCCTGTGTTTGGGGAGGAAACACTTTATTTTATGAATACAAACACTCTTTTGGTAAATAGTTACTTCCAAATCTAAGGGCTAAGAAAGCAATACCAGTTAAAGAACTGCACATCAGACAGTGTGTTTTCAAACATTCCTGCTGCTACTTACGTTATTATTCAACAAAACTCACTACAAACTAAAGGAAAGATAATTTCAAAAATTAAAAATGGCTTAGTGGGCATAAAAATAGAGTCCAAATATCAACCAGCTTGCCATGTCTTTTTAAAATTATTATAAGCATGTTAGACCAATTGTTCTGAAATGATTTTTAATTTAAAAATTAGAAGAAATTGCTGCTTAAGCAACAAAGCTATATTTTAGATAGCTTAACAGATAATGAATATGCATTATAGGATTATCTAATAAACTTTTTCATGCTCCTATAAAAGTATGATATACTATTTTAATACTGTATATTAAACCAAATACCAACTTATTGTACATGTACTGTATCTGTAGGGTGAACTTCCAAAAATGGCCAGTGCTGGTGTAACTCTGTTCCCACTGAAGTCAGTATTAAAACTTGTAAAATACAGGTGTGGAATTGAAACATCCAACAACTTCAGTGGAGCAGAGTTAGGTCAATAGTAAGTGCTTTTGAAAATTCCACCCACCCTAAACAAAATTCAGACCTCAATCTTGCAGACACTTAAACATACACGTAATTTGACTCTCGTGTTTTCCCATAGAAGTCAGAGCAATAACTCACATGAGAAATTTTCACTCATGCTTATGACTTTGCAAGAGAGAGCCTGATTTACTTGCCATAAATATTAAAAATTTTACAATTACATCTCGGAACAAAAGTGGCTGCAGTCAGGCATACTTGGTCTGTCCAGTATGCAGATGTTATACAGTTATAATATAATCTACCCTAATAAAAGTTGCTGCATAGTTTTATTTCTTATTACGCCTGTAAATTATTTTGGTTTCTGCTACCCACTGTCCATCCCAAGATAAGTGACAATAAGTTTGGTCTGATAGTTTTTATGAAACCATAAACCAACCAAGCTCTATTAGGATTTTAAAAGTGAATTATCAGAGTGCAGATTCCTCTTTTTTGGATTGCTTTTTTAATTTTCTTGACTTTCATATGCTACATTTTGCAGCTCCTGATTCAAGATGTTGTAGGTATCAAACTACATTTAACCTCTTGCTCTGAACAGGGTCTACTCACTAACCCCTTCATTTGCCAACATATCACTCCCCAGAATCGCTACCACCTGACAGCAAAACTTTCAGGAGGAACTTTCTAGCATTAATAAATCCTTGTTTTGGAAAGTGTATGGCAGTGCTAGCTAACATTTATCTCAGGGTCTTCCTCCTCCTTATTATGAAGGCAGGACCCATGAAAACTGCAGATCCCATTATACAATACTCCATCTTGATCGTACAGGCCTTCGATTCAGTTCAGGTATTAGAAATGAGCTCCGGCCAAAGCCCCAGTTCCTATCACCCCAAAACTCAAAGGTTCCATGGATATGGATTTGCAGCTAACCCAAAGCTCTATAAAGCAACCAGTCAAAACTCCAGATCCAATGATTCTCCTGAACTTTAAGTAGGCTGCAGATTAAGATCTGGCCACAGTAGTTTATATTCAAAATGGAGCACTGTACACTGAGACCTGTAGTATCTGCAGGCCACTTCCATGATGAATCTGATCCACTATATGCAAATGAGTTGCCAATACAGCTCTCAATTGGCCAAAGCTTGGGCTGCCTTGCTGCAACTGAGGCCATTCTCCAAATTACTAGCTTTCAGAGGTATTTCTTTCAGAAATGGTACCTCCACACAGGAGAAAGCAGTAAAAATATCTTGTGCATTAATAACTGTTAATTAAGTAAAAGAATTTTGTCTATTGTTAAGAAATGCACAGAATGAGGTTTTTTTCTAAGACAACAAGAAAGAGGCAGGTGTTCTGTAAGAGATTTATTATGTTCTAGGTCAATCCTCAAGTAAGGGAGGAAAGGCTGGAAATGAATAATGCATGAAACTTAAATTCATGCTGTAATGTAAAGAAATGCTTCTGCCCAAAGAGAAAATTGAGGAGGAGCTAAATGAATCAATGTGTTATGCATTGTGTATGGTGATTGTATGTGATGTTTATCCATAAAAAGTAAATTCCTCACTTTTTTCAACCATAGCCACGTCTTCCCACCCCCACCCAGAACCTGTTACACATTCAAATGTATATAAACCAGAGGACCAAGGTTGCAACTAAACTGAAGCTATTGGCATTACACCAGATATAACTTTGACCCAAAACAGGAGGAGTCCCCCACTCAGAAGAACTAAGTCAATGTGTTTAGAACTCAGAAAAGTAATTGTACTGCCAAGGTACAACAGGCTGCAAAAGCTCCATCTGCTAAGGCATAGTACACTAACAACTAGATTGTGAATATGTGACTGCATTTTGTACTCCGCTGTGCAATAATAAGTGTGGACAAGGTCCTAATGTGAGAGGCAGAAAGAAGACTTGGAATGCATTCAAGTCACTCAGGGAAACTCTTGAACAAGCCAACATCCTGAGATGTTTATTTAGGATAATTCTACTTAAGGTTACTGAAGGGGGAACTATGTACAATTAACTGGAGTTTCCTTCTTGCCATGCTCAATGGAGGTTAAGGTGTTTTGTCTATCCCTGTCCTGGTGTCATCATGTGTATGAAGTTGTGGTAAGTTCACACCACAGCACCCAAGTCCAGAACCAGGTTTTAAACACTCCAAAGTTGCAGGAGGTATGGATTGGGAGGGGTTGATCTGGCCTATTTTAAGGTAATAGCCTATATGAAATTCAGATCTAGACGCAGAGCTGGATTTCTAATGCCCTCGCTCTAATTTTGGGGATGTTCAGATCCAACATTTTGATTTGCCCATTATAAAGAAAGACACCATCTATAAAATTATATGCAAATCTAAGCACACGCTGTGAGCACCAGCTCAACCTTTATCAAATTCAGGGTAATTAATACTAAGGTTTTGGTTCAGTCCAACCTCTAGTGTGAAATAAAGAAGCTAAATGGAATTGCTCCCTTCCTATGGAACTAACAATTCTGCAGGCTTAAAACAACCACATGTAAAAGGGAGTTATGCAGACATTTAAATTCTGTTTTTATAGCCAATAAAATGAGTTGCTTAACTCAATGGAGCAACTTGAAGTCTCATAAGGTATAAAAAAATTCTTACCAAGAATACATTGTGCAATGTACTGTTCTGAGCAGAGTTAGGTGACACTGTGGTAAAATGCATTCACCTTGTCTATGCTGCAAATTTCAAAGGTGCTGACACTGATGGAGTTCCACCCAAATGGGATTATCTTAGTGCACAGCTTTGAACAAGTCACTAACGAGAGGTGAGAGAGAGAGGGAGAGTGCATGCTCACAATCCAAAATAATTTGCATGGCTGAATAGCTTGGTAGGTCCACTCAGCTTATGCACAGGCTGTTTTGCTGCACACAGAATCTTGTTTTTCAAATGTTTCAAACCTGATTTTCAAATGTTTTCATTGTTTGATTAGCTAATTAAAAATATACTGACATGGAATAAGAACCATATTTCTTAGCGACTCTTAATATCCCTCTGAAGATTTTTGGCTATTAATGTAACATATTAATAGAATCACATTCCGTCTGCTGGACCTAAAAGAGCCGTTTAAGTTAATATAAGTGAGTTAATCAACTAACATATTCAGTAAGCTAAAAATTTCATGATGGCTTACTGATTCTATTAATGAAATCTAGGAATATGAAGTATAAACACAACTCTTGACAGTTTGCAGTCAAGAAGGGATTCTGAGGGTAATGTGTATTTCTACATATGTATTTCTCCCTTGAACATAGAAACAAAATCTGAATTGTTTCTGAATTCCATGATCTATGAATGTGGACTCTCAATTATTTTTGTATTAAGTTTTAATACTTGCTTAACATTTTTTCAAGCAAGAGAGAACACTTCTTATCTCCAAAAAATATTAATGGCCACACTTCCAAAGTAGCCTCTGAAACAGTGCAATTTTACAAGTGTATGTATTTTCACAGGTGAAAATCAGATAGTTATACATACAAATGCAACTTAAACTCACAACTGTCTGCATATGAAATATTATGCCAAAAAATGTACAAAAATACATCTGCAATATCAAAAGATATCGAAAGGGCAATTAGAAAATTTAGGTCAACGAATCCATTATATTGTGGGAGAACTGGAATACAAGTAATGTTCCCAATGAAGTTGCACACCTATCGGATAGCTCTCTTTAACAAGTTGACAGGTAATATTACCTGTCAAAATCTATTCTGTAATCATACTTAATACTTATTGATTTATGCATTGCAACTAGAGTGGACTAAACCAAATCCTTAGATCAGAGCAATTCTGAACTATTAATGTCATGTGTGCCTATGGCCATTGCTATAACAGGCTGAAACAAAATCAAGATTTGAAAGCCCACTGAACTATGGGACAGCTTTGCTTCTAGTTCTGCTGTTTAGGCTCATCTCAATAGGACCCTACAGCTTTTGGATTGTCAGAGAAGTCACGGTCAGAAACTGGTGAAATTTTATAGCAACCTTCTCTCTTCTTTACTTCAAGCGCTAACCTATAGTGGGGCCAAGTAAACCAGGTTTTGTTTTAGAATCAGTCACTCACAGTCAGCTCAATTGAGCAAATTGGGCAACAGTCACTGTTGTGATTCATTTGTACCATATTTTGTATTAAATTGAGATCTGACTCCTTCTGGTTGATCTATAAGATCCATTAACCAAGAAGAAATCAATAAATATCCCCTTACATTTTTCTCTTGAAGAGCATAATTTAAAACTTACCTCAACAAAGTCTGAGAAAAGTATTTCAGAGTGTTTGCAATGTCAGTTCCAGAGGGCACAGGATAAATATTGTGAAGAACACGGTTATGGTATTCCTGTAGGTAGCGGATCTTGGAAGCAACTAGATTAAAAAAAAACACAGACATTTTTATTTAGTTTAGTTCCAGTTAAGTCACCACATCAGTTTTCTACCCCTATTGTTAAAATTAATGCAAGGAAATAAACTTTAAGAGGCAAATCTTTCCTATCTTTATAGTGGCTAAAGGAACTGAATACTCTAATGAAGGAGATATGAAAAAGAAAATATTTTATATAGAATCTTTAAATCTGTTTTAGTTCTACTCTGTCAAGTAAACAGTTAGGGCATGTCTACACTACCACCCTAGTTCAAACTAGGGTGGTAATGTAGGCAACCGGAGTTGCAAATGAAGCCCGGGATTTGAATTTCCCAGGCTTCTTTTGCATAAAGCCGGGCGCCGCCATTTTTAAATGTCCACTAGTGTGGACTCCGTGCCTCGTGGCTACATGCGGCACGGAGTCCGCACTAGCGGACATTTAAAAATGAAGCCCGGGAAATTCAAATCCCGGGCTTCATTTGCAACTCCGGTTGCCTACATTACCACCCTAGTTCAAACTAGGGTGGTAGTGTAGACATACCCTTAGTGCCTATCTACTGAGATTCATGGATCTCAAACTTAATTTATAATGTTATAAGCTGGGTGAAATCTTGTTATGAGTTGAGTTCAAACCTCTTTGATCCTGGTAGATGTGAACTATAAGTATAAGCTTCACCTAAGACAAAAGATTTGCATGAATCTCAGGAGCTCCAGTCTGAGTATTGTTTAGGGTATATGTGTGGATGCAAGGGAAGAGAAATCATTCAGAAACTAAGGTCAGACAAGAACAGATTGAGTGAGAGAGAGGGCCTGCAGTAGCAACTGAAGGCATATGGCTAACCTAGTAAGAAACCTAGTAAGACATTTTTGGATCAGAGGCTCAGGCTGAAAAGAGGTTTTTTGGTGCTGTGAGCAAAAGAAACTGTTTCTTTCTGAACTCAGAGACTCAGGACTTTGCACATGTTTGTAAACAAAATAAACTGTATGCAAGAAATACCTGACTACCACCAATTTCTACTCCCAACTGGAACATCTACAGGGATCCAAATTTTCACTAGCCACTCAGATAAAAAAGGGACAACAATAATTATTCATTTAGTAAGTCACACAATACCCATGTGAAATGAATAAGTATTACTATGGTCAATTTATGGATGGATAACCTGAGGCAAAGAGAGATTCAGTAGTTTTCTCTAGGCTATCTTGTGAATCAACTATGTAAGACTATGTGTATTGTTTATTGAAATCTATAGCCGGTAGCCTAGTCAGGGTGAGGTGGAGTCAGGGATGGTTCAGAGAAGCTTCTCTACAGGGAAGTGCAGGGGGGAAATGTAACTTTAGAGGGAATAGTATTTTCCTTATTCTAATCAGTATTAGCTGAAAGCGTCTCTATCTGTTCTCATTTCCCATTGTCATATGATGACAAAATACAGAAATGGGAATACATCTCAACAACGCTGATAAGAGGCAGCAAGTGGGGGGAAGCAACTCATCGAGTTGACTATCCAATAAGCATTTGATTTTAGGATAGTCGACTAGTTGACTAGTCACTTACACCCCTACCTGACTGCTCCTTTTGAAGTCAGTGTTAAAAATCCCATTGACTTCAGCGAAAGCAGAATTGGGTCAGTTCTAGCATTGTTGAAAATCCTACCCTATAACTAAATAAAATAATTTAGGAACGAGGCCATCCATGACAACATTTACTCTTGAACACATTTACTGCATATATTTTGCTTTGATCAACTCCCACAGTAAACTATTTTATATGTTTATTAAATATAAAAACTATAGTAAAAATACTCAAGTTGTGAAGTCAAGCACTCAAAAGTTGGGAAATATCAGAATTAAGGTTGCCTATGCAACCTGAATTCAGCCTCTGGGATGTATGCATTATGATACTCATTAAAAATGATACTATTTTTAATTTAATATTTTATTTTTTCCACAGGATACCTGCACAAAAGAGCGTATGCCAAAAAGGGAGCTTAGGTTGAGGTTGTATGTCTTATTTTATGGATAAAATTCATATTTTTTTAAAAAGTCCCTTCAAAGGCTTCTTTTTTCCAGTGTGCATTTTTTCATGTTTGTATCTTTGCACAAGAAAATATTTGTATAAACAAGCTACATTTCTGCATTCAACTGGGTATTACTGGCTTTTTTTATCATTCTAGTCATATATTGTCCTCAACTATCCATTCAGTGCAATCAAAACAATGGGTGTGACCAAAAAATAAAAGGCTAAGGACTCCGGTAGCAAAAATCATGTTCTGAGTTCTGAATGACTACAGCATAAACATGTTGGCTACGTCTACACTGGCCCCTTTTCCGGAAGGGGCATGTAAATTTCACGAGTCGTCGTAGGGAAATCCGCGGGGGATTTAAATATCCCCCGCGGCATTTAAATAAAAATGTCCGCCGCTTTTTTCCGGCTTTTAAAAAAGCCGGAAAAGAGCGTCTAGACTGGCCCCGATCCTCCGGAAAAAGTGCCCTTTTCCGGAGGCTCTTATTCCTACTTCGAAGTAGGAATAAGAGCCTCCGGAAAAGGGCACTTTTTCCGGAGGATCGGGGCCAGTCTAGACGCTCTTTTCCGGCTTTTTTAAAAGCCGGAAAAAAGCGGCGGACATTTTTATTTAAATGCCGCGGGGGATATTTAAATCCCCTGCGGATTTCCCTACGACGACTCGTGAAATTTACATGCCCCTTCCGGAAAAGGGGCCAGTGTAGACGTAGCCGTTAAGTTTTATTCAGTGATTATGCATGATAAGGAAGGATTTCTTTACCTCCACCACAATATCTGTAACCTTCTGGTTAGAGCTGGTGCATCTGCGTTCTCCACTTGTGAGCAAAATAGGATCTCATTTAAATAGATAAAGCTCTTCAAGGATAGCATGTATTCTCCCTGGCTGTGTCTACACTGGCATGAATTTCCGGAAATGCTTAAAACGGAATACTATTCCGTTTTCAGTTATTCCGGAAAAGGAGCGTCTACATTGGCAGGCTGCTTTTCCGGAAAAGCCCCTTTTCTGGAAAAGCATCTGTGGCCAATGTAGACGCGCTTTTCCGGAAAAGAGCCCCGATCGCCATTTTCACGATCAGGGCTTTTTTCCGGAAAAGACTACTGGGCTGTCTACACTGGCCCTTTTCTGCAACAGTGTTCCGGAATAAGGACTTATGCCCGAGCGGGAGCAGAATAGTTTTTCCGGAATAGCGGCTGATTTTGTACAGTAGAGCATCGTTGCTTTTCCGGAAATTCAAGGGCCAGTGTAGACAGCTCGCAGCTTATTCTGGAAAAGCGGCTGATTTTCCGGAATAAGTGGCCCAGTGTAGACACAGCCCCTATGTATGTATATTATTACTGTTTATTGATACAACCTTATAGGCGTAACTGGCCCTTTACAAATATGTAAGTATTCAGATCCCTGTTCCAAAATCTTGTTAGACAACTAAACTATACAGAACAGAACATCCTTTCTATAGATGCTCAGATTCTATGGTAATGAGGGTCACATAAATATAGGGATTAGCTTAAGAGAGAGCCTTTCCTATTTACATGTTGTTTGTGATGACACACTCCCCAGTGTAAAGGATATGAAGCCTAGTAGATCTGTAAAATAATCAGATCACAAATCAGAGTTCTTAACCAAAGAACAACTCACAGATGGATTTACAGTTCATTGCAGGTGCCATGCTACGCAGTCAGATGTCCATAACTGGAATAGGAAAACCAATGCCAAAGATATTAGTCAAGCTGTATTTTAAAGAGCCTCCTTCATCTCTACAGCTACTTCCTCTCAAGAAAGGGCAAAGCATGTTGGCAGTGCATGTGCATTTAAACACCCAATTTTGTCTTGGAGCCTTACTGAGATTTGTGGAAAGTAGGAAACTTGTTTATTTCTACTAAGAGGATTAGTGCCCAAATGAAATCAGTCAAAATAAAAGAACATTCATAATGCAATAGCACAATAATAATGTTGTTTGTAAAATGAATCACTTTGCTACCAGACCACACCTCTCAGAGAAATTCAACTATGTCATGTCCTAGGTTACCAAATTATTTTTTTAATGAAAGCACTACAAAAAACTCCAAACCTTGGCACCTAAAGATAGGCTCCTAAAGCCAATGCAGGCATTGGATTATAAATAACTGACTTTGAAAAGTCCTGAACACCCACAAATCCTATTATCTTTAATAGGAAGTGCATGTGATCAGTACATTAGAAAATCAGGCCATTTTTACTGATGGGCCTACACATGGATTTAGAAGCCTAGCTTTAGCTATCCATTTTTTAAAATATTGACATACATATCTGCTAAATTCAATGTCTATCTCCATACTGCATGTGTATCTAAACTCCCAATTTCCTCTTTGAGGAAAAGCAAGTCAAGTGTAAAGTCTATGTTGCATTCTTTGAAGATGATCTCCTTGATTGTTTCAAAATTCTCGCAGGAAAATGAAAGGTAGTAAGCATTCCTAGAACATTACTTACCACAATTAGATGCCAATTTTTGTTACTGGAGAGGAAAGGGTAATTAATTGGTGGTCTCCAGGTTTTTTCCTGTCAGTAGATGCTATTCTGGGCAAAAGTTCAGCTCCACTGGAGTGCTGTGGTGTTAGGCCTAATGCTGAGTATCACTGATTTTACTTTTCAGAATATGCTCAAGGTGAGATGCACATAGGGGCTAAAGAAGAGTAGCATAAGAGATGACCTCCTGTGACTAGCTGTCACCATTATACCATTTGTTAGGATGACCTGGTACCACTAGGGGACAAATTGCTGTTTGGTTATTCATTCCTGCATGGTTCCACACCACCAACAATTTAGGATTGGAATTTTTGCTCTTCAATGTATTCTTTCACTTTAGTGTTTTCTAATATTCCATGGCAAAAATCTGGAGTCATCATGGCTTGTTACGCCTACCTTAGACAATCTGGTTCTTGCCTGTCAGTCAAGCAGGACCGTAGTAGTGGCAGCATCAGTTGAGGCTTGTGGGGTAGCTTGGCAGTGGCATATAAGCCTATTTAGTTCTTGTTGGAAAATCATCACCATTTGTCAAAAAGTGCAGGTGAAAGAGAATTGGAATTATGCAAAGTGCAAATAAACACACTTAATGATACCATAAAGCTCAGCTAGGAGGAGCCTTGATAAACATATTATAAAACATAAGTTCAGTGGGTCAGGAATGGCACAGGAACTATCCATTTTCTGGATCTCCAACCTAAAGCATCATGAGGTGGAGAAAGTCAACCACAGGAACAGAACAGAGGAAAATTCCATGATCTGGATCCATAAATGAATCTCCATTTATAACCAAGGTACACACCAAAACTGTAAAAAGGGGGCTGAGTCCATAAAACTAAAAGAAACAGGGAGAAGGCAGTGCCAGCATAAGGGCTCCAGAGCTGCACTAGTGGAAGAGAGAGTAAATAGCAGTCAGAAAAGTGAGTGAAAGAAGAAGCTCAAAGTACAAAAATCCAGTGTGTATATATATATATATATATATATATATATATATATAAATCAGAAGTGAAATATAGAGTAGTATGAAAAGGGGGAGGAGAAGGTTCAAAAAATGTGGGAGAAACAGAGAAAAGAGTAGTACAATGGGCAAAAGCAGAACATAGCACTATTCAGAGAGGGAGTATCAGAATCTTCTCTTTAATTTTTAAGAACATAAGAATGGCCATATTGGGTCTGACCAAATGTCCATCCAGACCAGCATCCTGTCTTCTGACAGTGGCCAATGCCAGATGTGCCAGAGTGAATGTACAGAACAGGTAACTATCAAGTGATCCATCCCCTGCCACCCATTCGCAGCGCAGACAAACAGAGGCTAGGGATATCATTTCTTGATTTATAAAAATGCATCCTCCTTAAAGGATGCATCTAGGCCATCCACACAATATTTAAAAGACAAAAATGTCAGTTACTGTAACTAAGGGTACATCTACACTAGCCCCCTAGTTTGAACTAGGGAGGCTAATGAGGGTGACCGAAATTGCAAATGAAGCGTGGGATATTTAAATCCCGCGCTTCATTTGCATGTTCCCGGGCGGTCGCCATTTTGGAAACTGACTAGTCCGGAATGACTGCCAGCATCTACATGCAGCAGAGAAGCGCAATTCCAAGATAAACCCCTTAGTTCGAATAAACAGTTAATCTCGGAATCGCGCTTCTCTGCCGCGTGTAGACGCGGACAGTCAGTCCGGGCTAGTCAGTTTCAAAAATGGCGACCGCCCGTGAACATGCTAATGAAGCGTGGGATATTTAAATCCCACGCTTCATTTGCAATTTCGGTCACACTCATTAGTCTCCCCTAGTTCGAACTAGGGGGCTAGTGTAGACGTACCCTAAGAGATTAACCCCCCAAAGTTCTTAAAAAATGCTCCTTTGGCCTAATCACTAAACTATAACCTGAAGATTAATAGATGTGGACCAAAGACGGAAGTGAATTTCAACATCCAGAAATGTCAGATGCAATGATTCCAGAAGCACTCTAAGACCTTGATCACAGAGCAGTCGCAACACACTATTAAGAGAGTGCAACAGAAGAAAAGGTTAAACAGGATTCAGTACTGGTCTACAGTGGCAATTTTCTTAAAATGTCTTGTTATCACACTAGCAACTATGCCAGTTATTAACATTAATAACAACTGCGGAAGTGCTGATGGAGGTCAGCTGCTTGCATTCGAATCACCATCATCTCGCTTCGTAGGCAGAGTAGATCTAGACAACATGGTGGTTAAAATGTCAGTGGCTGCTAGCAGCAACGCTGGGGTATAAGTCAATGAAGGTCCTCCAGTGTTTGTTAGCAACAGGGAAAATAGGTTGAAATAATACAGAGGAGACAAGGCAAGAGAAAGATAATCCCTGTCCATTCACAGAAGATGACTGTCATGAGCAAGAACAGTAGGCCAGCTTTTCTGCTCCATCCATGAGCTTCTTCATGAGTACTCCACTTCTAAGACCATGAGGGTACCACATGTTCAATCTTTGGACTCTCTCCTGAAGCTCTTGTGCCAGTTAGTTGGGCAACATTTTGATACGGACACTGGGATCTAAGCTAAAACCTCATTTCTTCATACAAATCACTGGAGCTGTCAGCTTCGTTTGGGTCATTACTGATCAGAGTTAGTAATTAAGAAGTGTTCAGCTCTGTATTTTATCACTAAATACATAAGTCAAACCAAGCTAATCAATCATTTCCTCCTCTTCCCATTCCCCCAACAGGTAATTATGTTGCTTTCCCTTTAATGGTGCTTATAGATATTACCTCACTGGTAAACACACAAAGCAAGAGGTGAAACATTTAACGACTATTCAAAACAACCAAATCAAAGTGGAGTGTTTGGCGACAGGGTTTAATATCAATACAGGTCCCTGTACAGTATAGAAAATTCACTAAGTGCACTGCTTCATTGTGGAGAGGGCAGACACTGAAAGTTATGTACACCAGCACTGAACCAAGGCTGGGAAGCTTTAACCCACAGCTGCCATTTACAGCAATGAAGCCTGATCAAAGATCTAAACCTAGGCTGTAACCAGAACTAGGTCCAGGGCCTGGCTTCCCTTCTAGCCTCCTTCCCCTTGCCTTGAAGCCAGGCAGAACAGCCTTCGCGTTGCACTGGGCTCTATCTCATGCAGAGCACCAGTGGGCACCCTTGTGAAATAAGTCGCACTGCGGAGACAGCCGGAGCCCCCCACACAGCTCGGGACGCCGTGACAGGCAGTGCCCCCTCCTCCCCCAGCCCCGCGGATAAATTGCAAGGCGTCGCTTCATCGATCCCACGGGCTCACCCTCCGCCGCCCGCTGCTGCTGCTGCCTGCCGGCCCTGGGATGAGCTCCCAGGACCATGGACAGTGCAGCGGCCGTGGCGCACCCAGCCGCCCCACAGCCCTCGCTGCTCCGTTGCTGCCCGGAGGGGGGGCAAGGAGCCGCCGCCGCTACTTACACTGCTCCGCTTTGGTGGACATGGCGTTGCGCGGGGGGGAGGGGAGATGTTTCGCCCCAACGTCGGGGCCTTTGGGCGCGTCTCTCTCCCTCAGCCCGCGATGAGCAGAGGCGAGCGGCAGCGCGAGCCCCGGGCCTCCCGCCCCGCCGCCGCGATCATGCTCGCCACGGCCAAGGCGCCCCCCCCACACCGACCCCTCGCAGCTCAGGGCAGGTTCCCGGAGCGGCAAAGGAGGCTCGGGCAGGGGGCGCTGGCGAATTGCACAGTGCGCTCCGCCGGCAAGGGGAGGAGGAGCAATACGGGTCCCAGGGAACAGCCTCTTAAAGGAGACGCGGCTCGTCCCTAAACTGGGGAGGGGGCTGGGAGATGACCGCGCCCGATTGAGGCTGGAGCGGATGTTTTGCACTCCCTCTGCGCGCACCCCCCTTCGCATCACACGCACGGTTCCCTTGCGTATCGAGCTGGCGTCTCCTCCCCGAGCGGCAGAGCGATCAAAGGGAAAAGCCCGCCGAGGCTGGGACTAAATGGGCGGGCTTCACCCCAGGCTCGCCAGTGCCCCGCTTGGGCTCTGTTTTCAAGCGAAAAGCACACGCGCTCGGTTTTCACACACACTGACTGCAGAGCGCCCCGTCTGCAGGGGGCCTCCCCTGCGCCAGAGTAATGACTTGTATAAACGGGAAGCGCCTGCCCGGGGCAGTGCCTCCCCCGCTCCGCCCGGGAGCTAGCTGTGAGGCCCAGCCCCTTCAGCCTGTGTTGACTGTCCAGCTGCTCCCAGGCGGAGCTCAAGGCCTCAGCCCTGCCCTTCCTAGGCAAATGCCTTATCCCCTAATCCACTCAAGAATCCACCCCACCTCCCTACCTTCACTGGGTCCCCTTATCCTGCCTTCCTTAGGCGGGAGCCAGCTCCATCCCGTAAACCACTAGGCCACTGCAGAACTCATCCCACCTGCCTACCTTCAGGCCAATCCCTTATCCTGCCTTCCTAATGCCAGAGCCTGCTCAATCTCTGGGGAAACTGGTGTTGGCTGACCAGCTGCTCCAAGAGTGGGTGGCGGTGGGGGGCAGGACTGAAACCCACTACTCTGAAACCCACCTTTATTGCAGGAGTGCATTGGTTGGATCATTGCTGCAGGGCACTGCCTCCACTCCACCCCCAGACCAGGAGTGAAGGCCTCTGCTTCCCTCCAGTGCCAGCCCACTGTGGATAACTAGCCCGTCATAAGACGGGATTTTCAGGTCTCTCCTCCACCTTGGTCTTCTCTCCTGAGCCTCCGGTCTCTCGCTCCATCTCTCTCTCTGTCTCTTCTCCTTCTACTACCTCCCCCACTCTCTCTCAGCTCTCCTCCCCCTTCTGACTCTCTCTCTGTTCTCTCTCTTCTACCCTCCTGCCTCTCACTCTCCCTTTCTCTTCTCCTCCTCCTCCTGCCTCTCTCTCTGCTCCGTCTCTCCCCGCCTCCTTCCCCTTCCGCCGTAGCGCTCAGCTGAGTACTGCGCACTGAGCTGGGCTGCCGCGGGGGAGCCCAAACGGCTGCTTGCACCACTTGCTCCCCCACGGCGGCCCGGCTCAGCGGTGCAACACTCAGCCAAGCGCCATGGAGGGAGGGGAAGGGGGCGTGGCGGTGACGTGCACGGCCCCATCCCTGGCCGTGTATGTCACCACCCTGTCCCCCTCCCCCGCGGCAGCCCAGCTCAGTGCACAGCACTGAGCAGAGCGCCATGGAGGAGTCTCACCCCAGCATTGCCTCCTCCCACCACAGCCTAACCTGCTGCCAGGCAAGAGGGAGGGCTCCAGCAGCTGTGTGGGGGACAAAGGGAGGGACTGACCTCCCACTGTGCATGCCACTGAAAATCAGCTTGCATGCCACTTATGGCATGTGTCGTAGGTTGCCGACCCCTGTTGTAGCTAATACTTAGGCCTGTTTTGAAGGCAGGGAGCTGGACTAAGGGCACGTCTACTCAGCAAGACTAACGCCAAAATAAGCTACCCAACTTGAGCTATGTCAATTACATAGCTTAAGTCAAAATAGCTTATTTTGGCTTTTGGCACTGTCTACACAGCTGGAAGTCTGAGAAAGAGCACTCTTCCTCCATCTTCTCTTATCCTCATAAAATGAGGATTACAGGAGTTGGAGTAAGAAGTCCTCCAGCTCAACATTATTTTGACATTATGTCAAAATAACTGTTTGTAGTATAGACACGGACTATGTTATTTCAAAATAATGTCAGTTATTCCAAAATAACACTGCTAGGTAGATGTACCCTAAATGACCTCTCAAGGTCCCTTCCAGTTCTAGAAATGTTTGATTCCCCATGCTTCACCTCCCAGCCAGCCCCACATTTCCATTCTGCCTCTGCTCCTCACCCCAACCTCTCTGCTCCCCCAAATCTCCCTCAGTTCAGGACAAAGAGGAGATGGGTGGACTAGTCAAGCTGTATGACTATGGTTTTCCATTAGTTTTGGGGGAAAGGGATAATCCAGTGGCAGAATCAGTGACCCACACCCCCAACAATTGCTAGCTCTAGGAGGTAGGGGGAAGTGTTTCCCCATCTCTCGCGTATGAATGCAAAGGAGGGAAAGTGGGTGAGGAATGTTCCTCCAGCATTGAAGGAGCTGTTGGGGTGGATGGGTAGTGCAAGAAGGTTCAGGGTATGTGGAATAGCAAATGTATCCATATGTCCTGTCCTGCTGTATCTTGAGTTACTCTAGGATAGTGACCATCTGAGTTGTAAATCCAAGTGCTGTTTCATTATCTTTCTGGTCTCACTGGAGACATTTCTTCATTTCTAAAAAAAAACACCTACGGGTCTGGTGGAACATCACAGGGGCTCTAGCCTGCCCACCTGTGAAGAACTTCATAGGGAAGATCCATCTGACAGAACAACAGGATTCCATTTGCACAGAACATGGAGGAGTTCCAGGTTACAGATAAAACATCGCCTGGAAGCCGTATACCCTAAAACAGCTGATAGACATGAAAATAGGGAGGCTTTGGAAGCCAAAGAGGGCAGTGCTGCAGGAGCAAAGGAGCCTAAGAACAGTCTGTTTGCATAGTCAATACAGCAGTCCTTCCCCAAGACTTCGAAACACAAGCATATGGCCTTTGCCTATAGATGTCAGCACCACCATGCCCACTGAAACAGAAGTATGGCACAGAGCCCCGTGCACCCAGTTTACTGCTGCCCCAGAACTGAGAACACGAGATAAAACATCGCCTGGAAGCCGACATTATGGCCCAGATCCTCAAATCTCAATGGGAGTGAGATGCCTAAATGCCTGTAAAGATCTGAACCTTTGTCATTGGTGGGCTGCAGTAAATAGCAGATCCTATACATTGGCCTTTAACTAGTGATTTTTGTTTTCATACCAACTAAAAAATACTGGATGTGCAACATTTTCCTCACTTCACAGCACAATTAATTAGTTCCACATCAGAACCCTCAATGTACCTTCCCTTCTCAGCCTCTCCCCCTGCCCTAGCCAGCCTTCCTTATGTGATAGCTTTAGAGCTTCCCTCAATTTCTTCCAAGGGTCTCTTTTCCATATTCTGTGCTAATTTTACAACCTTGGTAGGGAGAGGGACCAGTTTACAATAGAGCCTCTGGATAAGAATGAGCAGCAGCTATCTCCATGAGATTGGGACTGGGTGGGTGGCAAATTAAAAGCCTGGGCATAGTGTGGCAGGAGAGCTTCCAATGGCCCTAAGAATTACTTTGCACAATTAGAAGCACCAAAGCTATTCCACGGGCTCTGAGACTCTCGTGAGCAGCACCAGAGCTACAAATGGGAGTGGTGACTTTGCAACAACAGCTCCTGCTTCATCCTCCCTCCCTGTGCAACTCACATGGGGGCTTGGCCTGGGACAGTCCAGGAGGGTGAAGGAGCAATGCTATTAAAGCTTGGGTCATGCATGTTATTGATGAGTCTGGCCATTTCTCCTAGCCAAGCCAAGCTCACCCAGATAGACAGCCTTATAACGCCCCATCCCCTCATGATCACTGCCTGCAAATGCCACTGTCAGCCTGGCCCAGGGTGTGGAGAACCTAGGTCCCAGGCCATTGACCCATGCCAATTCTTTCTCAGCCAGGGTCAACTCCTACCTGCTTTTGCAGCTGGCAGGAGAATCCAGGGGAAAAGGGGAGGAGCAAATGGGTCAGGGGGAACAAGCGAGCAGTGGTGAAAGCTATAGTGTCTGTTTTTAAGTAATTGGAAAGTTGACAACCCTACCTTCTGTATATATGGAAAGATGCACTGCATATCTGGTATAGGTAAGCCATCTAAGGCAATCGTCATCTGTAGAAAGAATTTTCAGCCTGTTGTAACAGTAACTTACTATAAATAGAGTCTTATTAAATTCACAGCCATGAAAAACATGTCACGGACAGTGAAATCTGGTCTCCCCCTGAGATATTTGGTCTTTTGTGTGCCTTTATCCTAAAATATACAGATTTCACTGGGGAGACCAGAATTCTCAAATAGGGGGTGCTGAACCAAAAGGGAGTCAAAGAGTGGTCACATGCTTATGGGGGGGGAGGGGAGAGATGTCGCAGTACTGCCACCCTGGTTTCTGCACTACCTTCAAAGCTGGACAGCCAGGCCATGTCTACACTAGGAAAGTATTTCAAATTTATTAAATTCAACTTAATAACTTGTGACGGGAACGCCCGGGCGCCCTGCACGCCAGCCACACCGTGTTCGGCATTCCGGGGAGAAGCGGCCGCACTGTCCTAGCCCCTGCTCTGTCGCGTATGCTCCAGGGCTGCCAGGGATGGGGATGGGCGCAGACTGGCACCTCGCCTGCTAGCCGTGCCAGTCCCGGCAGTTGGGGAAGAAACAGGGGCGGCGGTTCGACCCTGGCTTGGTCGCACTTGCCCCGCAACTGGCGGGGAGGTGGGCGCAGGCGCATGCACCAGAGAGCTGCAAGGAGGAGGGGCCAAAGGCGGCAGCACGGCCCTCCCCAGGTCAGATGCAGGACTAGCAGGACGTTTAAAAGAGGTGCTGCTGCAAGCAGAGGAGGTTGCATGGCGGAGCAGGGAAGAGTGACTGTGAGGCGGGGAGGAAGGTAGGAAGCAACCCGGGGTGCGGCTTTTGGATCAGCCCGTGGGTTGGTGCGTTACGGGTCTCAACCCCACCAGCCAGACCTGGGAACCCATTCCCAGTCCTTAGGGCCCTGGGTCAGGGCTCAGAGTGAGGGTGGGCCCGAGCCCCCCTACTTTCCCCAGTTATTTACTGGCCCCAAAAGCCTTAGTCGTCTGGGGCATATTGGCAGACACTGTCCAGGCAGCGGTTCTGTGGCCCCCCTAACACGGGGCGTACGTGAAGTCACCCGGGAGGGCGGAGTAATGGTGGCGGGAAGAATGGACCTCCAGAAGGGGGCTTCCTTCTGCTTGGTAACAAACTCCTGAAAAATTCAAACTAGTTTGTCCACACTATGGGGAAGCCTCGAAATTAGTCCAAGGCTGGCACCATTAATGTGGGCATGCTACCTCAGACTTAGAGCCCCAGGAAGCACTGGGGAGTAATTAGTTCAGATTACTTTAGGGAGTAGTTATTTCAAAATAGTGGCACCGGAGCTTCCACACTACTGTTATTTTGAATAACTATTTTGGAAATAGCATTACTCCTGATGAAAAGGAGGAGTACAGATTTCAAATTCCATATCCTGTTATTTTTTAAATAACAGGCTCGGTAGTGTGGGCACTCCACTTACAAATTTGACCTTGGGGGGCTATTTCAAAATAGAGTCCTAGTGTAGACCAGGGCCCAGAGAGCAGTGACTGTTGACTTGGCGCCCAGCTCTGAAGGCAACACCCCACTAGAAGCAGTACAGAGGCAAGGGTGGCAATACCATACCATGCCATCCTTACTGCTGCCCTCAGAGAGTGGTGGCTGCTGAGGGCCCACCCTTACTTCTGTGCTGCTGGCTGTGACTCTTTCGGAGGTGGGCTCCCAGCCAGCAAACACAGAGCCACTGCTCTCCAGCTGCCACCAACAACAGTGCAGAAGTAAAGATAACATTCTGCAACCCCAATACAATAACTTCACAATCCTACTCCATCCTCACAACTCCTTTTTGAGTCAGGACTCCTACAATCACAGCACCATGAAATTTCAGATTTAAATAGATGAAATCATGAAATTTACGATTTTAAAATCCTATGACTGAAATTTTTAAGGGCCTAAATATGAACTTCTCCCCTTCTTACTCCATAACAGGGAGGAGCACATGGGACAGAGATAAACTTAGATTCTTGATGTTTTCTTAAATATATATAGGGTTCACCTACAAAAGTGATGAGCCATTACAGAAATCTAGATAGATAGGTGAAGTAGGAGCAGGTTGGAAAAACATGTGCTCCTATTCTAATATAACATTTAGTCCCTAACAGAGAGCAGGGAAATTACAACTATTTCTACATGATTGAACAAGGTCTTACACACATCACCCTATGACTATGTCTACGCTACAGAGTTTTTCCGGGATACCAGAGGTGGGCCCAGGCCCTCCCACCTTCCCCAGTTATTTACTGGGCCCGAAGGCTTTTGTTGTCTGGGACGTAGTGGCAGACGCACTCCAGGCGGAGGTTCTGCGGCCCCACTAACACAGGGCGTATCCCAGAAAAACTCCGCCACATCCAGGGAACGCATCTGATCTTCTGCTTTTTTTTTTTTTTTTTTTGGCAGAAGAGAAGACACACTTTTTTGGAAGCCCTGTCTTTCTCCTCACATGAGAAAGAAGGGCTCTTCCAAAAGAGGAGGCTTTTCCAAAATTTGGCCCAGTGTAGACCAGCCAAATTTCAGAAAAGCCTCGTCTGAAAAAACTATTGGAAAAAGGTACGCAAATTGCCGGGTGATATTTGTGTACCTTTTTCTGATACATCAGTGTAGTGTAGACATAGCCTCTGATTCATGTATACAGAAGGCAGGTTTCACTACTCATAATTTTTGCACAAGCCTGGACATTGTCTATATCTCAACTAAATCCTGAACAAATCACATGGTATTTAATGAAATTGAGGTGGACAAGTTTATTAATGCCATTATAGAGAGCCAGTCGCTCAGATATTTTAAGCTGTGCTCTAATATCAGTGGGCAGCAGCAGCAGGAACAATGTGAGCTCTAGGGATTTATTTCTCATCTCTTTCCACTAAAAAGAGGTCATTATTTTCCAGCAAATTCCCCATGACTTTGTCAAGTAGATGCACAGAACTCCTATGGGAACTTTTTAAAAAACAGTTGATGGTTTATTTTCACATGCGCTTTTTTTTTTTTTTATTTGTGGAAACTAAAAATTAACAGGATAAGCTTTAGTACTAGAAAGTTCATTAGTAATTACTACAAGACATATTTGTAACAAAAATGAACGGAGAAGCAAAGACATAAGACATTAGGACCAATTTATTAAAAATGTGAATGAATAAGTAGATAATAAGTGAAAAATTCTGGATGCAAAGTATAATGAAAAGAGCTGCAAAACCTATCTTTGTTACTGGCTAAATTCCACTTTGTTGTCTCAAGAGACATTTAATTCTCAGATTTTTCCATTCACTGGTGTGTTGTTTTGGTTTTTTAAAAAATAATAATTATTATTATTACATGAAGCTTTAAAATCATATCTGTTATACAGTGGAAACTTTTATTTCATTATAAGATGTAAGAAGTTGAGTCAGCTTCCAAAGCTACATTCTGTATTTATTTGACTTTTACAATGGGTGCAATTTATTTCTATGGCCTGGTCTATACTAGACCAGGAAGGTCGGCTTGTTATGCAATTCCAGTTACACATTTTGTGTAGCTGAAGTCGGCTTACCTTAAGCCAAGCCTTGATGGCTTGGTGGCAAACCCTCCCATCAGCTTCCCTTACTCCTCACAAAAGAAGGAGTACCAGATATCGGCAGGGACTATCTTCCGCGTTAAATTTACGGGTTTATACTAGACGCGCTAAATAGAATGCTAGAAGATTAATCTCCAGAGTGTTGTTCTTGCAGTAAGTATAGATGTGCCCGAATAAACTCTGAACAACCGAAAATGCAGGTGTATTTATTTAGTTTTAATCCACTGTGCTGGTATGTCTGCTTCAGGAAAGACAGTTCTTATGGGAAAATACAAAAGATAAAATCAAACCATTTTATCTTGACTTCCTTACAGTGTTTTTAAAGTAAATGTCATCGTGTGAATTTACACACATACAGTGTTACTAGCGCTTGATATTTTGTTACAAGTCTTGTAATATTTGGTATTTTCCTGAAAGCTCCAGCTCTTGGAGGCATGGGATTACTTGAGAATCTCAACTTTCATTAAAAAATGAAAATACATTTCTAGTTCTCATGTTTGAGGACCCCACTGCATCATAAAGACTCAGAAAAAGGAGGCAAAACAAGGATCTAATTAAAGAGAAAATCTCATGATTTTTGAAGAGCTGATTTGTGATTTTTTACTTGGTGTTTGCAATATCACATTTGACAGTGCAGCAGGCAAATCACCAGCAGAAAACCCCCTTCTATCTGGTCACAGTGGGACTGGCTGCAGTCACTCATTTGGCACTCACAGTCAGGACACTAGCTCTAGAGGTTCAGTGACATGCCACCTTCAACCAGGTTACATAGGGCCTTGCTCCACGCAAAGCAGTCCAGGCAAATGATAGTTATAGGTTCAGTCAAGAAGTTTCCTGGCCTCCTCAATTTCAGAAGCCTTTTTGCCCACCCAGATTCTCCCCTGACAGAATAGGCTCACAGCAGCTCTCTGCAACCCATTGTGTAGGTGGGAAAACCCAGCCAACCATTTTTACCATGGCTCTGAGGAAGGCAGCTAAAGTCAGAACCCAAAAGGTGCTGCATTACAACTTTCCTGAATTACTTTCTACCAGTCCCTTTCTCTCCACTGGCAAACTAAAAGCATTAAACAATATAAATCAAAAGAAAATCTTAGACTTTCTGAGCATCCAGAATCCCTTTGCCCAATAGGTCAAAGGTGTTACAGAGTCAGAGACCCCTGACAGCTGAACGTCCCTGCAGCACTCCCTAAAACTGCTAGCAGAATACACATCTATTATCCTCCATTTCTACTGAGCTAGTCTGATCTCTTTTAAGCTTCTTTAAGGGCAACTAAAATGATTAGGGGTTTAGAACAGATTCCATATGAGGAGAGATTAAAGAGATTAGGACTTTTCAGCTTGGAAAAGAGGAGACTAAGGGGGGATATGATAGAGGTCTATAAAATCATGAGTGGTATGGAGAAAGTGAATAAGGAAAAGCTATTTATCTGTTCCCATAATATAAGAACTAGGGGCCACCAAATGAAATTAATGGGCAGCTGGTTTAAAACAAATAAAAGGAAGTTCTTCTTCACACAGCACACAGTCAACCTGTGGAACTTCTTGCCTGAGGAGGTTGTGAAGGCCAGGACTATAACTGGGTTTAAAAGAGAACTAGATAAATTCATGGAGGTTAAGTCTATCAATGGCTATTAGCCAGGACGGGTAAGGAATGGTGTCCCTAGCCTCTGTTTGTTAGAGGATGGAGATGGATGGCAGGAGAGAGATGGCTTGATCGTTACCTGTTTGGTTCACTCCCTCTAGGGCACCTGGCAATGGCCACTGTCGGCAGACAGGATACTGGGCTGGATGGACCTTTGGTCTGATTCAGTATGGCCATTCTTATGTTCTTATCCAACCCAAGCATGCTGTGCAGATGTGGTAGGGTAAGGTTATCTGGACTTAACCCTTTCCTTTCCTGTGAAGTTTGTGCACCCCACCACAGACAACAACAGTCACATCCTAGGCTATATCTACACTACACGTTTTGCCGGAACAGGCAATGCAAATGAAGCACGGATTAGCATGGAGGCATAAGGATCTTGCACAAAAAGGGGGGTTGCGCAAAAAGGAAATATCCACATTGCTTGTTTTTGCGCAAAAAACCCTTGCGCAAAAATGGATCAGAAGAGATTATGCAAATGAAGTGCGAGATAATGCTAATCTATGCTTCATTTGCATTGCCTCTTCTGGCAGAACATGTAGTGTAGACAAAGCTATTAAAAGATTTTACCTGTCTCTACAACCTTTCTATATAAAGGCATTAATCTTCACTGCATGCCTGTAAGGTAGATAACAATTATCATTTACAGCTGAGGAAAGACATCCATGTAGGGCTAAGATGAGCCATTGGGCACAGCCCAGAAAACAAAGCAGTGTGTATCTATACTGATTCAGGGGGAGCTATGGGAAGGAATTGTTCCTTTGGGCTCATGGTTGCTGGGTTAATGTGACATCATCGAGGCAAATGCCTGGGCATCAGTAGGAATGGAATCTGTTAGGGTACGTCTACACTACAGCGCTAATTCGAACTAACTTAGTTCGAATTAGTTAATTCGAACTAAGCTAATTCGAACTAACGCATCTAGAACTAAAAACTAGTTCGAATTAGCGTTTCGCTAATTCGAACTAGCGCGTCCACATTAAGTGGACCCTGAAGCGGGGTTAAGGATGGCCGAAAGCAGTGCCGGCAGGGCATCAGAGGAGGACTTAGAGCGTGGAGATGCTGTCTCAGGCTAGCCGAGGGCTGTGCTTAAAGGGTCCCGACCCCCACCCCGGACAGACAGTTCTCAAGGGTGCCCCGCTTGCAAAGCAGTCCTGGCTTGGAGTGCCCTGAGTGCCCACACTGGGCACATCACAGCACTCGGCCATCAGCCCGGCTGCACTTGCCGCAGGCTGCCATCTGGGGAGGGGGGGACAATTGGGGGGCTGCAGGAGAGCTTCCACCCCCAGAAGCCCGCAGAGCCAGCCCAGTCCTCCCCATCGGGGGCTCGTGCCCCATTCCTCCCTCACCTCCTTCCACTTACCCTTCCCTAGCCCCTCTTCTTGATGTACAAAATAAAGATAACGTGTCTTCCAAAATGGAATCTGTCTTTATTGAACAAAACTGGGGGAGACTGGGAAAAGGAGGTGGGAGAGGGGAAGAGAGAGGCTGGGAGAGAGGAGGGCAACTAAAATGATCAGGGGTTGGGAACAGGTCCCATATGAAGAGAGGCTAAAGAGACTGGGACTTTTCAGCTTAGAAAAGAGGAGACGGGGGGGGGGGACAGGATACAGGTCTCTAAAAGCAGGAGTTGGGTGGAGACGGTGCATACAGAAAAGTTCTTCATTAGTTCCCATAAAGAAGGACTAGAGGACACCAAAGGAAAGGAATGGGTAGCAGGCTTCAAACTAATAACAGAAAGTTGTTCTTCACAAAGCAAAGAGTCAACCTGTGGAACTCCTTGCTGCAGGAGGCTGTGAAGGCTACAACTAGAACAGAGTTTAAAGAGAAGTGAGATAAAGTCATGGAGGTTGGGTCCATGGAGTGGTATTAGCCAGGGGGTAGGAGTGGTGTCCCTGCCCAAAGTTTGTGGAAGGCTGGAGAGGGATGGCACAAGACAAATGGCTTGGTCACTGTCTTCGGTCCATCCCCTCCATGGTCCCTAGGGTTGGCTGCTGTTGGCAGACAGGCTACTGGGCTAGATGGACCTTTGGTCTGACCCAGTACGGCCATTGTAAGCTCAGGGCTCAGGGTCGGGGGTCTCAGTGGACCACCTTGATTTTCATGCACACCTGCTCCTGGGTGGCCAGGCTGGCAGTTCTCCTGCCCTAAATGGCCACTTTCCTGTGCCTAGTGCGGAGGTCGCGGACGAGATCCACGATGTCCGCACTAGACCAGGCGGGTGCCCCCCCTCTTGCGGTCCAGGGCAAGCTCCCAGGAGCCGCCAGCCTGGTCCAGGGAAGAGGGGGAGGGCTGGGGGGCATTGGGTGGCTGGCTCGAGCCGTGCCAGGTACAGGGTCTGCTGGCTGGGTGCTGGCAGGCTTGCACCTGGCACGGGCACCATAGCCAGCCCGTGCCCCTTTAAGGGGTCCGGGGCCGGAAGGGGGGCAGATGAGTTTCCCTGGTGTTGGCCAGAGTGGCCACCAGGGCAAGCTGGGGAGAGCTAGCCTCCCACTAGTTCGAATTAAGGGGCTACACACCCCTTAATTCGAACTAGCTAGTTCGAACGAGGCTTAATCCTCGTGGAATGAGGATTACCTAGTTCGAACTAATGGAGCGCTGGTGTAGCGCCTATGAAAGTTAGTTCGAACTAACGTCCGTTAGTTCAAACTAACTTTGTAGTGTAGACATACCCTTAGTGATCATAGGGAGTGAAATTCACTTCTCTGCAGAGAACCAGCACATTTTTGTGCATCACTTTAAAATAAGACTTAAGTGGGTTAGAACTTGTGGTGTCCCTTTGTGTAAAGTGAATTTTACCCAGGGAGAAAAGGCAGTACCTGTACGCTTAAAAAAATCACTATTATAAACACTCTAATTATTGAATAATTTCTTTAGCCACTAAATGAATAAAATGATTAGTTTGTCTCCATAGCAGAGGGATTTAAGGGAGTAAGTGACAGTCCACACTGAGAATTAGCATCAAATTGATGACCATGTACTTGAACTATTAACACATTTCCTTTATTATCTCTCAGGAACTCAATGTTAGTAACAGTCATTTAAATATGCCATGTTTGTGTGAATTTGTGTCACCCAGAATTTTCTTCCAAGGCCTGAATTTCATTTTACTTTCTGCTATGCCTCCCTTTACCCCGAATGGCCCAAACCGGTCATTTCTATACCAAAAGCAGACATGTGCATTGGTGTCTGCGGTATTTTATCAATTGAGAGGGAAAGTAATAAAAAAATTTCCCTCCTCACCCCTGCTCTGGTCCCTTCGCACCCAATAAAAGTGCCAGATTGGTGTAAAGAACTACTAAAAGCCCTCATTCAAAGAAAATGCTGCCAGCACAAGAACTATGACAGGCAGCCATAATGCTGCCTTCTGATGACTCCCTAGCAACTCCTGGCATAGGTGTAACTCAGAACTGGAGCTAAAGAAGGGGACATACTGTACATTTCTGCAGTGATTGCAAGCAGCACTGCAGCACCTATGGCATTCCATGGAGGCTGCTGTAACAAGCACCACCGCTGTCTAAGGTTTGTCAGGGGCCCCCACGGGTCCCTGGTGCAGCCTAAGATTAGACTGGCACTAAGGTGATTTTAAAATCACCGTTCCTACCCCCCACCAGGCTTTGAGATCTGATGTGTCCTTTAGAAACACAAAACAGAATCTGATCCTTGGGTTCTAATCTCAGCTCCATCCCTAAATCGTTGTGTCCCCTCAAGCAAGTCTCTTTGCTGCAGCTTCCCCATCTGTGATGTGAGTTACAGGATAATAATACTCACCTCTTTGTAAAGCACTTTGAGCTCTATAGACAGGTGATACAGAGCTTGTACAGGTGACAAGCTCTGTATCAGAGCTAAGGAATATTACCAATGAACTTTAAACTCCAATTCCCATTGCAGAACGAGAAAAGCATCTAAGATGAGCTGAAAATTTGAAATGTTCTTTTTATTTTAGAAAAATGCTTAAATTTTAACAATCTTCCAGATAGCTGCTCTGAATTATAAGAAGCATTTTTATTGAAAGATAAAGATCTCTATGTTCTTATGTCTCCAAATATTAAACAATATTTTAAATAAGACTTTAATTTAATGTCATTCCAATTGCTTTAGTGAGCTTTTGACATACGTTATTTACTTCGTTACAACCAGGCAACCTCACTAGATATCATCACATTTTAGAAGAAGAAATACAATAACTAAAATATGGCATGTCTTACTAAGTTACTTCTTGTATATTAAATGAGGTAGGAATAATCAAATTAAGCCCCTGATCCTGAAAGCATCTATGCACACAGAGTAATTTTACACAGATGAATAGACCCCTTGACTAGTCATGTTTGCAAAATCAGTGCTCCACAGTGTCTTCCTACAGCTATCTTTCTGATTTCATCTAATCAGTACTGGCCTGGTTTGTTCTCTGGATATTAAGAACTTAGGCCCCCAATACAAAGCTCATTGAAATCTGTGGTAATCCTTCCATAAACATCAATGGATGCTGCTAGAATTACAGTGACAGGGCTATATTTTTCTGTAAACAATAAAATAGCGTCACTATTTATAACCTATCAAAGAGCCCCAAGTCTCTCTACTTCATATATGTCTAAACAAATTTAAAGTGGTGGAAAAGCGACAGATAGTACAGCTTTATCGAAAATCATATTTTAGACACACATTAAAAATTTATACTTTCACTTGACTGAGAAAGATGTTGCACTGAAATCCCTGTTTTCAGACTCTGTAGTTTCATGTTACCATGAGTTGTTTTACCCTTAATGGAGATGGACAGCTAGCAGAATAAAATTTGTACCAGGCATCATAGAGGGCAGACTCTATATTTTTTCAATCCAGAAATATAATCATTAGATATGACTTGAATCAAAGATATGATTTGAATAAAAAATCATACCATATAAGTCTGACATCGAACCGTTATTATACTTATATAATGAAGATTAAATTTTAAAATATTTGCAATACTATCCATTATAAACATAAAGGCTCTGTCTACATTGGTGTGATCTTGCGCAAAAGCAGTCGCTTTTGTGCCAAAACTTGCTGCCTGTCTACACTGGCCGCAAGTTCTTATGCAAGAACACTGACGTTCTAATGTATGAAATCAGTGCTTCTTGCGCAGGAACTATGATTCTCCCGCTCAAGAATAAGCCCTCTTGCGTAACTGTTCTTACGCAAGAGGCCAGTGTAGACAAGCAACATGAATTTCTTGCGCAAGAAAGCCCTATGGTGAAAATTATCATCAGAGCTTTCTTGCGCAAGAGAGCATCTACACTGGCATGGATGCTCTTGCGCAAAAGCACATCTCTTGCGCAAAGGCACATGCTAGTGTAGACGCTCTCTTCTGGAAGAGTTTTTGCACAAGAACTCTTCCGCAAAAGAGTTCTTGCGCAAAATCATGCCAGTGTAGATGTAGTAAAAATGTGGCAAAATACTTCACATACCATACATCTAAATATAAAAATTTAAAACAAATTGTTGTTTCTGCCAGCCACAATTTGTAGGATACATTTATTCGAGTAGGAATGCACACATTTTTCTATTGCGACAGAAAAGACACAAGGAGTTAAAGAGATCACGTCAACTTTAAAAAAAATCACCCTTTTCTGTCAATAAAACAGAAAAGCATTTTAAACATTATGATTTCTCTGTTTTGTCTGAGGGTGTTATTGATTTGTTTTTTAGCATAGCTTGCACTTTTGAAAGCGCATCTTGGGCCAAATGCAGGCTGGGTCTACTCCATGCAACACCCACTGAGTTATCAATGTAATTGAACCCACTTAGATCAGGCCACATCATGGTAATTTGTGTCTGTTTTACTGTTTTGCATAAATGGGCAGGGTTCACTTCTGCAAATAGTTATGCATTTGCTTAACTTTTAACCTCAGCCTATTGGAGTCAATGGGACTGCTCAGAGAGCATAAACTTGAGCCACCTGCATGAAGCTGTGCAGGATGGGGACTTGAATTAATAATTTTCCCTACTTGCATGAGTTTTTCATGTAATGAGAACCTGACACTACTTTTAACTAATTAATTTTTTTAGTTGACTAGATTTCAGGTTGACACACTCGCTTTAAAGATGTCCCACAAAAGCATATTTACAGCAGATCTGAGCCCCCGGGGCCTTAAACGAGAAAGCACATCTTCTACTTCTTTTTATAGCTTGGAAGATGGAACAGGAACCATCCAGCTGGTCCAAGGACAGCCAGGGAAAATGCTGATAAACCTATGACAGTCTCCTGGATCAAAGAAAAGAAGGTTAAATGAGGCTAGAAAAGTTGGAATGTTTCCAAAGCAAGCAGCCTGTTGGCGACCAAATGATAGAGATATTACTGAATTACTACCACTCTAATCCCAGTGTGACAGATTCTAAAGGAAGAATAAACAGCAGAGGATTATTATACAAATTGAGATGAGACTCATTAGTAGAAGTACTTCAAATCAACCAAAAACAAACTGTGATTTTAAATAGCAGACCACTACAAACACAAAGAATTTTTTAAGTATTTCCAGGGTTTTGCAGCTTACCAGTTATTCCTAAAATACAGCACATTTTCTGCATTTGTTTGTTTTCCATAAATAAAATCTATAGAGAAAGAATATCACTTGGGTTGAGAGCAATGTCTGCACAGTTGTTTACCTCAAAATGATTCACATTAAAAGACAGCCATGTGCATCCATTGAACAGGGAGGGTCAAAATGGGATACTACAATGGAGAGTTGGTGTTGCAGGATAAGGTGTTTGTTATGAGAGATGTAATTTAGACTGTAAGGCTAAGTCTACATTGCCACTTTACTGCACTAAAACTTTCTGGCTCACAAGTGTGAACCACCCTCCTCCCTATGAGCAAAGCAAGTTACAGCACTGTAAAGCCCAGTGTAAACAGGCTCCCAATGCTAGGATTTGCATCTCCAGCACTGTTAGCCACTCTCCCTGTGTAGGTGGTTTACCTAGAGCGCTGGGAGAGTTTTCTCCTGGTGCTCCTGCCCTGGAAACAATTTCATTTTAAAGGACTGTTGCAGCTGTGCTTTAAGTTTAGAAGTGTAGACAAAGTCCATATAATCTGGTGTTAGGATAATTGGGAGCAGTTACTGAATGTTTCCTAAATCTTCAGAGGGGTAGCCAAGTTAGTCTGTAACTGGAAAAACTTAAAAACAACGAAACGTCTAGCAGCACCTTAAAGACTAACAAAACATGTAGATGGTATCAGGAGCTTTCGTGGGCGCAATCCACTTCTTCAGATGACTGGAGTATTAAAAGTCCAGATCTAAGAATAAATCTGGGAAGGGCAGGGAAAGGAATGGGGAAAAATAGTGAATTAGAGTGTTCAAGTTACAAGAAGCTGATAAGAACAATTTGCATCTTCTCTAAGTACCCGTTGTTTAGTTGGTTAAGTCATTAGCATGTGGAAGGTACTGGGAAATATAATCAAAACTCCTATAAAAGGGCATTTCAGGTAACCAGTCCTTGGCTATACATCTCTGTGTTGGTGTGAGAGAAGGATTCCCTTTCTCACAGAAAAGGAACCAGTCCTCCCAGACTGTGGGGAAAGGAGAAGCTGTGAGTGGAACTCTCCTCCCGGAGAAAGAGAGGAGAGTTCTGGGTAAGAACTGGCCAGCCCTTCCAATTTCTGGGGAGAGGATGGCCTATGACAGGGGCAACTGGTGAAGAGGAACATGAGGAGCCGCTAGCCAGATGAACATCCAGCCCAGGGAAGGGCCAGGACAATTCCACTCTACCCACACCCTGCCTCTTCCCTGGCCCTCTGTGCCCCTGCTCTGCCCTCTCCCCTTCTTTTCCCCACCTCTTCCTCCTCCCCCAAGTTATGTGGCCTGGGGGGACTAGCTGTGCTTCCTGATGGTGGGTGGGGACTGGTCTCCCTTCCCCGTGTGATGCAGCCAGTGGAGCAGAGCAAGCTAGGGTTGTGTTATTCCACTTTCCATTCCAGTCTAGTGCATGGGAAAAGGGGGGCGGCAGAAAAGACTCAGACTCCTGTTGCAGTTGCCAGGCCTGCATTACCCCGTGGGCCACCCTACTGGCTGACCCCTTGTTCCTCCCACCCATGGTGTTTGGAGGGTATGCATCCTCACATGGCCCCCATGCATTGCCTGTGGCCTATGGGAAAACTTTCCTCCCACACACACTATACAGAAAGTGTAAGAGGAGCCCCGTGGGAAGTATTGACCGCCAGGCAGTGGGTGAGGAGAGAAACCAGGAGACTGAAAAAAGGAACTCACCATTAGTCCCACATTGTCCTGCGGTGGTTGGCTGTGGAGGAGGCGACTGCCCCTGCTGACAGTCCTCCCAAAGAGATAGCTGGAAAGGAGTTGGAATCCATGGTGCACTAGAGGGGCCATCGTCCTTTCCAGATGAGAGGAAGGCACGGCTTAGGAATCCTGGCCAGGCAGCAGCTATTGCTTCGAGGAACTGGCTGGCTCTGTCCCCTTGGCTATTGCCAGGAGCTTGTTGTGGAGTACTGTGTTCTTCTCCAAGAAGCAAGGAATCTATATGCTCAATAACCAAGTCCTTGTATTTTTAAGAAGCACGCCTGAAAGGCCACCAGAAACCAGAACCTACTGTCAAGCTGCAGTCTCTGGCTCAGCATCTGCCAGAATGTTTGTGTCTGCTCTCCGAAGGGAAAAAAGACCCTTGAATCACTGCAGCCACCTCCCACAGGCTTACTTAAGCTTCTGAGCCCAGAGAACAGGAGGAGTCAGTCCCTGCTGCTCAGAGAGACTGATATAAGGAAGGAAGCCTCACTAGTAATATCCCATTGCCAATAGGCCCCTGAAAACACTCCCCCACAAAAGTCACTTTCCCAAATTAAATGTTCTTTCTTTCCCCACAAAATTATCTGCTCAACAAACAACCAGTCCTCTCATAAAGTTTCTGTCCTCCATTGCAGACATTCAGCACCCTCCCCTGAATATCATTGGGATCAGTGATGCAGGAGGCAGGCAGGATGTCAGAGTGACGTGATGGTGTCATTCTGTCATTCCACAGGAAAAGTTTTTATAGATAGAGAGAGATAAGGAAAGGTGGATGTTAGCCCCAGCTAGTTTACAAAGATCGTATACGAGTTTTGCACATGCTGTACTAGTCAGAGTTGTAGGAAAGGCACTGGAAAATGATGACCTCTCCTCAGTGCACAGATTTGAGAAATTAATTCCCAGGCCCAAAACTTCTTGTTTTGCATTCGTACTCGACATTACAGCTCTGCACAAAACATCTGCATGACCTGCCTCTGTAATGATGTTAAGAAACCAGCCAAACTAAAACATTAATTTAATTAACTAACACATGATTGGTAGTAGTATTTAAAGTTGAGTTATAGACATGGAGTTTGAGTCTCCCACACTTTGAATCTTTTTTAATCATTTGCATCCGTGCAAAGTGGGTGCAAAATTCTGCTTATAATTTTATACCCACTTTGCACAGATATAAACAGAGCCATACTTAGGATTTATGGGTCCCCATGTAGTACTATTAAATTGGTGCCCCTGTACTTGACGACAGCTGGGGGTGGGAGACGATTTATTAGACGTGTGATTTTATAATCTTCAGCAACACACTAATAAAATATTTTAAAAACAAATGTTAAAAGTTTGCTCCTGTAGACTAACACAGTAAATTCAGAAACTGACAGTATATACTTGGTGTTAGCAAATGCATGTTAAATGGCTTTGTTACTACTTGAATAGCTCTTTCACAGATTCAATGTTCTGCTAATAGGTCTGGCAGGCCTTTTCACTTTTAAATTAACTAGATCCTCTCTGGAGGAAGCAGAGCCACTGAACAAGGATAGGGAAAGGCAGGTGGATGGACATTAAGACCCAGTGATGTCCCAACTTTTTGGGTGTCCTATGCAACTGCATATTCTGTGTATGGGTAAGGACAGCCCTGAAGGTAAAAGAACCATAGAATGCAGTGGTAATACAGGTCATTGTGGATGATTCTCACACACAATATAGGTATGGAAAAATCTTTGGCCCTGATTCAGCAAAACATTTGCACATGTATTTAACATGCACTCTCCTTTGTTCTCCTTTCCCACTATTTTGCCACAGAAGGGAAAAGGGTGAAAGAGAAAAGAAGAGGGTAGAGAAGAACCAAAACCTGAAAACCCAAAACTTCTTGATTTAAAAAACTGAAATAGTTTCCTCTCCCCCTCCCCCCACTAAATCAAATTAAACTTCCTGTTAAAGAAAAACTTTCTGCAAAAATGTTCATTTTTTAAAAAGTTTATAGTTGTTATAGAAAAAGATTGAATAAAATAAGTCCTTTATTGCTCTATGGGCTGTGTCTAGACTGGCCAGTTTTTCCAGAAAATCAGCCACTTTTCCGGAAAAACTTGCCAGCTGTCTACACTGGTCGCTTGAATTTCCGCAAAACCACTGACTTCCTACTGTAAGAAATCAGTGCTTTTTGCAGAAATACTATGCTGTTCCCATTTTGGCAAAAGTCCTTTTGTGCAAAACTTTTGCGCAAAAGGGCCTGTGTAGACAGCTGAGATTTGTTTTCCGCAAAAAAGCCCCGATCGCAAAAATGGCGATTGGGGCTTTTTTTGCGCAAAAGCGCGTCTAGATTGGCCAGGGACGCTTTTCCGCAAAAAGTGCTTTTGCAGAAAAGCGTCCGTGCCAATCTAGACGCTCTTTTCTGAAAATGCTTTTAACGGAAAACTTTTCTGTTAAAAGCATTTCCGGAAAATCATGGCAGTCTAGATGTAGCCATGGGGAATAGGAATGTAAAAGGTCTGGCACCCACTAATCAGAGAACTGCCCTTATCAGAAAGTTTCTCAAAATTCTCCAAATTACACACAACATTTTAACTTTCAAACAGGAAATTCATGGAATGTTTAACTTTTTATGAATTCTGAAAAGTGTGTTCATGTCTACGTTTCTCATATTTCCTAGCATGCATGTTCTTCTCTGCCAGGAGCTTTATACTTACTTGGCCTAGGCCCATGGTGTCCAACATGCTAGCCACTAGCCACATGTGACTATTCGGCCGATTGAGTGTGGCTAGTTGGCTCACAAAATTATTTACATTTTCCGAATAATGTGGCTAGTTTGCTATATCAGTAGCCACTCTAGTGGCTACTGCTTCAGAATTGGTTGGACATCACAGACCTAGGGTATTAACCTCTGCTGAGTCAATCTGAAGCGCGAGCTAACTGCCTGAGTACAAACCTCCTGTATATGTACTCCAGCGGTTAGCCTGAGCCTCAGCCTTTGCTACACTATACTACATTTCTATTTTTAGTGTGTTAACTTGAGTGGAGTACATCTGTCTATTACCAGGGGATGATGTGAAGGCCAAAAGTATACCTGGGTTAAAAAATAATTAGCTAAGTTCGTGGAAGCGAGGTCCCTCAATGGATATTAGCCAAGATGGTCAGGGACACAACACCATGCTCTGGGTGTCCCTAAACTTCTGACTTCTAGAAGCTGGGAGTGGATCCAGGGGATGGATCACTTGCTATTTGCCCTGGTCTGTTCATTCTCTCTGAAGCATCTGGCACTAGCCACTGTTGGAAAAACTGAAACATCTTTTGTTTTCGCTACTTTCAGCTATACTTCTTTTATGGGTAGGAGATTGTTTGAGGGTCTTAGTGCTGTACCGTGTTCTTTGAGGGTGATGAAGATCGTCAGCACACCTGCCTCTCTCTGTCCCATGGTACTGATAATGGACTGTGATCCTCCTTTTGCCCCGCCCCGCATTTCTAAAAACCACATGGCTGTTCTTTTGTCTCTCTTTATTTGAGCTCTGCTTTCAAGGTTGCTCATACTTTATATGGCCGAGATCGGAGGTGCCAACAGCCTCAGCAGGCCCCTGAGCAAGGTGTGTGCGGGGGCAGTTTGGTTAGCGGGTCTGGATGAGATTATACTGGCTTCCCCTTCAAGACCACCTGTAAGTGCAGCACACCTGTTATGTACTCAAGACCATGAAATAGTTTCCCCTAGTCAGACATATTTTTGGCACATAGATCAGTGGTATCACGTCTCCAGATAAATTGCAGCAATTGGGCTGCTTCATTTGGAGCTGTCCTACAAATGACATTTTCCATCTTCTAGTTCACTATAACTAGTATCATTTCTTCACATTTTAACTGTGAGCATAGGTTATGAAAACCCCTACATACTCTATATTATTCTACAGAAGTTTTTATATCATGCTTATGACCAGAATATCCAGAGGGAGACCTGTGTCAATAATGCAGTATTTTATTTTGGTTATGTTTTATTTGGGAAATGTTATTAAAATGTTTATTTTATGGAAGGCATGTGCAAAGAACTGTGCCTGACATTTGGAGAAAAAAGCGTGAAGGTTTGTGATGGTCCTTTCAAGATCATATTTCGTTTCTTTGTGAATATTTCATACAAAAATTATGATTTAATTCTAACCTGATACCATTATGTGGTACAGCTAAACTCTGGTCTTGTCTGATTTTCCAATAATCTGTGCACTTTATTAGATTGCATGAGGAACCACCATCCAACTTGACTAATTCTTTGGCAAGGAAACAATTACTCCGTGTTTTGTTTTTAGCTCTGCTCATCTGTAGTTATATTTCCTTCCTGTTTAAGATCTGCTCAGTAATGGAGTTGGTTATGCACCAAAAGGCTTTGGGGCATGATTTTATGCCAGGATTATTTTTATATGGACACAGGCTGTAAAGCTCGTGAGCGTCTATCAGTCCAAATGCTAGGTACATCTTGATTTTATAATGCTGATTAAAATGGCAAAATATACATTAACATGTTAAGGAAAATGGATTGCACAATTTTTCTAATGTTGTAGTGGTAAATACCTAAAAATCTATCAAAAATCATGCAAAACCGATCTTTCCATTCTTTCCCCTAATCTAACTTTAGTGACTCTTCTCAGATATCCATTTCCAATTTGCTTTTTTGCACAAGGGGACAGTTGTATACACTTAGATATCATTAGATTTGGAAATATTACTAACTTTAAAAAATATATATTCAAAGGAGCAGCCGGACTCATAGGTTTCAAACAGTGACTCCACAACATAATAATTCCATTAAAATTCATTGAGTTTCACTAAAAGAAATCTGCTGGGAATTAGGCATCCCGTTTCAGATATTTTGGTCACAGTATTTTTTGTTTATTTTTTTTTAACTGCCCATATTTAGCCTACTGTAAGACAAGTCAAAGCAAGCCGATTTCAAATTCTACAGGTTTTTGTTGATGTTTTGTGTTTAAGAAAATCAAAGTTTAGTTTCCCAGATAAGTCTCTGGTTATCTTGACTTAGTTCAGCTATTACTTTAAGATATGGAGCTAATTATTAAGCAATTTGTGAACATCCAGAAGATAAAAAGATGATAAGTAACATTCAGCATGGATTTGTCAAGAACAAAATCATGTCATGCCAGTCTGATAGCTTTCTTTGACAGGGTAACAAACCTTGTTGATAGTAGGAAAGAGATAGATGTGGTATATTTTGACTCTAGTAAGGCTTTTGATGCTGTCTTGCATGGCCTTCTCAATATCCAACAACAACAACAACAAAAAGCTAGACAGAGCTACTATAAGATGGGTGCATAACTGGTTAGAAAAACATTCCCAGAGAGTAGTTATCAGTGGTTCACAGTCAAACTGAGAGGGTATTTCAAGTAGATTAAAGGTCCAGAAAACATAAGAACATAAGAATGGCCATACTAGGTCAGACCAAAGGTCCATCCAGCCCAGTATCCTGTCTGCCAACAGTGGCCAATGCCAGATGCCCCAGAGGAAGTGAACTGAACAGGTAATGATCAAGCGATCTCTCTCCTGCCATCCATCTCCACCCTCTGACAAACAGAGGCTAAGGACACCATTCCTTACCCATACTGGCTAATAGTCATTAATGGACTTAACCTCCATGAATTTATCTAGTGCTCTTTCAAACCCAGTTATAGACCTAGCCTTTACAACCTCGTCAGGCAAGGAGTGCCACAGGTTGATTGTGCACTGTGTGAAGAAGAACTTCCTTTTATTTGTTTTAAACCTGCTGCCCATTAATTTAATTTGGTGGCCCCTAGTTCTTACATTATGGGAACAAATAAATAGCTTTTCCTTATTCACACTTTTCACACCACTCATGATTTTATAGACCTCTATCATATTCCCTCTTAGTCTCCTCTTTTCCAAACAGAAAAGTCCCAGTCTCTTTAATCTCTCCTCATATGGGACCTGTTCCAAACCTCTGATCATTTTAGTTGCCCTTCTCTGAACCTTTTCTAATGCCAGTATATCTTTTTTGAGATGAAGAGACCACATCTGTATGCAGTAACGTGGATTTATATAAGGGCAAAAAGATATTTATTGTCTTATTCTCTATCCCACACATGACATATGAGAGATTGCAAAAATTGGGTTTATTTAGTTGGAGAAGAGAAGAGGAGAATAAAAATTATTACAAGGAGGAGGGGGGGGGAAGGTGTTTTTAACCTCTAAGAATAGGATAAGAAGCAACGGACTTAAATTTCAGCAAAAATGGTTTAGGTTAGACATTAGGAAAAAAGTTCTGAATGTGAGGATAATTAACCACTGGAATAAATTGCCCAGGAAGGTAGTGGAATCTCCATCATGGGTAATTTTTAAGAGTAGGTTAGGCAAACATCTGTCAGGGATGGTCTAAAACAGGGCTACTACGGCCTGTAGTGCGGTTTGGGTTTATGCAGGGCTCAACATATGGCCCATGGGTTGGATCCTTTGAACATTGCCTCCATTGAGAACACACTCCCCATTGGCAAGCCAATATAATGGTCTTCTGTTGATAAGTGTTTTAGTAGTTAAATTCCTGGACTGTTATTGCTCATTAAAAGTGCTGTCATATGGGTGGAAATCAAGTAAATATTGCATTTTATTAATATTAGCAGAACTGACTTAAATGGGGCATGTGTGTTGTGTAATTTTGCCTTAATCTTTGTATTCATGCCCATCAGTGTGAAAGAAGCTATTTGCATATCTATTTGCATGTATATGCAACCACACTTAAGTTGCATCCCACAGCATGCGCTGTGAGTATCATTGTGGCCCCTGGGGCTTCCAAAGTTGAGCAACCTTGGTCTAACACTTAGTCCTGCCATGAGTGCAGGGGACTGGACTAGAATCCTTCAAGTCCCATGATTCTATCAGGTTGAAAAGTTTCAAGTAAAAGTGGTTGCCAATATAAAGTCTACATTTACCAGCAATTACCATCAGTGATATCAAGAATACCAGACTTTTCCTCTGAAGTTGAGACCTGAAATAGTCTGTGGTCAAATGTTAATGTTTTAGTGATGATCCTTTTCTAGCTGATACATAAAGACACACATTGCATATTACATATGAATACTCATTTCAAATTATGTTTGAAGCAGTAATAATCTAGATGACAGTTTTAATAAGAGTTAAGTGAATTCCTTTCAGCATTCCTTAGGAACCATTTGCTTGAGTAAACAGAATGAAAACATAAACAACAATATTTGCTTAAAGTTTTTTTTATGAATGAAGCAAAATATTGGGCCAAGTTCCCCCCCAGTATAACTTTTCAGGTGCCTGTGGAGTTATATTAGGAATAAATGCGGACAGGCGCAGATTAGCCTCTGGATGAACAGGGCCCATGCCCAGGAGCCCTGGCCAGTTAGTAGGCCCTGGGAAAAAGGCACAACCCATGCCACAAACTGCTTCATCCACCCTATGCTCCTACCAGGAAGCAGAGTCAGCACACAAAGGTTTGACCTGCTCTGCCTGTCTGATGCTCCTGACAGGAAATAGGGGAAGACCCCCCCTGCCCAACCCCACTCCACAGCAGAAGGACCAGGTGAGTGAGGGAAGCCCCCACATTCTCTCTCAGCTCCCCACGGGAAGTGCCAAGCAAGGGGTGAGATAGGGGAAGCCCTGGCACCCTGACCCCATTTCCCCAGCAGGAGTACAGTGGAGTGGACCACAGGCAGAAGGCATAACAATGGATCCCCACTTGCTCTGGCCTAGGACCCCACAAACCCCTTATCTACATCTGATTATGAACAAGTACTTTTAATTCATGGTGCATCACTGTCCATCATGATACTAGACTTTCTTGTTTCTTTTCAGTATAAACAGTGCCATCTGGTGGACTCTGTGGATCTGTTTATTTCACATCCGCTTCCCATCTGGGCATATCTTTTGAATTGAATAGAGTTGCTCCTGATTCACATTTGTGCAAGTGAGAAGGGAATCGGGTCCTGAGTGTTTATTAGAAAACTCAGAAGGGAAAATCAAGAGTAATATTATCTCTTGTTCAAGAGCAGTTGAAAGCAGACATAGTAAACAATGGACTCACCATTTCACTTTGCACAAATGACTGTTTTCATGTTAATTACATTATTTCTGTTAATAATCAAGCATTTAGTGGGGACTTTAGTTTATTATCCATGGCTAACTAATTGACGATGTTGCCTTTTCCCAAGGGTAAAGCATTCTTTGATGTGATATAGTCTAACTTCATTATCTACACCAGATGTTTTCAACCTTTGCCTGGTGAAGATTATATCTTAATAGCAAGATTGACTTGATATCCTCCTCCCCTTTGTAACGAGACTAAAGTTGCTGCAGAAGCATTTGTGCATCAAAACATGTATTTTACTTTACATACAATCTTCCTGCCTCCTAAATGAGTATTCGCCTTAAGCTGTGCAAAACTTTTGTTGATTGGAACTTGTCACATTGCTTCATGAAATCGGGTAACCAATTCAAGAAAATCTTTAAAGATGCATTTGCACTTTGAGCTGTGGGTAGGGGGAGAGGCGGGTGATACTCACCTTAAGGAGCTATAAGTGTACTAGATGTCATCAGGTTAGCACACTAAAATTAGAGTACTGCCATAGCGTGGCATGATCTGTAGGATGGACTGCCGCCCTGTCCCCACTCCCCATCCCTGCCCCAGTACATGACCAAGATCTCAAATGTGTACATACTTAGGGTTACTTCCCTATACCACAGTTTCTGCAGCTACAATCTATTCTTAGCATGCTAGCTTGCTGAGAGCTACCCCAGGTGCTTTCCTGAGCTGGTTTCCCAACCCCAACTTGAACTGCTGATATACCTTTAGAGAAATCTGGCTGGCCTTTGATCAGCTCCTATAACCCTCTTTCATTTCCCATAATCCCATTTCTGCCTAATTGGACCTGTTTCTCTCTCCTACCCACTGTCATCATCTGAAATTTCTTTCCTCTGAATTCTTGTGACAGATGAACTCTTTTCTCTCCACTGCCAGGACCTTCTTGAGGTTTCTGTTTGTCTTGTTCCTCTGATTATTCTCTCCCTGCCCCCAGAAGCTTTCAGAAGTTAAGCAAAAGAAGTTCTGCTTATTCCATATGTAGGCTTGAAAAGATTCCAAAGGATTTCTTGGTAAATGTCAATGAGCGGTGATTTCACCATGCACACACAAACATTTCTATCACGAATGATCCACATTTAAAGATAGACAAAGTAAGAAAAATGCTGTTTGAGAACTCTAGAGTCCCACTGTAATATGGGTACAATGTGCTGTAATACTGGCATTAGTGGAGTGTGAGCAGGGGTGCCATTCAGGTAGCTTGAGTCTCAGTAGCTACTGTCATATAATTATATAATCTCCCTCATGATTTCCCACAACTGTGAAAATTTAAATAGATGAAAATCTTCTTAAAATAAACATAGATATTATCTATCAAAATATTATCTATCATAAGTCCAAATTCTGCCAGGCCTACCCATATCTAAATACTGTATCCTCGGTGGGTGGGAGGAAGCAGGTAAATTGTACCATCATGAAGTTTTGGATCTAGTACTCTGGCTCTTTGCTATTCATGACCTCATTCTGGGTGGAAATCCTAGTGCAGAAGACGAATCAAAGCTCTATGCACTACTTCAATCTCCTGATGGGACTTAAGTTTTGCTTAAGTAACATGTGGGACCTCACTCTCAGGGTGTGTCTAGACCAGTGGTTCTCAAAGTGGGCCATATGGCTCCCCAGGGGGCCACGCCTTACTTCTAGGGGGCCACATGGAAAAAAACGGAACATTAGGGGGCCACAGTAAATTTCTGAGGGGGCCACCCAATCTTAACTGCCAGTCATATGATGAACGAGGCTCAGAAGGGGGCCATGAGCAAAAAAAGGTGTTATTCCTCGTAAATTGAGGTTTACTGCGATCGAAAAAACTAACGCGTTCTTTCAATTTATTTTCGAAAGAATGAAGCTGCAGTGTAGATGCAGTGAAGTTTTTTTTCAAAAATATCCTGTAGTCTAGACCAGGTGTTTCTGGCTTGTGTGTCCCTCCTCAGTCCCTCACCCATCACACCTCCACCTGCTCTTCAGCTCCTCACTCTCTTGACAGGCACCCCTCACCTGCTGCCAGAATCCCCACTTGCTGCTGGCTTGCCACTAATCTCCTCTGTCCTCACCAGGCTCCGTATTGAGGACTTCCCCGCCCCTGCCAGCCTTTCCACCCTGCTGCTGGCTTACTGCTTGCCTTGTCACTCAGTGACCCACCACCTCACCTGCCTGCTGCTGGCTTGTTGCTTGCCACTTCAACACTCCCACCCCCTGCTGCTTATCTCTTCACTCCTCCTCCACCTTATCACCTGAACATTGGGACAAATGGTGTCCTGATTGTACCTCAGTTGGGACATGGAACAAAGGGTTAAATATTGAAATAGCCTTGATTTTCTTGGGACATCTGATCACCCTAGTTCCATGCACCCTGAAAAACCTTCCCAGATACAGGTTATTTTTTCAGCACAGAAATATGTTGAGTTCTGCTGCTGGCTGCAGACAATCACATTTGATAAAGTAGTTTACCTCTCTCCCTTATGCAATAACAACTCTTTGGGGAATGTTTCTGTGGCTTCTGTGTCATGGAAAACTGATATCTTGCCCATAGTGATTTAATATGATTTGATCCTTTCAGGCTGCATCTATAGAGAAAATGAGGAGTCCTGTGGCACCTTAAAGACTAACATGTTTATTTTGGCACTAAAGGATCTACCTGGTATTGCCCGGGTCCTTGTGGGGGCTCAGAGTAGAGGATGGGGTGTTCAGCAATGAGAACAGGGGGCTGAAAGCTGCAGGACTCAGAACAGAGGGTGCAGGACTCAGGGTAAGGAGTGCAAGATTCAGGGCAGGGGGTGGGAAGTATGGGGAGCTCAAGGCAGAGATATGTGCAGGAATTAGGACAAAGGAGGCTCAGGCCAGGGGCCTAGGAAGTGAGGACGGCTTACTGGGGCCAGCTGTGGTGGCGAGGGTTGTGCTGTTCCAGTTGCAGCTTCTTCCAGGAGGCCAGAGTTGCACTGCCCTGGCACCTCCTCATGGGAGAGTGGGGGGAAGGCTGGTGGATTATTCCAAAAGGCCAGGACTGCCCTGCGCAGCATCTCTGGTCAGTGGTTCCTGGAATGGGGGGGGCAGTCTGCCTTCCCGCCCCTTCGTGGCTCTTTGCAAGAGTGGAGGCAGGGCTGGGCTGTCCAGCCCTGGCTGCCAGCTCCACCCCAGGAGTGGAGGTTGGCAGCTCCTCCTGGGGGGCAGGTGCTTCCCTGCTCCTCTGACTGGTGGCTCATAGTGGGCAGGGCCCATCTGGCTCCTCCAGCCAGCCAGAATGCCCAGTCCTCCCAGACTCTATTCACAGGGGTGTGGGGCTGGGCCAGTTCCCAGCCCTCCCCTGCATCTCCTTGTGGGGGAGGGGCCGGAGTCAGGCTGTGGTTTCTGCTCCATAAGAACATAAGAATGGCTATACTGGGTCAGACCAAAGGTCCATCCAGCCCAGTATGCTGTCTGCCAACAGTGGCCAATACCAGATGCCCCAGAGGGAGGGATCACAACAGGCAATCCTCACATGATCCCTCCCCTGTCTCCCACTTCCATAGAAACAGAGGCTAGGGATACGATCCTACCCATCCTGGCTTTCATTGATGGACCCAACCTCCATGAATCTATCTAGCTCTTTTTTGAGCCATGTTAAAGTTTTAGCTTTCCCCCTGGAGTCTCCTCGGGTTGGGGGGGGGGGAGGGGAGGTGGCAGGGGCTGCACTGCATGGCCCTTAGGATGATCCCAAAGGGGCCGATGCAATGGGGCCAACAGGGCTCTCCCCCATCTGGCACAGCAGTTGTAGGCCAGAGAGAGGAGTTTGGGGCCCGGGGGCCACTTACCCAGACTGATAGCCAGCAAAATGGTGAGCCTCAATTGGGCGGCCACAGTCTTGCTGGTGTGGCTGCCCTCAATGGTCACTCTGTAGTATAACTGTCCCGTTTTTGCTGTCCCAGTAGTCATTCCGCAGTCTAGCTGTCCTCCAATTAGCCCCTTCCCTTTCCATGTTATGGAAAACAATCGAATTCCAGACACATCCCATTTTCCTGGCACAACCAAATTCTGAGCTTTCTTTAAGTTAGGATAAGAGGAAGCCACATACCAAAATTGGTGGTCCCAGCTTTTATCATTGGAGGAGTTCTTGAACAAATGGACTCATGGATGGACAGACAAATGCACATTTCTAAAATATATAGTTAGAAAATAAGCTTTCATGGTCTGGAGCCCATTTTGCCAGGTATATGAAATCAGACAAAGTGCAGTCTATCCCCTGAAAGCTTATGCCTAAATTTGTTAGTTTCTGAGGTGCCACAGGACTCTTAATTTTTGCTGAAACAGACTAAAATGGCTATCCCTCTGAAACTTACCTCACCCACCTGACTCATAATCTTAGCTAAAAAGAAGTAGGGAGAGGATCAGAAGGACAGATTCTGATCTAGAATACACCAGAATAAATTCAGAGTTGACAAAGTGGGTTACAACGCAAACCTTATGACTATATGAACGTGGTAGTCTTAAGGGTGCCACAGGACTTCTTGTTGGTTTTTCCTTGGAATCTGTTTGGGATTCGAATTTTACTTATAATCTGTGAAGAAGCTCATAAGAATTTTAATTAAAAAGGCACTAAATTAATTCTTGTTGCAAGCAACTACCACTCCCAGATAGTGTCAGGGCATCAGTGTCATCCCCAGATGCTTTTATGAAAATTGACTTATGAATATGAAGAACTCGTGATGCTTTAGTCAAAATTTATCATGACATTTTAAAATTATAGTCTGCTTCTGTGCTGAATGTGTATATTCTATTTCTGTTTATGTATCATTCTTGTATGTGAAATTAGAAATCGGAAGTGTGAATCTGTTTATAATTCTAAATGTGCTATTGAGGGCTATTAGTGATACTTTGGAAACATAATGGCTTAGCACTCAAACCATCTGTAAATGGTTTTTCCTGTGAGCCCAAGCTATGGTAGCTCCTACAAAGACATATGCCCATACCACTTGGTGCTAGAATCCATCTTAAATCAGGTAAGCATTTCTGCCCTGGGGAAATTCTATTTAAGGGATGAGTAACAATCAACAGTCATCTTCAGTTGGCCTTTAAAACTGCTTTCCTACCCCAAGAGAATACAGAAGTGACTGTTAGACCCAAGCCTGTGAAAACTCTGGCTTATGAAGAATTGCATTGGATATAATGACAGGGGTGAGGATGAGCTCTTTAACCATCTCTTTTAGTGCATGAGGATTAGCCTGTGTGTTTTGTTTACTTGGTAACTTACTTTGATCTATTTCCCCTTAAATCCTACTTTTTATACTTAATAAAAACACTTTTGTTTATTATCAAGCCCAATGTAAATAATTATTACCTGGGGAGGGAGGAGGAGCTATAGCTCTGCAAATCTCTTTAGCTCTTTTTATCTATGAACCCTATGGCTACGTCTAGACTGGCCCCTATTACGAAATAGCCATGCTAATTTCCAACTTTGGAATAGGGAAATCCGCGGGGGATTTAAATATCCCCCGCGGGATTTAAATAAACATGTCCGCCGCTTTTTTTCCGGCTTGGGGAAAAGCCGGAAAAAAGCGTCTAGACTGGCGCGATCCTCCGGAATAAAGCCCTTTTCCGGAGGATCTCTTATTCCTACTTTCAGGAATAAGAGATCCTCCGGAAAAGGGCTTTATTCCGGAGGATCGCGCCAGTCTAGACGCTTTTTTCCGGCTTTTCCCCAAGCCGGAAAGAAAGCGGCGGACATGTTTATTTAAATCCCCCGCGGATTTCCCTATTCCAAAGTTGGAAATTAGCATGGCTATTTCGTAATAGGGGCCAGTCTAGACGTAGCCTATGAGTATTCTCTGTGTAAAACTTCTATACAGGATAAGACTGATTTATTTGGGGTTGAACTCCTGGGAACAAGTGTCAGCAAGTTAAGGAACTATAGATTGGATAAATGGACTGTAAGATGGATAGAAAGCTGGCTAGACTGTCGGGCCCAATGGGTAGTGATCTATGGCTTGATGTCAGGTTGGCGCCCCAAGGATTGGTTCTAGGGCCAGTTTTGTTCAACATCTTTATTTAAAGATTATAATAACGTGGGTGAGGGGATGGATTGCACCCTCAGCAAGTTTGCGGATGACACTAAGCGAGGGGGAGAGGTAGATATGCTGGAGGGCAAGGATAGGGTCCAGAGTGACCTAGACAGATTAGAGGATTGGGCCAAAAGAAATCTGATGAGGTTCAACAAGGACAAGTGTAGAGTCCTGCACTTGGGACGGAAGAATCACAAACATTGTTACAGGCTGGGGACCGACTGGCTAAGTAGCAGTTCTGCAGAAAAGGACCTGGAGATAACAGTGGAGAAGAAGCTGGATACGAATCAATAGTGTGGCCTTGTAGCCAAGAAGGCTAATGGCACACTAGGTTGTAGTAGGAGGAGCATTGCCAGCAGATCTAGAGAAGCGATTCCCCTTTATTCAGCTTTTGTGAGGCCACATCTGGAGTATTGTGTCCAGTTCTGGGCCCCCCACTATATAAAGGATGTGGATGCATTGGAGAAGGTCCAGCGGAGGGCAACCAAAATGATTAGGGGGCTGGAGCACGTGACCTATGAGGAGAGGCTGAGAGATTTGGGTTTGTTTAGTCTACAGAAGAGAAGAGTGAGGGGGGATTTGATAGCAGCCTTCAACTTCCTGAAGGGAGGTTCCAAAGAGGCTGGAGAAAGGGTGTTCACAGTAGTGACAGATGACAGAACAAGGAGCAATGGTCTCAATTTACAGTGGGGGGAGATCTAGGTTGGATATTAGGAAAAACTATTTCCCTAGGAGGGTGGTGAAGCACTGGAATGGGTTACCTAGGGAGGTGGTGGAATCTCCATCCCTAGAGGTTTTTAAGTCTGGGCTTGACAAAGCCCTGACTTGGATGATTTAGTTCAGATTGGTCCTGCTTTGGTCAGGGGGCTGGACTTGATGACCTCCTGAGGTCTCTCCCAGACTTAGGATCAGGGGCGGCCCGTGCCTATAGGCAAACTAGGCAGCCACCTAGGGCGCCAAGTTGCATGGGGCACCAAATTCCAAACCCTGCCCCTTCCATTTCCCATGCCTTACCTGGAGCACGGCTTCCCTGCGGCCAGGAGGGGGGTAAGTCCTGGGAGAGGGAGCGTGTGTGGGGGGTGGTTTCCCCTGTGCCGCGGGAGGGGGCAGGGGTTGGCCCCAGGAGAGGAGGAATGCAGGGGTTTCCTCTGCCCCGCAGGATGGGGAGGGTCAGCCCCGGGAGAGAAGGAACGTGGGGGGTTGCCCCGCGAGGGGGGGGGTTGGCCCCGGGGGAGGAGGAATGCGGGGGGGGGGGGGTTGGCCCCGGGAGAGGAGGAACGCAGGAGGGTTTTCTCTGCTCCGCAGGAGGAGGGGGTCGCCCCGGGAGAGGCACATGCTGGCTTCTTTCTGGGGGGTGGGATCTTGGAGGAGGCGGATGCAGGGGAATCTCTCCCCCAACTGGCACCCTGTTCCATTTTCCTGGCCCCCAAACTCCATCCCCAGCCCCCTGGCCCCCAGCCCCAGAACTCCAACTCCATCCCCAGCCCCCCTCTCCCCAGCACAGAACCAAAACCCTCAGTCGATATCTGCCCTTGGGGTTGGGGGAGGGTGCCGATTGCATGGTTCGCCTAGGGCGCCAGTTGCTGGCAGCCAGTCTAGGGCCGCCCCTGCCTAGGATTATATGAGTCTGTGAACTATCAATAGCTGAGCTGCACTACAGCTACCATAGTGTAAGTTACACGTGCGCGTTGAATGGGCCAGCAAATAGCTGGAAGCGGTGGTACTGTAGCCGCCCCCGTGTGGCAGGCAAAGTGAGCCCACTTTACCCACAGCCGCGGCGGGGAAAGCAACGTGCGGGAGACTGTAAGGTAAGCGACCCCAGGAGCACTGTTCAGGCTCTAGAGGGCTCACCATCTGCTCGGTCCCCTTTTGTCTTTCTGGGCCGGGCCACTTGGCATGGAGCCAGTCCCCTGCACACTCAGCAGCGCTGCCCAAGCCCCCGCGCTCACACTCCAGCGCCTGCCGCCGAGGCCATTCCCCGCAGGGCCCGGAGCAGGCAGGCCAGCACCCGCGCTGGGACTGGCCGTTGGGTGGGGCACAGCCCTGCCCCGGCCTCCTGCCAGCTTGCGCGTCCGCGGGGAGTCTGCGCTGCCTCCCCTCCACCTGTCTCCTTGCTCCCTGCGGCTCCCCCTCCCCACTGGCCGTGGTTCGCGCACGGCTCCACCAGCGCCTCCGCCCGCCAGCAGGGGGAGCCGCTTCGGCGGCGGTGGCAGCCTCCTCTCTCTCTCTCCCCTCCTCCCTCCGGGGTGGGCCACGTGACCCAGGCGTCGCGGAGTCTCGGCCGCGCAGGCTCCTTGAGCGCTCGGCTCTCCCTCCCTCCTGCCAAGTCTGGGGCTCGGGATCAAAATGGCGGCGGCGGCGGCTCTGGCGGCTCTGGCGGCCGCAGGACCGGGGAGGGGAGACAGGAGGAGTCGCTAAGCGGGCCGGGCCGCGAATGGAGGCCGTAGGCAGCAGCCGCTGTCTGGGGTGAGGAGCCCCCGGGAGCAGTGCGGTGAGTGTCTGGGCTCACGGTCCACGGCCCCCTCCACCGGGAGCTGGGCTGTTGCCCCACGGGCCTCCCTGCACTGAGCTACAGCCCCCCAGCCCACCGCAGTTCTGGGTTCAAGCGCCCAGCCTCTCCATGTGGTGGTGTTGGGAGGCTGGACTGTACCCTCCGCACCAGCCCTGCTCACCTGCCCCAGGTTTGTCTCTTACTCTCCCCCTCCAGCTACCCCCTGCGCTCCCACCCTGGTTCTGGGCTCTCCTGCCACCCACCTCAGGCAGCTTCCCCTTCGGCCCGGCCTGAGTTGTGGGTTTCGTTTCAGCCCCCTGCCTTGGCTCAGTTTCCCTCTCCATCGCTGCCTCCAGGGTCTCGCTTTAAGGCGGCGACTGGCTGGGCCCCTCTCCACTCGACAGGAGTTTGCATCGTCCAGCGGGGTCCTGCGACCCATTTGCCGTAGGGATCGCTCCTTTCCTGTCTTACACAAAGTTGGAGTGCTTTGTAGGCAATGTGCATGTTTGTGTCTCTGGAACGTTCCCACTGCTGCTGGGATATTGTGTTTTCCTACTCTTTGCTTATACCTCTCGGTTTCCCTCTGTCAGGGGAGGGAGTATAATGATTCTCTCCTAACTTGCAGAAATAGTGTGAGGCTTCATGGTTTGTTCAAACAATTTGAGATTCTTAAGTAAAAGGTGCATAGAAATGCCAAGTGTTACTGTTCTATCAGATAAACAGGAAGGTAATAAGATGTCAACTTTCTAGGATTTGAACCCGTTTAAACTGCATATGGATTTGCTCCAGTGAACGCAATACAACATCTTTTAGCTTTGTAGCTTTTTTTCTAGTAGACAAACTAATACAGCCATAATATGATAAATGTAAAGCGCTTGGTCAACTGTACATACAGCACCACTGAAATTCAGTCATTTCTGGTATGTAAATAATAACATTTCATACTTCTGTTTCCCATCTCCTCCATTTTGAACCTGAGGTTGTTAGTGTTAAAACTTTATCTACCTTACACATGCATCTTTAGCTTTGATTTGACAGAAAAGTGGTATAGAAGAGTGTTACAGCTCCTAGCACTCTGTGGCAAGTAGTATATTTGTATTACATAATGAGAGGGGAATTCCTTTTACTTTGCACATGTCTACACTAGGCAGCTCTAAGCCACACAGCCTTGTCACTAAAAGTCAGCATGTGTGAATTCTGTCCTTGCTTTTGCCAACAAAATACTTCACCACCCAAGGAGCATATTGCCCGTTCTTGTCAACAAAGCAGCATTCACACGTGCACATGCCAGGACAAAACTTTGTTGTTCATGGGAGTGGGGGGGAGTGATTAAGCACCTATGAACAACAAAACTTTTGTCATTCACAAGTGTAGAGGCATCCTCAAATTCACTGACTTACATTTCTCTCCCCCCCCCTTGTTTAGAAGCTCTTGTTTCTGAAACCAGAGTGCAAATGTTTTTTTCCAATTAGAAGTTCAATGTCAACATAACTTCCTGGCTGTGTAGATGGTACTCTTATTGTTAGTGAGGGATGAAGTAATGTTCTCTTGTTTTTCTAAATATAAATAAACTCAGTGGATTGCACTGTCTCAGCTAGGGATGTAAGGGAGTAGTCAACTTGACTACTCGCATTTGCCCCATTGCTTGCCCCTCTGGCTCCCTTTAGCACCCTCTCCACAGTGCCATCTGCTAGGGATGTGAAGGTCTAGTCTGCTAGTTGCTTGCTCCCTCTTGCTGCCTCTATCAGAAAGAGGCAGCCAGGGCAGGGGGAAGGATGGGGGTACTTCAAAGCGGCAGCGCGCTGTGGAGCCTGGGATCAGCTGGGGACTCCATGGGGCGCAGCTACTTTGAAATGCTGCAAGGAGCCTGATGCTGGGCTTCCCACAGTGTTTCAAAGCAGCAGCACCACATGGAGTCCCGGGGCCAGTGAGGGAATCCCCAGCTGATCCGGGGCTCCACATGGAGCTTTCATCTTTGAAGTGTAGCAACAGCTTAGGCCTGTTTAACATCCCTACTGTCTGTCCCTCATAAGAGGCAGCAGCCGGTGATGGGAAGGGTGGGGGTAACTGCTGCAAAGCAGCTTCTGCCTACCCTGGGCCCAGGCTTACCATGAGCAGAGGCTGCTTTGAGTCCCACAGAAGCAGCCCCTGTCCACGGGGGGTCCCGGCTCCCTGCTGGGATCCCCCTCTGATAGGGACTGCTGAATTTGTCTCCTACTACGTTTAAACTGCAGAGCCACAGCGGGAGTAGCTCCTGAACCAAGTGTGAGCCAGAACTGAGTGACTTCCTCCTTATTGACTAATCGTGTAGTTGATACAAATTGTATCATCTACACAATTAGCCAATTATCCGACTATTAAAACCCGTAGTCTGAACCTTAAAAGGTAGAAAAGTTTCAGAGACCTAGCCATGTTAGTCTGTAACTTTAAAAAAACAAGTACAGTAAACTTCCAATAATCCGGCATCTTTAGGACCCAGGGGGTGCTGGATTATCAGATATGCCGGACTATCAGAAGGGGGGCCTATGAGGGGTCTGGCCCCAGACCCCTCATAGCCCCCCCTTCCGATAGTCCAGCTCTGCCCCAGGCGTCCCTGATTCAGCTGCTGCTGGTCAGTTTCAGCAGCGGCTGAATCCAGGACGCCTGCAGCAGAGCAGCTGGAGTGCTGCCGCGTTCGTCCGCTAGCGCCGACCCTTGGCGCGGCGAGACCAATCCGGCAGCACCCCAGCTGCTCTTCGGGACGCCTGGGGCAGAGCAGCTGTGGTGCTGCTGGGTTAGTCAGGCAGCGCCACTCCTTGGCACTACTGGACCAACCCTGCAGCACCCCAGCTGCTCTGCCCCAGGTGTCCCCAAGTCAGCCGCTGCTGAAACTGATCAGGGGCTGACTCCAGAAAGCCCGAGGCAGAGCTGCTTTACCCCGGGCTTCCTGGAGTCAGCTGTTGGTCAGTTTCAACAGCAGCTGAATCGGGAAGCCTGGGACAGAGCAGCTGGGCCGCTGCTGGGTTGGTCCCTGCTGCACTGCACCTCGGCGCGGCGGGGACCAACCCGGCAGCACCCCAGCTGCTCTGTCCCAGGTGTACCCAAGTCAGCTGCTGCTGAAACTGATCAGGGGCTGATTCCAGGAAGCCGGGGCAGAGCAGCTCTGCCTCCAGCTTCCTGGAGTCAGCCGCTGGTCAGTTTCAGCTGCGGCTGAATCGGGGGCAGCTGGGGTGCTGCTGGGTTGGTCCCGCAGCCCTGAGGGGCAGCACTATGGTACCTACCTGGCAGTACTCCAGCTGCTCTGCCCCCGGCTTCCCAGATTCAGCCACTGGTCAGTTTTAGCAGTGGCTGAATCCGGGAAGCGGGGGGCAGAGCAGCTCCAATGGTCCGGCTGCCTGGAGCACTTCCAGGTTCCTGATGGTGCTGGACCATCAGGAGTGCCGGACCATTGGCGTTTTACTGTAGGTTTGTAGCACTGTACAGGCTGACAAAATACATACATACATACATACATATATTAGCTTTTGTGGGCAACACCCACTTTCTTAGATGAGGAGAATGAAGAAAAAAGGGGAACCTCATAATATATAACAGGAAAAAAAAGAGGGGGGGGGAAATACCTGCCAGTTGTATTGCCAGTGCTAATGCGACTAATTAAGTCAGCTAGAAGTGTTTCATACTTAGCTAAGCATTGCTGTTTTGCTTTCACTGGACCAAATCCGTATGTGGTTTAAGTGGGTGCAAAAGGTAAGTAAGCTCATGATACTCTCTCTATCTGTGTGTGTGTGTGTGTGTGTGTGTGTGACTTTATTTATATACAAGGTGCTACAGGACTACTTACTTTTTTCTTAAAAGTTAGAAATGGTTACTCGGCAGAACATCTACAAGGATTGTAATATAGTCAAAGGAAAGCTCTTGGGGTGTCTGTACACCTTCAGATAATTTTCCTATTACCAGAATTGTTATTGATACATTGAAATGCATTTAATCAATTGAGAACCTACTACAGTAGAATCTCAGAGTTATAGTTACAAACTGATTAGTCAACCATACACTACATTTAGAACTAAAGTAAGCAATTTGGCAGCAGTAAAGATAAAAAATATCAAAAACAATTGCAGCACATTTAAATGTAAACTACTGAAAACTGAAGGGAAAGTTTTAAAAAAATTGACAAAAGGAAGCTGTTGCTAGGCTTGTTTTATTTAAATTAAGATGGCTAAAAAGCAGCATTTTTCTTCTGCACAGTAAAGTGTTAAAGCAGTATCAAGTGAATGTTCAGTTGTAAACTTTGAAAGAACAAGTGTAATGCTTAGTTCAGAATTATGAATATTTCAAAGGTATGGTCTCCATTCCCAAAGTGTTTGTAATTCTGCTCTTCTGCTGTATTCATACTCTGGATAGGTATCACTACCTGACTTCCCTGACCATTCTAATCACAGGCATAGCGAATCAGGTTTGTAGTATCTATGACTTAAAAGACTGCTGTGATAGGCAGTAATTGGTAATTCAGTTCAAATGTTAACTTGTATGGAGTCTTCATGTGGATGAAGAGGACATTTAGAAAGTCCTGCTCAAGTTGTACAATCAACGTTTGTTTCTGTTCCTGATACTACTTTTTTTTATAATTTGATATCTGTAGTGTTGCTGTAGCCATCTTGGTCTAAGGATATTAGAGAAACAAGATAAGCAAGGTAATAAATATATTTTATTGGACCAATTTCTATTGAGGAGAGAGACCTGAAGAGAGAAGAGCTCTGTGTAGTTCCATAGCTTCTCTCACCAGCAGAAATTGAGTCAATACAAATATTACCTCACCTGTATTGTCTCTTTATAATTTAACATAACTCTTAATGAGACTTTCAGTCTGCTTCTGAACGCTTAGCAGAATTTGGAATGGACTTGCATTTCCTTTCAATCATATGTACTTGGTCAGATGAGAAGCACAGTTTTTAAGGAAGTAGTTCAAGATTTCCAAACTTAGTTACACTCTGGTTTAATTTTTTATGGTTGTACTTACAAGGAAATTCATTTATATTGGTATGTCCAGATTCCCCTGATGAGTCATACGGTTGTGTTGTAATCATGTACACCTGGCATTGTTGCTTTGCAGAGATGTGTGTATGAAGGACTTGAATTATTTTATAAATCGTCTTAGAATGCTATGTACAGACATGTTGCTGGACTGTTTTCTTAGATTTTGAGCTTGCTTAGAAGACGGCTTGAAATTTTGCATGAAGACATTACATATTCTGTGCAATTATAGAATAAGTAGTCTTCGTTCATTCCTGTGAATTAATTTCAGCAGGGCCACTGAAATCTTGAGATGAAAGTTAGCCTTCATTAGAGAGAAGAAACTGCTGCATATATAATAACAAGGTTCATACCAGTTGATAAAACAAAGCAACTTTTAAAAATACATACTTTGTTTTTGGCATTAATTAAGGATCTGATTTTTACCAGGGCAAATTTGCTTAAAACTTGCATTGACTTCTTGATCTGTCAGTAAGGGGGAGGTGGCGCTTACTGTTCTAGCTGCACCTGAGCCTTGTAAATGTAGTAAGAGCCTCCCATGACTCTAACTACATTTTAAAGGCAGAAGAGCAGTGGGGAACTGCAGCACTTCAGCCTTTGAAGGCTGAAGTGCCGCAGTGGGAACACAGGGTGAGCTGGGGCTGCGTCAGTCCCTGCTTGTGCCTTTCCCTATTGTGCCTCTGCCTCCCCTGCCCCATGCAGAGATGGGGGGGGGGGAAGGGGGACTGGCTTTTAAGCCGGCTCCTCCCAGCACTGGCTCCTGTTCCCCCCCCCCCCCGCTGCTGCTTTCTGATAGAGGGCAGCAAGGGGGGGGGGGCTAGTTGAGTCACTACTTGACTATCCAATAAGCTTATGTTTATTGGATAGTTGACTAGTTGCTTACATCTCTAACATCAACCCTGTGAAACTGGGTGAGTCAATCACTCTGCTTCTTATTTTCACAGCCCAGGTACTCATAGGAATGTGTAAGGCTTAATTATCAATGTGCTGCTAAATACTTGGATGGAAATGGCTACATAATTGCACAGTATTTCCCATATTAATCTACTAATATACCTATACTTTGATCTGAGAGGATAGTTTTTGGGGATGAGAGAGTAACTGAATTTTCATGTCCATTCAGTTTTTGTCATGTAGAAGACTGGCGGGCCCAAAGCTGCAGTGCTTTAGGGAAGATACTGCTCTGCTGACAAGAGCTGTTGCTGTTGGAATAGTTAATCCACTTTCCAGGAGAGGCACTAACTATGTTGACTGGGAAACCCTCCCATCAACCTAGCACTGTCTACACTAAGGCTGTTAAGTGGCTAATTGGCTAATGGTGTAGTTGATACAGTTTGTATCAACTACACAATTAGTCAATAAGGGAGGCACTCTGTCCCGGCTTGCGCTTTAAATGTAATATGAGGCTTGTGGTGGCTCCAGGGTCACTGCGGCTCTACTTCCCCTACCTCCCTCCCTACACACTGCAGAGATGGTGCTGGGGAAGCTGGCTTTTAAGCCGGCTCCCACCAGCACCAGCTTCTGCCCCCCTTCCCTTCGCTGCCTGTGATAGAGGTAGCAGGTGGGGCGGGGGGAACCAGAGTAGTTGTGTAGTCACTTGACTACCCACTAAGCTTAAGCTTATTGGGTACTTGACTAGTTGCTTATATCCCTTGTTTACACTGGGGTTAGGTTGGCATAACTCGTGTGTGGATTTTCCATACCTCCGAGAAGGTTATCTTTCTATATATTTTAGAAATGTCTGAGTCTTTGTTCAAGAACTCCTAAATCATGGGTTCCCAAACTGGGGGTGGGGGGGGTGAAGAAATTCCGGGGGGGCGCAAGGCGATCCAGTCTCCTCCCCACCCGCCATCAATCCCTCCCAAGTTTTGCTTATATTTTTTGTTTTTTTGGCCCCTGTCAGTTCCTTTCTTTTTTTTCTCAACAAGTTTTGCTGCTATTTTTTTTTGGGGGGGGGGGGAAGGTTTCTCAAAAATCAAAAGGGGGGCTTGATGCCAAAAAGTTTGGGAACCACTGTCCTAAATGGTAAGGGCTACGACCACCAAACTTGGTATGCTGCTTCCTCTTAAAGCAAGGTCAGGGTTTCGTTGTGCTAAGCAAATGGGAAGTGCTGGGAATGGGATCCTTTTCCATAACATGGAAAGGGGGGAGGGGGGGATGTGATACTGAGGCTGGTCCCTGGGGGCAGCATGCTCACAGGGCAGAGAATGGCCGTGGGGGGTTGGGGCTCTGCCATCTTAAGAACAGCCATACTGGGTCAGACTAAAGTCCCTCTCCCCAAGTATTCTTTCTTCTGATAGTAGCCAATGCTAGATGCCCCAGAGGGAGTGAACACAACAGGTAATCATCAAGAGATCCCTCTCCTGTCATCCATTGCCTGCCACCAGACTGAGTAAGTAGGCCCCTTGCCCCAAACCCTCCCGTTGGCCCCTTGGGTGTAGCACCACAGGGGGAGACAGCAGGTCCCCGGCAGTTGGGAACTGGGGGGAGGGCTGGGAGGGAGGCAGAAGTCCCTTGGCAGCCAGGGCAGGGAGAGCCCCACTGAATGAGACCCCCTGTCCTGAGCCCCTTATTATCCTCCAACCCTCACTCTTGTACCCCAGACCTTCAGCCTCTTGCCCTGACCCCTCCCCCCCCACACATCCCCAGGGCCCTGCTCTTACTCCTGTAACCCACACACCAATAGCCCACTACTATGAAGGCCCGGGGTAATATCAGGTAAATCGTCTAGTACTGATATAAATTGATAGCGTAGACCTGTCTCCCCAAAAATATATTGATTTTAATGGTGGTTTTGAGTGCTAATGACTGCTAGGAACTGGAATGATATCACCATAACACACTTCATGGATAAGCCAGTACACAACCTGTGTACTTTTATTTGAAAAAAGAAAGGAAAGCAAAATTTACTGTGTAACTTGGATCTGAAATTTCACCTGAAATGCAGCTTCTAATTTTTAATGAAGTTCTGTGTTTTACCCTTTTCACCCCAGCTAGATTTATATCAGGAAGTCAAATAATGGCAGCAACTCATCTGGGACTTAGGATTCAGCATCTTCTATGTTAGCAGTGTGTTGGTCTCCGAACTAGTGCACAAAACTTTCTTGCAATGTTAAGACATGGAGTTAACTCAGAAACAGTTTAAGTTGATCACTGTGTTGTATTACAGAAGTCTACAACAAACATCTTTTTATAGGTGTATGAATTACTTACACACCAAATTAGGGATGTAAAATTCCTGTTAATTAATCAGTTATATGTTAGGTTAACTTAATATTTAACCAGTTAACTGATTAAGCAGGATCCATGTGGGAGCTTCCATGGGCTCCCAGCCTAGACAAGAGCAACCCCTGGGCGAGGTTCCATTGGAGCAGCTCCTGCCTGCAAGGCATCCGGATTCCCCACAGACAGGGACGGCTCCGGATGAGAGCATAGCATATGGGGAGCTGCTCCAGCACTCATCAGTTACCGGTTAATTGGAACTAGTCCCAGTTAACTAGTTAACCTCCCTACTTAAAATATACAATTACTAAGTGAAGCTGAGTGATTTACAGATTGCTTGGGATTTTTTTAGCCTCTATCCTTTTCTTACATCTGTGAGTTTTGCTTAGGGATGGTAAAAAGTGGTTAACTAAATAACCACGTAACCACTGAAAAAATTTCAGCATTTGCACGCTGAAGGCTTTGCAGTATAAAGCTAATACTGCAGAGTCCACAGCGCAGCTGGTTCCCTGGGAGCAGACCTGGCTGGCCCCTCTCCTGGGGAGCTGGCTGCGCTATGGGCTCTGTCGTAAGGATGTTAAATATCGATTAATTTACTAGTCGAGTAGTTGATGGAACTTCCATCAGCTAGTCAACTGGTCGATGAGCATTTCCGCATTCCTCCTTTAAAATGTACAAGAGCCACAGTGGGGGCTTTTGTGCATTTGAAAGTGGAAGCGCCCGCATGGAGCCTGCAGTCAGCAGGGGACTTTGACTCCATGTGAGACTGCTGCTTTGAAATGCCGCACAGAGCCCAGGATCATCTGGGGAGTCCTCAGCTCATCCCGGATTCTGCGGAAAAGCCGCGTGGAGCCCAGGGTCAGCTGGGGACTCCCCAGCTGATCCCAGGCTCTGCACGGCATTTCAAAGGGGCAATGCCGCACAGAGCCCGGGGTCGGCTCCATGCAGCACTGCTGATTTGAAGTTTCCCCTCCCTCTTTACTGCCTCTATCTGATAGAGGCAGCAAAGGGGGGAGCAACTAATTGACTAGTCCTTAACATCCTTACTCTATAGCAGTGTTTCTCAAACTGTGCTCCGTGGAGCCCCAGGGCTCCGTGAGACGTCTCCAGGGGCTCTGTGAGGTTGATAAACTGGAAACATCTATAGGTACAACACATACAATCAGTGGACCGCTGGGGGTCCGCATGAATTTTTACGCATGTAAAGGGCTCCGGAGCCCAAACAGTTTGAGAACTGCTGCTCTATAGTATAAGCTTTATGCTGCAGAACCTGCAGTGTGGGGATGGGGAGGCTGCCGGCTCCCAACAAGCCAACTGCCACCCTGATACAGAGGCAGCAGCGCAGGGTGGCAGCTGGCTCCCCAGGAGACAGTGCGTGCTTGCAGCTCTGCTTAGAAGAAGCCAGCTGCTGCCTCTGATGCAGAGGGAGCAGCGCCTGGAGCCTGTGTGTAACTGTTAATGGTAACTGGTTAGCCAAGGCTTACGGTTAATCAGTTAATCATCAAATGTTCCCTTTTTCTTGTACTGAGTTGAATAGAAACTTAATATCTTTACCATTTGTAATTTTATGAACTATTGTCTCATTCCTAGTTCGTCTCTTTAAGGTAAACAAAGTACATCTTAGCAGTCTCTCCTCCTGTGGGAAGTTTTCCATGCCCCTGATCTTTCTCATTGCTTACCTTTGACCTCCTTCTATTTCTCCTATAATCAGTTTGAGATGGCATTATTTCTGTATGCTGATTTGCATCTGTTACTCTTAAGTATGATAAAAGGAGTACATTTGTCTGCTGACTTCTTAATGCCAAAGACTTGCAGCAATCCTCCAAAGGGAAATATATTTGTCATAGTTAAACTTAACTAATGAGAATAAAAAAATCTTTCCAGCTTTAAGACCTAATACATTTCTACTACTTTCAGAACGGAGTGATAGATAGATCTGTGTTAAACTTTTCTATTGTTAGTAGTGGTGCTATCTTTTCAATAAATAAAGGCTTGCTTGGAAATATCTGTCACTTGATCAGATAGCTACATATTTTGAGCAGTGTCACACAGTTAGCACATCTCAAAATTTAGTGCCAATCAATGTCATCTTATTATCTGCTTTTGATACTGTGATCAGATGAAACTGTGCCTCCCATGTATTAACTAATAGTCCAGTGGTAGAATTTCAACCAGGATTTTGCTTAAATACTATGTACAAACTGCCTATAACATTAATCCTGTGAAGTGTCTTGACTTATGTACTTGACTTATGTACTGACATAAATATTTGTCAGTTACCTTAGAGTGCCTGAAGAGGAAAATTTCTTTATACAGTATGAGACAAGGGGAGTTCACAATTATGAAAGGTAGGTTAAGGAGCAAAATGTAAAAGGTTAAAATAAAGCTATTGCCACGGAGTGAATCATTCCCATAAACTGAGGGAAAGCACTTCCTTATTTTTCTAGCTTTTCTTTCAGTGCCAGCGAAGATAATGGAGCAAGTAATTAAGGAATTCATCTACAAACATCTGGAAGATAAGGTGATAGGAAACAGCCAGCATAGATTTGTAAAGAATAAATCATGTCAAACCAATCTGATAGCTTTATTTGATAAGATATCAAGCCTTGTGGATAAGGAGAAGTGGTAGACGTGGTATACCTAGACCTGGGCTACTCAACTTTGGAAGCTCTGGGGGTGATAATGATACTTACAGCACATGCAGAGGGCCACAACTTAAGTGTGGTCGCATATACATGCAAATAGCTTCTTTCACACTGACTGTCATGAATAGAAAGATTAAGGCAAGAATACACGGCACACAGGCCCCATTTAAGTCAGTTCTGCTGATATTAATAAAATGCAATATTTACCTGATTTCCACCCATATGACAGCACTTCTAATGAGCAATGCCAGTCCAGGAATTTAACTACTAAAACACATATCAACAGAAGACCATTATATTGATTACTTTTTTATTTTGGCTCCCATGTGTGGGTCGCATGTTGAGCCCCACGTAAACCCAAACTGCACCGCACTGCGGGCCACAAACAAACAATTGAGTAGCCCTGACCTAGACTTTAGTAAGGCATTTGACACAGTCTCACATGATCTTCTTATCAATAAACTAGGGAAATACAATCTAAATGGAACTACTATAAGGTGGATGCATAACTTGCTGAATAACTGTTATCAGAGAGTAACAGTTCACAAGAGCATAAGTTGGGTTCAGCAGGTGTCTATTTTGGGACTGGTTCTGTTCAATATCTTCATCGGTGATGATGATGGCAAAAAGAGTACACCTATTAAGTTTGCAGATGATACCAAGCTGGGAGGTGTTTCAAGTGTTTTGGAGGATAGGGTCAAAATGATCTGGACAAATGAGAGAAATGGTCTGAGGTAAACAGAATGAAGTTTAATACGGACAAATGCAAAGTACTCCATTTAGGAAGGACTAATCAGTTTCACACATACACAATAGGAAGTGACTGTCTAGGAAGGAGTAGTGCTGAAAGGGATTTAGGGGTCATAGTGGACCACAAGCTAAATATGAGTCGTCAGTATGGCACTGTTGCAAAAAAAAGCAAACATGATTCTGGGATGCATTAACAGGAGTGTTGTGAGCAAGACAAGAAGTCGTTCTTCCACTCTACTCTGTGCTTATTAGGCCTCAACTGGAGTATTGTGTCCAATTCTGGGCACCACATTTCAAGAAAGATGTGGAAAAACTGGAGAAGGCCCAGAGAGGAGCAACAAAAATAATTAAAGCTCTAGAAAACATGAGCTATGAGGGAAGACTGAAAGAGTTGGGCTTGTTTAGCTTAGAAAAGAGAAGACTGAGAGGAGATGTGATAGTGGTTTTCAAGTATCTAAAAGGGTGTCACAAGGAGGGGGGAAAAGTGTTCTCCTTGGCCTCTGATGATAGGACAAGAAGCAATGGGCTTAAACAGCAGCAAGGGAGGTTTAGGTTGGACATTAGGAAAATCTTCCTAACTGTCAGGGTGGTTAAACACTGGAATAAATTGCCTAAGGAGGTTGTGGAATCTCCATCACTGGAGAAATTTATGAGCAGGTTAGACAGACATCTGTCAGGGATGATCTAGACAGTGCTTGGTCCTGCTGTGAGGGCAGGGGACTGGACTTAGAGACCTTGAGAGATCATTCAGTTCTAATATTCTATGATTCTACTATAAAATCTTAAACTCTCCTCATTTTCTTCATGGCGCAATACAACTTCATCCTGACATACATCTTGAATCTCATTTTGTCTTCCTTCACTCATAATGGTACATGCAATCAAATGCTAGATGTCTGTATGTTACGTAATAGAAAAGACTGGTGGTGGTAGAAATTTGAGATGGTGTTAACTTTTTCTTCTAAGTGGGTCTTTTCCTCTGCATATCATAGCCAGTGTTCCCTCATTTTTTCCATCCATGGGTGGAATATAAGTTATGTGCACTAAGACATATGCAGATGTGCATCACCAATAGAAACACATATAACACTACTGGTAAAGAAAAAAAATTAACCTCATCAAACCTGCCACCTTCCATGCAGATACCTCCATTATGTCTAATGTGGTACCTCTAGGAAGTTTTGAGGTGCATTATACTGTTTGTACATTCTTAAAAAATTGCAGCATAGATAGAAACATTATGGCTAAATATTGATAAAATGCGTATTTTGGATCCATGAAGACATGGATCATTTGGTTCAGTAAGAGAAATGACATTTTTGACAATAAAGCAAAACAGTGCACTTTTCAATACTTTTGTTTCCAAACTGTAAATATACTGGGCGAAAGCTCAGTAGTTTCTAACAAGCATCAACTATAGTGAATAGAAGAACATGAGAACTTTTTGTGTTATGACCTGACTTCAAGATGTACTAAATATGTATTCTCACTGAAGTTATAGTTGGTGCTATGATTGTTATATTTCTCCAGATATGTGCATATGCTGTTAATTTAACCATCTATTAAGTCTGAATCTTAAAAAAAAAATGCTTCTATACTTTTGTTACTGAATTATAAGATTTGGGCCAAAACGTAGCTCCCATCTCTGCCACAACTGTATAAATTACTTTAGTTTTTATTTGTTAATTATACACTTCCAGGAAAAAGGATTTATAATAGAAATACTGAAAGAGCTTCAGTTGTAGCAGGGGTTGCCAGTGTAATTAGAAATTAATATTATAGCCACCAAACATGTAGACTTCAGTCTTGGGATAGTGTTTTTATAGGTATTTCTGTTCTTAACCAACACTCTTAGTTGACAGAGTAAATTACATTGACCCAGGCAGTATAGGGGACAAAATTCTTCCCTATAGAGGTTAGGGATGTAAAATCCTGTATGTTTAACCAGTTAACTAATGTTTAAACATTTAACCGGTGAAAGGAGGAACTAATGGGGGGCTCCATTCCTGCTCCTTCCCCACCTTCCTGGAGCTTCCCGAACACTGCAAATCAGTTGTTTGCAGCACTCTACAGTCACTGGGAAGGTGGGGGAGGAGTTGGTCAGCAGGGCCACCAGTGGGTGTGTGTCACGGGGAAAGGTGGCAGAGGCAGGAGCTTGGCTGCTGATGGGTGCTCAGTACTTATTAGTTTTTCCCCATGGGTGCTTCAGCCCCCGAGCACCCGTGGATTTGGTGCCTATACCTGTACTTCTCCATGTGCTCCCCAGAAGTCTGAGTTCAGAACTTCCTTTCCTATATATATATATATAAAAAAAGTCTCACAGCAGGGCATAGCCTGGAGAGCATAGGGAAAGGTACTGTGCAGCTACAGCATCTAGGTTGCAACCTCTCTCTGCTACTGCTTTGCCCCTTGCTTCTTGTGTAGTACCTCTGTGCAGCATTGTTCCCTGGAAGCTGAACGCTCTGGTGGACACCCAAGAGAGATTTTAATGCTGCACAGCTTATTTAGCAGAATGCCCACAGCCAGCAGCATGTATTTCTATTGAAGGTGCACATAACAAAATTTATTCCACACATGGATGGAAAAAATTAGAGGGAACATTGCTATACAGGTAGGTATGCCAATCAGGGTCTGGAGGGCAGGGAGCACATGAAGTCTTTATCTTCTGCCCCCACCTTGCAAGGAGCGTGAGGTGCCTATAGTGAACCGCCAGCTGTTAAAAACATCTGGCGATTCCTCTGGTCCCGTGCACCCCTGCCTGGGGAAGGGACTTCACGTTCTCTTCCATTCTCAGATCTCATTTGGTCTGGGGATGAGGGAGTGGCAGGACCGCAGTGGACTGAATCAACCAGCTTGGCAGGCCAAATCCAGCCTGTGGAGGCTCACTTGCCCATTCATGATCTATTCTGACCACTTGCATAACAGACCGTAAAGCCTTAGTAATTTTTCTCTAAGCTATAACTTATCTTTTTTAGAAGAATATCCAATCTTGGTTTAAGTTAGATTTACAGAGATGGAGAATTTATCCCCATCATGGGTGGGGAACCTCAGGCCTGGGGGCTGAATGCGGCCCCCTAGCTCACCTGGATCTGGCCTCCGAGCCTCAGAGCCCCCCATGCATTGGAGAGCCTGTGATGGCACTCCAGCCCCCCTGCTGCCCCACCACGGAGCTGGAGTACACAAAATCTAGTAGGCTGGGGCCCCCAAGGCTCTAGTGTGCAAGGCGAACATGGGGGGTGTCTTTTCCATTCTCATTTGAGGTACTATCTCAGTGAGGATTGAGTTTTCTGTGGGTCAGCAGCACCTGGCCCCAAAAAAGGTTTCCCACGCTTGCCCTAGATCATTTGTTCTAGCAGTTAAGTATCCTTACTGTTAAAACTAGATGCCTGATTTTTAGTCTGAATTTGTCTTCATCTTTGAAGCCTTTTTTGGTAGAATAAAGAACAGTGTAGTATCAGAAATTTCTTCCCATTGTAATTACAGTAAAACTCCATTAGTCCGGCATCCAATGCTCCGGGACTCCTGATGGTTCGGCACCATCAGGAACCCGGAAGTGTTGGGGCAGCTGAACAGGCTTCCCCCATTCAGCTGCTGCTGAAACTGACCAGCAGCTGAATTGGGGATGCCTGGGGCAGAGCAGCTGGAGTGCTGCCAGGTTGGTCCCACAGCGCCGAGGGGCTGCGCTGCGGGACCAACCTGGCAAGACCCCAGCTGCTTTGCCCCGGCGTTGGGATTCAGCCGCTGCTGAAACTGACCAGCAGGGTCAGTTTCACCAGCAGGCTGAATCCAGATGCCTGGGGCAGAGCAGCTGGGGTGCTGCGGGGTTGGTCTCGTAGCGCCGCCCCTCGGCGCTGCGGGACCAACCCGGCAGGACCCCAGCTGCTCTGCCCCAGGGGTCCCCAAGTCAGCCGCTGCTGAAACAGATCAGCGGCTGATTCCAGGAAGCCCCGGGCAGAGCAGCTCTGCCCCGGGCTTCCTGGAATCAGCCGCTGATCAGTTTCAACAGGCTGAATCTGGTCGCCAGTTCTGACTTACATACAGATTCAACTTAAGAACCCCAGGCGTCCCCAAGTCAGCTGCTGCTGAAACAGATCAGCGGCTGATTCCAGGAAGCCCCGGGCAGAGCAGCTCTGCCCGGGGCTTCCTGGAATCAGCCGCTGATCTGTTTCAGCAGCGGCTGAATCGGGGACCCCTGGGGCAGAGCAGCTGGGGTCCTGCTGGGTTGGTCCCGCAGCACCATCCTTTGGCGCTGCGGGACCAACCCGGCAGCACTCCAGCTGCTCTGCCCCAGGCGTCCCCAAGAGCAGCTGGGGTGCTGCCGGGTTGGTCCCACAGCCCCGAGGGGCAGCGCTACGGGACCAACCGGGCAGTACCCCCAACTGCTCTGTCCCAGGCGTCCCCAAGAGCAGCTGGAGTGCTGCTGGGTTCATGCCGTAGCGCCGCCCCTCGGCACTGCGGGACCAACCCGGCAGCACCCAAGCTGCTCTATTGCAGGCATCCCCGATTCAGCCACTGCTGAAACTGACCAGCAGCGGCTGAATCAGGGATGCCTGGGGCAGAGCCAGACTATCGTAAGGGGGGGGGCTATGAGGGGTCTGGGGTGGCATCCCCTCCTACCCCACTCCAGACCCCTCATAGCCTCCCCTTCTGATTGTCCGGCATATCTGATAATCCGGCACCCCCTGGGTCCTAAAGGTGCCGGATTATCGGAAGTTTACTGTAATTACAATTATAATCTTTTAACCTATTAATATAAATTAAATTGAGTTTTTTAAAAGTTTCACTATAGGGCAACATGCCTGAGATATTTTTGTAATTCTCAGAACCACTTCATTTTTTTTCAACGTTTAAAAAAAAAAATGTGGACACCAGAATCTTACACACTAGTCCAGTAATGGTCTCAAGGCTTAGAGAGTTCCACCTTCTTTCGCCTATCTTGATACTTGTATATACAAGAATCATGTTCACCCTCAAAGCTGCAGCACTGCATTGGGAGCTCATGTGCAGTTGGCTATCCACAATGACCACTAAAATCCTTTTCATTGTTATTGCATTGCAGGATATAGTCCCACTTTTTTCCTAGATGTGTATGACTTAGCATTTGGCTTTATTAAAACTGATGTTCAAATGACCCCACATTACCAAGTGAAACAAGTCAGTTTTTATAAATGACCCCATCATTTATCATGTCACACTTTGCTAATGTTACCAGTAATTCTTTATTAAGAAAGTTTGAATAGCATTGAACTAAAAACAGATCCCTACAAGACTCACCCCTGCTAATTGTGATTCTTCTATTAAGGATTACTCCTTGAAACTTCATCAGCAAGTTTTTAATCCATTTTATATGGGCTACATGGTCTCTTATATGCGGCTAACGTTTTAACTGGAATGTCCTGTGGGACTAAGTAATATGACTTACAGTAGATAACTATTGACATAGTATTCTTATCTTTATCAACCAAACTTGCACTCTCATGATCAAAAAACAGTTAAGGCTTGGCTGTCATCATGTTTAAGGTGCAGCTGTGAAAGCGTAACAGTGTACATGGTTAACCTATGGGCTCATCAGTTAACATTCATCGTTGCATGCAAGCTCCTGGTACATGCAAGGAGCTGCTTAAAAGCCAACTTCCTTTCCCCCCACATTCCCTGTGCTGCAGCTTCTGTCTCAGAGGCAACAGTGGGGGAGGAGGACAAGAGCTGGGAACCAACTGCCCTACCCCTCATGTAACTATGTGGCCACTGACATTTTCAGCAGTTACAGTTACTTAAATGTATTTTTACATCCCTAGTTTAAGGATGTGGCAGTATTTTAAAAGGATAGCTTTTTCTAGACCTCTAGAACAGCAGTTCTCAAACTGTGGGTTACGAGCCTGTTTTAATGAGATTGCCCAGGCTGTCTTAGACTTGCTGATGCCAAAGCCTGAGCTCTACCTCTTGGGGCCAAAGTAGAAGCTCTTGACTTTGGCCTCCTTGCCTGGTGCAGTGGGGCTTGGGTTTGGGCTTTGCTCTCCCTCCCTCTGACCCAGGGCATTGTCTCTCTGACAGGCTCAGGCATCAGTTCCCCTTTCCTGGGGTCATTTTTGTTGTCGGAAAGAGGTTTCAGTGCAATGAAGTTTGAGAACTCCTGTTCTGGTAGTCCCCTCTGTTGCAAGATTTAAAATAGACCTCAATTATTCAGAGAGCTCCTAGCAGGATTCTTTTAATACTCCCATGTGAAAGTAACCTGATCCTGCTGATTTTCAAAAACATTAATAGCTGCTGATTAATGTTCTCCATGGTTACTGATGGAATAGAAAGTATCATCACTGTATGATATGAATACATCTTGCTGTTTTTCAAATGCAGAACAGAAATATTTAATTACTGTTTTGCATCATGCCTGACAGTTTTGCTGTCTCTAGTCATTTCAGCCAGTATTTGAGTGGTACTACATTAAGAGTGGCCTCAAAAGAATGCTTTAAGTATTATCTTCTACTAGATGCCTCTAAAGAATCAAAGATTCACATGTCTAAAAACCAAAGAAATTGAGTGTTACTGTAGCTAGTCTTCATTCCACATTTCTGCATTTATCAGATCATTTGAATAACATGAGAAGATGCTAGCCCAGTGTGCTGCTAGATGGCTTGAGGATCACATCTGGTTGCCTTTTGGTGTAGGTATAGCAAATAAGTTCTTTTAGGATGCACCTGAAAGTGGCCTTTTCAAGAGGCTTCTAGAAGAGGATCAAGTGAACAGCTATGCAGTGTTGGGAGAAAATTAAAAATGTCAAGGGTGCCTATCTCAAGACAAAGGATACCAATAGCAAATCAGGCAACTCAATGTCTACTTGTCAAGTACTCATGGCTGCCCAAATTACTGAGCCCACCATCATGCATGCTGGGCTTTTGACCCAGAATGTCCTGTTTTTTTTTTTTTTTTTCTTGTGTTTATTTTTAGATCAGGGTTAGCACTAGAAGAGGAGATCCTTGCAGCAGAAGGCGAGAAGCTGAAACAAGCCATGTGGTTGGATGGGTGGGGAACATCCTGGATTCATATTCTGAGGATTATTTGGGGATGGGCCTGGGGAATGGACTGCATAATGGCAGTAGCAGGGATAGAGCGGCCATAAGCCCTAGCAGTGCTATGCTTGTCATCCTTCTCTCATCCATGGGTATTTTTAGTAAGAGTGGAAAGTGGTGCATGGCTTCTGTGAATTTTTGTTTGCCCACACCTTGTCTCTTAAGCTTACTAAAAAATACCTGCGACAGAAACTTAGTTATGACCAGGGCTCGACAAATTAGTCAATCTACTCGCCCGGGGCTGCACATGCGCAGCGTGCCAAACTGCGCGGCTGGCAAGCAGGGCTCGCCATCGCTTGTCAAGCCCTGGTTATGACCAATGAAATTATTATTATGGATTGTATTACATGTTAAGGGGTGGCCTTAGCTTTAGTTCACCCTTTCTCCATCTCCCTTTCCATGCTCACTAACACGGATATTAATTAAGTAGTTAATGATTCAGGCTCACTATGCTCAACTAATTAGTGGTGGGGGGGGGGGGAGAATCCAAGGTGGGATTATAGGTTTAGCAAGCATAAATGCATATTTTCACAGACTACTTGCCTCATAACTTTTTCTCTCCTGTATTATTACACAGTTAGACCAATACTAGTATTAACTCCAGACAGCCTATATTTTAAGTCTCACTAGTTGTACTAAGTGGAAAAAGTCCCTTGGTAATCGTGGTAGATCATCTCCTGATGCTGTCCAGGCCTGTGGGAAGGGGAAGGAGGCTGTGGTGTTCTCAAGCTTCTGTATCTTGGTTCAGCATTTCTACTGTGCCTGAATTTTTTTCTCCACTCCTGCTTGGCTGGTGATTTGTATGTCTAGGAGAGATCCCAGATGATTGGTGAGATTCCAGCGGCTACCCTGTAGCTTACTTTATCTGTATGTAGATTTACAGTCAACATGTGATGAAATGTCTACTTTGCACAAACACAGGAGCAAATAAATATGTATCCACATATCTGTGTACATGCACATACTAGGCATGTTAAATTTAGATTAATTGACTAATCAAATAGTTGATACAGTTTGCATCAACTATTCAATTAGTTGATATGGGTGCCTCTGCCTTGGAAGCATAGCAACAGCCTCAGAGCTGTTGCTTCATTTCAAAGGCAAAAGCGCTGAGGAGAGCATGGGGCCAGCAGGGAACTCCCCAGCTGTCTCCGGGCTGCAGCATATTAAAGTGGCTGCATGGAGCCTAGGGTCTGGCCCCGGGATCCACGTTGCGCTGCCGCTTTGAAGCACCCTCTCCTCTCACCCCTCCCACTGCCTCTTCCTGATAGCTAACTTTCCCAGCTACTTATTTAAGTATCCCATTGAAAATTTATGCTCAAAATAAGGATGTTAAGCGGCAGATAATTCGCTAATCATGTAGTTGATAAAAAATTATCAACTACATGATTAGTCGATAAGGGAAAAAGCACTTAGTCCCAGCTCATGCCAAGTCGAGGAGCTGTCCTCACCACGCCTCTGCAGTTTAAGTGTAGTAAAAGCCAGGTGGCCAGGAAGCCCGGCTCCTACTATATTTAAACTGCACAGCCGCGAGGTGGTAGGTCCCAGACCTGGCGTGAGCCTGAGCTGGGCTACCTGCCCAGCTGGAGCAGCCACTGTCTGCAGCTAGGTTGCTGGGGACAGAGGCTGCTTCATAGCAGCCGCCCCTACCCCCCACACTGCTGCCTCTGATAGAGACTGGAGGGCAGTGCAGGGAAGCGGCACCATGGAGATGGTGCTGGAGGGAACTGGCTTTTAAGCCAGCTCCCCCCAGCACTAGCTGCTGCTCCAGGCAGCAAGGCGCGAAGGGCGGAAATGCAAGTAGCTGACTCAACTAACTGATAAGCCTGGGCTTATTGGTTGGTTGACTACTCGCTTGCTTACATCCTTAGTTCAAAATATAATTCATAGAATCATAGAATAATAGGACTGGAAGGGACCTCAAGAGGTCATCGAGTCCAGCCCCCCGCCCTCAAGGCAGGACCAAGCTCCGTCTACACCATCCCTGACAGATGTCTATCTAACCTGTTCTTAAATATCTCCAGAGAGGCAGATTCCACCACCTCCCTTGGCAATTTATTCCAATATTTGACCACCCTGATGCTACGTCTACATTGGCCCCTTTTCCGGAAGGGGCATGTTAATTTCACGAGTCGTAATAGGGAAATCCGCGGGGGATTTAAATATCCCCCGCGGCATTTAAATAAAAATGTCCGCCGCTTTTTTCCGGCTTTTAGAAAAAGTAGGAATAAGATCCTCCGGAAAAGGGCGCTTTTTCCGGAGGATCGGGGCCAGTGTATACGCTCTTTTCCGGCTTTTCTAAAAGCCGGAAAAAAGCGGCGGACATTTTTATTTAAATGCCGCGGGGGATATTTAAATCCCCCGCAGATTTCCCTATTACGACTCGTGAAATTAACATGCCCCTTCCGGAAAAGGGGCCAATGTAGACGTAGCCTGACAGTTAGGATTTTTTTCCTAATGTCCAATCTAAACCTCCCCTGCTGCACTTTAAGCCCATTACTCCTTGTCCTGTCCTCAGAAACCAAGAGGAACACATTTTCTCCTTCCTCCTTGTGACACCCTTTTAGATATTTGAAAACCACTATCATGTTCCCTCTTAATCTTCTTTTTTCCAAACTAAACAAGCCCAGTTCATGAAGCCTGGCTTCATAGGTCATGTTCTCTAGACCTTTAATCATTCTTGTCGCTCTTCTCTGTACCCTTTCCAATTTCTCCACATCTTTCTTGAAATGTGGCGCCCAGAACTGGACACAGTACTCCAGCTGAGGCCTAACTAGTGCAGAGTAGAGCGGCAGAATGACTTCACGAGTTTTGCTTACAACACACCTGTTGATACAACCTAGAATCATACTTGCTTTTTTTTTGCAACAGCATCACACTGTTGACTCGTATTCAACTTGTGGTCCACTATGACCCCTAGATCCCTTTCCGCCATGCTCCTTCCAAGACAGTTGCTTCCCATCTTGTATGTATGGAACTGATTGTTCCTTCCTAAGTGGAGCACTTTGCATTTCTCTTTATTAAACCTCATCCTGTTTACCTCTGACCATTTCTCTAACTTGCTAAGGTCATTTTGAATTATGTCCCTATCCTCCAAAGAAGTTGCATGAATAATTACTCTGATATGAACAGGCGGTTACTAAATGTGATATTTAAAATATGTAACTTTAAATACTTTGGAAACTATATATCCAGTATTGAGTCTCCTTAATTATTCCATTAATTTATTAATATATTATGTGAGTACTGTACAGGTTGAACTTCCTTAGTCTGATGCTCTTGGGACCGTATGTCTATCTAACCTGCTCTTAAATATCTCCAGAAATGGAGATCCCACATGAAAGCTTATGCTTAAATAAATTTTTGTCTTTAAGGTGCCATATGATTCTTTATTCTTTTTACAAATGATCTAAGTTACTAACTAGATGATCCACTCAGCCATATCCATAGATTCATCCACATAATTTTCTCCCAATAAGCAGTTTTCCTTATGATGATTTATTCTTGCAACTAGGTCCTTGATCATCATCATCTTGAACTGCTTACACTTGACACATTTTCCTTTTTACCAGGAAATTAATTTCTTCAAAATATTCCTAGATAGTGGGTCTCTTGCCCAGAAACCATGGCGCTTTTTCTGTGGCAAAAGTATGGGGAGTACAGAAAGGTGTATGTGTGCTGAATAATATTTTCCCTTTTTCTTTCCAGTCCATTCCACTGTTCCTTTCTATGCTGCCTTTGTCCTTTCCTATATTTAACACAATGTCTTAACTAATTCTTCTACCATGCTTGGCCAAGGTCCATCACAAAGCACAGAACAAAAACAGTCCTGTCCAGCTGGTGTCTGTCTTCGCATGTTTCTTTTAAGTCTGCTGAGAAACAAAACTTGAAAGCCCAGAATTTTCCAGAAGCAAAAGTTCGTAGTTATCCTGGACAGAGTAGAGCCATTAATTCATTTTTATGAAGCTAAGTGTATGTGTAGCATGTTTGTGATGTGTTGTGGTTTAATTGTAACTTTAAAAAATTAAATAAAAAATCCTATTTAAATTTTAAATTGGATTTTTTAAAAAAATAAATAGATTTTATCCACCTTGCTTGCAGCAGCGTCTTTACCCGAGAGAACACAATAGGCTTTTGATGTAACTTTCTGTCTCCCATTGGGGCAATTAGCATAAGATAACTGATCCCTTAAATTCAGATGCAGTTTACCACAACCTTCAAAGAGACATATAAACAATAATACTATCTCAGTCAAATTTAATCATAAATGTTAATATTCCTTTCTGATCTTGAATCAAAGCTATAGTAACAGACAAAGATTGTTTGTTAACATCACAAAACCTGATAAAACACTTACCATTCTGCTTCCCTAATGATGCAAATTTTCATTTCAATTTCCCACTTGACTCAGGCTCGTCTGAAGTGGGTTTTGCCCACACAAGCTCATAGTATCATCATGAGCTTGTGTGGGCTAAACCCACTTCAGATGAGCCTGAGTCATGTGTAGTATCATAGTCATGTATAGTATAGTATATAAAAATAAATAAATACAATGGTCACCAACCAATAGATAGGGGTCTACTGGTATATCTTGGAATCTTTGATGGGTGATCCTGACAAGTTTGGCCAGGAGGCTATCAAGTGCTGGCACTTCATCTGCCCCTCTCAGCACTGCTGTGCTATTCCTGCCCTCTGCCTTGGAGGTGCGCCATACCCCTGGGAGCCTCCTGTTTGCTGTCCAGGGCATAGGAAGAAGAGGAAGGGGGGGAGAGTGCTGATGTCAGGGTGCCCCTCAGTCCACTCTGTACCCCATCTCCACAGAGCAGAGGGGGGCAGAGATAAAGAGAGTTTACTGGCTGCTTTCGGGAGTGGTGCATGGCCAGGGTAAGGGTGAGCCTGCCTTAGCCCCCTGCACCACCACCCAGAAGCCATCTTAGTATGTGGCTTCTGAGTGGGGTAGCCCGCATTCCGAACCCTGGCCCCAGTCCTGAACCCCAAGCCCCCGCCCCCAACCTGATAAAAATGAATGAGGATGGGGGAGGAAGGATGGAGTGAGCAGGGGTGGGAAGGAGGCAGGGCAAGGGTGTTTGGGTTTGAGGTAGATCCTGGATTGCATTTCAATTCAAATCGTGATCTCATGCTTAAAAAGGTTGGAGAACACTCTCTAAGGTGTCATGGGACCATTGGCTGTTTTTAATATTACAGACTAATATAGCTACCCCTCTGAGATGAATGTAATAGCTCAACTATAATTTACATATCTTCCTAACAACCCTTTAAAGATCCAACTGGGGTCAGTCTGCCTATGAGCTGGTTAACTCTTTTGGCCATTTGCCACATTTTAATCAGATGTGTAATATTTCAGTCACATAACATCACACCTGGTGACAAGTAATAAAAATAGAAATTTTCCCTGCCCTCCTCAACAGACAATATTAGACAAAAAAAAATACTTAATTTGTGTTATGTGACAGTCGTAGGATATCTGACTTAGAGAAGGATTATCAGTCTGTTCAAGATGCTTCTTTACCACTGCAAAAAGAGTCTACTTACTCATTTTGGCAGAGGTGCTAGTAATTACATGTCAAGACTGATTCATACATTCACAAGTTTGTGGGTGTTACAAAATTCAATAAATGAGTTGTGTGTGTGTGTGTATATTGTAGTTTTCAAGACAGTGATCATCTATTTTAGGTTTCTAATGAATGGATGTGAGTATCTGACACACCCTGTATTTTTATGTAAAATTTCTGTTATGAGTGTCTTCATGCTACAGTACAGGGAGCGATCACTTTAGAAATCCAGAAAGTGTTTGCAGTAGGAAATCTGGAAGACATAACTTCCTCTTCTGGCTGGAGGAAATAGAGAATCTGGATCTTTGTTTACAATCTAACTGCTAAAATGATTCTCTGACTAAATCTTTCATTCTGAACCTGAGCCCTTTTATTTTCCGATAAAGGAAGAAAGAGCCTATTTCTTCCTCATTAATGTAATTTTTTTTCAAGTGGGGATTAAAAACCCCTATGAACAAGGTCATAACTTACAGTTTGTACTTGCACTGAAAATTAGGCTTTGTCTACATCTGTTTCTCCCAGTTGGTGCTTTGCGGAACCATGGGGTTCCACAAAGCGAAAGTAAGGGTTCCCTGAGAACCCAGCACTCCCCCGCCCCTTCTTAAAGGGTTCCGTGGCCAAATAGTATTGGGAAACACTGGTCTGCATGTTTAAAGCATTGCTGGGGAAGTGTGATCACAGCTGGAGCTCTGGGAGAGAGCATGGCTCCCAGTATTGTAGTATTGTCTGCATTGGAGCTTCACTGTAACTTACTGCACGTGACAGGAGGCGGAGGAGGTCACAATCCAGTATTCAAGATGTGGGCGTACCATAGTTTTATACAGGGACAGTAAGATATTCTGCACACTGTGTGGAAGTTTTCAGAGAACTGTCCACGATAACTCCAAGATCTCTTTCCTGATTTGTCGTAGTCAAATTAGCCCCCATCATACCGTACGTATAGTTGGGGTTATTTTTCCCGATGTGCATTACTTTACACTTATCCACATTAAATTTCATTTGCTATTTTGTTGCCTAATCACTCAGTTTGGTGAGATCTTCTTGGAGTCCCTCAGTCTGCTACTGCCTTGACTATCCTAAACAGTTTGGTAGCATCTGCAAACTTTACCACCTCACTGCTTACCTCTTTCTCCAGATTATTTATGAATAAGTTGAAAAGGATTGGTCCCAGGACTGACCCTTGGGGGACACCACTAGTTATCCCTCTCCATTCTGAAAATTTACCGTTTATTCCTACCCTTTGTTTCCTGTCTTTTAACCAGTTCTCAATCCAAGAAAGGATCTTCCCTCTTATCCCATAGCCATGTAATTTACACAAGAGCCTTGGTGAGGGACCTTAATTTTATATATCACAGTGTGTAAGTAAGGGCTGGGGATAGCAAGTGATGGACAGAAGGAGAATAGAGAGGGCGGGGCTTCAAGGAAGGGGTGGGGCGGTAGCTTTTCGCTTAGTCTGAGATTTAAAAAGTGATCTTGGGTGTAAAAAGGTTGGAGACCACTGATCTACTATATATTTGAGAGTCGGTCTGTTCAAGAGCTCCTCCTAAATGATAAAAGCTAGGACTATCCAATTCAGTAAACAGCTTTGCCTTAGCATAACTTAAAGCAAGATAAGGGTTTGGTTGTTCCAGGAAAATGGGACGTGCCTGAAGTGGGATTGCTTCTCATAAAACTATACTGAAAAGAGACAGACTCACCAGACAAATTAAAGGGGCTGGCTGGGGGTGCACTTCCCTGTCCGGGACTACCCTAGCCCTGAGCTTCTCATCCCCAGGTAACTTTTAGGGAGAGAGCAGGGTGCACTGAAGCTAAGGATGTTAAAATGTGGTTATCGGACTAATCGTATAGTTGATAACTAATCGTGTAGGCAATACAATTTGTGATAGGACCCCTCTGCAGAGTTGCAGTGGGGGTAGCTCCAGGAACTGGCTCAAACTGTGACTGAGCAGTCTTGGCTCATGCTGGCTTGGGGTGCCACCATGCTGCAGCTCTGCATTTTAAATGTATTAAGAGCCGCCGGGCCCTTAAAACATTTAAAATGCAGAAGCTCACGCTGATGGCTGTGCTAGAACTGTTCGGTCCCAGTTCGTGCTTAGTTCAGCAGCCCCTGTTCTGCCCGTTTGAGGCAGCCAGAGCTGGTCGTGGACAGGGGCTGCTGCTGGAGCAGCCCCTGGCTGCCGTGAACAGGTGGGGTGACTAGATGAGTCACTAGTTGACCAGTGTAAGCTTATGCTTATTGGATAGTCAACAAGTCACTTACAACCCTATGGTTGTAAGTACCATAGGGGAACATTGCTGGCTGTACCCCTTTTGTCAGTGAGTGAGGGGAAAGTTCACAGTTTGCTGCATTCCTCAATTGGGCTGGGGAGCACAGGGGCAGATGAACCTGAACCTGCATCCCTCCCCTGGCTATGCCTGCTGGAGCTGCAGCAGTCATGTACTGACTGACGAGAGCCCATGCCAGTATCTGATGGCCATTCCCTTTGTGTATACGCTGTTTGGTGGATGCCCACAACCTGCAAAAATGTGAGTACTGTTCAAACCTGATGGTGAGAGCGAGAAAAGATGGAGAATTCCACCTGAGTGATACTGTTTGATAAGGCTGTTCAGCTTGCTGAGGCGCAAGACACCTCCTCTAACAAAGATGACTCTCCAAAGAAAAGGGCTGCCTCTCCACCCCCCAGGAAAGACACAAAAAAGAAAGCTTCTCCAGCTTGCTGTCTTCCTCCTTCCCAGGAATTAGCAGGGGAGATTGATCAGGAACATTAGGGGCCACAGCCATAATATCAACAGACTGAGCCCATACTGCAGCACCTTCTCCAGTGTGTGACTCCTTGGTGCCAGGAGAAGCATCAGGGCACTCTAATCTCCCAGTGCTGCTTAAGAGCTCGGCACCACAAAAAGCCCCGGTGCTGCAGGCAAAAGCGGCATGCTCTAACAAGCTGGCACCGCCTTCAATGCCGCTGCCCTTGGCACCAGCTGCACCGGCACTTGATACAGACCTGTAGTTAATATGGGTAATATCTGGTAGGTCTAACTTATTTCCTGACAGTCAGGGCAAGCACCCTCAGATGCGCTCTGCTTCTTCCGATCTATCACCTGCAGTATCTCCAACACTCATCTGCCCATGAGGGACTAGGTTTCCAATTCTCTCTCAGCATAGTCCCTTGCCTGATGATGACCAAATCAGTGCCTTCTCCTCACAGCACTTATTACTGATGGGCTCACACTCACACTGTTAGAGAAATCTCATCAGCCTGCCTGGTACCCATACTAGTCTTACCCCCCTCCACCTTACCACAGTGGGCACTTTGGGATACATATAGGCAAAGTGTTTGTTGTGTGTGTTTGTTGCCACACCCTGAACCAGGGCCTGGCACATCCTTAAACCAACTCTGGGTTTGTCTATTGCCCCACCCTGAACCAGGGTTTGGCCTATTCCCAAAAGGGGACTTTGTTGACTTGCTGTCCACCCTGAATCAGGGCCGGACCTGTGAGATATATAAAAAGCAAACTTTGTCGTGTTCCGCCTACCTGAAGGAAGGCCAGGCACGGACGTGGGGTTTGGCTTAAAGGGACAATGTAGTGGGGCGGAGTGGCCGCCCACTGCCACGCAGGAGGAGGAGGAACCCCTCCGGGAAGCCAAGCTGACTACACTACCCTACAAAAAGCTCTAGACATGGCCAATACTGCAGCCAGGGCAACGGCTGCAGCAGTCATGATGTGAAGTGCATTCTTGTTACAAGCTTCGGGGGTTCCTCGCAAGCTCCAGTCTAAGGTAGAGGACCTCCTATTTGACACACACAAGTTATTTGCTACTATGAAGGACCTCATCTATCTTGGATGCAAAGACTCAAGAACCATGCTTTGCACATTGGGCATGTATACTCCACCTTACCAGCGCAAGCGCTATACTCCATATAACGATAACAGACATGGCCAATATAATCGGCCCCCTCAAAGACCTTATGAGGATACTCGCTCTAGAGAGCATCCTCAGAGGAAGCAGTCCAACCAGGGTTGCCCCTCTACCAGTTGGGCCTCAAAACAGCAGGTTTGAAGGTGTGGTTGAATGTCTGCACGATCTCCCCCACAATCCCATGCCAACACAGCAGTACCATCTTTTTGCCTCCCATTTGCACCCCTTCCTAGCACACTGGGAGTCCATAACATTAGCATGTTGGGTTCTGGAGATAATTTGTACAGGATATACCATCCCTTTACTTCCAACCCCACCCCATCGATCTTCAGGGACACCACTTACGAGAGCCTGCTAAAACAGGAGGTTGATTATCTCATGCTGATCCATAGCATTCCATGGAAGGGGGTTCTACTCCAAGTATTTCCTGACAGAGAAAAAGAACATGGGGAGATCCTTGATCTCTGCAAACTGAACAAATTTCTCAGGAAGCAGTGCTTCAAGATGGTCATGCTAACCACAATTATTCCAGCATTGGATCAGGTGGACTTGTTCGCAGCCCTTGACCTACAGGATGCATACTTGCACATTACCATTCACCCAGCTCATCATCCTTTGTTTCACACAAGGAGCAGACCACTACCAATGCAAGGTTCTGCCTTTCGACTTCTCCTTGGCTCCCAGAGTGTTTTCAAAGGTCCTAGCTGTAGTTACTACATACCTAAGGACGGCTATATGTAGTCATATTCCCATGCCTAGATGACTGCTTGATAAAAGGGTGGTCAAGAAACTAGACTGTCTTCATCAGGGGTGGCCAACCCATTAGAGACGAAGGGCCAAAATAGCAGTGGATAGAGTGCGAAGAGCCACATACCGGGGTTGGGGGGAGAAGGGGGAGTTGTTGGGCGTTGGGAAGCCGTGCCGGGGGGAAATAGGTGCCGGTACACCATCCCAAGGCATACCATCACAAAAAAAGCCCTGGGAAGGGGCGAGAGGTGCAAGCTCTGGGAGGTAATTTGGATGCAGGAGGGAGTAGAGAAGAGTATACTGGCTCAAAGAGGGGACTCCAGGCTGGAGAGGGTTGGGGTCAGGGAGAGGGTTGGGGTGCTGAGCAAGCCGTAGGCTTGTGGCTGTGAGGGTGCAGAAGTTTGGTCTGGGGTGCATGAGGGGCTCAGCAGGGAGGCTGGGAGTATGAGGGGCTCAAGACACAGATTTGCAGTGTGTGGATGGTGCAGGAGTGTTGTGGCAGAAGACTGGGGATGTGCGGGTGCAGGAGTTTGGGGATGTAAAAGGCTCAGGATGGGGTTCCAGTGTATGATCGGCTCAGGTTTGGGGTCGGGGTGTGTGTGCAGGAGTGTTATGATGCTGCGGCCAGATTGGGGGGCTTGGCCCCGATTGGCCAGGCTTCATTTTTAAATATTACGTCTCAAACAAAATATTTCAGCGTTGTCTTTATTTATGAGAGGGGTGGGGAACCTGTTTTGAGTCAGGGATCACTGACCCACAGAAAAGTCAGTTGGGACCACAGAAGAGAGATGCAAAAAAACCCGCAAAAAAACCAACCCTCCAAAACCCCCCAAGCCTCACTAATGTGGCCCCAACTGTCCTGGTGGCTGCAGGGGACAGGGTGCTTGTGGGTGCTGGGGCAAAGGACAGGGTGCCAATGGGTGCTGGGGCAGGGTACTTGTGGGGGGGAGGGCACAGGGACTGGTACCTGGGGATCCTGCAGCTGCACACCAAGGCCCAGGAAGTGCACGGGATGCTCCTCCATCCCCCAAACAGCGGCACGGTACCTGAAACGCTAATCCATCAAGCACCTGATACTTTCCTGTGCGGGATGGGAATGGGGGCGGGGAAGTCCCAGACCGTGCCAGCAACAAATGCTTGGGCAGCGCGTGCCTTGCTCCTTCACTCCCCAAGGCAGTACGCACTGACAGAGCAGCTGGAGCTGGCGATCTGGGGACTTTATTCCCCCGCTGCCTTCCCACGTGGGGGAAGTGGGGAGAGGGAGTAGTCCTGGACCACACCATCCTACACTCCTTGCTCCTCCACTCCCCACGGCAGCTCGCGCCATTGGAGCAGCCGGAGCTGGCACAGTCCTGGACCACCACCTCTTCCCCCTCCCCCATGTGCAGCAAGGGAACAAAGTCCGCAGCGCGTGATGGACCGGTGTTTTAGGTACCGCGCTAGCTGTTTGGGAGGGGAGAAGCAACCCCCGCATACTTCTGGGACCTGGCGGCAACTGCAGAACTCCTCCTCCTCCCTCCCGGCCAGGAAGCTTGCGCTAACTCTGTTGTCCCTGGAGGTAGCATCAGTGCGGTGTTCATCTTGGGGGTAGCGCCAGTGAGCACAGGGGAGCCAGGGGCTGTTTGTGGAGGGTGCAGGGGCGGCTTTGTGAGCTGCACTTTTTTTTGGGGGGGGGGGAGCCACATACAGCTTGCAGGCCATGGGTTGGCCACCCCTGGTCTACATGGTGAACAAGACCAAAGCCCTCCTCGCTCGTCTTGGTCTTCTAATAAACACACACAAGTTGAAGCTAGAGCCAACCCAAGACACAGAGTTCATCAGTACCTGACTCAACTCGGTCTCAGCACACACTTATCTACCTCAACAATTCGCAGCCATCACAGTTGTATCCATTAGCTCTTCTACCATAATACTTACCTGCCTTCAGTTGATGGGCCCCATGGCTGCAACTACATACGTGGTCTGTTATGCACGCTTACGTTTCTGATGCTTCCTACTATGGATAGCCTCTGTCTACAGTGTCACACTACTCTTCGCACAACAGGATTACTGTACTCAGACTAGGGATGTTAAATGTCAGTTAATTTAATAGTTGATTAACCTCATGAGTTCTTATCAGTTACTTGACTATTCTATAGTAACTGGGGCCAGTACAAGCAGTAAGTGTGCTCTGGCCCCACTCCCAAGGAGCTACCTGCCACTCTGCGCTGCTGTCTATGTATCAGAGGCAGCAGTGTGGGATGCCAAATATGAGCTGGTCCACGAGGGGAGCAAGTTTAAGAAACAGAGTGGCAGCAACCCTTGTCCAGGGGAGGTCTGAGCTTTCGTACCAGGTGCGAGTCAGGATTGAACCAGGCTTGCTGCCTGCCTGACTCCTAATACACTTTAAATTTAAAGCCGCAGCCCAGGTAGGTCCTGCACCCATCACAAGGTGCATCAAAAGGGGGGGTACTTTATTAAAAAAGGTTGAGAAACTGACACAAAAAAAACAAACAAAGGATACTTAGAGTATGTACTACATACTCTTATCAGCTTCATTTATCATGGACACTCTAACTGACCATTTCTTCCCCTTTTTTTCCTCCTTTTTCCTTCACTCCTCCCCCTCATCCCCTTGCTGTGTCATTTATTTGAAAACTGGACCCCTTTAACTCCATTCATCTGAATAAGTGGGTTGTGCCCATGAAAGCTCATGATACCATCTATATTTTTGTTGGTGTCTAAGGTTCTACAAGACTATTGTGGTGGTTTTTTTTTTTTAAAGACTTAGTACATTAAGATTTGAATGCTTAAAATGTCACTAAAAATAGAAAATAGGAATTTTTATACTAGAAGAGCTCTGTGGTAATAGCCAATATTTCTGACAATTAGTTATATTTGGAGTCTGACTGGTTTACATGCTGGCAGTAAATTTGTTGATCATTGAAATGCTGGCATGGTTTAAAGTTTAAACTGTAGTTGAAGGAGCCTGTTTTGTGGTGATAGTCTGAACTTGTTACTGGTTAAGGGAGGCCTTTAACGTTTGTCCTCCAATTTTTGTCCCACATAAGCAGATCTATCAAGCAGCATCAAGAGTAGAGACAGGTACTAACACTTCTCCTTTTCTTTAGAGTACCAACAATTCATGGCTCATGCAATATCAGAAGATTATTTTTTAAAAATCTTGAGATGAAATATTTTGTGGCAAGTCAGTTTTTTAGACCTGATCAAATATTATAGTGTAAATAAATGCATGTCTTACATAAAATATTTCCAGCTTTGTTTTTAATATACCATGTAATTGTCATGTAATACAGTAATTACTTGTTTAACACGTGCCCGCTTAACATGTTTTTGCAGTAGCACAATTTTTGGGGGGAACGTTTGTCGAATAACATGACCATCCCCGAAATAACACGAAAATAATTGAGTGGTGCACTACTTCGCGTGGCAGTATAAGTTGGTGAAAACAGTGGTAATATGCATGAGCGGATGAATACACGTGGTCATAGCTCTCCTTCGCTTACTGACGTGTGTATCTTTGTATTTTAACAAACTGCGGCGACTCGTATTGCTAATTATCTTGTATTGCTAGATATCTAATGTTGACATTGATGACCCAGCACCAACAAAAAATTAACTTTGTTACCACCGCCTGAAACGCGACCCCCACCTTTTTCCATTATTTTTAATGGGAAAATTGACTTCGCATAGCATGTTTTCGCTTAGCACAAACATTTTCAGAAACGCCTCTATAGAGTTAAATGAGGAATTACTGTATTTCAGGCTATCTTTGCTAATGTCTCTGCAACATATTAATTGTATCACATATGATGTATTTGGTTGTTGTAAAGTTAATACATTTAAAAAGGAGCCTTAATTTGTTACTTAATGTTAAGTCTGAGGCATTGTTGGGTGAAACTAACACTATAGTATCTACTGCCTGAAATAAAAACAAAAAGAAACCAAGTGTGTAATTTATGCAATTGATTTTCCTAACTCTTAACATGAGATCTAGTGTGGTGACGTGGCCAAAAAGCTAATGTCACCCTTGGAGTTATAAATAGCACTATCGAGTAGGAATAGGGCCTCTGTATTTGGCACTGGTGCAGTCAATAGTAGACTAGAGTGTCACGTTCTAGTGTCCACATTTCAATAAGGATATTGATAAATTGGATAGGATTCAATGAAGAGCCATGAAAATGATTAAACTTTTGGAAAATATGCTTTTATTGTGATTGACCTCCTTGAGTCTATCTATTTATTTTAAGAGAATCTCAAACTACAGTAAAACTCCGATGGTCTGGCATCTGATGGTCTGGCACTCCTGATGGTTCGGCACCATCAGGAACCCAGAAGTGCTCCGGGCAGCCGGACCATTGGAGCTGCTCTGCCCCCAGCTTCCCCGATTCAGCTGCTGCTAAAACTGACCAGCGGCTGAATCGGGGAAGCCGGGGGCAGAGCAGCTGGGGTACTGTCGGGTAGGTCCCGTAGCGCCGCCCCTCAAGGCTGCAGGACCAACCTGGCAGCACCCCAGCTGTCCTCGATTCAGCCGTTGCTGAAACTGACCAGCGGCTGACTCCAGGAAGCCAAGGCAGAGCTGCTGTGCCCCGGCTTCCTGGAATCAGCCCCTGATCAGTTTCAGCAGCAGCTGACTTGGATATACGTGGGACAGAGCAGCTGGGGTAGGTCCTGTTGGGTTGGTCCCTGCAGCGTCGAGGTGCGGCAGAGCAGCTCTGCCTCCGGCTTCCTGGAGTCAGCCGCTGATCAGTATCAGCAGCGGCTGACTTGAGGACACCTGCCGGGTTGGTCCAGTAGCGCTGGCAGCACTCCAGCTGCTCTGCTGCAGGCATCCCTGATTCAGCCGCTGCTGAAACTGACCAGCAGTGGTTGAATCAGGGACGCCTGGGGCAGAGCTGGAGTATCGGAAGGGGGGGACTATGAGTGGTCTGGGGTGGGGTGGGGGGGATGCATTGGACCCCTCATAGCCCCCCCTTCTGATAGTTCGGCATATCTGATAATCCGGCAGCCCCAGGGTCCTAAAGGTGCTGGATTATCGGAAGTTTACTGTATATGATCACAATTGTCCCTTCTGGCCTTATCTATAAACTTTGTTTTGCTCTCTGTGTAAATGTCTTCATTTAAATAGTAGAAATAAAAAGCACATCTTGTTGGCATAAGTAACTTGTTAGCCCGTTCATTTTTAAGAATAGGAAATTTCATAATTCTGGGGTGATAACTTCAATTCCAGAAGAAATAAAAAAACAAACTTTCAAAATATGTGGGGGAGGAAGGTATCAAATCTTCTGCTTTTGTCTGTACTTCATGGGTTTTTTACACTTGTACCTCTTAATTAAATCCCAGAGGATAACAAAAAATTGAATGAAAATGTGTTAAGAGGTGACTTGTATACAAAAGCATGGCTGTTAGTGGGGATGTTAGCAAATGTTTATTTTTTGTGAATGTGTAACTGCTGGATTTTTCAGTGGTTATGCATTTACACATAGGGGAGCAGGTAGGAGCTGGTGCTCTGTTGGAGGAGGGAGTGGGGGAGAGGCAGGCATCTTAAAAATCCCGCCTTCCCCCTTTGCTGCCTCTGATACAGTGGCAGCACGGGAGGGGGTGTTTTGTGTAGTTAACTGATGAGCCCAGCCTTATCTGTTAATCATGTAAATGATTACACACTAACATTTCTAGCTGTTACCCAAAGTTCACTCTACGCACAGCTTTTCTGAGACCAAAGTTTCAGATCCAATTCTCTCAGATGTTAACACCCTTGAATATTCTGTCATTTTGTGCATTTAGTGCATTGCAGACTTGTTGATATCAAGAAGTTGGGCATGATTACTTAACTTTTGTGTATGGTCATGCGTTCTATATGGTGTCTTCTGTACTTTATCTGGATGTCTCCATCCTCAAAGGCCAGCCAAGTCATTCTAGTTCTCTTCTGATAACAAATAATTGAATAAATCTATGTAAATTTCAGAAATAAGTCTGTCTTTTCTCCTGCAAACCAAAAAAAAGGAAAGAAAAAGGGACATTAGTTTTGAGGACATTAGTTTTGTTGGCAAAAATTCCAGAGTTGGACCTTTTTGCTTCCCTGAAGTGTGAAACACTTAACAGTCAATGGAGGGAAGCTTCGTGTTCCATTTGGGTGTTGGTGATAAGAGCTGTAAGAAAAGATGAAATCTTTTGATCTTATAATTGAATATTGAATGTGTGTTTGATTTGTCATAGATTTCTCCTATGTCCATTGAGCTCTCCGTGCAGCTGGACTTCACAGTGTATCAGAGGCATTTCTGATACATCTCTGCATTTTTCTGAATTTTTCAGCCAGATGGTTTCACTTCATATCTGAATGGCTGACTACAGTACTAACTGGGTTGGTTCAGCCAAGTTTAGACATAAAGATATGGCCCTTATGCCAACTATACTGCTATATTACTGATTTAACAAGTAATTTTAAAAGGCTGAAAACAATCAGTTAAAATTTACATAGGTATGCCATTACACTTACAGTTCATATATGCAGTTATTGAATTTTCAGGTTAGTATTGTCATTAACTTTAACTTTGACCCATCGGGTATAATTAAATCTATTTATGCAGCTAAAATATATTTTTATTATAATTTCCTTTATACAAATATATTTTGGACTAACGGAGTCTTTCAAAATAAACGTTACAAATGTGCAGCCCTTTCCATATATTTCTCTGCTGTTTGTGTGGTGCCTGGTGAAACTCGTATGATTTCCTGAGAAGGGGCCATGCAACACCAGAATGCAACTTCAAGGAGAATAAAGAAACTTCTAAAAAATGAAATGACAGACTTTCATCATGCAATTTTGGTGAGATTATGCAAAGCATATTTTACTGAGTATTTCACAGAATTACTCCCACATTGAAACCCCACATATATAAATGGAATTTTCTTTATTGAGGAGTGACTGTTTTGACACAAGCTAACTCTCTTCTATGATGACTTTCACATTAGATATTCTAGATTTTTTTTTTTCAATGATTCGGTTTGGTTTCTTAATAGTAATTTAAAATAGGTAGCATCAAATACTTTTGTAATCTGTCTTTGTCTGAATATAGTTTATCTGATTTTGGAAGTTTTAGCACCTATTTTTTTTAGTGAGTATATGCAACACTTGAGCAGCTTTAAATATTTATGAATTCAGTCGTGTAGATATACAGGCCACTTGCATGTCTGGCGCATCCAAATCTTTCATTGAGTTCAGGGGACCTTGAGTGCTCAAGACACTTACACCAATACAATTTAAGGTCCTGTTACTGTGAGGTGCTCAACATCCTCATCTTCCATTGACTCTTGAGGGTACTTGGCACTTTTCAGGATTAAGCCCCAGATACAAATAGCACAAAAGAAAAATAGGGCTGAGGGAATAGAAATAAATGACTGTTCGTAATTATCAGTAACTGAGACAGCTTTGTATGTACGTCATGATATTTTTAAGAATAGAAACAAGAACCTTGTAAACTTTGCTCTTTAGTTATGTGTCCTGGAAGGCACTACAGTTGCTGGATAGAGAGCATGAGAAAACAAGAGTATCTTGTTTATAGAAACTAAATTAAATCCAAATTTTGGAGTTGACAGAAGAGTTCACACTCTGTCATGGTCTTCTGTTTGAAGGTTTTTTGAGCCCGTGTCCTGTTTGAGGCATTTTCCCCCTCCCAACATGTGGCTAAGCCTTCTAGAATGCAGGTATGGCAGTACTACCCTCTAACTCCCCTACCCTCCACAAAAGTGACTACTTCAAAATTATGTCTTCTATGATTTAACAAATGAAATGTATACCACTTGTCAGTGTTAGAATTAAATACAGTTCTCCAACTTTGTAGAATCATAGAATCATAGAATAATAGGACTGGAAGGGACCTCGAGAGGTCATCGAGTCCAGCCCCCCGCCCTCAAGGCAGGATCAAGCTCAGTCTACACCATCCCTGATAGATGTCTATCTAACCTGTTCTTAAATATCTCCAGAGAGGGAGATTCCACCACCTCCCTTGGCAATTTATTCCAATATTTGACCACCCTGACAGTTAGGAATTTTTTCCTAATGTCCAATCTAAACCTCCCCTGCTGCACTTTAAGCCCATTACTCCTTGTCCTGTCCTCAGAAACCAAGAGGAACAAATTTTCGCCTTCCTCCTTGTGACACCCTTTTAGATATTTGAAAACCGCTATCATGTCCCCCCTTAATCTTCTTTTTTCCAAACTAAACAAGCCCAATTCATGAAGCCTGGCTTCATAGGTCATGTTCTCTAAACCTTTAATCATTCTTGTCGCTCTTCTCTGTACCCTTTCCAATTTCTCCACATCTTTCTTGAAATGTGGTGCCCAGAACTGGACACAGTACTCCAGCTGAGGCCTAACTAGTGCAGAGTAGAGCGGCAGAATGACTTCACGAGTTTTGCTTACATTTAAATGCAATTTATTAAGGCTGTTTTAACAACAGAAGAAAAATGTGGGGGTAGGGTTTGTACTACTTTAACCTTTATACAAGTATAGTTAAAATGGTACAAGCTTTATATGTGGATTAAACCATTAAACTGTAAGCTGTTTATGACCAAGGACTGTTTTACTTTCTAATCTATATGGTCCCTGTACAATGGGCCCTTACTTGGGGTTCCTGGACTATTATAAGTGTAAGGCATTTTATAGGCTCATGTCAGTTTAGACATTGGAGGTACTTAATCCCTTCCATTTTATAGAATCATAGAACACTAGAACTGGAAGGGACTAGGGTTGTAACAGTATAGTTGATTAAATGATAAGCAAAAGCTTATAGGTTAATGCTATAGACTACACGCATTTCCCTCTCCCTCTCTCCCTGCCAGTACTGTATATTTTTTTTAGGAGGCTGGCCAGCAGTCTGGCTCAATCCTGGCTTGAGACGAGTCCAGGACCTACCCCCATTTCAGCTCTGCATTTCAAGTGTATTAAGAGCCAGGCGGGCTGACAGCCCAGCTCAGTTCTGGCTTGCCCTGGGTCCAGGAGCTCAGACCCCCCTCAACAAGGGCTGCTGCCACTCTGCACTGCTGCCTTTTTCTCAGAAGCAACAGCACAGTGTGACAGGCAGCTGGTCCATGAGGGGAGCTGGTTTTTAAACTGTCTCTCCTCACATACGAGCTCCCACCTGGCACCTTGTGCTTGCCTTTGATTTAGTGGCTGTCAGCCCTGCCTCTAGGACTATAGTATAGTCAAGTAACCAATAAAACATCAGTTACAGGCAGTCCCCGAGTTACGCGGATCCGACTTATGTTACGAACGGGGTTTGCTGCCCGTCTCCCTGGTCTGCTGAGCCTGGGAGCAAAGCCTCTGAGGACGCCGGCAGCGGGACAGCCGCGGCGCGTCTGGGCTGTCCGCTGCCCACGTGCTCCCCGGCTTTGCTCCCCATCTCCCTGGTCTGCTGGTCTCCAGCAGACCAGGGAGACAGGGAGCAAAGCCTCGGAGGACCCGGGCAGCGGGACAGCGGTGCGTCTCGGTCCGCCACCCGCGTCTCCCTGGTCTGCTGGCGGGGGGGGGGCACAGCTAGTACGCCCGCCCCCGCCCCTCCCCCCCAGCAGACCAGGCTTTTCTCCGGACACCTGTGGTAGAGCAGCTGAGGCACTGCCAGTTGGTCCCGCAGCACCGCTCTGGGCGCTACTGGACCAACCCGGCAGCACCCCAGCTGCTCTGCCCCAGGCGTCCTGATTCAGCTGTTGCTGGTCAGTTTCAGCAGCGGCTGAATCAGGACGCCTGGGGCAGAGCAGCTGGGGTGCTGGTGGATTGGTCCAGTAGCGCCGAGGAGCGGCGCTACTGGAGCAACCCAGCAGCACCCCAGCTGCTCTGCCCCAGGCGTCCCCAAGTCAGCCGCTGCTGAAACTGACCAGCGCTGACTACAGGAAGCCCGAGGCAGAGTTGCTCTGCCCCGGGCTTCCTGGAATCAGCCGCTGATCAGTTTCAGCAGCAGCTGACTTGGGGACGCCTGGGGTTCTTAAGTTGAATCTGTATGTAAGTCGGAACTGGTGTCCCGATTCAGCCCGTTGAAACTGATCAGAGGCTGATTCCAGGAAGCCCGGGGCATAGCAACTCTGCCTCGGGCTTCCTGTAGTCAGCCGCTGGTCAGTTTCAGCAGCGGCTGAATCTGGACGACAGTTCCGACTTGCATACAGATTCAATTTAAGAACAAACCTACAGTCCCTATCTTGTACGTAACCCGGGGACTGCCTGTAATTGAATAGTTGAGTAACCTCATAATATTTAACATCCCTAGAAGGGGACCTTGAGAGATCGAGTTCAGTCTCCTGCCCTTATGGTAGGACTAACCAATGTCTAGACCATCCCTGATATATGTTTATCCAACCTGCTCTTAAATATCTCCAGTGATGGAGATTCCACTACCTCCCTAGGGAATTTATTCCAGTGTTTAACCACCCTGACAGGCAAGAAGTTTTTCCGAAAGTCTAATGTAAACTTCCCTTGCTGCAGTTGAAGCCCATTGCTTCTTGTCCAATTATCTGAGGCCCAGGAGAACAATTTTTCTTCCCCATCCTCGCAATACCCTTTTAGATCTAACCGCTTGTCCACCAATGAGGCTAACTTGGGGTCTGTGTTCACTGTAGCATTAACCAGGGCTCTGACCTGCAAGTTACTTCTAACGCTCCTCCCCATCCACATGCAGAGCTCTCATCTCTAAGTTTGGGGGTGCTTAAACCCAAGCTACCTGGCTCACTTAGGGCTATAAGCTAAAACCCAAGTGAAGCTTTCATGAGGGCTCGTAACCATCTGTTTTTTCCCTTGTGGGTGGAAGATGTAGGCTGTTGATACTTAACAAGTAGGCTGTTCCCTTTGGTGATACAATGTTAACACTGCAAATTGGAAGCAAATCTAAACAGGTCTTGAGAAGGGGAGAATTTAAATAAGCTTGTCTCTGTACATACATGAATCCTTGTGCTGATTGTCTTTGGTGCGGAGTTCCCTGGCTTATCAAGCACCTGGCAGTATTTACTTGTACATGATTAACCCTTTTTTTTACATTAAAGTACACCTTATATTTTCTGTAAGGACCTTTTGTGAAGATTGGATTTACCTTAGTCTTGCATCTGGTCCAAGCTAGTAAAGTATAATTATAAATTAAGAGTTTAAATTAAACTCCATCCATACCAAAACTTAAAACCAGTAATGTTATAAAGGTGCATTCTGCCATGAATGTTTATTCTGCTTTCCCAACCAGAATAAGATGAACTTGGTAGAAGCAGTTTTTATACTACTCTAACTGTATCTACATTAAAGTATCTTAACTGTATCTTAATTTAACTTTACAGATAATTAAACTAGCAAAGCTTTATAGTATCGGTAAGCCCATAATTGTAAATTTGTTAGGTAAAAGTTCATGATTGATACAGCTTTCTAATTACTTGGCAATTTAACACACAAACTGCATTATTTAATGAATGATTTGGAAGAAAAATTGAGTTAATGTCATAATCCATAGGATGATCCCTTAAAATTATTTTTGTTTTGAAAATTGTACTAGACTGTGTCTGATTAGGAACAAAGATGAGCTTTTACATTTAATGTATTTTAGAATACCTACTAAAACAAACAACAAAACAAAGCCATTTATTGGTATTTTTATTTTTGTTCAGAAATGGAGGAGCATAGTCTGCTGGATCCGGGATTGAAGGTTTATAATGGACTATGGGATTATACATTGATGAGCCAGCAGGTGGCATGCCTGAGTGACTGAAGAAAATGGGTGCTAATGCATCTAACTACCCTCATTCGTGTTCCCCAAGGGTAGGGGGAAATTCGCAGGCACAACAGACATTCATAGGTAAGTTTCAATCATCTTGCTATTTTTATAATGTTTACTGTATTGTATGTGAAGTGGGCTTGGGTTGCTTGCGATATTGGTAATGGGATGCAGAGCTTTTTATCTTCTACTTCTCCTATTTAAATCTACTCCAGTTTAGTAGTGCATAAAATTTGGTACTTTTTAATAACTGGTTGGCCTATTTGCAAAATGAGTTGATGTTCCCAGTTTCTATTGGACAGATGTGCATGTAATAAAAACCAGTCACAGCTGTCTGTCTGGACAGTCTCAACCATCCATGACAACTGTCCTTGCTTTCAAGGACAGATTGTAACTGTTTAAAAGGACATGTATCATTTTTCCACTTCTCCAGAAAATTCTATCCATATTTTAATATAATTAAAATATTTCTGTTTTTATTTCCCTCCTTCTACCTCTGTGTCCTCTTTACTGGGTTTTTGACACTGTCTACATAGAGATTGAATCACCTTCTACCCCACAGAGATGATCCCTTCAGGCACAATGACAGGCTAACTTGGGAAACTCATCCTCGTGTCTCTATTCCATTTTTCTTTTAATAAACGGAGGCCTTTATTTTCCTGCAGCACTAAAATCACTTAAACAGAAATGTTGCAAGTTTAGAAACTTTGAAACTAAAGCTCTTTGGAGGTGTGAGCATGTGTGTCACAAAAGCAATAGCATGGTTTCACTGATAGCATCTTATTCAGAAATCCAGTAGCCCAGCATTTCCCAAACTATGGTCCGCGGCCCGGTACCGGGCCGTAGAAAAGAAATGCCGGGTCTCAGCGTGCCTGGTGGCTGCCGGCCCTTATGCCAATTCGACCCATTTGGTCGAATCGTGCCCCACGCCCCTGCACTCGGAAGTGCTGGCGAGTTAAGAGCTGGGGGCCTGCTCCACCACTATGTGGAGCTGGGTCTCTCCTCGGCTCTGCCTGGAGCAGGCCCCGGATTTCCTCCCCCCTCCTCTCCCCGGCGCGTCCTCCCACCCCACCCTCAGAGCGTCCCACTCGGCCCGGGACGTCCCTGCCGTGTGCAGCTCCTCTTCGCCGCCTGCCACCCATGTGCGGCGTTGCACGTGGGCGGAGAGGATGCCCGGGTGTGATGTGACATCACGGCCTGGGGTTTTGAAACCTGCGGGAGGCATGTTGCGGGGCCTGGCTGGCTCTGGGTTCGGCCTCCGGGGCCTGAGTGCGGACTCCGGCCCCGCAACTTGGAAGGAGAAGGCAGGGAACCGGCTCATGCCGAGGAGAGGAGAGGCGGGGGGGGGGGCGGGGGGGGCTGAGGAGAAGGGGCTTGGGAGGGAAAGGCACCAAGGGACAGGGTGCAGGAGAGACAAATGCCAGGGGGCCAAGTGCAGACAATGAGGGAAAGGGCAGGAGGGGAGGTGTCAGTGGGAGGGGGTACAGGGTGATGCTGGGAGAGGAGAGAAGAGGGGAAGGGCACTGGGGGCTGGAGGGGGAGGTGCTGGGAGAAGGCTTGAAAGAAGGGGTGGGCATGAGGAAGGTCAGGATGGAGCAAATCGTGTGTGATGGCACAGAGGGGCAGGAGGGGAATGGGGCAGAGACTGGTGAGGAGGTGGGTATTAGGGGAAAAAGAGGGCAAAGGGAGGCACCAGGAGGGTGCAGGGCTAAGGAAAGGTGCAGGTGCCAGGGGATTCTGGGGTGAGGAGGAGGGGAGAGCTGGCCACCTGAAGCAGAACTGGACGGGGGAATCAGGGCAAGCTGGGGAGATTGGGGGGCTGGTGGAAACAGGGCTGCCGGGGGGTGTGAGGTTGGGGGCAGGGAGCTGGCCAGGGAAGATGTGGGCAGGGTGGGAGAAGCGGCCGCTGGAAGGAGGGTTGGGCGCAGGCAGCGGGGGCTGGCCAAGGGAGATGCTGGGGAGAACTCGCTGCCCAGGATGGGGTTGGGGGAAGTGGGGCTGGCCTGAAGCGGAGCAGGGGGGAGGAATGTATCTGCCTGCAGGGAGTGGGGCTGACCCAACCCCGTTCTCCCCTTCCCCCCCACCCGCAAAGCACGAGTTAGTCTGGCACAGGGATTCTACTGTCCCCTCCCTCCGCCCCTCCCCCACAGCCCTTGAGTAGTTGCGAACTATCTGGCTGGTAGACACACTCATGCAGCCTGAGCACATTTACCAGGCATGTAGGCGGAGGATACAGTTATGGTTTGCAATATAAAACCCTAAGATAAATACCAATTGTTGTCACCTCTAAATTTCAGTAACCCACAACTTATCCAGTGAAAATAAAATTTAAGATTTTTCAAAGAAGCCTAGGGAAATAAGGCATCAAATCCCAGTGAAAATCAATGGAAGTGAAGCACTCAGTCATTTTATGACCACTTTGAAAATCCCAGCCTAAAACCTTACAGAACTGTGATAATGCATGCTATATATAGGAATGATAAATAAGGATTTTCAGGGCCTTCCCCTTAATGTCTTTCCCTACCCTCTCTTCTTCCTCTTCTCTCCTTTTTATTATCTTGATTCTAATTTCTTTATTCTTTTGGTTGCATGTCAGAGGAAAATAGATATGTGCTCAAACAGAATAAGACTGTTACTGAGTATTTCAGCAGCTGACGAAATAATTAGTGTTTTTTTTAAGAAATCAGCACTTTCCTAGTTGTATGACTGTATAGAACATGTTTCCTATTCATGAAATATATTTACTTTCTGAAGAATAAAACTGGATATACGATAACCAGGGTCATAAAATGTTTTTTATAGCCTAGCTTTTTACTTCTAACGATCTAGGCTCAAATCATATTATCTTAGTCTCCACGTGTTCCCCATTAAAACTAGATAAAGCTGTCAGAGTATAGTTATAGTTTGGGTGCTTCAAACAGGGAACTGATTGGCAAAGCAATTGGAATATTTTCATGGTGCTTGACCTAGACTGCTAGTCACTTTCTTCCAAGAACTTTAAAGTTGCTTACTGCTCATAAAGAGAGAGTACATAAATTAAAAGGTAGACTAGGGTTGGGTTTTTTGGTTTTTTTTTGTTCTGCTGTTGTGAGAATACTTTTGTTCTATTAAAGATTTAAACATTGTATTATCCTCTTTGTTGCAGCTTTGCCTACAAAACTCAGATTAAGCTTTCATACCACTTACTGTGCTGAGATGTCTGTGTAAGGTTTTATTTTAAAATGCAGTTCTGAAATTTAATTCTGAAGTGTAGGTACATAGAGGCCTGGACAAATCCCATTATTATTCCTTGTCAGTTGTTCAAGAATAGTAAAACTCCGATAGTCCGGCATCCAACTGTTCGGCACTCCTGATACACTGGCATCAAAATGTGGAGTGCTCCTGACCAGCTGATTAAAAAGCCTGCTGCTTAGCACAGGTGCTGGCTGTAACCAGATGGAGCATAAGGTTGGGGGGGAGTGGGATCATGTTACAATATGGAGAAGAGTGTTTTGCTGCAGGAAAGGGGGAAGGGGAGGGGAGGGGGAAGAGGATCAGGTTACAGCACAGAGGAGAGAGACTCCAAGAGGAAAGGGGTGCGGGGAGAGGGAGGGAGATTATTGTCCTGGCCAGCTGTTAAGCCGTGCAGCTGTATGGGACCTCCCGATTCTCTGGCGAATCTGATAATCCGGCACTACCTAGGTCCAAAAGGTGCTAGATTATCGGAAGTCTACTATAGTTTCTTTGGGCAGTTATCTGAATGCAACTTGAAAGAAAAGGGAACCAAGGATACAGAGATGGTCACATCCCATCTCTGTATCCTTTTTTTCTTTTCTTTGTCTATTCTTCAGTATCTGAGAGGAAGTGTTGCCGCTCAAAAAGCTTATGCTCTGATACCCTAATCAATTTCTTAGTCTTTAAAATGCTACCAGACTCCTTGTTTTTGCTGAAACAGATTAACATGGCTACCTCTCTGAAATATTAGCAGCTGTATAAATAACACTGTATTTGACATGTTACTGCATTACTATAAAATTAACTTAAATTTATCACTCAATCCTACTTAAAATAATATATAATAAAGCATATATCATAAAGGCCACGGAGGCTTAGAGTTAGTTGAGAATAGAGGTAGTCTAGTGAATCTGCAGAGTGGAAAAGCTAGAACCATACTTTGTCACATTTATGTAATATCAATAGTTCACATATAAAATACTTTATTCATAAAATATCTTTGCAAATACCATTCTAAGTAAGCATGCCATACCAATTTTGGACCTTTTTTATAATTAGAAAAGCAGCCAATATAACTTAGCAAAGTACATGAATGTCTTTCCCAATGTAAGATTTGTCTCCTATCATGTGGAAACTGGAAAAAATAAGATTTGTTGGTACGTTTTTGCCATCTTTGCAATAATGTATTCAGAGATTGGGGTTTAAGAAAAATGTTGCAACTCATGTGCTAGTATCAAAGTTTTTAAAAATTGTTAAATGAAATACAAATCTAGGAAGCATAGTTTGGCCTTCTCTTTTTCAGTAGCTACACTTGAAATGCAGTCAAAACATCCATTTTAAATTAAAATTGATTCTTAGAATATAGTGGATTAGGGTGGGCTAAGAAAACCATATTGTATTTGTGAATTTTAGAATCGGATAATTCAAATATATTATCTACTTTGGAAAAGTAGATCATTTTATTACTCCTTTGCCTCCAGTTAACAAAACTGAATTAAAGATGTGACAAAGCTCCTACTCAAAACTTCATGAGTCCTATGCTTTCAGGCAGATTGCTTGCCTCAGAGGCTCACAGCAGCCCTCAATTTAGGCATCCCATCTAGGTCATCAGATTGCTGTTGGTCGAGCTCCTTATCATTGGCCAGCATAAGGTATAGAGTCCACAGTCTCTCTGCCTCTCCCCAACTCCCCCGAGAATACATGGCTGCGTAATCCCATTTGGTCATCTGAAGAATGGGATGATACCCCATGATACCATCTTCCCTTTTTTTTTTTTTTAAAGTCTTTAATGTGCTACCAGACTATTTGTTGTTTTTTAAGTTTATCCTATTACATACTAACTCAGGTATACCTCTGAAACTTTCTTTTCCTCAGCCAATATTTTCCCTGGTGGAGATGGGGAAGTGGGTGTTTGGAGGAATCAGGCCCATCCTGTACTCTGGATTCTAGCCCAGGGTCCTGTAATGGCAGCTGCCTGTACAAGTCTCTAGTATCAGCTACAAGATAGTTACAAAAACCCCTCCTCTATTTCCCTAGCATCTTTCTTCTTTCTGGCTCTTTCTGCTGGAATCTACTGTTGCTTATTTCTTCTTAACTCCCAGCAGCACTCCCTCCTTCCCCTCAACTAGTTGCATGCTCTAACTGCAGGGAATCTCTTTTTATAACCAGTCTTAACTGGTTCTTTAATTGGCCCCAGGTGTTCTAATTAGCCTAAGCTCACCTGACTGCAAGCCCATTCAAATAGTTCCAGGTGCTCAGCTGCTTGATTGACTCTGATTCTGAACTAGCCCCTGCCAGTTACCGTGGGAACAGAGATTTTTCTCAGTCTGCGGCTAATATGCCTTCCTTCCGTTAGTTTTTTTTGTATCCCTCTGACCTGACCCTGTCACAAAAGCTATTGCTGAGATGAATAAATGAACCTGCAATGATTCACTTGCAAATCTGACTAATGTCTATTTAAAGAACTTGATATAAAGAGAAGGGAAGATGTGTAAGATGTGTAACTTGTGATGACATCTTTATCTAACCAATGACAGTTGGTTTTTTTTTCTTCATATGTTTTTAAACCCATTATATTTTCCTTTCATCTTCAGGAACATCATCTTACTCTCATCAAGGTTATGGCTGTGAATCAAAACTCTATAGCCTTGACCATGGCCATGAGAAACCTCAAGACAAGAAAAAGAAAAGTTCTGGTCTTGCCACCCTCAAAAAGAAATTTATTAAGCGTCGGAAATCTAGCCGGTCTGCTGATCATGCCAAGCAGATGCGAGAACTCCTCTCAGGCTGGGATGTTAGAGATGTCAATGCATTAGTAGAAGAGTATGAGGGAACTTCAGCCTTAAAGGAACTTTCTCTGCAAGCGAGTTTGGCAAGACCAGAAGCCAGAACACTACAGAAAGACATGGCTGACCTGTATGAGTACAAATACTGTACTGATGTGGACTTAATATTTCAAGAAACTTGCTTCCCTGTGCATCGTGCAATATTAGCAGCAAGATGTCCATTTTTTAAGACACTGCTTTCTTCCTCACCAGAATATGGAGCAGAGATAATAATGGATATTAACACAGCTGGCATAGACATGCCTATGTTTTCTGCTTTGTTGCACTATCTTTATACAGGAGAGTTTGGAATGGAAGATTCAAGATTCCAAAATGTTGATATCCTTGTTCAGCTTAGTGAAGAATTTGGAACACCAAATTCATTAGATGTTGATATGCGTGGGCTGTTTGATTATATGTGCTATTATGATGTGGTTCTTAGTTTTTCATCCAACTCTGAACTGGTAGAATCATTTGGTGGAAGTCCAAACTGTTTAGATGAAGAACTCCGAGCTCACAAAGCTATTATTTCATCTCGGTCACCGTTTTTTCGACACCTACTGCAAAGGAGGATACGAACTGGTGAAGAAATTACAGACCGAACGCTACGGACTCCAACTAGAATTATACTGGATGAATCTATCATACCAAAAAAATATGCTAAGGTCATTTTAAATTGTATGTATACAGATGTGGTAGACCTCTCCGTTTTGCACTGCAGCCCCTCAGTAGGGAGTCTGAGTGAAGTTCAGGCTCTTGTAGCAGGAAAACTAAACATGACTAGGGCTGAAGAAGCTATGGAGCTCTATCATATAGCACTGTTCTTGGAGTTTAACATGCTTGCACAAGGTATGTAATATTGTGTTTATTTTAGCTCCTCAAATTGAATATAAGGTTAAACTGCTTCTTCCTTTAAGTTTTTGAAAATATTTTCTCTGTCACACTTGGATTTTATTATACCATTAGATACTAACTCTCGTTTAGCTCGTTTCATCAGTAAATTTCAAAGCTGTTTACAAATAAGTATCAGTTTTCTTATTTTACATATGTAGAAACCAAAGCACAAAAACTTGAGTGGCTTGCCCAAATGTCACCCAGCTGTGGCAGAGCTGAGACCAAAACCCCTGTTTCCCAAGTCCTGGCCAGTGCTCTAACACACTGTCTTACATAACATAGCCACCTGTTTTATCTATGAATATAAGTTCTAATCTACTTCTGAATCAAAGTGCATTAATATGAGTAGATATTTGAGAAATGCTATATTCAAAATGACACTCGAGATACAGTAGAGGGCACTGTTTTTCAAGTAGGACACCCAAAAAGCCATGCACCTGCAATCTTTTTGAATTCAAGAGAGAAGAACATGGTCCTGTGGATTGAAAACTTGAGGTGCCTTGGTACTGATCTGCTGGGTGATCTTGGGCAAATGGCATCCTCTTTGTGTCTGTTCATCTGTAAATTTAGGATAATTTCATTTATTCCTTTTATAAAATATTTTAAACTCAGTGGGTTGAAAAGTATGCTAAAAGGAGCCTTAATATTATTTTTTAAGTTACTATTTGCATGGACTTATTTGTTTTAATGAAATACACTTTAGCATGTTTGAAAAAGAATGAAGGAAGGTGTCAATTTTTTGGTTGCATGCGAGAGGGGGAAACTGATAAGCCCGCCCCCCCCTTTTTTTTAAGATTCATCTTGAGACAAAAGAAATACTCTGGCATTCTATAATGGAATATAAGTCTTTAAGGTGTATAAACATAAACAGTTGGCTATGTAAATTATGAAAAATAGATGACATGACTCTGTGGATTACTGGGGATGTTCTGAGCAATAGAAGCCTTTTAAATTGGCAAAGGATATTTAAACAATTGAAAATATGTGAAAAATTTTCAATTAAAAAATAAAAAATTGAAGGAGGAAAGTTGATGGCTAGTGCCTCTCAAAGTTAGATTGATATATCATTGAATACAAAATAATAATTAAATACACCAAAATGTATGGAAACATAAATTTTGGATATTATGGATGACTGACTAAAACCACTTTTCATTTGTATGTTCACTCTAATCTTTTCCATACATGTACAGAATAAATTTTATGTGCACTGAGGCATGTGTGAATATGCACCACCAGAAGAAACAAAAAATCTAGCTCTGAGTGCTCTGCCAATCAGCTGGATGTCATTTAAATCTCTTCTGAGTGCTACACAAACACAGAGCGTACAGGGAATCCTGGTTTTAGCAGCATAAATATTTCTAGTTTAGAAAAATACATTGATGAATAGGACAGTTCCTAGCAAATGGAGTTTTAGATGGGGAGTAATCAATTTATGCACAATTAGGCTATTTTTATATTTTTCTCTAGGGAAGATAATTATTCAAACCTGAGTCAGGGCAGAGCTGTCTTGCTAAGTCTACAGACAGCTTCAGTGTGCCTGAAGACTCTAGGGAGGTTAGGAGTTGGTCCTTGTCTGTCGTTTGTTTGAAGTTAATGTTCTGTCATGTCATGCATTCTGGGACTTATCTGATACTGGTTGCTGTCAGAGGCAGGATTCTTGACTACTGGACCATTTGTCTGATCTAGTATTGTAATTTGTATGCTTTACCTGAGATCTTTATAATGATGCAATGAATTTGAATACATGATACAGTATATGGCAGGTCAGGCATTTAGGTAGCTTGGCTCTACGGAAGAATCACAGCATGTAACAATCTCTGTCTGAGAGAGAACATATCTCTGTCCTTTCAGGTGATGGTTGCTTGGAACTTTTCTCTCCTTTTTCCTGGAGGCTGTTTTCTATCCAGCCTGACCCCAGAGAGGCGTTGTGTTTGGTATAACCGAGGGCATAATTTGTATTGTGGCATCTTTATTACTGACAATGATTCATAAAGTAGAAAACAGCATGACAGTCAGATATGTTTGTCTTCAGTATTCACAGCTGTAGGAAGAAAAGTGATTTCAATTGCAAATTGGTAGATTTGTCATGGAATGTATTGAGGAACTATTTACATACCATTATGCCATTTTTAAACAGCCACTTTTAAAGTGCATGTCTACTTTGAAATATTCCTAACTGTAACAAGAATCTTGTCTAAAACTTACAGAATAGGTTATTTAACATACACGGAAAGAATCCTTCTACTCTGCAGTCTGGATACTGAAGAACAGATGATATTGGAGGAAGATCATGTTTTATATGGCCTACTAGAAGAGTTACGTTAAAACTATGGAAGACAGAAATGTGGGATGTTGACTTGAAGTAGTTATAGTCCTTAAGGGAAGGAGGCTATATCAGGAAAACTTTTTGCAAATAATGGTCTTGAAGGCTGTGAAGCAGTCCTTGATGCTGACATGAGAACTACTGAAAGATGCAGGGTGCATAATTCTTGAAGAATTCTGCTGCAGTGTTTTCTTTCCTGTAGTTTTCTTGGAAAAGTTTCTGAACTGTGAAATGTAAAATGAACAGGACTGTAATGAACCATTTTTCTGGAACTTCTTCAGTGGAGGAATATGAAATGTGTGTTTGGCACTAAGAAATTACAGTGCTTCTACTTTAAGTATACAGAAAACCTTCTGTATTATTTCATCGCTTGCCATTTTAGCAATTACAGATAAATATAGTCCATTGCTCTTGTACAACAATTTGGTCAAGACCCAAATGACAATGTCTGTGATAAGAAGGAAGGTACCAAAGCAATATATGTACAGTGACCATATGTCCTGGATTTTCTGGGACTGTCCCAGTGTCCCCATTAAGTAGTGAAATGTCCCGGAAAGCCCCACCAGGCACTTCACTTCTTGATGCAGACACCACCTTGTGGGGAAGATGCAACTGAGAGATGGCTCCGTGCGCTGCCATTTTCCCTGTAGTGTGGCACAGCAACAACAGCCATCTATCCCCTCCCACTGCCTGCAGGGCACATAAGCAGCTCTATTGGAGCTTTGCCCGTGGGCAGCAGGACCAGTTTCTGATGGCATGCAGTTCCAGGCCACCCACTGCCCCACCACTGCATGCTGTGCTGCCTCCTTTTTTCCCCCAGTGGGATTGCCTCTGACACATGAGGCCTCTAGTCTGGGCACGCTGCCACCTCCTTCTCCAGGCTGCTTGTTGGTACAGCAGCCGCTGCAGTGGTGGGAGAGACGGGCAGGTCCAAGGCAAAACTCAGTGAAGCTGCTTCCAGACCTCTATGCCTTGGAGCTGCTGCCTCAGGACTGGCAGGGATCACGCAGAACCCAGCTGGGGTACTGCGGAGCAGGGTGTGCTCAGGCTTAACAGGTACTCTCCAAGTACTGCTGCTCTCTCCCTGCCCCTCCCTACCCTGCTGGCAGAGTGGCTGCAAAGGGGGAGAGGACTACAAAGGAAGGTTCCAAGTCATGAGGAATTTTAGTGCCACTGTCACTGGAGAATAGTGATAGAAATGTAGCTGTGTTAGTCTCCTGTAGCTGAAACAAAATACAGGACTAACAAGATGGTTTATTAGCTGATGAGCTTTCGTGGGCCAGACCCACTTCCTCAGTTCAAATAGTGGAAGAAAATAGTCACAACCATATATACCAAAATAGTCACAACCATATATACCAACCATATATACCAAACCACAACCATAAAATATTTGATTTGTCCTTTTCATATGCGTTCATTTTTTTAAATTGTATCCTTTGGTATATATGGTTGTGACTATTTTCTTCCACTATTTGATCTGAGAAAGTGGGTCTGGCCCACGAAAGCTCATCATCTAATAAACCATCTTGTTAGTCTTTAAAGTGCTACATAGTCCTGTATTTTGTTTCACTGTCACTGGAGGTCTTGTTGGATTTCAAAACTTTGATGGTAAAATTTGCTGGTCAGTGATTGTGTACATGGTGTCCCCGCTATAAGTCGCCCTAGTATGCATTCGTTCTGCACTAAAGTCATTGATGCTTGTAGGAACTGATGGTGTTGTAAGTCCTCCTATTTCCCGCTCTTAAGTTGCACCAAAAAAACCCACTATTTTGCACAAATGGAAGTCAACTGCGGGGAAAAAAATTACCCGCGCTAAGTTGTTTCGCTAGAAGTCCAAGTTTTTTGGAATATATAGCAAGGATGTATTGCTGTTTTATATTGCTTTTGAATTGGTTAACTTGAGAAATACCATCAATAAAAACACATTTTAAGGAAATGAAACAGCAGATTTTAGTTCATAAAGTGACAAAATATACAATTGACTAATCAAACACTAGGTATTAGTTTATTTCAATTTGTAAGTAGTAAGAAATGATACTAACTAAATACTGAAGTATTTGGTATGAGTTCAAAGCAAGTATTAAAGACTGGAGGCGACATTAAAAATTATAAACTGAGTAGAGCCACTCCAGCAGTTTTTAATATACATAAACATTACATAACTGGCAAAACAGTTGGTTCCTCCAAAGCTCTTGGAACCCCTCCCAGATTGGTATCAGTCACAGACTTAATGGCATAGAGCGTATGATTATGATCTAAATCAGTACTTCTCAAAGTGAGCCACAGTTCTCCTTGGCTGGAAATAGTGAACTGCAGCTCGTGGGAGCAGTGAGGCTCTGTGGCTGTGGATCCTTTAGGTCAGGGGTGGAAAACCTTTTTTGGAGGCCACTTACCCACAGAAAAATCAGTCAGGGAGCTGCACCCAAGTGAGGAGCAAAACCACCCCTCACGAGCGAGGCTCCCTAGTGCTGGGGAGAGCCTCAGGTGCTGGATCCAGGGAAGCCAGGGTCTGCATCTGGGCCCCGGGCCTTAGGTTCCCCACCTCTGCTTTAGGTAAACAAAGTGATATGGGCCCACTAGCAGCTTCTCTTTTTTTTGGCCCGCAGCCCACTTTGAGAAACACTTATCTAAATCCTTGATTAAGCTACTGAACAGAACCAGTCTCAGAATTAATCCTTACTTGTTATGCCCTTCCAACATGAGTGTGAAGCATTGATAACTACTCTCTGCGATCAATTATCCAACCAGTTATGTACCCACCTAATAGTATCTCCATCTAGATTGTATTTCCCATGCTTGTTAATGAGACGATCATGCAGGACTGTATCAAAAGCTTTACTAAAATACCACATCTCTCCCCCTCCAAATCTACAAGACGTGTTACTCTATCAGAAAAAGCTATCTAATTGGTTTGACCAGTTTTGTTCTTGACAAAGATATGCTGATTATTACTTTATACCTTATCTTCCAGATGTTTACAAATTGATCCCTTAATTATTTTCTCCATAATTTTTGTGCCAGGAAATAAAGCTGACCAGTCTTAATTCCTTGAGTTGCCCTTATTTTCCATTTTATAGATGGGCATCATATGAATCCTTTTCCTATGTACCCTTTTCCAGTCTGGGATCTCTCCCATCTTCTATGACTTTTGAGAGATACTAGCTAACAGCTCAGATATCTCCTCAATCAGCTTCTTGAATATTCTAGGATATATTTCATCTAGTCTTTGTGACTTGGAGATATCTAAGTAATTTTTAACTTGTCATTTCCATGTTTTGGCTTCTGAACCTACCATTTTCACAGGCATTCATTACACTAGGTGTCCAATCTCCTCCAACATCCTTTGTGAAAACCAAAACAAAAATCATTAAGCACCTTTGCCATTTTCATATAATCGGTTTTTCTCTCCATCAAGTAAAGGGCCTATCCTGTCCTTAGTCTTTCTCTTGTTTCTAATGCATTTGTAAAATATTTTCTCTTTACCCTTTATGTCTCTACCTAGATTGAGCTTATTTTGTGCCCCAACCTTTCTAATTTTGCCCCTACATACTTGTTTGTTTATATTCATCCTTTGTCCACTTTTTGTCTGATTCTTTATATTTTTAGATCACTCAAGATCTCCTGAATGATTGTGCTTTTTTCTTTATGAATAAATGAGAAGTCTGATTCACAACAAATGAGTGAGAAATTTAAAGATGTTCTATAAAAACCATAACCATTAAAAAATTGATAAGCATATTAAGATATGACACACAGGGCAGAAAGATATTGAGATTTATAAATAGTAAGCATAGAGAAATGAACGTACATTTTTTTGGATCAGCATGTTTTAATCTTTGTACAAAAGGTGTTAGATCAAAAGTATAATTAAGGTTGAAATTTTATTTTAAAGAAATATTGTTGCTATAAATAATTTTTACATAATTGATTTTAATTTAAGCATTCTTTAATGGGGCAAGTCATTTTGAAAACTTTTCCATTTTATAATAATTTAAGAGTAGATTATGCTATAAAAGTAGATTATGTACTATAGCCTATTCTTGAATACCTATGCCAATTTTTGAAGACTTAGAACAATATTTTTCCGTTTGCAATTTTTTTTCTCTATATAGAAAACAGCATACAGGGGAAATGGACTATGAACAGGGAAAAAGTAGAACCTACTGTATGCAAAATGCTAATTTAAAATAGAAAGTGGAAATATGTTTTCTCTTTTTCAGTTACAGTAATCCTAGATATTAACTTGCCTCAATGCAGTATGGGTATACTTTCTTACATCAGGGGACTAAACTGGATGATCTCTTGTGGTCCTTTCTTTTTCTACAGTTCTGTGGTTCTCAGCAGTTCATACTTTCCATTTAGCAATGTTTTGATAGTAAGATTTATGGATAAAGTTATCATCTCAGTTAAATGTAAAAGTAATTTGTTTTTATTAAGAAAAAAGATGGGTGTGTTAGAAAGATAATCAAATGCTTTAGCAGTGTGCAGTATTTTTTTTAAGGGGATCACACTAGTAAGTGGTTCTTCCAGCTATCTAAATTGAGGAAAGGAAATGAGTAGTATTTTAGCCTCACACAATTCATTTAGATAAATCTACAGTAGTGAACTTTTCAGCTTCTGTATCTAGAATGTTTGAAGCTGTGATCAAGATGACAGGTTTCCAAGGTTTAAATAAGAGGGGCACTTAAAGTGCATGGAATAGGGTTCTAAAGATGTTCAGTGTCTCACTAAGCAATTGGATTATGGAATTAAATATATTTTGAATAATTTGAAAGTTGGTAGAACTTTGAAGTCCTAGAGAATAAAACTTTTTCCATTTTTTTGAACAAACTCTCCCCCAACACTACCCTTGTATTTGTATGTTTAAAAAATATGAATAACCTATACTAGTGAAACAGTCAAGAAATGACAACAGTGAAGTTGCATGCACACAACCCTAATTTTTCCTCTTCAGGGGATATGTATTTTAGTCCAATCTTTAATTATATAATCCGATACAGCACAACTCCCAAAAGGCTTTTAGCCATTCTGTTGCTCTTCATTTAAATGAACATTGCCATGCTTAAAATTGGGAGCCTACCCACCCTCCTTTCCTTGAGCTTGCTTTCTGTCAGCATCTACTAGATTTACTGGCTCATGCTTTGCCACTAAGGTTCTCATTTGTTACTTACGTTGTGGTTGTGGGTTTTTGGTCCAAGACATTCAGCAAGTGAACAGGAATCTGTTCTGCATTTAAGACCTCCAGAGTCCATGTATCAAAGCAACAACTTACCTAACCAGTCAGAATGTAATTAATTGAGCTAGAAACCTTTTTATCGTGCATGTTAGGTATATATTTTTGCCTATAGGGCTTATGGCAGTCAGCTTCCACCTTTTTTCACTAATAACTGCTTTCTCTACTGGCCTGCTGTATGAAAGGATTCTAGCTATGTAGTAAATTCCACTAAGAACATAAGAATGGCCATACTGGGTCAGACCAAAAGTCCATCCGGCCCAGTACCCTGTCTACTGACCGTGGCCAATGCCAGGTGTTCCAGAGGCAGTGAATCTAACAGGTAATGATCAAGAGATCTCTCTCCTGCCATCCATTTCCACCCTCTGACAAATAGAAGCTAGGGACACCATTCCTTACCCATCCTGGCTAATAGCCTGTCAGCCGACGGTCAGGGCAGTGAGTCCCTTATGACCGGCTGAAGTTGTTTTAAATTGTGCTTGGTTCTGTTACAGCAACTGAAGGAGTCAGGTTAAAGCTTAAACAGTTACTATTTTATTGTTACAGGGTAAACTTAGTTGTTAAATGCTACTGCTGTGTTACAGATAACACAGCCACTCCAAAGGACAGGACAGAAATTAGACTAAGTCACTTACAGGTACCATGAAACCCTTTTGGTTCTCTGAGCGCTTATTAAATGCATGCAAAATAGACATCTAGCAGGTATCTATTCTCACCCCTGCGTTCCAGACTTAGAATCATAGAATAATAGGATTGGAAGGGACCTCAAGAGGTCATCGAGTCCAGCCCCCCGCCCTCAAGGCAGGACCAAGCTCTGTCTATACCATCCCTGACAGATGTCTGTCTAACCTGTTCTTAAATATCTCCAGAGAGGGAGATTCCACCACCTCCCTTGGCAATTTATTCCAATATTTGACCACCCTGACAGCTAGGAATTTTTTCCTAATGTCCAATCTAAACCTCCCCTGCTGCACTTTAAGCCCATTACTCCTTGTCCTGTCCTCAGAAACCAAGAGGAACACATTTTCTCCTTCCTCCTTGTGACACCCTTTTAGATATTTGAAAACCGCTATTATGTCCCCCCTTAATCTTCTTTTTTCCAAACTAAACAAGCCCAGTTCATGAAGCCTGGCTTCATAGGTCATGTTCTCTAGACCTTTAATCATTCTTGTCGCTCTTCTCTGTACCCTTTCCAATTTCTCCACATCTTTCTTGAAATGTGGTGCCCAGAACTGGACACAATACTCCAGCTGAGGCCTAACTAGTGCAGAGTAGAGCGGCAGAATGACTTCACGAGTTTTGCTTACAACACACCTGTTGATACAACCTAGAAACATATTTGCTTTTTTTGCAACAGCATCACACTGTTGACTCATATTCAACTTGTGGTCCACTATGACCCCTAGATCCCTTTCCGCCATGCTCCTTCCTAGACAGTCGCTTCCCATCTTGTATGTATGGAACTGATTGTTCCTTCCTAGGTGGAGCACTTTGCATTTCTCTTTATTAAACCTCAGCCTGTTTACCTCTGACCATTTCTCTAACTTGCTAAGGTCATTTTGAATTATGTCCCTATCCTCCAAAGAAGTCGCAACCCCGCCCAGTTTGGTATCATCTGCAAACTTAATAAGCGTACTCTCTATCCCAATATCTACATCATTGATGAAGATATTGAACAGTACGGGGTCCCAAAACATACCCTTGAGGAACTCCACTTGTTATCCCTTTCCAGCAGGATTTAGAACCATTAACAACAACTCTCTGACTACGGTTATCCAGCCAATTATGCACCCACCTTATCGTTGTTCTTATTCCCTTTTTTATAGATGGGCACAATATTTGCCCTTTTCCAGTCTTCTGGAATCTCCCCTGTCTGCCATGATTTTTCAAAGATCATAGAGGAGGTATCTGAGCCTTTAGCTATCAGCTCCTTGAGTATCCTGGGATGCATCTCATCAGGACCTGGTGACTTGCTGACATCTAACTTTCCTAAGTGATTTTTAAGTTGTTCTTTGTGTATCCTATCTTCTAAACTTACCCTCTCACTGCTTGTATTCACTACGTTAGGCACACCTCCAGACTTCTCGGTGAAGACCGAAACAAAGAAGTCATTGAGCATCTCCGCCATTTCCAAGTTTCCTGTGGCCAGTGGCCAGTGTCTTTCTCTCAATCCCTCGCGAAGAAGTAGGGCAAGGTTGGGCGTCCCACAGACCTCAGGAGACAATCAATACCTGCCAGCAGGTATAGATGATTGGAGCTCAAATGGGGTGGGCTACTGAACCTCTTTTTATACCCCTTTGGTCATGTAGGCTTCTTCCTGGTCTCAAGTGGCCAATTAGGAAAAATGGCTTTGAACACCCAAATTTCCCACGAAGGGTGCAAAGCATAATTTACACCTGGGAAAATGCAGACAATGGGCACCTCTGGTATGTGATGGGCGAAGATTCCTCTCCTGGGACAGTGCAGGCGTGTCAATTACTGGTACTAGCCATCAGGGCGACGGGAGGCCCCGGGTCGTCAGCTAGCCCATTTACTGTCTGGTTTCTGTTTATGGTAGAGTCAGGGACAGGCAGCACACCTGCATTCCCAGGGCATCAAAGGCTAACTGCCTTTCTCTTGCTCTCTGGGGCGGGGGGGGGGGAACCAAGATGGGGTTCGTGTCTGGCAACATTGCCATTAATGGACTTAACCTCCATGAAGTTATCTAGTTCTCTTTTAAACCCTGTTATAGTCCTAGCCTTCACAACCTCCTCAGGCACAAGGAATTCCAGAGATTGACTATGTGCTGTGTGAAGAAGAACTTCCTTGTATTTGTTTTAAACCTGCTGCCCATTAGTTTAATTTGGTGGCCCCTAGTTCTTACATTATGAGAACAAGTAAAATAACTTTTCCTTATTCACTTTCACCACACCACTCATGATTTTATATACCTCTATCTTATCCCCCCTTAGGGTGTGTCTAGACTACATGGCTCCGTCAACGAAGCCATGTAGTGTAGACACACTCAGTGTCTCCTCTTCTCGAAGCTGAGAAGTCCCAGACTCTTTAATCTGTCCTCATATGGGATCCGTTCCAAACCCCTAATCATTTTAGTGCCTTTCTTTGAGCCTTTTTGAATGCTGGTATATCTTTTGTGGAATGAGGAGACCACATCTGTACGCAGTATTCAAGGTGTGGGCGTACTGTGGATTTATATAAGGGCAATAAGATAGTCTCCGTCTTATTATCTATCCCTTTTTTAATGATTCCTAACATCCTGTTTGCTTTTTTGACTGCCGCTGCACACTGTGTGGATGTCTTCAAAGAACTATCCATGATGACTCCAAGATCTCTTTTCTGATTAGTTGTAGCTAAATTAGCCCCCATCATTTATATTTATATTTATATTTATATTTATATTTATATTTATATTTATATTTATATTTATATTTATATTTATATTTAGAGAGAGAGAGAGAGAGAGATTTTTTTTTTCCAGTGTGCATTGCTTTACATTTATCCACATTAAATTTCATTTGCCATTTTGTTGCCCAGTCACTTAGTTAGGTAAGATCTTTTTGAAGGTCTTCACGGTCTGCTTTGGTCTTAACTACCTTGAGCAGTTTAGTATCATCTGCGAACTTTGCCACCTCACTGTTTACCCCTTTCCCCAGATCATTTATGAATAGGATTGGTCCTAGGACTGACCCTTGGGAAACACTACTAGTTACTCTTCCCCAGTCTGAAAATTTACCATTTTTTCCTACTCTTCGTTTCTTGTCCTTTTAACCAGTTCTCAGTCCATGAAAGGATTTTCCCTCTTAGCCCATGACAACTTAATTTATGTGAGGGATCTTGTCAAAGGCTTTCTAGAATCTAAGTACACTGCCTTTGGTCTCCTTTTGCTGACTTTTATTTGCAAGTCAATGTCCATCTGAGCATTGAGAAATTGTACTGTTGCCAGTGTATCCTTGAAGTATTATAGTTATCTAGATGAACTTGAAAAAACAGTCTCATCTAGTCCTCTGCCTCCCAGGAAATTTTCCTCTCAAATTGGGATAGTTGGGTAACACCTACCTGCACTTCTGAACACATGAAGTAAAAAGTGTTGTAAATACAGGCAGTCCCCAGGTTATGTACAAGATAGGGACTGTAGGTTTGTTCTTAAGTTGAATTTGTATGTAAGTCGGAACTGGCATCCAGATTCAGCCGCTGCTAAAACTGACCAGCGGCTGACTACAGGAAGCCCGAGACAGAGTTGCTCTGCCCCAGGCTTCCTGCAATCAGCTGCTGATCAGTTTCAACAGCAGCTGAATCTGGACGCCTGGGACAGAGCAGCTGGGGCGCTGCCAGGTAGGGCGCCGCACCTCAGCACTGTGGGGGACCAACCCGGCAGCACCCCAGCTGCTCTACCCCAGGTATCCCCAAGTCAGCCGCTGTTGAAACTGATCAGCGGTAGATTCCAGGAAGCCCGGGGCAGAGCAACTCTGCCTCGGGCTTCCTGTAGTCAGCCGCTGGTCAGTTTCAGCAGCGGCTGACTTGGGGACGCTAGGGGCAGAGCAGCTGCGGTGCTGCCGGGTTGGTCCAGTAGCGCCCCTCCTCGGCGATACTGGACCCAACCCAGCAGCACCCCAGCTGCTCTGCCCCAGGCGTCCTGATTCAGCTGCTGCTGAAACTGACTAGCAGTGGCTGAATCAGGATGCCTGGGGCAGAGCATCTGGGGTGCTGCCGGGTTGGTCCAGTAGTGCCGAGGAGTGGTGCTGTGGGACCACCCGGGCTGCGCCCCAGCTGCTCTACCCCAGGTGTCGTGAGAAAAGCCTGGCCTCCGGGGGGGGGGGGGGGCGCACTAGCTGCGCCCCCCCCCCCCCCCCCAGCAGACCAGGGAGACGGGGGCGGCAGGACCGCCCAGACGCACTGCGGTCCCGCTGCCCACGTCCTCCGAAGCTTTGCTCCGCATCTCCCTGGTCTGCTGGGGAGGCTCCCCCAGCATACCACGGAGACGCGCAGCAGCTTTTCTCGCCCCGGAGAAAAGCCCCGTTCGTACCTACGGATCCCACATAAGTCGGATCCGCGTAAGTCGGGGACTGCCTGTAATCTGTCTCACATTGGTTCTCTGGCCCCATTCAAGAAGTTTAACCCTTTATTTCCTCTGAAGGTGATTTTTTTTTTCAGCATCTTTCATCTTTGCTGCAACCTCTTCCCTCTTAGTAAATTCCATATTGACCAAAGCTTTGTCTCCTCCTTGTTTCTGGAAAATCTCTTAATCCATGGCTAGTTAGGGTGCTGATCCAGTCTGTTTTTCGCCAGCCTGGACTGAGTGTTTTGAAAGTGTTTCAGAATTGTTGCAAACACTTTTTATAGCTTTTGAGAGAACTGATCTTCCCCCCCTTATTTCTTCTGATACCAGTGCTCCACATAACCAACGTCTATGGCCGTGCAGCCTGGCTTCCCAATGGACAAGTAGTAACACAGAATCTGGGTACATTCTAAATATAACTTGTTTTATATGTACACTCTGGTCCTGTAGTAAAGGTGGTCAAACAGCTTCCAGGCAGTCCCTTCTTTAGTAATCTGAGCCCAGTTCGAGAGCTATTTTGCCTTAAGAATTGACCAAGGCAGAGTGAGAACTTTTTTCTTCTGCTTTTACAGTATTCTCCAAGAACTACTGTGTCTAAACATTATTAAACATTATCTTGCATAATCAAAAGTAACAATACAATAGATCTTCCCAATACTGACCATTTGCTTACATACTAATAGAAAAAGCAAAGAAAACCCTTTGGAAGACTGTGTAATGGTGCCACTTGGTGATATCTGCATAAAGATCAATATAAGGCCCCATGTCAGTTTTATTAATCTTCTTTTATTAGTGAAGATGTTAGCATTTGAAATTCCATTATTAGCCTTTATGAATGGCTTTTATTAAATCATCAAGCCAAATTGCTAAACTTTAGATAGGTGCCAAACATCTGCTATGAATTATATAGTACTTTCCAGATGGAGTATTCAATTAACAATGAAACCATTTTTATTTTGTGACTAAAAATTAAATTTGTCCTTGAAGGATTCTTTCTGCTATTCAAATGAAAATGTTTGCTTTACTTGGAGCCTGATTTAACTTCCATTAAAGTTAATTGAACTCTGCAACTTACTTTAGAAACATTAACTTTAATGGAAATCAGATTTGAGTCTTATGGAGGATGAACTGAACTGGTTGGGAAACATATCTGCCCAATAGACTTGTGTCAATAACACTGCATCTGATGTTCTGGTTTGGAACTGCTCAGCTTTGGGGAAAAAAAGCCATGTGTAGATAATATTAATAGAGTTATGGATCCTAAGATATGATTTACACCCCTGTGTAAATTAGGGGTGTTAAATATTGGTTAATTGAATAGTTGGATAATCTCATGAATTCTTATTGACTAATCAACCATTCTGTAGTCCTCAGGGGTTGGGCCAGCAGCCAGTGTCCTCCAGCCCCACTCCCAAGGAGCCCCCTGCCACTCCATGCTGTTGCCTCCATATTAGAGGCATCAGTGTGGGGTGCCAGGTGGGATCTGGTCCGCAAGGGGAGCCAGTTTAAAAAAAAAAAAAAAAGCTCTCCTTCTGGACTGGCTGCCTGTCGCCTGCACTACTGCCTCTGATACAGAGGCAGCAGCACGGGATGGCAGCAGCCCCTGTCCTGCAGGGGGACCTCTGAGCTCCTGGACGTGAAGAGCCGCTGCGGGGGTGGGTCACAGACCTGGTGTGAGCCAGGACTAAGCTGGGCTGCTGGGTCAGCCAGCTAAAAAAATTACTGGCAGGGGGAGGAGGGAAATGTGTGTAGTTTATAGCATTAACTGATAAGCTTTTCCTTATTGGTTAATAGACTGCACTATTACATCAGTGATGTAAATATCAGTTGTATTAGGATTTTGCCTGTCTGCAGTTTTTCCTCATCTGGGCATTGAAGTTGGTGTGGAATGGCCCTCAATTGTCTGAAAATTACCTTTGATTCCAAGCCTCTTGCTATATGTTGTATTATTTTTGAGATGCTGATTGTTTCCCAACAGCAGTTTAAAAAGAGACAGACAGACACTTGTGTTTTTTTTCCCCAAAGCCTTATTCTGTCTCTGATTTGGCACACATCATCAGACATCAAAGGTATTCTTGATCTCAGCAGGGCTGATATATCCAAGCACCAGGAACACCATACTAGCAACATTAAATGTACGTAAATATATTGTGGGAAAGGTAGAGCAAAAATGTCAATTATAGATTAATGCAGCATGAATAATCAAGTACTCAAAATAACTTGGCTACACATTTCTAGGAAGCAAAGCAGATAACACAATCTGAAGTAATCTGTTTTCTATTTAGTTTTGACCTATTTGTATGTAACCACTATATCAGTCAGGGCCGGATTAAGGCATGGGCTAGCTGGACAGCTGCCTGGGGTGCCAACCTATGGGGGGAGCCTGATGGCAACTGTAAGGGGCAAGCAGCGCCCTTCATAGCTGCCATCAGGCGCCGCGCACCCGGCTCCTGGATCGGGGGCTGCGTTAACCCCCGCAGCGCCGGCCAGCAGCTCCCTTCCCCCCGTGGCTGCGGGGCCCTGCACGGCCAGGCTTGGCCCGCTGTGAGCTGCACGCCAGCGGCGGTAGCCGGGCTGGGCTGGGTCGGGCACATATGTCCTGCCACCGACAGCTCCATGCGCCCTCCCCCACACGCTGGGTGGGGGCGGGGCCGCACATGCACCTTTCCCCAACCCAAGGTGCAATTAAACAGAATGGCTCGGTCCAGCCCTGATATCAGTTTAGGGGTTTTATGTTGAGAAAATTAGGAGGGATACACTTTTGAGTTAGATTAGTAAACATGATGTACAAAACTCTGGAAAGTTCTGAGAATGGAGGATTTGGTCTGCTCTGAATAAGCAGTTCTTTTATTCATTTAAAAGAAACTGAACTCCAGCAGGAAAACTGATTGAAAGCACTGACCTATTTTTTTCTTTTAGAAGCATCTTTGTTTTCCAGGGATGCATGGCTTTACACACATACTAAACAATGTTGGCTGACCGCATTCCCTCTTCCTCCTCTCCCTCCTGCAGTTCCCTCTACATTGTTCCCATGTTAAAGTTCTTCCTTCTGTTTCAGTTTGGTTGACTTGGCAGCTCTTTCATTTCTGTCCTATGATTATTTCCTGTTCAGCAGTCTAGCTCATGCAGTTTGAATGTGCTTCTTAAGGAATGTTGATGCCAAGTTGCAAGCCATTATCAACTGATAATTGCAAACAGAACTGAAGAGGTAAATGCAAACTTCAAGCTTGCTAAATCCATACAACTCTGTGTATCTCTTTTGCGGTGTGAACTATGAAGCTGTGCATGTGAGTGAATAATTAAGAAAAACAGTTATTTGAATGAAGAAATTACATGCTGTCTTTAACATTCTTGTCACAAATTTTACTCAGACGTGCTACAGTTGTTTATTTTGAAATGAGGAAAAATTCAGATTTACTGTGGTAAAAGGGCATCTATTGTGTTTTGCCTAGAAACATTTAGTATGCTAAATATGTGATTATCAGATATGCTTTTGGTAGATACCCTATATAGTAGTTATCTTGTCACAATTTAAATGTTTGACTTGAGAACTTTTAACTTTGTCTGGATTCTCTGTATTTTTTATTTTAATTTGCTCCTAATAGCTGTTTGCAGCTCTCTAAGAAAATATTACAATTAATATAAAACACAATGGTGTGTGAACTAAATTTCTGACTCTTACAAAAGAGAAAAACCAAATATGATTGAAAGTGCATAAAATAAAGCCAGCTATCTATTGAAAATGGATAAAGAATCATACTTTGTAGCAATTAAGAAAACATTTAATATTAAGATTTCCAAGAATGGTAACTATGAATGTCTGAATTTGTTAATGGTTCTAAAATATGTTTAGAAAAAGAGTTAAAGAATGGAAACCTGATCAAGTTGAATTGTAAACATTCTCTGAAGTGCCGAAAAGTAATGGTTTGAGGTACAGACAAACTTCATATTCTCCCCTGGTCCAAGAGGAAATATCAAGTGGTATTCTTGCCTTAAATCTATCAGCCATTCCCCTCTGTAATCCGGAGTTCATAATATGGGTTTTCATAAATGAAATATCTTTGCTTGCCTCAGTCTGCTCCATGGTGGATGTCTTCCCTCAAACACAAATGTGTATACACTGAGGGCTTTCAATCTGATGTGAGATTAGAGGTATTCCACATTTCGTCTCCTACCTATTAAAAGCCCCAGAATGACAATGTCTATACTCTGTGACAGTGGTATTTTTCTAACAAAGGTACTGGGAAAACCTACTGGACTTCTAAGTCTTTTGCTACTCTATTCTGCCAGGAAGTCTCAAATCAGTGAAGACAAATTATTACACTAATTGGGTTTTGTTTGTAGGTACAAGCAACTTGCTTGTTCAGAGTGCTTGATAAGGACTGCTGCCATGAGCAAATTGAGATCCACCTGGTGTGACACACTCAGAAAATGTCACTTTTAGAATTATCTCTGTGTGAGAGCAGATGAGTACTCATGTTGTTTCTCTCCTATATAAGAGAAAATTGATATTTCTAAGGGTTTATTCTTTTTGCTAAAAAACTGGGGGTGTTTAACTTCCTCAGGATGTAATTAGTATGTGAGTTATCGTAAGGTAAAAGCACAAAGGAAACAAGGCACCTCAGTGTTTCTCCAAAATGAACTCATGGTCAATCTCTGACAGGACGATAGGGTTGAATATGGGGTACTGATCTCTGAGAAAAAACAATGTTTTGTCTTCACTGTGTTTTTACGTCAGGATAGCCCACATAAACATGTTAGTTTACTTAAGGTGGTAAATACATTTTTGACAGTAAAAATGAGCTCTAAGACCAATTGAGGACACCAAACCCTTTTTTCTAAACATTATAATTTGCTACCAGAATTCTCTCATCTTACAGAAAAGCATTAAATCACCTGGAAGGAGACTCTGCTATACTGGTTTGCCTGCCCCGAACCTGCTAGGAGTGAAGGACTAGTAAACTATCTGATAAGCAAATGCTTATCAGATAGTTGACTAATTGCTTCCTCCCTCCTTTCAGATAGATGCAGCAAGGTTGGGGGGGGGGAGCAGAGAGGGGTACTTCAAAGCGACAGCGCCACACAGAGCTTGGGGTCAGCTGCTGCGTGCGGCGCTGCTGCTTTGAATGCCGCGGGGAGCCCTATGTCAGGCTCCTCACGGCATTTCAGAGCAGCAATGCCATGTGGAGTCTGGGATCAGCTGGGTAGTCCCCAACTGATCCTGGGCTTCAGTGCTTTTGCCTCAAAGGCAGAGGCACCCTATTGACTAATCCAGTTGTTGATGCAAAAATGCACTGACTATTCGATTAGTCAATTACCCGATACTTAACATCCTTAGTACCTGCTACTCAGCTATTCAGATCGATATAAAAGATTCCTTCTGAGGAAAGCCCCCTATGTTCTATGCAGTTATTAGGCCATGCAAATTGATGTAGAATATACCTTTTTTCCTAAAAAGGCTGCAGTTTTCTGTTTGTGCTGTGTAACTCGATTATTTTGCTGTTGCTACATCTGTGATATTTTGCTTACCTCTGCAGAACATCTAACGTCAGATTGGAAATGAGGTGCTGTGCATCAGAGTGAACAGGCATTGTCCTAAAATATATTCAAGAGGCACTGGAAGACTTTTGTGCCTCCCCAGGTTCTCAGGAGATTGGGGGCTATTGATAACCTGTATAGTGAGGATAGGCAGAGGGGGGAAGCAGTGGACCAATAGGGCTAATGAAGGCAAAGAGGGGTGCTTGGGAAAATAAGTTACAAAGACAATATTAAAAGCTCATTAATTGGGATATGTTGCAACTGAAAACTGTTTTGTGCATGCAACCAAGTTTTAATAGTATGACTGATGGCTATTTACCTGGTCTAAATTTGAATGCCTTTCCAAGTCCCTCCTATCCTTACTGGGTATGACTACAGAGCAAAGAAAAACATTTTGGTTGCCCTATGTCAGTGGACTTAGACTATGGGGCTATTTTATTGTTGTGTAGGCTTCCAGAGCTGGGCTAGAAACTCGCTGTTAACTGATAAGTGATTGCTTATCTGTTAACAAGCCCAGTTCATTGCTTGAGCTAACTAGTAAAAATTCATCTAATATCAATGTAGACACAGTGAGGGTAGCTGATGAGACTTTTACCCTTAGCAAGATGGGGAAACTGCCTTTCTGTAGCGTCCAAAGACTGTTCTGACAGACTTGGTGGAGGAAATCAGTTTGTTATTCAGCAGCCACGAAAGTGGTTCAGCAGCAAGCTGTGGGTGGTAGCACATGAGAAGACATTGAAGATGTTTTTGATACACACTAGACCCCAGCTGTAACAATCTTTTGTGCTGCTAGAATCTGGCTTATGCAGCTAAAAGAGTGGGACTGCCCCAAGAATTTTCTCATTCAAATTTCCTGCACTGGTTTTCTTACAAAAAAGAACTTGAGCAAATAGCTCAGAATTGGACTTTCAGATGATCTCTGACAAAATCAGCATGTAGCAGGTTTGAGCAGGATGGACAAATTAATCTCTAGGCTACACATGAAAGGCTCCACAGAGCTGTATCCTCAAACATCATAAATATAGACTTCTCATGTCTTCAGTGCAGCCGAGTATGCATAACAGTTCTGACTGGAGTCATGTGTGTAGCGATAGATGCAAACTATGGCGGTATTGTTGTCATTATCAGTGATGGACTACCAACAGAATTTAATACATTAAACTTGATTCAGAAGATGAATTTGTAGCATGGTATAACTATAAACTAGGCCAGTGTTTCCCGTGTTCCGTGCAACCCCGAGGGTTCCGCAAAGTGAAATTAAGGGTTCAGCGAGAAAACTCTACTCCTCCACCCCCTGTAGAGCCCATAGGCTGCTCGCATTGGACCTGTGCCAGCGGGGGTGGGATTCTGGCGGTGCTCGGCTCTGGCCACTCACCACTTACTGTGGCTGCCCCGCGCACGGTGCGGCCCCCTCCTCACCCTGCAGGACTGCCCCTGTCCCACGGTGCCTCCAGTGTGGCCGTGCAGCCCCCTCTTCCATGTGACCTCTGCTGCTGGGAGGTGGCTGGGTCAAAGGTGCTGAGTAGCCGCTCACAGACGTCGGCATTTTTAAACTGCCACCTGCACCCCAATCCCAGCATGGAATTTGACAGAACCTCTGCGCGCCCCCCCCCCCCAGGGCGTGCTCGGGCTCGCTGCCCCCCGTGTGCTGCCGCTCTCTCCCCCATGCCCCTGGTCTGGTCTGGTCTGTCTCCCCCCACCCCCACACGTACACACACTGCCTCTATTCTGTTAGCCATTTAATCTAAATTTAGCATTCCTGTTAGGGGTGTGAGACAATAGGAGATGTGAAGAGCAAAATTTGGCTCCATTGGAATCTCCTCACAATAATGGTAATGAGTGACAAAACTTCAAGTTAGAATATTCTCAAGTCTGGCAAACAGGTCTTTTGAAAAGGCTGCCCCTTAATTGAATTTTGGAGACTGAAACACATAAGTACAGCCATCTTGGGTGAGATTGGTGGTCCATCTAGCCCAGTATTCTGTATTCCAATAATGGCCAATGCCAGGTGCCCCAGAGGGTATGAACAGAACTAGTAGCCATCGAGTGATCTGTCTCCTGTTGCCCTTCCCTCACTTCTGACAAACAGAGGCTAGAAACACTATTCTTGCTCATCTTGGATAATAGCAATTAATGGATCCATCCTCCATGAATTTATCTAGCTTTTTTTTTTAACCCTATTAAAGTCCTGGCCTTCACAATATCCTCTGGCAAGGCGTTTGATAGGTTGACTTTGTATTATGTGAAGAAATAGAGGTTGAACCTCTCTGGTCCGGCAACATCTGTGGTTTGTCAAGACCACAGATGTTGCTGACCAGAGAGCTCTGTTAGAAAGCAACTGGCTATGGAACCCCAGTGGCTGGGGTCAGTAGAGTCTCAGCGACCCTGGGGCAGCCCCGGAGCCAGGAGTTCAATGGCCCGAGTGGCTAACTGCTCTGGTCTGGCAATGTCCTGTATTCAAGACAGGTCAGGTCCCAAGGGTGCTGGACCCAGGGGATCTAACCTATATTTCCTTTTTACAGCAGATTTTAAAACTTGCTACCTATTCATTTCATTTTAGTTCTTGTGTTATGGGAGCAAGTAAATAACTTTTTCTGCACACCAGTCATGATTTTATGGACCTTGATCATATCCCACCTTAGTCTCCTCTTTTCTAATCTGAAAAATCCCAGTCTCCTCATATGGCAGCTGTTCCATACCCCTATTAATTTTTGCAGCCGTTTCTGAAGTTTTTCCAATCCCAGGATATCTTTTTTGAGATGAGGTGACCACATCTGTACGGAGTATCAAGATGTGGGTGTACCATGGATTTAGAGACATTAAAACATTCTTATTCTCTATCCCTTTCTAAATTATTCCGTGGGTGTGTGGGGGTGGGGGTGGACTGCTGCTGCACATTGAGTGGATGTTTTGACAGAACTAGCTACAATGACTCCAAGATTTTTCTCGAGTGGTAATAGCTAATTTAGTCACCATCATTTTATATGTATAGTTGGGATTATGTTTTTCAATATATATTGGCATTTATCAACATGAAAATTCATCTGCCATTTTATTGCTCAGTCACCTAGTTTCATGAGATCCTTTTGAAGGTCTTCACAGCCTGCTTTGGACTTAATACTAAACTGCTCAAGATAGTTATCTGCAGATTTTGCCACCTCACTGTTTGTCATCTTCAGGTCATTTATGAATTAGGGATGTGAATGACTAGTTTAAGTAGACTATCCGATAAGCAAATGCTTATCGGATAGTCAACACAGTAGTTGACTAGTTGTTTCCATCCCACTTGCTGTCTATCAAGAGTGGAGAGGGTGCTTCAAAGCAGCAGCACCGTGTGGAGCCCAGGGCCGGACCCTAGGCTCCATGCAGCGCTGCCTCTTTGAAACACTGTGTGCAGCCTGGGGCCAGCTGAGGAGTCCCCAGGCTGCACTCAGTGTATCAAAGCAGCAGCAGCACCACGTGGAATCCAGGATCCATTGGGGACTCTCCCGCTGACCTGGGCTCCGTGAGGCACTGCTGCATGGAGCCTAGACTCATCGGGGGAGTCCGCAGCTGATCCCAGGCTCCACAGGGTGCTGCCACTTTGAAATGCTGCTAGGAGCCTGACACTGGGCTCTCCGCAGTGTTTCAAAGCGGCAGTGCTGCATGGAGCCCGGGATCAGTGGTGGAGTCCCCAGCTGATCCCAGGCTCTATGCAACACTGCTGCTTTGAAACACCATGGGGAGCAGTGCGGACTGCCCTGCTGACCTCATGTCCACCACAGCACTTTCACCTTTGAAGTGTAGCAACAACCCTGGGGCTGTTTCTACACTTCAAAGGCCCTTATCGAGTAATCGAATAGTGAATAGTCGATGCAAATTGCATCAACTATTTGATTAGTCAAATGAAATTTAACATCCCTGAATGTTAAATAGGATTGGTTCTAGTGTGGACCTCTGTGGGACACCACTAATTACCTCTCTCCCGTCTGAAAACCAACCATTTATTCCATGAGAGGCCCTTCCCTCTTATCCCATGACTACTTACTTAAGAGTCTTCCATGAGAGAACTTGTCAAGCTTTCTAGAAATCTAAGTACATTCTATCCACTCGATCCCCCTTCGCCACTTACTTGTTGACCTCCTCCAAGAATTCTTATAGATTGGTGAGGCATGGTTTCCCTTTACAGAAACCATGTTGACTTTTTTCCCAACAAATTATGTTTATCTATGTGTCTGACAATAAATAAAGGATACGTTACAGACCACAGTTAGTTCCTTAATTTCACATTTGAGTTTTCAGAACTCTTGGGTGAATGCCATCTGATCCTGGTGACTTGTTACTGTATAGTTTATCAATTTGTTCCAAAACCACCTCTTATGAAACCTAAATCGGAGACCATTCCTCAGATTTGTCATGTAAAAGGAATGGTTCAGGTTTGGGGATCTGTCTCAACCTGAGCCATGAAGACCAATGCATTTAGTTTCTCCGCAATGACCTTATTGGCCTTGAGTGATCCTTTAGCATCTCAGTCATCCAGTAGTAGTACCTGGTTGTTTTGCAGGCTTTCTGCTTTTGATGTATTTAAAAAAAATGTTGCTATTTTTTGAGTTAGTTAGTTAGCTGTTGAAATTCTTTTTTGGCCTTCCTAATTACATTTTATACTTCATTAAATAGAGTTTATGCTCTTCTATTTTCCTCACTGGGATTTAACTTCCACTTTTTAAATGATATCTTTTTGTGTCTCACTACTTTTTATTTGGTTAGTAAGCCACAATGGCACTTGTTAGGTTCCCCTATCTTGTGGTTGTTGGTTTTTTTTTTTAATTTGGAGTATACATTTACATTGGGCCTCTATTATAGTGTCTCTGAAAAGTTTCCATGCATCTCTCAGGGATTTTACTTTTGGCACTCTCTATTTTTAATTGGTTTAACCTAATGTTTGTGTAGTTTCCCCCTTCTGAAATTAAATGCCATAGTATTGGGCTGCTATGGTGTTTTTCCCACCACAGGGATGTTAAATGTAATTATATTATGGTCACTATTTCCAAATGGCCCAGCTATATTCACCTCTCGGACCAGATCCTGTAGTCCACTAAGGATTAAATCAAGAATTGTCTCTTCTCTTGTGGGTTTCAGAACCAGCTGCTCCAAGAAAGTCATTTAAGGTACCAAGAAACTTTTTCTTCATCCCATCTTGAGGTGACATGTACCCAATCAATATGGGGATAGTTGGAATGCCCCATTATTACTGAGTTTTTTATTTTTCTAGGCTCTCTAATGTCTGATAGCATTTCACAGTCACTATCACCATCCTGGTCAGGTGGTCAGTGATATATCCTTACTGCTACATTAATAAAGCATGGAATTACAATCCATAAAGGTTCCATGGAATACTTTGGTTCATTTAAGATTTTTACTTCATTTTATTCTATGCTTTTTATATATAGTGTCACTCTCCCACTAGGGAATTAAGCAACTAGTTGACTATTCAATTAGGAAAAGCTATCAGAGGCAGCAAATGGGGGAGTAGGAGCTGGTGCTGGGGGGAGTTGGCTTAAAAGCTGTTTGCACCCCCAGCACCATCTCCACGGGGACTGGGTGCAAGCCAGGAATCAGCTGATTCCCAGCTCTCACCCAGTCCCAGATGCTGTACCTCTGCTTTTAAAATGTATGAAGAGGCTGCCAGCTCTTGGTACATTTAAAAATCAGAAGCACAGTCAGGGAGGACCCAGCATGAGCCGAGACAGCTGATTCCTGGCTCATGCTAGGTCCTGCTCACTGCTGCACTCTAACCAGGCCAGGAGTGAACCCTGCTGCGGCTCCCCTCATATTGACTAATTGACTAGTCAATGGAAAATTCATCAACTAGTCAGTTAGTTGATTAAATTAAACATCCCTATCTCTCACCAGTACGATCTGTTCTGTCCTTTGGACCCTGGTACTACTGTGTTCCATTGATTATCCTCATTCCATCACATTTCAATATGAGGCATTTTAGTTCACCCATGTTATTATTTAGACATCTAGTGTTCATTTGTGTATAAGCATGTGTCACTATTTAGCTGTCTGCTATTAAATATGATTGAATGAGACTTTCTTTCATTTGACTGTTTCTCATCAGATCTTACCCATATTTTATCATCTTCCATCCTCTCCTTTTTACTAGACACAGAGAATCTCTATTAATTGACTTTCCCCTAAGCACTGATCCATGTGCTCCTCTGCACCTGTTGGCTTTCCCCCAGCCCTTAGTTTAAAGACTGCTCTATGAACTTTTTTATTTTAAGTGCTAACAATTTGGTTCCATTTTGGTTTACATGAAGCCCATCCTTCCTGTATAGTCTTTCCCTTCCCCAAAAGTTTACACAGTTCCTAATAAATCTAAATCGTCCTTCCCTACACCGTTCTCTCATCTATGCATTGACACTCTGTCTACTTGTCCCTGCACATGGAAATGGAAGCATTTCAGAGATTGCCATCATTGAGGTTCTGGATTTCAGTCTCTTGCCTAGGAGGGATGTGAATGGTTAACTGGTAACATCATCCTTACCGGTTAACTGACAGGGGCCCACCACAGGCAGGGGGGTTCTCCAGCATGGTGGATAGGGATTTAATAGTATAGTCGATTAACCTATAAGAAAAAGCTTATAGGTTAATGCTATAGACTGCACACATTTCCGTCTCCCTGCCAGTAAATTTTTTTAGCAGGCTGGCAAGCAGCCTGGCTCAGTCCTGGCTTGCGATGGGTCCAGGACCTAACCCTGCTGCAGTTCTGCATTTAAAGTGTATTAGCAGGTGGGCAAACAGACAGCCAAGCTCCATTCTGGCTTCGTCTAGGTTCAGGAGCTCAGACCCCCCTAGACAGGGGTTGCTGCCACTCGCTGATGCTGCCTCTTTCTCAGAAGCAGCAACACAGTGTAACAGGCTCCCCTCGCACACCAGCTCCCACCTGGCACTCCACGCTGCTGCCTTTGGTACAGTGGCTGTTGGCCCTGCCCCTGGGAACTATGGAATAGTCAACTAACTGATAAAATTTCATGAAGTTACTTGACTAGTCAATTAACAGGTATTTAACATCCCTATTGGCAGGTACAAGGAGGTGCTCCAGCACACTGTGGATGGGGGTGTTCTAGTCTGGCTGGAGTAGCCCACATTCACTGTGGGCCCAGATAGATGTTACACGGGCGGGGCACTGCAGCTCAGCCAGAGCAGCCCTTGTCTGCAGCAGGCCCGGCCCAGCATACCACAAGCTAGGCTGGAGCAACATCTCCCCCCCCCCCCCCCCCACCATGTTTAAATGGTTAACTGGTTAAACATAATGTTTCACCAATTAACTGTTTAAATGGCATTTTACACTCCTGTTTCCTAGCAGCCTAAATTTAGCCTCCAGGACCTCTCTCCTATTCTTCCCTATGTCATTAGTACTGTGGCAAAATTTTGGCCGTGCCTGGTGAGTCTCGTGCTACTAGTGGATAATATTAGCCTCAGAGACTCACTGTGGTCTTATACACAACCCCTTTCTCTTTCCAGAAGGTAGGGTCCTCAGCTTAGTGAGCCATACTCATGACAGGTGAGATGAAAACCCCGATAGTCCTGGTCTCCCTCCTTGGGACAGGCTCTGTGTTGGCATGGGGAAAGGGTTTGGGGGAACCCGGGCCCACCCACTACTCTGGGTTCTAGCCCAGGGCGCTAAAGTAGCAGCATCAGTCAAAGTTGTTTTTTTCCTTCCCACTTGGCAGCTTTTTCCCTGTGCCACTTCCCCCAAAGGATAGGGAAAGCTGCATTCAAGACTCTTTGTCTCATATGGAGTTCACAAATAATATCTGCAAAGATGAAACTGCGAATCTGTGAAGTGTGTGCTCTTGTATGGATGCAAGACCTGGCATACTAAAAAGTCTTCAAATCACAAGCTACACACATTCATAAACAGATGCCTGAGGTACATCTTTCACATCAAATGGCAAGACTGTCATAAATGAGGAGCTTTGGAACAGAGCAGGACAAGAACCACTTGACATTCAAATCAGGAGAAAGTGGGGATAGCTAGGTCACACTCTCAGAAAACCATCATCCAGCATAGTCCGTCAAGCTCTCTCATGGAACCTGCAAGGAAAACTCAAAAGAGGAAGACCTTGGATAACATGGAGAAGATCTACTGAGATTGAAGGTTAACAACTGGGGTACTCCTGGAGTCAGCTAGTTTTGTCTCAAGACAGAGTGAACTAGAGGAGGCTTGGAGCATAGGTCATCTACATTTGGAGTACAAGGGTTTAAGAAGACTTCCTCAAACAACCCCTCCAAAATGTCTGTCTCTGGTACCTGTTAACTAGCTCTCAGCTCTCACACAGCTTTATCTTGTTCCTCTCTTTTCTCCTTCTGGTCTGTCACTTTTTCTTTCCCTTCTCCTTGCCTAGGGGAGGCCTTTTAAAGCAACTTCACTGGCTGTAATTGGTTGCAGGTTCTGAGTGACTTGTCTGAGAGAGCAATCTAGTTAATTAGCCCCAGGTGTTTTCCTTTCTTCATTTTATTGCAGCAAGCTCTAGGAGTTTACTCTGAAGACAGAACCATTTATCCAGTGCCCTGCCTTCCACCAGAGTATGGCTTAGGTCTGTCACAGCACCTATATGTGTCACGACCATTGGCTCCTTCCCAGCTACTACACATAAGTCTATTTAAATGTCTCGAGAGAACACAACCTTCATGTTTACTTTTTCTATACCATTCATGATTTTAAAAATCATAGGCCTCTGCCATTCCCTACCCTTCTCTTTTCTAAACTGAACAGATTTTTTTCCTCTCTCCTCATACGGAAACTGTTCCACATCCCTAATAATTTTTGTTACCCTTCTCTGCACTAGGGATGTTAATTGCAGGCAACCAGCTAATTTAGTAGCCGACGGAATTTCCGGGACAGCTGATTCCTGGATCGCTCCTAGTCCCTCTCATTCTGCCCCTGCTTTTAAAATGTATTAAGAGCTAGGTAGCTCTTAATACATTTAAAAAGCAGAGGCACAGTGTCTGGGACCAAGTGTGAGCCAGGAATCGGCTGATTCCCAGCTTGTGCCCAGTCTCCCACTATGCCTCTGCCTCCCCTGCCCCCCTGGAGATGGTGCTGAGGGGAACTGACTTTTAACCCAATTCCCCCCCAGCACCTGTTCCTGGTTCTCTCCTCTCCCCGCCCTGCCCTTCTGCCTCTCTCTGATATGCTTATTGGGTAGTGGACTAGTTGCATACATCTCTACTCTGCACTTCTACAATCCTAAAGCATCTTTGAGGTGAGGCAACCAGAACTACATGAAGTACTCGGTGTGATTATACAATGGGTTTATATAATGACATGATATTTCTCTATCCATCCCTTTTCTAATGGCTACTTGCATTGTTAGCTTCTCTCCCCCCACCCGCTTTACTACTGCTGTACAGTGAATAGCTATTTTCTGGGAACTATCCATGATGGCTCCAAAATCTTTCTTGAGTGGAAACAGCTAATTTGTATGTATAGTTGGGTTTATTTTTTCCAGTGTGCATTACTTTGCAATTAACAACTTTGAATTTCATCTGCCATTTTGTCACCTGGTCACCTACCTGTAGCTCTTTGCAGCCAGCAATCTTGAGTAATTTTGTATCATCTGCAAATTTTGCTATCTTATTATTCACCTCTTTCTCTCTGATCATTTAAAAATATGTTGAACAGCACTTGTCCTCATACAGATTCTTTGGGGACCCTGCTAGTTACCTCTTTTCATTGCAAAAATTAACCATTTATTTCTGTTTTTCACTATTGTTTCAACCAGTTTGCCTGGTAATTAAGTTAGGCTTTCTGGTCTAGATTAGGCAAGATCACTTCTGGAGTCCTTTATTTTTTTTAATTAGTGTTGTATTAGTTATCCTCCAATTATCTGATCTAAGCTGTGTGTTAGTACCACAGTTAGTAGTCTTTCAGTTTCATAACCAGTCCTTCAGAACTCTTCAGTGAATTCCTTCTGATCTTGGTGACATATTGCTGATAGTTAAATTTGTTCCAAAGCTACTCCTATTGCTACCTTCTTCTGGGGTAGTGTCTCAGATTTCTCATCTAAAAAGAATGGCTCCAATGTGGAAATTTTCCTTTGAAGAATGCTGATATAAAAAATTCTTTTAGCCTCTCTCCAGTGGCTTTGTCTTCCTTGAATTCTCTTTTAGCCCCTTGAGTGTGGGGACGTTAAAAAGTGGGTAATTGAGTAACTGTAACTGCTGAAATTTTCAGCAGTAACACACACTTATAGTCAGCTCTCTGGGATCTGTTTTTTAAGTATCAACTCCTGCCTACTGTCTGCTTCAAAAACAGTTATTCTGTAGTTGACAATGCTAAGCATGAAGTGCTTGGGTTCTGGAGATCCTTGACTGTTGCTGACTCCCTCCTGGCCAGAAATTGGGAGGTAAGTTTGCTTTGCTATCTTTGAGTTACGATGCAAGGCAAATGTGCCTGCATATTTCTTGTTGCATAACATCAGCTACATAATCGGAGAACTTTCCCCAGAATTTTCAAGGATTGTAATCAAATGTAGTAACAGTATCTGACGCATTGTCTTAATAAATTATAAATAATGAAACTAATATGTATACAGCCAAGTAATATCTGCATGGTAGGGACTTGCTTTAATTTGTCTGTGAAGCAGTCTGTTCACTTCAGGAGTTATATAAATCTTAGTATTCTTGTGTATTTGATACCTATCATCTACTGCCATGTTGGGTGCAATAGAAATGGAGAACATATTTAAGTACCATATAATGATTTGATTTTCACCTTTGTTCATAATTTTGTCTTTTTTTAATCTCATGAGTATACTGATCATCTTTGTCATCCTTATCTTTACAAGCACAAACAGCTCATATGTTGACAGAGTTCCTAGCTTAAAGGGGCCCTGAATAGGTACTCTAGATGCTGCTGTATTATATCTTTAATATAGAATAGAATAGAATACAGTCTACTAGTGAGATTCAGTAATAGATGATTTTTAAACAACTTGATGATTTTTTTTTGTTTTAATATATATTCTTATAGGGGATATTATTACAAAAGATTGTTGGGATTAATAGTACTATAAATAGCAAAGCATACAACTGCATAAGAGTGCAGAGGGTTACTCTGCTCTATTAGTTTTATATCAAATTTACTATTAATAGTCCTGGGGCTCCTTGTGGTATTGAGTTGTGTGTGTAGTTGTAAGTGTTTGTACCTGGAGTTTGTTGTTAATAGAAAAAAATTGCTTAATTTTATATGCAGAACTAAACGGAAAGTACTTAATAAAAATAGGTTATAGCCTAAAAGACTGGCATAATCAATGTAAATAGTTGTGATCCAGGACTGAAACATTTTTGTAAGTAATTTTAATGTTTCGGATAAAATGTTAGTTATGGGGTTTTTTAGGTTTTTTTTTTTTAAAAAACCAAGGGGAGCTATAGTGTAGTATCTGAATTCAGTAGCTACAGTTTCTTCTTCAAATGATTGTCCCTGGGTACATGATTATGCTGAAGGTGAAGTTCAAGATTTGTGCTTCTTGCCCTTTCTCATATTTGATCAGTAATGAGCACATATAGTGCTTGGGGGAAAATCACATCGTGTCTAGGTGCAGTATCTGCCTCTCCTTCTGGGTACGGGTAGGAAGGGCTGAGGTCTCTGCCTCAAATGTCTCCTGAAGGTTGTAATGAGGATGCAGTTATATCCAGGATAGAGACACATACTTATCCTCTCTCCCCCCCCGGGTACATCAATCTGAGCAACTGAACAATGGACCTTGTACCACAGAGTTCCAATCTGGTTCCATTGATACCAGTGCTACAGAGCCTGTGGTTGGTCCTGAGTGAGGCAAGGAAGCATTCACTTAAAAATGGTAGTAAATCTTCCTCAAGGCTAAGAAAGATGCTGTGTTGTCCATAAGTTCCAGTGACACAGAAGCAGCACAATCCAACACCGCAAACTCAGTCACATTGCACACTGGATCCAACAGTCCCCATTCCTGAGCAGCATCAGATCCATTAAAGTCCTGTGAGTTGGCTGTTCCAAGTCAATCCTCCACTCCCATTCTAGCTCTGGTTCTGTCCATGGAACATGTGCCATTGACATCAGGGAAGCTTGAGTCTTCTCCCAGCCTCCATGAACTCACTGCCCTACGTGAGATGAGATTTCTGTTAGGGATGTAAAATCCCATTTAATCAGTTGACTGGTTAAACGATATGTTTAACTGGTTAACTGCTTAAACAGGGCAGGTTGCTCTGGCCAGGTCAGACCCACTGTGGGTGGGAGCTGGCCCGGCAGGGCTGAAGCAGCCCCTTACCTGTGTCATATGGGGGGAGGCTGCCCCAAGCCACCAGTTAATTGGTAACATCTCCCGATAAGGGTAATGCTAAGTGGATAACCACTGACAATCCCTAACTGTGTCTTCTGGTGCACTTGTTGTCTAAGAGGGACACCTCTCCAAGTTTGGATTTTTGCTGCCTTCAGGTTTGCATACTCCACTGACTCCAGTGGCATTGCTTTTTGAACGAGGCTCCAACTTGTCCTCTGCATAAGACAACTTGGTACATGTGGTCTGCCATTCCCTTGCTGTCAGCATGACTACTTTAAGAGTTCCCCCAACCCTATGGCGCTATCCTCCCTTGCCCCAACACAGGAGCCATTGGCATCTGTGAGGGCACAGGGGCATGAGGGGAATGGGGACAGAGGGTGGTAAGGGGGTGGGTATCAGGGAAAAAGAGAGTAAAGGAGGCAGGGGCAGTGAGGGAAGGGGTATGTACCAGGAGGGTGCAGGTGCCAAGTGATTCTGGGGGTGAAGCAGAAGGGCAGACACCTGCAGGGAAGGGACCAGCACCAGAGGAGAGAGGCAGAGCAGGTGTGTAGAGGGAGGTTTTAGGAGAGGGGATGAGGAGGGGTAGCTCACACGATCAGAGTGGGGCTACTGGAGGAGTGGGCACAGGGCAAAGAGAAGGGCTGGTGGAGGGGGGCAGGTCTCAGGAAGGCTGAGGGCAGTGAGAAGACCAGGAGTCAGGACAGCAGAGGGTGAGGGGTTGGGGGGCAGCAGGCACCAGGGGAGCTGATGGAGCAAGGGGAGGAGACATGGCAGCAGAGAGAAAAGGTAAAGGTTTATAAGATATTTATTAATTACCTGGGTGATATTTATTAATAACTTATTAGTAATTACTGTTCTTATTCTTTTTAGGAATTTATGCCATTAAAAAAACACTTTTTGTCGGGGAGGTGGCGAGTCCCTTTTTTGTCTGGCGAGTAGGGTTTTCCATAATTTGTCCATCCCTGGACAAATTAAATTACTACTTTTAAAAAGCTCTGGCTCTTCTTCGAGTGATGTCCACATGGGTGCTCCATGGTAGGTGTCACGCTCCTCCCGGCGCTGCAGATCGGAATCTTCAATAGCAGTAGTCAGCCGGACTGCGCATGCGCGGTCAGTGTCTTGAAGTGTTCGTGCCCTTTCTCTCGTACGCGTGGTCTAACTCCCGCCAGTTCCTTCATTGCTGCCCTCGGTCACAGAAGAAGCAAGCTCTTCTAGCTGTTGATCACAAAATTAAGAATTCTGTCAGTTTACTGTTCGTGTACATAGTTCATAGTTCTTATCATAATACTTGGTTATAGTTTATCATAAACAAAAAATGTTAATTGATGAAGCAATTATGGAGTCTGCTGAGGAAATATGGCAGACTCCAGCCTCTGCACCCCTTACAAACAAGAAGGCTGACAAAAAATATTTTGTTCTAAGGGTTCAGCGTTTTTATTCTCAGACCTGCAACTGAATTCTCTGGTCATAGATGCAGCCCAGCGGAGGGCAAAAACTCCACAGTATAAGAATGTTGCAGTGGAGAAAGATAGTAAGTGTGTGGACCTTTTTGGCAGGAAGGTGTATTCTTCTTCGACACTTTTGTTATGCATTTGCAACTATGCAGCACTGCTGTTGAATTGTGACTTCGACAACTATACTAAAATCACGGTACTGATGGAACATTTGCCCAGTGCAAAAAGGCCCATTTTAAAATCCATCGTCCAGGAGGGATACGCCTCTGCCAGAATTGGGCTGCAAATTTCATTGCATGTGGTGGACGCAGCAGCTCATTCCACAGCCACCACTATAGTTATGAGGAGGTGGTCCTGGCTTCAGAATGCTGGAGTTCCACGGGAGCGTCAGACTAACGTGGAGGATCTCCCATTCGACAAACAAAAGTTGTTTGCTGAAAAAACAGATGAGGTCCTCCACTCAAGCAAGGACTCAAGGACCACTCTCCAAACCCTGAGGATGTACATGGACCCATTCCCCCGCAAGAAATACATGCCCTTCCCAAGACGTTATGACTTCTCGCAGCCAAGATACCACCAGTGAATTAGACAAAGACCCCAAAAGGGGTGTGCCCAAAACAACCCTCTCCCCCTCTACTCAGCCTTCTAAGTAGAACGTTTGACACCCTGATCAAGGGCTCGCAAACCCCTGCACCACACGCCAACCCAATCCTGTAGTTGCCATTTTCCATCACTTGCTCAAACCTTTTTATCAACATTGGTCCAGCATCACTACCGAATGTTGGGTTCTAGAGATCGTTTTGACAGTTTATACCATCCTTTTCACGTCAATAACCCCAACCTCTTCACCTTCTCACGAACACCATTTTCAACAAGAAGTCCACTGCCTCCTTACCATCGGAGCAGTGGAGAGGGTGCTGTGTGAGTTCAAAGGCAGAGGCTTCTATTCCAATTACTTCCTCACCGAGAAAAAACCGCAAGTTGGAGACCCATAGTTGATCTTCAGAAACTCAACCATTACCTGTAAAAGCAGTGTTTCAAAATGATGTGTCAACTATAATTCCAGTGCTAGCCCTTTACCTTCAGGATGCATATTTTCATATGACGATCCACCCTGCCCACAGAAGGTTTCTTCACTTCGTGGTCAGGGAAGACCACTTCCAATTTCGAGTTCTACCCTTTACTCTCCTCAGCACCCAGAGTTTTCTCCAAAATGTTTGCGGTGGTAGCTACGCAGCTCCGCCAACAGTAATTTTTCTTCTTATGGCCTATCTCAACTGCCTTTTGAAGGGTCCAACCAAAGCCAAAGCCTCCCACGTGGTTGTGATGGTGAGAGAGACATTCAAATCTGTAGGTTTGATCATAAACTATCAGAAATCAACCCTAGAGCCAACTCAAAACCTAGAATTTATAGGAGCACATTTGGACTCCACAATGGTGAGAGCCTACTTACCTATACAGAGGTACCAGGCCATACAAGATGTGATTGCAATACTTACCTTAAGCCCTATGGTCTCTGTCCTCATGTGCCTACAGCTCATGTGCCATATGGCAGCCACAACATAGTTGGTCCATCATGCAAGGCTGCATTTTCAGTGCCTGCAACAATGGCTGGCGTCGGTGTATGTTCCCACAAGGCACCACATTTGCAAATGAATCACTCCAACATCTTCTGTGATATCTTCCCTACAGTGGTGGACCAGTCCACACAGTCTCCTCACAGGAGTCCCATTTCACCAGCCTCAACTGTCTGTTCGGATCACCATGGATGCCTGTCTGATGGGCTGGGGCGCGCATATGAGCGATCTGTCCATTCAAGGACAAGGGACACCACGGGAGGCATCCCTTCATATCAACATCCTGGAACTCAGGGCTGTCCTCAATGCCTGAAAACAAAACACACATCTCCGGTACCATGACCAGAATCCTCACCGACAATATCGCCACAATGTACCACATCAACCACCAGGGGACCCAATCCTGTTCCTGTTGCAGAGGCCATTCGCATCTGGAACTGGTGTATCTGCAACAATGTTCCCGACATGAAGCTATGAGTGTAACTAGCAATACCACAGCAGATGCATTAAGCAGACAATTTGCACCAGATCACAAATGATCGCTCCGGGAAGATGTTCTCTGGCACATCTTTCAGTCTCTGGGGTTTCCCACAAATAGATCTGTTTGCGTCCCACCTCCCCAAACTACTGACCCAGAACCACGGAACATTCCACCCACAGCCTCACATTCTCCACTTGACAGCATGGCTCCTCGCTGGTTCTCCAATACAGAGAACCTCTGCTCCTCTCCGGTCAAACAAATCCTAATACACAGCAGGAGGGACACAACAAAAACAACCTACATGCATAAATGACACAGATTCGTTGCCTGGTTTCCTAACAAATGGGTAGCTCCGTATAGGGTACTTCTCAATGAAATCCTCGAATACATCCTATTCTTACACCACCATGGGTTCACCATAGTATCCCTAAAAGTGCATCTGGTGGCTATTACTGCCTTCCACCAGCCTGTGGATGGCACGTCTGTTTTCTCGCCCCCTACCACCAAGTGCTTCCTTAAAGAGTTAACGAACCTCAGCCCTCCCCAAAGGCCTCCGCCACCTTCGTGGGACTTGGACCTAGTTCTGGACACCCTCACTAACCCACCTTTGGAGCCATTGGCAACAGTATCTCTGCCAATGATTACAATGAAGGTTATTTTTCTTTTGGTAATTACTTCAGCCCGCAGGGTCAGTGAACTGGCGGCCCTGATGGCAGTACCACCATACGCTGTTTTTAACAAGCACCGTGTAATATTACAGCCACACCCAGCTTTCATTCCTAAGATCTGTTCTCAGTTTTATATTAACTAACCCATCATTCTTCTGGTATTTTTTCCCTAAGCCTCATACCTTCCTTCAAGAGACATTTCTGCGTACCCTCAACATGCCCAGAGCACTAACTATTTACATTTAGAGGACTCAGGACTTCAGTCAGTCCCAATGCCTTCTGGTATTTCTCATGGATCGCTCTAAAGGACATTTACTATCCTCTCAGTGCATCTCAAATCTCGTAATGGCCTTCACTGAGAGATGTGACACTATCCACAACAAACCACTTCTGACAACACTGAGGCCTCATTCCAGCAGGGCCATATCTGCGTCCATAGCATTTCTCAAGGGAGTTCCTCTTTCAGACATCTGCTGATCGGCCACGTGGTCTTATAATGCCACCTTTATGAACCATCATGCTATACTACATCATTGAGCCACAGATTCAGCAGTGGCCTCGACGGTGCTTTCCACAGTCATTAGACCATGACTCCAAGACCCGCTGTCAAAGGGTTCTTGACCACTGCTACAAAGTCACCTACTGTGGAGCACCCACAGGGACATCATTCAAAGAAGACGACAAAGTTACTCATCTTGTGCAGTAACAATGGTTCTTCGAGATGTGTGTCTATGGGTGCTCCACTACCTGCCCTCCTCCCCTCTTCGGAGTCTCTGTTGATAATTGTCTGTTTCAGATACTCGGGCGTGCGAGAGAGAGCGCAAAGGCTGCAAGACACTGACCGCACATGCGTGGTCCAGCTGAATACTGCTGTTGAAGACTCCAAGCTGAGGTGCTGGGACAAGCCCGACACCTACAGTGGAGTACCCATGGGGGGACACATCTTGAAGAACCATTGTTACTGCACAAGGTAACTTCGTCTTCTGAGCATATGACATGTGCATAAGCCTCAGTGAAACAAACAGGGATCGAATATCTCAAAGAATCTCCAGTTGCAAGTAATACTCTTTCTATTAGAATAGACAAGCAGATTATCAAATCTGATTGTGTGTATGAAAATGTTGAAAGAGTTATACATTTTTTTTAAATGTTCTCAGAACTCAGTAGTGTGTCCCTTCCTAATGTTTGTCTAAGACAGTGGTCCCCAACCTTTTCAGGTTGTCGGGTGCTGGGGGCGTGGCCGTTCGCCCGCCGCGCGCCCGGGGGCGGCGCTCCCCCTGCCAAGCGCCGCGCGCCATGTGCCCGGGGCCAGGCCAGCCCTGAGCACCTGGCGGGCGCATTCAAATGCCCCTGCGGGCGCCATGGCGCCCGTGGGCACCGTGTTGGGGACCACGGGTCTAAGGTTTCTCTAGTTTGTAGATTTTTTTCAGTGATGGATGCTAAGGATGTTAAAATGCTGTTAAAAAGGTAACTGTGTAACACTAAAAATCATAACGGTTACATGGTTATATGTGCTGTGAGCTTTGCAGTAGAAAACTTAAATAAGCTTTATACTGCAGAGCCCCCAGTGAGGCTTCCCCGGGAGTGGGGCCGGCAGACCTGCTGGAGTGGGGAGCCAGCGTGTAACCTGTGGAAGGAGGGGACGCTGGTGGACCCTGCAGGGCTAAAGCAATCCCCTGCTCAGGGCAGGTGGGGAGCAGCTCCAGCTTCTAGTGGTTAACTGTTGAGGCTGAGGCTTGATGAATAAGCCTTAATTGGAGCCATATAAGTCGCTAGGAAACATGTACCTAAATCTGTACCTAAGTGTGAAACTGCATCTAGTAGCGGTGATGTTGTTTTGTTTTTGTAGGTTGTGAAGATATTATTGCTGAGAGCATCTCACTAGACACTTTAATTGCCATTCTCAAGTGGAGTTCTCAGCCATATGGCTCCAAGTGGGTACACCGCCAAGCATTAAATTTCCTCTGTGAGGAATTTACCCACGTCATGACTTCAGATGTCTTTTATGAACTGAGCAAGGAGCACCTGCTGACTGCTATCCAGTCTGACTATTTACAGGTAAATGTTTAATCTCCTATCATTCAAAATGTAACTAATTATGTTTTGGAGCTGTATTAAACATTTAATAGAGACATTAAAAGTGAACAAAATCTTAAATCTTCTTAACTGCAAAGAATAGGTATTAATATTGTAATTCATTTTGTTTGCAATATAAAGCTTTTTCTCTTTCACATGTACATAAAAACAGAGGAAGTGATTAAGGAAGGTACTCTGTTTTCTTGTCTTACAACCCAACCTAAACTGGCCGAATAAAGTATTGCTTCAAACCTGATGAATAGTCTAGAACAGTGTTTCTTAAATTTTTTGAGGCCACGGAACACCAAACAATATTTTTTTAATGCGGTACACCTATGAAAGTGTTACTTCTTAGTTTTTGTCTTTTTTTGTTTGATTACAATCAAAGAGGAGGTCGCGGCACACCTGTGAGTTGTTCACGGCACACCAGTGTTCCGTGGAACATACTTTAAGAAACACTGGTCTAGAAACAGTTTCAAATTATTCTGAATGAAACTGTCCTAGGTTTAAATTTTCCTTGTTTGTTAGGTTTTTATGGCAATTGTGTGATCTCATTTTTGCTGCTTTAATGTATAAAGTATGTAAAAATGTTTTGGTTTGTGTTTAAACAAATTGCTTAGTTTTTACCTTCTAAATGTTAATAATTGTAGCAACCTTCCACAAGGATATATGCTGTTTGCTCATAAATCTATCTTGAAAGGGCAGAAGTACTGAAAATTTACTGATGGCCTTTCTCTGAAGTATTTTAGTGATCTAAATTAAACAGAAACTAATGAAAATTGATTTGAAGAGCCTTACTAAAAATCTCCTTCCACTCTTCAGTTCTTGTGACCTAGCTGTTTCGCTTGTTTTTCACTTATCAGGTTCTGTGTCACATGGAATGCTGTGAACTTGTAATGAACTATTGACTTCTTTCAACAAATGGAAAAAATTGTTCTGGGTGGCATAGGTCATCATCTCTTTCCTCTCCAGATCTCACATGTAAACAGCTAAGATTAGAGACTCGGGCTAACCTTTATTTTTGTATTGTTCACGTATCTGAGTTTTCTGTTTCCTCTCAAAGTAGTTCAATTTGCAGTGTGTCTGAATGTATAACTATATCTAGAATCTAAAAGATGTAAGCGCCATTGTATGGCAGTGAAACTCAGTTTCATTCACTGCATTGCATTCAGCCTCTGTATTCTTCCTTCCTGTCCTACTTACAGATTCTGCTGATTGAAGACAAAGCTCTTCACAATTTCATAGTGAAATTGAAATTTCTATGCTTGTAGATGCATAGAATAACTTCGGTAACTTCTATGGCTCGATAAAAGTTAATTTTTCATCTTAATTTATTGGCATTTTCTCATCTTCCCAGACTGCTTGTTCTTGCTTGTTGTTGTTTGGACTTCTGGCATCCTAGAAATAGACAATAGGCGAAGAGTAATGGCTATATACACCACTTGGGTGATCCATGAGCAGCAGCTGGTTTGGTATCTTTGACTTGTTTTTTTTATCAAAAAAATGCCAATTTGTCAAAACTAAGACTTTTTGTAGGAACATATTGGTTTCAGTAAGAAGATTTCTCATGTTTAGGATGGAATTTGAGAGCGAGTGAGAGTGACACTAAATTCAGATTAGGGATGTAATAGTGTAGTTGATTAACTGATAAGCAAACGCTTATAGGTTAATCCTATAGACTACACACGTTTCTCGCCCCCCCCCCCCAATAAATTTTTTAGCAGGCTGGTCAGCAGCCTGGCTCAGTCCTGGCTTGCAATGGGTCCGGGACCTATCCCTGCTGCAGCTCTGCATTTAAAGTGTATTAGGGGCTATGCTGGCAGGCAGCCTGGCTCAGTTCTGGCTCATGCCAGATACCTGCCCCAGACAGTGGCTGCTGCCACCCCGGACTGCTGCCTCTGTATCAGAGGCAGCAGCATGGGGCAACAGGCAGCCGGTCTGCGAGGGGAGCTGGTTTTTAAACTGGCTTCTCTCGCAGACCAGCTCCTGTCTAGCACACCACACTGCTGCCTTTGATACAGAGGAAGCAGCAAGGAGTGGAAGGGGATTCCTCAGAAGTGGGACCAGAGCGTGCTGGCTGCTGGCTCTGCCTTCGGGAACTACAGAGTAGTCGAGTAACCGATAAGAATTAATGAGGTTACTCAACTATTCAATTAACCATTATTTAACATCTTAGTTCAGATTAGGGATGTTACAGTACAGCCGATTAACCAGTAAGCAAAAGCTTATAGGTTAATGCTATAGACAACACACATTCCCTCCCTACCCCTTTACCCCTTGCCAGTACATTTTTTAGCAGGGTGGCCAGCAGCCCAGCTCAGTCCCAACTTGCACTGGGTCCTGGACCTACCCCTGCTGCAGTTCTGCATTTAAAGTGTATTAGGAGCCAGGTGGGCAGGCATTCTGGCTCATGCCAGGTCCAGGAGCTCAGACCCCTCCCCCCCCAGACAGGGGCTGTCCAGGGACTATAGTCTAGTCGACTAACCAATAAGAATTCATGAGGTTAATCAATTAACCTTTATTTAACATCCCTAGTTCAGATAGCTCTATGAATTAGGCAAAGCATGGACTTGAACTTAAGTCTTCCACGTGAGAGTTGAGTGTCCAAATCACCAGGCTAGTAGCTATTCTAGAGTATTTCATGTTTGTGTGTTTAAATGTTGAAATGTATTCTGATGTGGAACAAACATTTTGGAATCTTTTTTTTTTCCTCTCATTAAATAGAATTCTTGATTACTGCCAGCCCTAGTTAATAGTTTGTCGCAACTGGGAGCAAACCATATATTTTCTCTGAGTCTGGGCTTAGTACTGCACCTCAGGAAGAACTCTCCACAATTCTCTCTCCAGGCCACAGACACAGTAGTTTCCAAGTCTCCCTTTTTACCAGAATTTTCACATGGCATTTAACTAATGTTTCAGTTTCTTCAGTAGCTTCAGGGTATTCCTCAAAACTACAAAACAGAACAAAAAGCAAAATAAAGTGTTTTGGCTTTGAGGACGGTTTGAAGGAAAGCGGCTCTTCTCCCACTCCCCAGCCTCAGAAATAACAGATGGAGACTACAGGCCAAAGGAATCCAGCTCCTACTTGGAGTATAGGCAAGAGCCACACCACCAGATTCGAAGAGGCCACAGTGAAACCAGCCTCCACTAGGCATTGTGCCAAATCTCAGAGTTTGGGAGTGTACTACATCAGAGAAGGGGGCTTGAGATAATCCAAGAACTATATGTATTAGAACTCCCTCATTGCTCTAGAGACAAACTAAATTAAAATAAACCAACATGAATAAGATCTTTGTTTGCATCAAATTATGCATATTGCAATATTCCATTCTCCTGTGCATTGTAACGGTAGCACCAGTTCCATGGAGTCACAAATATTTTGGTAAGGTAACAATGGCATGCAGCCCATTTAAGATTTCTGGTCTTGGGTCTACAGGGAGATATGTTTCAAATGGAAATGCTAAAATGGGGCTTTCCAGAATTTCACAATATGAAAATACACCTCTTGGAATCTTGTGAGTATGAGATTGGGAGAGTCACTCAGATATATTTTGACTACTGCTACAACAAGCATTTTCATATGGTAACTTTGCATGATTGTTCACAAATGCCATATCATCCCTTCGACTTAAAGGTATTTGTTTACCTCTGACTGGCTTCTCATCATGTTATGCAGGGTCCGATAGCCATCACAGTGTCTCTAGAAACATGACTTTGAATGAACAAGTAGAAGGGCCAGTTGCAGCCCTTGCAAAATTTGGTCCCTCCTCCCCAGACCATCTTTATTTCAAAAGAGAGAACACAGTATCTGATTTGCCAAAAGTTAACATACGCCTTCTGAAATAATCTGACTCAGCTTCTGAGATGGTGGGTCTTGTGTAAACACCCCCACACAATTTTTGCTTTGTTTTCAACCATGAATTGCAGCAAATCAGTATATAAAGATGTTGGTCCAGATTCAGTTCTATAATCTCCTACTGAATGAGTACATAATCTCATCTCTTAATATTATTTAATAGTTACCTGATGTTAGGTCCAGAGAATCTGGTCATGATTACAGGTCCCAGATTGCATGTAGAAACATATCTGAACTCTCATGACTTCAGGGGGCTTGGAAGCCCCAGGAGAAGACACGGAATATAACCTCTTTCATGCTGTTGACCATCGTGCTCAATCCTTCATTTCCGGCAGATAATTCTTCATACACTTGGGGCATGTTTTGAAAGACAGAAAATCTTCATCACTTCTTGGAGAAACAGCTTTGCTCATGTCCTAGCCTTGCTCGCTCTGTTCCTCAGGGTTCTACATCAAAAAGGAAAGCTAAGGTCAGCTAGCTCAGCAAGACAAACCAAGTGCTGTCACCATCTAGCCTGTCTATGTATCCAGTGCTGCCTACCCTATCAGTTCAGAAGCTGAGAGGAACTATGGTCACTTTTTTTAAAATTATAAGTATTCTACTGGCATCTGAGAGGAAATTCACAAATTAAGTCTATATGTATCACATGAAGTTTATATATTGATATTATAAGAAACAGACATATAGACAAAGGCAGCTGAAGCAAAGGATATTCCAGTGCTTTTAAAAGATGCTCTTTCTGCCAGACTCTCTGGTACAGCAACATCTTTGGTCTTGACAAATCACAGATGTTGTTGGGCCATAGAAGTTCAACCTCTGTTTCTTCACACAATACACAGTCAACCTGTCAAACTCCTTGCAAGAGGATGTTGTAAAGATTAGGACTTTAACAAGGTTCAAAAAAAAGCTAGATAAATTTATGGAGGATAGGTCCATCGATGCTTATTAGCCAGGATGGGTAGGAATGGTGTCCCTGTGCTTTTTTTGCTCAACAAGTTTGTGCCTGGAGTACCAGTACCTTTTTTATTTAAAAAAAAAAAAAAGCACTGGGTGTCCCTAACCTCTATTTTGTCAGAGGCTGGGAATGGGTGACAAGGGAGGGATCACTTGATTGCCCATTCTATTTGTTCCCTCTCAGGCACCTTGCAGTGGCCACTGTCAGAAGACAGGATACTGGGCTAGATGGATCATTGGTCTGACCCAGTATGGCTGTTCATATGTCATTAGATGTCTCCCCCAATGTATTGCGGTGATAATGTAGATCTTTAGATCCTACTATTTTTAAAAAAAGAGGCAGATTATTTTTCTGCCAACTTGCAAAAATACCAGCCAGGTGGTAACTCTTAATGCTGAAAAGAAAATGGTGGAACAAATGACATAGGTTAGTTTTACAACTTTTTATAAATAGAAAGAATTTATTTAAAATGGAGATGTTTTTTAAATCTAGAAACAATCAATAGTTTGAGGACTTTTTGGAGGGTTTTTTTTTTTAATTAATGATCACTTTCTAGATTAGATATTTACACCAGATTCTTTGAAAATTGTTTTGTATTGGGAAACTTATATTGTGTAGCTGAACATAAAGCTAGACTTTCCTATTCTATCTATCTGTTCCTTAATTTAGATACCAGTTTTACTATGAGTACTCAAAGCAACAGTGGTGCAGTAGAATGAAGGCTAATGTGAATATGCTTTTGTTGAGAGGTGACTTGACTCAAGTTTTTCGTTTGAGAAATTTTTATTTTCAGTGGTTACCATACAACACATTGTTAATAAACTAAGTATGCATTATGTTTTATTTCTATATTATAGGCAAGTGAACAAGATATTCTTAAGTATCTTGTTAAATGGGGAGAGCATCAGTTGATGAAAAGAATAGCAGACCGAGGTAAGATCCTTGTTTTTAAAGAATAAACTTGGTAGAGGAATGGAGAACCTATCTCAAACTGATAGTTTTTAGTTCATGAAAACATGTAGTCTGACTATACACTATGAGCAAAGGAGTGCTGAACAGAAAGATGCACTATACTGGGAATTTGTTTTCAGTAAAATATCAGCAGTAGCAAATATGATTCTAGAAATAGCCAAAAGCATAATCATTCTGGATATTAGAGACACAAGATAGGTGAGGTAATATTGTTTATTGTATAATTTACAGGGCTCGACAAATCCGCTTATCTAGTCGCCCATGGCAGGTAGATTTCAGCTGGTTGCCCCATTCACCGGCGGTTCACGCATGCGCAGTGCGGGGCTGGCGAGTGGCTTTTGCTGGGATGGTCGAGCCCTGATAATTTGTATTAGTTTTTGCTGGGGAAAGACAAGCTTTGCACTTACACAGAGCTCTTCCTCAAGTCTTGGGAAAGGTACTCAGAGACTGTCTCTAGAGTCAATTGGGTGATAAAGCTTTTGTCATTCACAGATGCTTAAACCTCTCACCCACGAAATAGGACAAAAGTTTTGCTGTGGCAAGTATTAGTGTAAATAGTGCTTTACACTGCCTGACTTTTAGCAACATGACTGTGTCCACACACTCATGTCACTAAAAACTGTGTAGTGTAGATATACCCAGAGTGTTAACAGCTATTCAAACGGGGAGATCCATCCTGCATACATGCCTATACTCCACCTTTGTCCGTAATTCTTTTGAGACTCTGAGGATTGTAACCATGATGCCCTGTGCATTACTATTGCTGTAGCTGTGGTCCTAGCTGCTGTGTAGGCCACATCCACTGCAGCTTGGAGAGCTGTTTTTGCTATGGATTGGTCCTCTTTAATCATGGATTGGAGAGGAGATCTCTTGTTTTCAGGAAGGTCTTGTAAGAGGTCCGGGGCCACCTGGCCACTGTCAGCCCCACTGCCAGGGCCAGTTATGTTCCCAGGAGGGGTTTCATGGGAATCTCTGGCCTGGGACCTGCATGGCCACCACCTGGCCCTACTTCCACTGGGATTCCCCGGCCGGGGAAGAGGTTCCTCGGCTGACTCCTGGCCCAGCCGACACCCCGGGTTCTTCTTCAAGAGGCGTCCCTGGGGGTGCTCCACATTAGGTGCTGAGCATCCCAGCGCCTCTCGACAGATTTTTCTTAGCAGTGCATTGGGGCCATGCATGCGCAGTGCACATGAGCCTCCCCCGGTGCCATCACACATACACCCCCACCACCCCAGTTCCTTTCTGCCATCCCTGGCTTCAGACAGAACTCTTCAGTGCTCTCACAACAGACTTCTCTCAGTTTATTTCCTTCAATAGTTGTTTAGAATTAGTTCTACCTTCACAGTCCCTGTTACCTGTTAGTTCTATTACTTCTTAGAGTTAGTTATATTTAAAAAAAAAAAGACGTCAGCAGTCTCGAACTGCTCTCTCTGAATAATACCGTGGCATGGGCTCACACGGTTTCAAACGCTGTGCGCTCTGCAAGGATGCAATGCCAGCATCCGATGGGCACAATAAATGTGTAAAGTGCCTGGGGCAGTCACACTGTCAGGAAGACTGCCAGCACTGCACTAAGCTGAAAATGCGAACGCGCAAGGATAGGGAGCAGCGCCTTAAAATGATCCCCACAGACAAGGGCAAACAAAATACCTCTGACCCGGGCTCAGGTCAGAGTGATATATCTAAAAGGGATAGTCGCCTAAGCCCGCAAGGGCAAGCTGTATGGCTCAGCACACCTTAAAGCTGATAGCAAGAAGCCAGACCGCTCAGTCATTAACCGCATGAGCACGTTTGACCGCCCAGGTACTTCGGGTGAGCACCGAAAGGGCTCAAAAAATGCAAAAAAAGCTTCCATTACAGAGGCAACAGGCCACCCAGTGCCTGCCTCTCACACCGCGCTGCCTGACACAGCACCCACTGCCCTCCCACCTGTCTTAGGAGCACTTCCTGCTTCCTCAACAAGCAGGGTGGGGCGCGCTCGCCACCCTATGCAAGGAGGCCATGCGTCTCTGGCACCTGTGTGTCACGCACAATATCACGCCTCAGGCGGAGTACCTCCCTGGGTGCAAAAACCTACTTACAGACACACTGAGCAGATCCTTTGGAGCCCACGAATGGTCGCTCAAGGACTCTGTCCTCAGTCAGGTTTTCCGCAGGTGGGGCTATCCCCACCTAGACCTGTTTGTCTCGGCACGCAATGCCAAGTGCAGGAACTACTGTTCCCTGCTGGGGCTGGGGAAATTCTCCAAGGGAGACGCCCTAACGACCACGTGGCCAAAGGGCGTTCTCTATGCTTTTCCCCCATTTCCACTAATTTCCAGGGTATTGACCAGAGCGAGAACTGTCAGGTCCTCGATCATCCTCATAGCCCCCAGGTGGCCCAGACAGTTCTGGTTCCCCATCCTGGTGGACGTGCTGACCCAAGACCCTACAGCACTCCTTCCAGTTCGGGATCTGTTAACCCAACCTTGGGACGGGGGGATAATGGTTCACCCAGATCTCTGGTCTCTTCACCTAACGGCCTGGTTTATCCGTGGTTGAACCAACCAGAAAGGGAATGTTCCCGACAAGTACAGATGGTGCTCCTTAGCAGCAGGAAGCCCTCTACTAGACAGTCGTACGCTGCCAAATGGCGGCACTTCTCGTCTTGGGCATCCCGGAGAGGAGTACACCCGTCTTCGGCCCCTATTCCAACTATTCTCGACTATCTCTTTCAACTCCGTTCTAGTGGCCTGTCCTTTTCTTCTGTTAAAGTCCATGTGGCATCTCTCTCCGCCGTCCATTTTGGTACGGCAGGAGCCTCTCTTTTTTCTAACCAGGTGGTTAAAAGGTTTCTTACTGGTTTGGAGAAATTGTACCCCTCGGTGAGGGCTCCATACCCTGCCTGGAACCTCAACCTGGTCCTTCACAGGCTTATGGCCCCTCCTTTCGAGCCATTGGCTTCGTGTTCATTGAAGCACCTTTCATTGAAGGTTGTTTTCATAGTAGCCATTACATCTGCTAGAAGGGTATCAGAGCTAAGGGCGCTGACTATAGAACCGCCCTACCTTGTTTTTTCGCATGATAACGTAAGGCTACGGCCTCATCTGGCCTTCCTCCCGAAGGTGGTTTCTCCTTTTCACCTGTCTCAGGAGATTTATCTACCGGTGTTCTTCCCTAAACCACACGCCTCCCCTAAGGAGCGCGTTCTACACTCCCTGGATGCCAAGCGCGCACTGGCATTCTATATTGACCGAACCAAGCCCTTCCGTAAATCCCAACAATTGTTCGTTGCGTTTGGGGATAGGGGGAAAGGTTCACCTATTTCTGCGCAAAGGTTATCAAGATAGGTGGTGCAATGTATAGCAGAGTGTTATCAACTGGCTGGTAAAACCCCACCCAGGGTGAAGGCACACTCTACCAGGGCGCAGGCGTCCTCGGTAGCCTTTGGTGCCCAAGTACCAATCACAGAAATTTGCAGGGCAGCCACCTGGTCTTCCCTTCACACGTTTGCAACACACTATGCGCTACCTCAGCAGGCCAGGGAGGATGCAAGGGTGGGCTCTGCAGTCCTCGAATCTGTGATGTAAATATGTAAATATATAGATCTGGTTGTCTTTGTTCTGGGTTGGTGACTTGTCACTGTTTAATTGTTCAAATCTGTTTATTGTTCACCTTCCTTTATGACTCTGGTGCTATGACTGTTCTTACCCCTCCTCCATGGGGTTAGCTTGGTAGTCACCTACTTCAAATGGACATGAGCAACCACTCAAAGGAGAAAAGAACAGTTACTTACCTGTAACTGTTGTTCTTCGAGATGTGTTGCTCATGTCCATTCGACTCCCACCCTACCTCCCCTTCGTCGGAGTATCTGTCAAGAAGGAACTGAGGTGGGGCAGCGCTGGCAGGGGTACTTATGCCCCGCCATGGCGGCGCCACTCCAGGGGGCGCCCCGCCGGTGCTACGGGTACCGCTAGGGAAAACGCTCCAGAAGACGTGGTGCACGCGGTGCGCACACCTACTTCGAATGGACATGAGCAACACATCTTGAAGAACAACAGTTACAGGTAAGTAACCGTTCTTTTCTCCAATCTTGACTTCTGCATCTCTACTGAATTTAAATGCAATCTCAGGCACAGAGGAGGCAGTCCTACCACCTATCTCTCATAGCACAGATGACATTTCCACGTTCCAAGATCTATTCAGAAGAGTTGCTAATGACTTAATATATCTATGGAGGAAGTTCAGGTTTCTCCACATGAACTCACCAACATCCTCCAGTGCAACTCAACAACAAAAATTGCACTCCCTATCAATCCAGCCATTCTGGAGCCCACTAAAATCCTGTGGCAAACACCTGCATCCATCCCATCAACATGCAGAAAGGCAAATTGAAAATACTGTGTTCCCCCACAGGGTTCCCAATATCTCTTTAAACACCCTCCGCCCAACTCACTTATAGTAGATGCTGCACAGCAGAGAAACAAACAACAAAATCAATCTACCCCATCTGAAAATGACAATAGATGTTTGAATTCCTTTGGCAAGAAGGTTTATGCCTTGGCCACACTCCAGATGAAGGTAGCAAACTATGCTGCTTTACTCAGTAAATATGATTTTAATAACTACACAAAAATAAATAATTTTATTGAAGATATCCCTGATGACAAAAAGCACAGTTTAAGATCTTGTCTCCAAAGGTCAGAAAATATCGTGACTAGCCCTGCAAGCTGCACTTGTTGCAGCAGATACAACTATGAGGACTATGGCAACAGCTGTGACCATGAGATGAGCCTCCTAGTTTAATTCTTCTGCCTTTCCCTGCCAAGTCCAACCATTGGTGGAAGATCTTCTGTTTGAAGAGGAAAAGCTCTTTTGGCAAAGACCAATGAGTTGCTCCAGTTGATGAAGGATTCCAGAGCCATATTGCGGTCACTCTGTATCCAAACATCTATGATGAGACCAAGACAATACAAGTACCAACCATATCAGAGATCAAGGTATACCCACAATTCATTTATCAATAACAGAGGCAAGACCATGCTCCATACCACCAGAGGAGGCGGAACAGGCAACACAGATGTTGTCCTCAGAATAACCTGAATCGTTCGTCCCAACCCAACAAGCAAATTTGAAACAGTTGAGAGATTGAAAACCACACCTTTTCCCCAGAGCTTGAAATTGGTTCCAAACAATTCCGTTTTCGTTTATTGCCATTCCTACCAAATTGGGAAGCTATTACCTCTGATAAGTGGGTAATTCAAACTCTCTCCTTTTTATGAGATGTCTCCAAGGTTGGGTCCAACTCAAATACAAACCACATGTCCATCATATGACCTAAATGCTCACAGTACCACATACAGTGAAAGCATCCCTACATTGGGGGACAAAATCTGTCCAACCTCTGCATAGGCATCCCTTTTTGAGGCCTGGATCCCACTGTAGTTATCACTACAGATGCATCCCTTACGGGATGGGGTACTCACATGGAAGGTCGAACAGCACATGGTCTATGGTCCCTGGCAGACCGCATTCTTCACATCAGTGCCCTCAAACTCAGGGCAATTCAGCTGGCGTGCCAAGAACTACTTCCCCATGTCACAGGGATTCATGTGAGAATATATACAGACAACACGGCATGCCTTTTTTAATATAAACAGGCAAGGCAGGCCTCAATCACGGACTCTGCTTGGAATCCATAGCGCTTTGGAATTGGTGTCTAGCCCGAGACATCCGCATATCCTCTTGTCACCTCCCTGGGGTTCTCAGTTTGATAGCAGATGCCCTCAGTAGAGCCCTGCTACAAGAACACAAATGGGAACTCAATTGTGTGCTCCACGACATATTCAACCAATGGAGCTTCCCAGATATAGACTTATTTGCCACCACAACCAACAAAAGATGCCCACGCTGTTGCTCCAGGGTAGGCATGGGGAAACAGTCCCTTGGGGATGCTCTTATTATAACTTGGAATGCACCCCTGCTTTACGCCTTTCCCTCGTTTCCTCTCCTCAACAGAGTCCTTATAAAAACTCTGACGGTCAAAGCAAAAATCATCCTCATTGTGCCCTTCTGGCCTCGACAAATGTGGTTTCCCCTCCTATCAGGGTTCACCAAGCAGCCATTACAACCTTCCACGTACCAGACAACACAGTCTTCGCACACGCAATAACCAAGTGATTTCTGAAAGGTCTGCAGGCTCTATACCCAGAGGTGGTACCCCCTCGAGAACCATGGGACTTAAACTAAGCATTAACAACACTCACAAAGCCGCCATTTGAACCAATGGCGACATGCTCCCTACACCACTTATCTTTAAAGACGGTATTCCTGGTAGCAATAACCTCAGCCCATAGGGTGAGCATGGTGGCCCTCATGGCGGAACCACCTTTCGTGATCTTTTTTTAAAGATAAGATCACGATGCAGCCACATCCTAAATTCCTACCTAAGGTGCGCTCCTCTTTCCACATGAATCAGTTGCTCTACTTACTAGTATTTTTTCCAGAACCTCATACTAACGCATTTGAAGCTCAGATGCTCACCTTAGATGTCAGAAGGGCTCTCTTCTTCTACATCAACAGAACCAAATCTTTCAGATCCTCTTCACAACATTTTGTGTCTATCGCAGATCATAGTAAAGGAAAACAAATTTCATCACAGATATGATCACATTGGATTTCAGAATGCATCACTACTTGTTATTCGCTAAATGACTTACCTCCACCATTTCCAATCTGGGCATGCTCCACAAAAGCGGTTGCCACATCCATCACTTACCTGAGAAAAATTCCACTGCACGACATATGTGCAGCAGCTACGTGGTCTTCAGAGATCACTTTTGCAAAACATTACGCACTTGTTTCGGGACCTCTTCAGCATACTAAACTAGCAAAAGCTGTATTACAAACAGCATTCTTACCTGATCTGAAGTCCCTATCTCCATAAACATATTGCTTTGTAGTTACCTAATGTGGAGCATCCCCAGGGACGCCTCTCGAAGAAGAAAAGGAGGTTACTCACCTTCCTGTAACTGATGTTCTTAGAGATGAGCGTCCTTGAGGGTGCTCCACTACTCTCCCTTTCTCCCCTCTACTTTGGAATACCTTAATGGTAACCTCTATAACACCTTCTCTATCTGGAACCCAGCAAAGAATGAACGGAAGGGGGGAGAGGGTGCTGCGCACACACAATGGCACAGGAGAAGGCTCGCGCGCACCGTGAGGCCCCCAATGCACTGCTAAGAAAAATCCATAGAGAGGCGCTGGGACACTCAGCAGCTCATGTGGCGCACCCCCAGGGATGCTCATCTCAAAGATCGTCAGTTACAGGAAGTAACCTCCTTTTCCGTGGCCAGGACCAAGGCACCCCACCTAACCCCAAGTCCTGCTGACACTGGGGGTTCACTAGCCTGGCTAGGGCTCCTCTGCTGCTACCTTACCCAGCCGCTGCTGGCCCAGCCATGGCTCCCCACCTCTGCGTTCTTCTGGCTGGCTCCTGCTACTGGCCTTTGGTCTTGCCAGGCCACAGATGTTGCCAAACCAGAGTGTCCCAGATTTGGGAGGTCCAACCTGTAGTAAAATGTTTTATAGCTGAAGCAGACATAATAGGCTTGATGCAGAAATTACTTGATGGGTTATGTGACCAGTTCTGAATAGCAGACTAGATTAAAAGTCCGTGAAAATAGTTTGGTCTCTTTTGGAAACCACTGTGGGAAGGAAAAGAATCCACAGAAGAATCTTGACCTACTAGTGAATAGAAACTATTTCACTAGGAGGGTAGTGAAGCACTGGAATGGGTTACCTAGGGAAGCAGTGGAGTCTCCATCCCTAGAGGGGCTTAAGTTTAGGCTTGACAAAGCCCTGGCTGGGTTGATTTAGTTGGGATTGGTCCTGCCTAGAGCAGTTGGCTGGACTTGATGACCTTCTGAGGTCTCTTCCAGCTCTATGGTTCTATGATACCAACAGTTGGGGATGAAAAGAATTTTTTGTTGCTGCAGGAGCATGGTTTTGCAAGGGCCTGAGAAATATCTATACATCATTCTGACATCTTAAACAGTAACAAGCCAAATAGAAAATATTTGGGGGAAATGGAGTTTGGGCAGGTAACTTGCATCCATAGGAACCAGACTGAGTTGTGTTGGTTCATTTTGTGAAAAACAATGGTTCCTTCACTGTGTCTCTGTTGCAGGAAAGAAAAGAAAATCTCCTTATAAAGGTAGAACTTTTTTGGTTAAAAATGTTTATGTAGGTAGACACTGTATATTTATTATTTCTTTCCACAGAGCCCAATTTACTGAGTGGTACTGCCCACAGTGTGAACAAACGAGGTGTAAAGAGGCGAGATCTTGACATTGAAGAACTGAGAGAGATCCTGTCTTCTCTTTTACCTGTTGTCCGCATTGAGCACATTTTACCTATGAACAGTGAAATATTGAATGATGCTGTAAGTCTTTTCCCACACCTTACTATCTACCTTTCAGAAACACAGATCTTGCCTGTGGGACTTTATACGTGAAGTAGTGCAGAAATAAATCCTGGGTTATTTTACATTTTTGAGACAAACATTAAATGTTACCCATCAGAATATTTATAAACTTTTGTTATTGATAATTATAATGAAAATAGTGTTTTGATGCAAGTTTTATGCAAAATTAAATTTGGAATGGCTGGTGAATTTTGAACTCCGATGGCTATTACTTGTTTTAATAAAAAAAAGCTTTTGAATTCCTCAGGGAGCTTAGCTCTACCTATTCAGAGTACCTTCTTGCTGTTTACATTACTAATATTTTAGTAACCAAATTTTAATGTATTCAGTTTAAAAATTCTGTCTCTTACAGATGAAAAGAGGCCTCATTAGCACCCCTCCTTCAGACATGCTACCAACAGCAGAAGGTGGAAAGTCAAATGCGTGGTTACGGCAAAAAAATGCTGGGATATATGTTAGGCCACGACTGTTCTCACCATATGTAGAGGAGGCAAAGGTAATCACTGATAAGTGGTCATAACTAAACTGGTATTAACAAGAAATTGTCTAGACAGAAAGTTTCAGTATATCTTGTATTGTTTGCATGTTCTAGTCTAAAATACTAACACTGTCAGTTTATCAAGTCTTAAAGGTATGATCATCAGATCCAAATCTACAGTTTGTCAGAAGAATGTTGGCATCTTTTCATGCCAGGATTTCCTGAAATCAGAATATTTTGAGGAGTCTCTTTTATTTTCATGAAATTCTGAGTGAAGACCTGCCTGACTAGTTGACAAGAGAGCTGAGAGCCTAGAAGTTCTGGGTTTTACCATGCAGAAAATAGCAATTGCATTTTGTGAAGAATTTTGAAGTTTTTGGTTTTCATTCCAAATGTGAGTGAAATAAAGCCACATTTTAAAACTTCAAATCTTCTGTGATGGGGTAGGAGTGTGATGCAATTTGGCAATACTAACTCACAAAGTGGTGCCTTTTGTGGACCGTTGTTGCACATAAAGTAGCCAAGATTTATGCCAAGAACTGGTTTGACTTCAACATTGCCCAAGTTTGGACGCAGAAGGGCAGTGTGAAGTCAGCTTTTCTAATCTCTTCCCCCAACCTCCCTCTGCTGCCCATGCTCTTGTGCATCTGAAGATCAAGTTTCTGTACTCAGAAGAAGAATCCATAAATGTGAGATTTTCACAGTGTGTGTGTGTGTGGGGGGGGGGGGGTTGAAGAAAGATTCCTAATTTGTTTTTCATTGGATCAAACTAAAGAAACTCTTAACATTTAAATCCCTTTTGCTACCATTAAGGTGCTATTTTGCTAATATTAATGGGAATTTATTCCTCCACGTTTTAGCTCTCGCCTAAAGTAAAAATGGAGCTGGCAAAAGTTACTCAAAAGAACTCTTAGACATTTGTACTAAAAGATCCATCCTCTAGTTTGTGTGTTAGACTTACAATTTTTAAATGGTATTTTTTAAAACATTGATGCATACAGCATCAAGAAAAGGTATTGGCTAAAAAGTTAACCATGATAAATCCTGGATTGTAACTTCTATTTAGTGTAATAACTTAAAAAAATCTGTAATCTTAGCACTCTGCATGAAGGCGCATCACCAGAGTGCATTACCAGAGTCTTAAGGGAAAACAAGATGATGCATTCTCTAAATGTATTTGTCTAGAATCTAGGTTATGAGTGTGTTTGCTTGGTTAAAATCAATCTTAAGTATTTAATTTTATATGTGAAAAATTGATTCACTTGAACATTTTATTTTTGACCCTTGATGCATACATACTCAATTTGCATCTAGTGATTGTATGTTAATTCATATACCCAGTTGGTATTGTGATGTATAAAAGTCACATATTTCCAGTTTCAGCTGATTCTTATACCTTTCTTAATATTTCAATACTTAAATTACCTTCCTGCTCATGTAAAAGAATCAATTTAGAATTAAATGAGAACTTTAATCAAATTGTCTATGAATATCCCCTTTTATCATCAGTTGAGAAGTTTTAGGGAAACAGGTTTCTTTTCTAGGAAAGGTGCATAGTGGTTTGTCTTAAGAGTTAGGAGTCAGGAAATATGGATAATATTCCTGCATCTTTCTCAGACTGATTGTGACCTTGGGTGAGGTGGGGGGGGGGGGGGGGGGGGGGGGGGGGGGGAGAATTGACTTACGTTCTTTAATATATAAAATTAAGAGAATATATTTCTAACCTCATCTGTTGGGTGCTGGATCTTAATTAATGATTGCAAAGTACTGTGAGATGATTTTGAGTGGAAAATACTTTAGATAAGCCAAGTAATGTTATTCATTGGGAGCAGAAGAAATGGGTTTGCATACTGCTAAGCATTCAGTCACTGTGCTTCCTACACACTCACAGTACCTTTCATAAGGATAGATCTGCATATTTTAGGGGACAGTAGTTGGTTGTATTACGGTTACTCTTTGTGGAAAATACAACTTTGGAAAAGTCGTAGCTCTTATTATTTGACTACTGTTGTTTTAGTCGGTGCTAGATGAGATGATGGTGGAGCAAACAGACCTAGTTCGTTTGCGGATGGTTAGAATGTCCAATGTGCCAGATACCCTCTACATGGTAAACAACGCAGTGCCACAGTGCTGTCACATGATTAGTCACCAGCAAATCAGCAGTAACCAGTCCAGTCCTCCTTCAGTTGTCGCCAATGAAATCCCAGGTATGAATGCTAGCTGATCTGCAGCAAATTATTTTCTGTCCTAAGGGATTTTGTTGATGGGGGTTATTAAATTCTTGTTGTTTCCAAGAGTTTTCTCATCTGGGGGTAGTAGATGGACTGCTTATTTTAAATGATTTTCTACAAGGACTCTTGAGTTTAGAATGTGTGGGAATTTTTGAGAGTAGTAGAATTCTAATTGTGAGGAAAAGGAGCAGTGGTGGAAAAGGTGCTTGTACACAGTTAGTGCAGAAGCACTTGTAACCATAGTATCTCACCAATATGATAACTAGAAGTATCTACTCTCATGAGCTGTTCATAACTGATAGCATTCAGACATGTCCCCAAGAGCAGAAGGCAGAAACATTGCTATCCTACAGACAAGACTCAGCAAAAGCAACCAAATGTCACATTATATAACACATTGTATTGTGTCGGTCAAACATTAATGAACTGCCAATGTGAAAAATTTCCACTAATTAAGTCATCCTTGACCAAAAATGTTCTGTTTCCACACCTAAAAAATTCAGCTCCAAGGACATGTGATGAGAACATATCAGCTACTCTTAAATGCCATCATAGCTGAGTTCTGGGTAATTCAAGGTTTAAAGCAGCAGTGAGGAACCTCTTTTCAGTCAGGAGCCAGTGACCCACAGAAAAATCAGTTGGGGGCCACACTAATAGGAAGTGCAAAAAATCTAAACCACAACAACTTTACTGATCTGGCCCCCAAGTGAGGAAAAAGAGACACTCACTTCACTCAGAGGCACCGGAACTGTACTCACACTCCAGCCCTGTTGGAGGGTGCTGAGATTTGAGGCTTCCCCCAGAAGTGGGATGAGCCAGCTTTTGCACTCCAGCCCCTGCTTATTTTAAATGATTTTTCTACAAGGACTCTTGAGTTTAGAATGTGTGGGAATTTTTGAGAGTAGTAGAATTCTAATTGTGAGGAAAAGGAGCAGTGGTAGAAAAGGAAGAGAGAATGGTAAGACTCAGATTACTGCATGGCTAGAGTGCAGGTGCTGGCTCACCCCGCTGCGGGAGGAAGTTCCCCACCACAGCTTACAGATGGTCACTGGCACTTTAACTCACACCTGAAAGCAAACAGCAAGCCAGTACAGCATTCTGAGCGCAGGGTTTTGTGTTGACAGTGGCTGTGGGTTTTATTTAATTTTCCACTAACAAGAAGAAAAAGGGGATGTTTTGTTAGGTTAATGAGCAGGGAAATCATTAGAGCTGTCGACTGAGGCAAATAGGTTTATATTATAGACATATATTACAAAAAGGTGTACACTCACAGCAGGAGCCATTCCTGGAGCACAGATGGCAGAAAGAGCAGCATTCTCCTGTCTGTACTGCAGGGGGTAGGATCCTCCTGTGATTCTCAGCTGATCATTTCCCCACAAGGACAGAGTGAATGTTTTGGGATAGCAGCATGACATGTTCCTGAGGCTTTGTGAACCTCTGCTGAGCTATGCCAGCAGTATTCAAATTAGGGTCAGCAAACTCTTGTCTGGGTGGTTTGGACCTATTTTTCTTTGCCTGAATCAGAAGTCATGCAATAACTGAACTTGGCCCAGGAACTTCTGAGTGAAACTATATTGGTCCTGTCATCTGCTTCTATAATAATTGCCTTTCAGACAACACTAAAATGTTTGACCTTAAAAGATTAAACGTGTTGACCAATTTTCCCTCTAATCTTTTTCATCAATGTGCAGAATAAATTTATGTGCACAGAAGCTTGTGTGATTGTACATCACCAATAGAAACAAAAAAGCCTAGCTGTGGGCGCACTGCTAATTAGATGGGCAGCATTTGAATCTCTCCCAAGCAGCAGCAGACGTGCACAGCTTACAGGGAACGCTGGTATTGATTTATGAAAACTTGCTCCAAACACTAGCCAGACTATTGTTAACAAACCTTTTGAAGGGAAGGTTAAGTCATGCTGCCCTGAAATCTTCCTTTCATATAGTGTTACCTTGTCCCCTGCGATGTGAGTGTTTGCCAGGATGAATCAGGGTAGAAAGGCTTGTTTAAGACTCTTGGAGATGTAGATCTGCTCACTTTTACTAAGTAAGTTCATATGCCAGCAATACAAAAGAAAACATTTTGAAAACATTAGCAGTCTGATACAGCACACACACTGGTGATCTTTATGAAACTAGAAGCAACTGATGTTTGATTGTAGTTATATGAAGTGGTGTTTGTTCCCTCTCAGAAATGCAGAAACCCCACTGCTCTTGCTGTCTAACCCATTTAATCTTTGTGGATCTTTAATCACAGACAGTAATATCTTGCTATTGGAGAGCTGGTGAAGTTCACGATCCCAGTGCCACATTTATGGAGGCTTGGATATAACTTTTCTAAAGATATGCACGTTACAAGGGACAGAAAATCCACAAAGAAATATCACTCACCAGACAGCAGCAAAATGTTACCATGATAGTTGTGCAATTGGATAACCAGATACCCAAAATTACATATGATTTCCTTTTATAAAGGTTTTTAATGATTTCAAGGCAACTACATAAAACTGTAATTTTCATAGGTTTATGTTGGCTTAAAACTCACATAATTTCTTTAAAATGTATTTTCTGAAGTTGTTGTTGGAGCTATGGTCTTGTGGTCCCAGAATTCCACCAAAAACCTAAATTGCGCCAAGAACATCCGCATATTGTTGGCCTATAGTATTGCAGAGGGACTGAACAATTGAGATTTAAGATATTCAGGCCCCCAAAACATAAAATTCCTACATTCTGTAAGGAGTTTACAAAGAAGAATATATTTGTGGTTCACTTCAGTAGAAGCAAGAAAAATGGCACACATCCTTGGCACTAGTGTGCTCTATACTTTACTTCATGAAGATGTTCTAAGGCAGTGTTTCTCAAACTGTGCTCTGTGGAGTCCCAGGGCTCCGTGAGGTTGACAACATGGAAACATCGGTAGGTACAACACGTACATCAGTGGACTGCTGGGGCTCCGCATAAATTTTTACACGTGTAAAGGGCTCTGTAGCCCAAAAAGTTTGAGAACCACTGTTCTAAGGCATTAAAGCAAAAACATGTAAGTCATATTATTCTTGGAGGGGTGCCAGTGGTCTTATATAAGATAGTCAGCCTAACATGAATTCTGCATGAAAAGCTAACATTAATCATAGCATTGAATTGCATGGTCCCATTAACAGTTTAAGAAAAAAATTGTCTTGTAACTTTTCACTGTTTCCTCCCCCCTCAGTTCCCCATCTCCTTGTTGTTAAAGAGATGGTCAAACGACTCCAGGAGCTCCGTCATACTGAGCAGGTGCAAAGAGCATATGCTCTTAATTGTGGAGAAGGAGCCACAGTCAGTTATGAGATTCAGATTCGAGTATTGCGAGAGTTTGGACTTCCTGATGGTGCTGCTGAGCTTTTGCAGGTATGGAAAACTGGATATGTATAATTCCTCCTCCAGGGTGATTTGGTGAAAATTAGGGATGTTAGAAATAAATAGGAGGGTGGGGGGGCTTAGTAAATGTGTAACCACAACAATTCTTAGTGGTTGCACAATTATTCTGTGTCCCCGGGGGTGGGGCTGGCAGCCAGTGCACTCTTGGCCCCATTCCCAGGAAGCCCCCTGCTACTACTATATCAGAGGCAGCAACACGAGGAGCAACAGCCGCAGTCTGTGGGGGACCCCAAGTTCCTATTGCACAGAGACTGCTCCAGCATCCCACAGAGCAGCCTCTGTCTGCTGCTGCCGCCCCACGCTGCTGCATTTCCTATCAATCTGAGTTTTAAATACAGAGCACGCAGTGGAAGGAGTTGTTGAGGTTAACTAGAACTGTTTAACTGATGAGCAATTGCTTATCAGTTAAACAGTTATCCAGCTAGCTGCTAACTTACCTAATGCAGGTCTTTTGAAAACTGAACATTTGACCAAAAGTGTAACAAATCAAGCAAAAAATCAACAAATCAAGCATTGTTCAGGTGTACACTTCAGAAAAATCTGCTTTTGTATTTCCACAATATGAAAGAGAGCTTATTTCCAGAGTCAACCAACAGTGGCATTAGTTGAAAGAGTGGAGGAGAGACAGAGAGGACGTTAATGCTTCTTTTTGGAAAAGATGTTTCACTGCTTGTGACTCGTTTGAATTCTGGTTTGTGTATTGGTTCAATGATTCTTGCACTGTTGTTTGTCATGTATGAAGAATAGGTATATTTGTGCAATACCTATATTCTTTTGGGAACAAGAGCATTCAAACCTGAGTAAGAGGATTCTGTCTGTGTGCACTATTGTTTGCTAATTGTAATCTGTTATTTTCCTTTTTGAAAAGCTTCCTTCTAGACCACTCATGCAAATAGTGAAAAATGAGCAATTTGAGAACAACTTGTTGGCTGCAAAATTGTTCATCTATATGACTCTGAATACGTAAGAATTAACAAATTTGTTCAAAAGTGAGTCATGAAGATGAAAAAAAGACTTAATATTTAGATAGTAAGTCTGTTCTTGCCCCCCGAAGAATGTACAGTGTGCCCGAATAGCACTTATAATGATTGGTAGGAAGGAAAGGGGACAGTTTTGATGAAGGCCTTCAGATGCTGCTGGATTGCAAATAATTATGGACATCTTAATCAGAGAGAGTAATTTCACCAGCTCTACTCCATAGTTAAGGTGATGCATGGCTCTCACCTCTGACTTTTTCCTCAAGGTGTCTCCCTTATGGCAATGCACTAATCTTTCATGATCAACTCTTTGTTGCCTTTTGAATTTTACAGTGTATTATTTAAAACGGTGGGACTAATTTATCATTGTACAACACCTAGATTACAAGTCCCAATCTTTGATCAGTTTTATAGGAAATCTGCCTCGAAACCCCTGCAACTCTCTAATCTTTTCCATTTCGTTGCTTTCCCTTGCAGAATCCTCACAAGTTCTTTCCTGATGAGCGGTTTGGGGATGAAAGCCCACTCTTAACTATGAGACAGTCTGGACGATGTCGAGTTAACAGCACTCCCACTGCAGAATCCATGTTTACAGAACTTGACTCTTTTGTGGCCTTCCATCCACCACTGCCCCCTCCTCCACCTCCATACCATCCGCCAGCTACTCCTATTCATAGCCAGTTCAAAATGGGCTGGAAACAAAGGGTGCCGAGTCAACATCCCTCACGGTCCTTTTCTTATCCATGTAACCATACACTGTTCCACTCCAGGACAGCTCCTAAAGTTGCTCCACCTGTCTACTTACCTGGTGTCAAAGCAGCAGCGCCACCTGATTGCACTAACACTACAGGACTGGGGAGACAAACTGTAGCTGCTGCAGCAGCAGTGATGGCAGCTGAAAAGAAAGCAGTAAGTGCATCTTTTCCCTCCCATCAAAGTAATTTGTTGAAAAGGAAAGTTTAAGATGGAATGTAATGAAATTACTGGGTTCAAATGAAGGTGCAAAAGCATCATTTATAGTTCAGTGGGGAGCATAAATGATCCTTCTCCCCTCTATACCGTCTGTAAAATACTTGAACCATCATGGTGGAAAGAGTCAAAACAGAAGGAGTAGAACTAGTGGAGTACACAAGGGAATAGGTGGGGATAGTTGTTACTCTTGCAATAAATATTCATTTTAGAAGTAATGTTGATAGGGCAATTTGAAGTAATGTTGACATTTAGAAGTAATTTAGAAGTAATGTTGACAAGCCAGCAGAAGGCGGTTGAGAATGAGATACATGCATATACAGAAAATGTTCATGGGCTTAACATCAAAAGGTAAAGAAAAAACTGTATACAGGCAGTCCCCGGGTTACGTACAAGATAGGGACTGTAGGTTTGTTCTTAAGTTGAATTTGTATGTAAGTTGGAACTGGTACATATTGTAGGGGAAACTCTAGCCAAACATTTCTCCAGAGCTCAGTTTTATTCTCCCACACCTCACTTCCCTCAGTCCTTTATTCTCAAGCTGAGGTGTCTGCTGAGAAAAGCCGCTCCGCGTCTCCCTGGTCTGCTTGGGGGGGCGCTAGCTTCGTGTCTCCCTGGTCTGCTGGGGGGAAGCATCTAGTGCAGGATTGCCTCACCCCGTTTGTAAGTAGGGATCCAATGTAAGTCGGATCCATGTAACCCGGGGACTGCCTGTATATCTAAGTTACAAGGAAAACTGGTTTTCTTGAGTGAAGCTGACCTCATATGATTGGTTGTATGTCTGGATAGAAATGTAATTGCTACAAGCACATTTTAAAAATAAAAGTTTTTTTTTAATGTTGACATTACTTGATATCAGTTCTAGGACTCCTAAGCCTATTTCAAGGCTGCATGTGCATTGTTTCCAACACACTATGCTTCAGTTTCAGAAGACCTGCTTGTAGTCACTCAGATCTTCCCAAACAATTTATATTTACTTCAGTCTAAAATTTTGTATGCTTTTGCACCCAAAGATGACTTCTATTTCTCAGTTGGTAAAATTTAGTTCAGCTCTTTCTAAATTATCTGAGCTTGGTAAAAGTTGTTTTCATATTAAGAAAAATATTCAAGTGTTTTCTTCTGCTCTCGTTGCAAAATATTCCATTTTTAAGTTACTTCACACGTTATGTTCATATTCCTTGTACTAAGAAATGCCTTTGATATAATTTAGTGTTGGAAAGTTATGCTCAAAGCATCCATGCTTCTTAGCCACCAGATTACAGATTGATCCAGCACCCTCAGGAGCAAAGGAGGAAGTTTGTTGGACCAGGGGAAGTTGGCCCCTCTGCTGAGGGACTCCAGGCTATCACGGGGTCTGTCAGCAGATTGCCAGACTCCCTTGCACCCGGGCCGCTCTGGCTCCGCTGGCCTGAGCCGGAGCTCTCTAGTACTTGATGTTGCCAGACCAGAGGTTCAATCTGTGTTAACAAGCAGCTACGTAGTAGGAACTCCACAGGTTTGAATGAGTGAAACTGCTTTTAACAAGCTGATTTAAAGTAGCTATATGTATGCTTCTTAGTATTCTTTTAACTTTAAAGATGCATGCACCCCTTGAATGCCATGTATTGATTAAGAATTTAGCATAGGAATTGCCCTACTGGGTAAGAGTAGTATTCCATATAATCCAGTATTTGTCTCACTTCAGATGTTGTCATATCCATATAAATCCTTTATATAAAAAAACCCACCTTAAGGGAACTAGGTAACTTTTTGCATCCCTATTTTATTGCCAATTAGTTTGGATCACGTGAATATAGAAGATAAGCCTCTCCTGTAGGTGACTGAAAAATAAATTACTGAGTGGTATGAGCCTCTTCAGCCCTGTTTACTCTATTTTGATAGTTAAAAATATTAACTAATTTGGAGTAGCATGTGCTAATCAGTAAGTTTGAAACAGTTTTGACATTTCTGGCTAGGATTGTTAGATGTCTGAAGTGGCTAGTGGATAGCATCACCAACTACTACAGAAAGTGATGTTACAGATAAATTTAATTCAGATATAGAAGTAAAGCAAAATCCAAGTAGACTTAACGTTTTCTTTCTTTTCCAGGGTACTCAGCCCATGTTAAATGAGTTGATGCCAGATATTGCTATGGGTGTGTCAACGATGTCACTAAAGGATAGAAGATTGCCAGAGCTCACAGTTGACACAGAATTAAGCCAGCCAGTGACAGAGGTTGGAGCTGGACCACCCCAGCATATTTCATGTATTCAGACTAGGCACATACACAGTTCTCGAAAGAAACATGCAATAGAGCAAAAAATGGATACACGAGAAAATCAACAGGAGTATCCAGATTTTTATGACTTCTCTAACGCTGCTTGCAGACCTTCCACTCCAGCACCTACCAGACATACTCCTTCACCTTCCCAAGGCATGTACTTTGGTCCAGATTTGTATAGTCACAATAAGGCATCACCAAATGGCTTAAAGTCAGCCTATCTACCTAACCAGGTATCTCCTAAAAAGCAAGAAGATTCTAGGAGAGAATACGTTCTTTCCCAAGATGGGCATCAGCACAGACAAAAGAATGAGCCCATACACCTCGATGTCTTAGAACAACCTCCCCAGCGGTTGGACTTGGCATTGGTTGCCCAGGAAAATGCTGGTAATGGCCCAGTTCACATCAGGGGAAGAACAAAAATGGAAACTGACTTGACCTATGGGCTAACCTGCAACAGACCTTCACTTTCTACGTACAGTTGTGAGATACAAGAAGAACGATCCAGCAGGAGACTGGCAGATGAAGAACCTCTGGAACATGAAGCACAGAGAAATACAGATTTGGAAAGGGAAGATGCAGTAAGTAGAGGAAGGAGGTCTCCAAGCAAACCAGACTTTCTGTACAAAAAGTCTGCCCTCTGAAAGCCACCTCCCCTATTTCTCTGTGCCTGAGAGTCGTGAAACACCCCCATTTTTCACAACTTTTTGGCCTGACAGTTGTCAGACAAAATCATTAATGCCAGCAGAACACTCTATTTTGCTCACATTTTTTGTATATACATTGATTTATTAGAGACAGCATGCTATCAGTTTATTTTGAATGCTGCTTCTGGTTTTATTTTTGTGGTTTGAAGATATTAAGCCTTTAAGAAAATAGCTGGCACTTTTTTTAACAAATTGGTAGCCTTTTGCACCTGTACATTTATTTTACCTGTATTAGTTTTGTACTAATATGTTGAATTTTATTGTTACATTTAAAGGACTGTATTTTCATACTTCTGCATCTTACCTTTCACCTACCAATTCTCCATGTGCATTGGGTTGCACACTATCAAATGTATTTTCTTATGAGATAGTAACAATGTTTATTTTTGAATTATTATAGGAATTCCAAAGAACAGCACATCAAAATACTTTTTAGTAATGTCGTTTAGGTGAGAAATCTTCCTAGTTTATCACTACTGCAAATCCAGTTTAATACCATTCTGTTTAACAGGTCATTGCAGCTGGTCTCCCTTAATTTTGATTCAGGAAGACTACTTTAAAACATATGGCTGGGATTTTCAAAAGAACCTAAAGGATTTAGATTTGCAGGTCCCAATGAACTTCATTTGAAGATAGGTTGTTGTTGCATTAGGCTCATTTAAAAAAATCTTAGCCTACATTTTCTGGCTTATTTGTGATGTTGGAGAATTTCATGGGCAGCGAGAAGCACTTATTTTCAGACTCAAATGATGGATTTGCCCATATGTGAAGAAAATGTAATACTGCAAATTGATGATAATACTGCTGTGCTGGTCAGGATACCCTGGAATTGGGCTGCTCAGAGTTCAGAGGATTCATGCCAAAACCCTAAAGCTCTAGGGAGATCAGGCTGAGTATCTGTTGTTGTCTAAATTATAACACTGTCAAGTGAGAGGATTGCCTCTCTCGTGGAGGTGCTAAGGTGACTGCTTATTGCCTTGTTTTGTCCTGCTATGTGAAAAACAAAGGGCTTTAGTCTACATGGTGTCATTCAGTGTTCCTTAACATTTTAAAGGTCTCTGATTTTTATCATTTTAGCCATTACCTCTTGTTAACAAAATCATGAGTACCGCCTGCATTAGCTTCATTGGTTACATATGGCTTAGCACTTTTTTAAATTACACCACCAGCCCCTTGAACAGAAAAAAAAATGGGAGGAGGGAGAGGTGTCTTTCAATAGTATGAATACAAAGTAGAGAGAAGACACAGATAGTTTGACCCTTGCCATTGTGCTGAGATTACACACAAAGGGTTTAGTGATAGTAATGCAAAAGTCAACACTTACTTCCCATTCTGAGTGTTGTGAAAACTCTCGTATATGATACAACAGTGTAAGTGTTGGTAAATGCCTTTTTTGGCAATGGTCACTATAATGAAAGATCTTCCAGCAGATGAAGATTTTAGTCAGTGTCAGCTAAAGACTATTTTAACCTTAAAAATGCTTAGTGCTATTTAAATGTAAATCTTTCCATTTTCTTTATAAGGCATTTTTCATGTAAAAGGCATCTCTTCTTGCTTGTCTTGCACCTTCTCCCCCCCCCCTCCCCCCATTAAAAACAATCTCCTAACCCTCTCATTAATGTATACGAGGCTTAGGGAGCCATATTGTGCAATTATATACTGAATTTTCAAAATTAAAGCATTGTTTGAATAAACTCTAGCATGAGTTTGTGATCTAGTAAATTATAATCTCCTGTAGCCTTCCACATCGTGTAAAATTCCTTTAATGTACAGCCATGTTAGTCTAATCATATTGGGTGGTGAAGATTGACTGAATCACAGTTGGTCTTTTTCATCTTTGGGTGCTTGGTTTGGACTCTAGCTTGGGCCACAAGTATAAAATGCATACGGTGATTCCCATTTTCCAATGTGTACATTGTTTTAATGGAATCGTGTCAGTGTGGAAGTTGTCCTCCCCTCAGAAAACTTTAGGGTGGGTTAACACTGGTGTGTCAGGCTAGAGACTGAGGTACGTTGCCCTTACTCTGATGTCTGTCACATTTTTGAACACTAATTACTTACCTGTATGTACTGCACCTCCCCCACTTTGTGCTCATGAGCACTAACATGGATGTATCCCTCTCTCAAAAACAAATTAGAAAACTAAATGACTACTTGCATCAAAGCCTGTGTTCAAATGTTAGTAGCTTGATCCCTTTATAAATCCTAGCTTCCAACATAAGACTTACTATTCTAGATAATTTACTTCGCATACAACTGGATAAATCTTAAGGTAAATCTTGTTTTAGCTATTGATGTCATTCAGTGTGGCACTCGGTTAAATTGTTGCTAAAATGTCTTAGAAATAGTATGAGTAGTTTGCTGCTAGCATCTCACACCACTGAGCAGTACTTAAGGAAAAACCATCACCAAAAAGTGAGAAGTCCTTGACAGACTAGGCCATGACAATCAGGCCACCTAGACAATCTGTACTTCAGGGGGGTGGGTAATTGTCATATTTTGTTGGTGTTTTTCTTTTCTTTTAATGTATTTAATCTACATTCTGAATTGTTGGTAAAGTGTAATAATTGAAGCCTAAAGTCGCATGAAACAGCAGCATAGCAATTATCCTCTAAGCCCAAGTGTGCTTAATATTTTTGTGTATATTGAACATATGTCATCTCCCCAGCCCTAACCAGTTTAGAAATCTCATCAGTTAGTGAGATTTTGCTGGTGAGGAGAATGGGGGGGAGGGGGGTGGAAGAGTTAGAAGAGGCGAGTTGGCGGAACCTCCAAGAAACAATGGAGCTTCACTTGCAGATGTATAGGAGTGTTGTCTAGTTTCTTGTATTTCCTGTGTCATCACTGAATCGTCCTTAAGAAGAAAGCTCTTACTTAACTTGTGATGCTGACAATGTTTTTATTCTAGTCTTTAAGTTTAGGCTAAATAGACCACATTATGCCCTGATTTGAGTTAATACAACCCTTTCTAGTGAATGGAGTTGCTGCTGCTATTCATCCCAAGGTAAAATTTGGCCCCCGGCTTGTATAACTAGACATGTGACACATGATAGAACTCATGCATCATACTTCTAGAAATATTATGCTGAATCTAATCTTCATTCCTGTCACCCCAAAAAAAGCAGGTGTACAGAGGTAGCTATTTAATACACAAGATATCTGTTACCACACCCTATGCTATATTCAATCTCCTCTGTTTGACTGCAGCAGAAGCCTCTTATTTACATGAAAGATTTTCAGTTAGAGTGGAAATTCGAAAATCTCCCTGCTTTCTGCTTTTGAGTCAGAAAACTGCTTACCTATTGAACATTAAAAGATGCATCAGATGTTTACTTCAGACCATAAGACTACTTCCTGGTCTTGGTTTATTTAATGTTAATTTACTTGAAAATATCAGTACAAAATCTTACTCAAAAAACAAAACAGATCTTCCCTTGCTCCCCACCTTACTTGCTAATGTATGGATGAATTAACAATTTCTGAAAAAGATGCTTCCTTTGACTTGTTTTGCAGTCTCTTAAAATTGCAGTTTTTTATTACTGCTTTATCATTGGCAATTTCTTCAATTTTTTCCCCTCTAAGGTTTTAATTTCTTTAAAGGACTGAACATTTAAGACCATGGCCCTTTCTATTGATATTTTGTTCTTGGTTTTATGTTATTTGAGGAAAAAATTGTCATGATATAGAAGCACCATTATTTCTGCTACTCTTAATGACCCTTCTGTCTGTGCTAGAGGTGGTGCTAAGCTCTGCTGAATGGTAGGAGCACCTGAAAAAAAATTAATCATATTTGGGGTTTGTATCTCTACTTCAGGAAGGTGGCCTTGCCTTCTGCAATGTTACATTTTGTTTGTTGTCTTTGTGCTGTTACTGGTAGTCAAGTGCCTTCAATGCTAAAGGCTCAGAAAATTTTCTTAAACTGACTTCATGTCCTATGCAAGTGTTTTTTCTACAACCTGCATAACCAGTACTTTGTAAAATTTGTTTACGCTTCAAATTGTACATAGTGTTTTTTTTAAAAAATAGTATTTTATTTAGGTACCTCCAAACTTGAATTCTAGTCGTGTGATGCATTGTAAAACAATACATTTCTCTTGAGTACCATTACAGTTGTAAAAAGGTTTTCACTGGTTCTATTTTTCTACTGTTGCTGAGAAGCATGTAACATGACTTGATCCTACATATAGTTGGCATTTCAAATAAATGGCTTGTATATAAAGTGCTTGTGTAGTCTTTTCAGTTTAGCCTCCTAAGACACTGGTGTTCGATATCCATCTGCATGTTCTTGATACATATCCCTGTTGACATATTGGAGGAATAGAGCATATCTTAATTACTATAACCATAGCTGTCTGAATTAGTCCTATAAAATATTGAAAATCATTACCCTGTAACAAAGGGTCTTAGAGGAAGAAAGTAGATGATAGCTGCTTTCTCTTAAAACAGAATATTTTTCTTAGACATTGCCTTGAACTTTAAGGTTATGATTCACACTAAGGGTAGTGATTTTGCTCATTAAGTAGTATTTTAGAAGTTCATTTGGTGAGTGAACTCTCCTATATAGGGCCAAATTGCTCTTACTTTATTTAGATGACTAGTCCTAATGAAGGCATGTTAGTAAGGTAACAGGATTTGGCCTTTGACCTAAAAAACATTTTAATCCTAAAGAGAACAGAACAATTGGAGAGGCATTCCCCAAACACACATTCATTTTATAGAGAATTTGCAATTACCTAAATCATTTAAGACATACAAACTTAATGTATCAAATTTACAGCATGGGCTTATCTAGACTATGCAGAACAGTCAACAAAGGATATGCAAATTCTTCTTCTGATCGCACTTTTGAAAGCAGAAACCATTACCTCTACATTTTCCTGTAGCACTAAAAACTGCTACTTCGGTGAGGGCAGACATGTTATAGATCATGAAATTTGTCAGATTAGTGACCTAGACTCTGTATTTTTCCCTTGGTATTCTCACTGTAAGTTACCTCTCCCCTTCCTGAATTTACTTTGTCTTGTACACCCTGTCTCCGGCTATCATTGTCATAGCTGGCAGAATGACAGCAATGAGTTGGATCCTTTAGGATTTAACTCAACGGATGTAATTTTCCACAGCCTTCTGGAACCAAGTTTTCTTCCTGCAAAAACACACTTTTGTTGCTTTTAAACAGCATCATTCTTTCTGCTACTCACACCTCTAGTTTCTTCCAAAACACAAACCTTTACTTTCAAGGTACTTTTGAATAGAAGGCAGCCTTCCACCACAGTACTACACTCATGCATCCTCCCATATCTTAAGTTAGCTGAACTGTGTTGCCAGACATTTGGAAACCAAGAACAGACCAAAGGTTTAGCTAGTGATAACTGTTTCTAAAACAGATTTCAGACTCACCATTGATGTGCTGGTGTTTGGAGATTGCAGTAAATAGTGTTGACTTGTAAGAATTTTACACACAGACTGGCTTAATAGCTTCATTTGATTAAGAAGAATCTTAATTGGTGCCCTGTCTCCATGATTCACCACTCCACCAAGGATTAACCTGGCTTTTTCCCATTACCTCTGCTAAAATGGCTTAAAATTAATGCCCTTGCCACCTCCATAATTTAGTCTCTTTCTAAACCAGGAAGAAAGCTTTAATTTTGTCCCTGAGCTTTCACTAGGCCAGGGTGTAATCCTTAGCTGATCAGCCAATAGTAGTACAAGATCAAGTCCTTTCCCAGGAAAGTTTTATTTAAACTGAGTCAGGGATCGCGGAAGCCATTATCTCATCTGTAAGGAAAAGATCTAAGATATGTGAGTATTGAACATTTGTTTTGCTCCTTAAATATTTAAAAAGACTTCCTCTAAAGAAAGCTCTTAGTCAAAGGCAGTGTCCTGGGAGATCTGAATCTTCCTTAGTTCTTGCTTCATTAAGATGGACTTGCTTGATGTTACTTTTGGGGCAAAATATGAAGGTGCTATTTAAAAACCAAGTACACTTACTTGATTCTGTCACCTTCTGGTCATAGTGATTGTTTTGAGTATGATTGCACAAGGTTCCTAGTTACTGTCCAATCAGTTATCTTCCTTCCTGTTGTCCTTACCTCTGGTTTCTCTGTACAGAAGTCTCAGGACCACACGCAGGACCTTGGCTAAACACACCAACCCACCCACCCCCTTATTCCTGGGTTGAAAGACGCTGTTTGAAGTGGATGTACAAAAGTAAGTTTAAAAGCAACCATGACATTCAGGTTATCTGAACAGTAATTTTATTAAATTTTACAGAATCATTTTTGGAGTTAGTTAGGCAGGTCAACTCCAGTAACAATTTCTAAAAAAAAGCAAGCACCTACAGGATCCAGAAATGTTGTTTTAAAAGCAACTTCTCATATCTGCCTAAAACCAATTAAATGAGTATCTATTTCTGCCCAAAGTAGGCTTTGCAAAGTTAGGCAGTCAAACAAAATTAATGGAGAGAATAGTAAAGGACAAGCTTAAAAACAAAAAAGTAGTACGTTTGATGTGAAACCAGCCTCCTGTGAAAATGCTAGCCCCCTCAAGTACTATGCGTATCAGCTTCAGATTTTTATGTTAATCCATGGAAAAAATTCACAATCTCACTTGTGGGTTTTAAACCAACTAACCTGTAAGTTCTGATATTTTAAAGTTTGGTTTTAAGGACTGCAGCTGTAGATTGAATCTTATGTTCAGTAATTACAACAGTGGTTCCAAAAAGGTCACAAGTTAGTTTATACTTCAGTAAATAGGTTTTAAAATGTTACGTTGATATATTCCTTTCTATAACATTTAAAACTAGAGTAGCTTATGGTAGGTCAATTTTTAAAAACCCCAAAGCTTAGTTTGTAACCTATTAGTATCCCACATTTAGAATTCCATTTATATTCTAGCAAGAGGATAAAACTGACACTCCATTAATGTAAGACGTTACCATACAATGAAATGAACCAAATTTTTTTCCTACAAAATAAAAATATATTAATGCCATGCGCTGTTGATTGAAGGAAAGTCCATGATTCCTTAATCTCCTCCTACCCAGAAAACATACTCCCCAGTAACAAGGGACTTAGTCTGTGCAAGTACAATGCAATTTAAGTTCACATTATGACCCTACTTTTAAGCTGTAGTTCTCCTATGGCTACATCTACACAGCAGAGCTATTTCGGAATACCGCACATCTTCAAATGCCCCTGATTATTTTGAAATATTTCAAAATAATGGGCACACTATTCTGACATCCCTGTAACCCTCATTCCACGAGGATTAAAGGATTTGTCGAACTACTGCTTTATTTTGAAATTTGGCACTGTGTAAACAGCGCCAAATTTTGAAATGAGTTATTTCGAAATAACCTTGGAATAAGCTACACAATTTGCCTAGCTTATTTTTGAGGTAAAGGTGCTGTGCAGATGCACCCTAAGTGATTAAATGTACCTTAATGTATAGAGAATTATGTCCATTGTGCACTCTGGTTAAATATCCCAGGTCAACAGGAACCCTTTGCATCAGAAACTTTAGTACTACTGCACCCACAACAGTTACTATGGAAGTATTCAAACCAGACAAAACAACACTATACCACAGTACAGTGTACATTTATTCCTGTTTTAGAAGGCTGTCTGCTCTCATCTTTAATATGTTATATGGCTCAAGTGAAAAGGTCAAAGGCTAAAAAGGAAACAGTGGCACAAGCTGTTTTAACAAGGACCAACCAATTCACTCCCTCTGAAACCAAACCAATTTATGATAACTGTTAAATATACTGACACTGTACAAAATGTGCATGATAAGTTGCTATGCAAGACACCTCTGCATCTTGGAGACCTGTATTAAGTTGCAAAAGTAAGAAGCATTTTATGGAACAGAATGAATGAGTACAGTTGGAGGAGGCTTCTTGAAAAGCAGGATTGGGGGGGGAGGTCAAATATTAGCAAAGGTGCTGTTTCTGTTAACTGAAGGATAGCTTTTTCCATTTGTCCTTAATGAAAGTTAAAGCTTTTTTCTAACTGCAGTAGTACTGCATCCTATTTGTCCGTCTTCTCTTGCGTGACTGAAATTCTTCAAAGAATTGCTGAATGTCTTCTCTTTTAACAACCTGAGAATAAAATGAAACTCAAATTGTAATAAACTAGTAAAACAACATATCTGGAAAAAGGACCAAATGACTTAAGTACTACATGAGAGAAGTTTCTTAGAACAGTATTTGCAATACACGCCACACTGATGTAAAAAAATGTTTTTTTAATTGTATTTTTTTCTATAAAATATTGCATAGTTGGTTATAGCTTACTGTTCCATCATCTGCAAATCTCCTGAGATATTCAGTCAGTTCTGTCTTTAAGTCGTTGTATTCTGGAAGAAAAAGTGGGGAAAATATTAGTCTCTGCTTCAATGATTGTTTGCTATTCTCCCCTCTTGACAACTAGTACTGACACAACTTGCCTCAGTAAAAAATTTTTGAGGTTGGATTATAAATTAATGCACTGAGGGAAAAGATTTAAGATGGTTCTTAAATCTGTGTGTCCATCAACTCTAACTTCACTTTGACCAGAAGCTGCTAATTGTTAAAGCGGTAAGCAATGGTGGCTTGTGACTAAGAGGCACAAATCATAGTAGTTATATTCACCATCATACAACAAATAATAGTTATGATTAAATACACAGAAAAGTGCAGAGAAAGAATAAGAATTCCAAATAAAACACAGGTGAGACATTTTCATATTAATTAAAGCTGGTTTGTTAAACTCCCAAACAAACATTGTTCCGCTAATTTCATATGCCTCTGCTATAACTATTGTCAAGATTCAAATAACCTGCAGTCACTAAAAAGTATAGACCCATCACCTGAAAAACTATAAAAGTAACATTAGCGCTTTAAATACCATTTATAAAACCTTTTTTAAAGCAGTTTAAGTCAACCGGCAAATCAGAACCTAACAATTACATTGTTTAGTAGTATATTTGCTTTAAAAACAAATACAATATCAAAAAATCATTCAAAAAGTTTCATAGCAAGAAAGTTCTATGGCCATTAAAGGACATAAGCTTGCCGTCTTCATCTAGTAAAGATCAATATATATTTATTTTAAGATCACCAGATTGGTTACTTCTCCAGGAAAGACAGCAATTCTTTTTCAATGCATAGTGTGGCCAGTGCACTAAGACAACCCTGTTCCACTCTGTTCTTCAAGTATGTCTTCACTGGTTTAAGGCAAGAAAAGCTTCTTTTCACACTCACTGTTGTTGGGATAGTGGCAACTAAGCAACCAAAAAAAGGTACACTTCCTTAAGTACCTCACAGAGCCCAATTTAATTGACTTCCTGCAGCATGTTACTTACAGAATGATTCTGAAACTGCTCATCTTTGAAGATGACACCATCTAAATCAAAATAACTGCCATAAGAACTGGAGAGGAAGTAAAAGCATCTGTACAGAACTATTTGCTGAAAGCCTGAAATCTGGATGAGTCTGACAGCTCAATAAAGCAGAGGGTCTTTGTCTATAAACCTGAGACACAGCTGCAGAACAAGGATTTCATTGTATAGCTGTAAATACGTTTGCTGATCATCTTCAGAGAATCCATCTTCCAAATCCAGCCTATAGTTTTTTGGAGGTGGAGGTAAGTCAGTGAGGGTAAGGGCTACTTAAACACCTCTTTCAATATCTCTTTTTTATGCAGATCTCCAATCCTTGTGACTGTTAACTGCACTTACAAATTGCAATCTATATCAATGGCTTTTTTTTCTGAAGAACACCATTGAGAAGGTCAGTGATGCTGAAGATGTTATGGTAAAGAGTATGCCAAGAAAAGAAACTGGAAGTCCTTTAGTTTGGTATGGTATTCTGTGGCTTGCCGCTGAGATTCACCATCCCAACCAGCAGCATTGACAATTTCCTGAAATACTTTGCATAGCTTCTCTCTTTCTGAGACCATGGTATGTAGGACTCTACTGTTGGCTGTCCTTCGAAGTGCACATAGGAATGGTATTTATCCAACAACACGATCCAACAGTTCAGTGTTTGCTTGTGTGTAAAAAACAAACAAACATGGAGAAGCCTTCCAAGGTTGCAAAAATGCCATGGATTTCTTTAACACATTGCGCCCCTTGCTAGAGAGCTAGATCTAATTTGAGGGCAACACACCGCACAAATAGAGCTTGTTAGGGCTTGCAGACCCTGCAGCTCCCCAGCAATCATTATAGTGCTATCATATGAATAAGACATAAGTTTTCTTTTGCAGTTGTATTTTAACACTGAATCCACAAGCTGTTTCAAATCAACTGCCTTTTCATCTGCACTGCCATTTTTAACGCCTATGAGCTGCTCCTGTGTTTGCCCCTTCTGAAACGCGTGAAAGTTGGCTCGAGAGAAATATCAGTAGTTTCATCTACTTTTGAAGAGTGCAGCCTTTTACTTGTAATCTCATGATTATTGTAAAATATCATTTCCTCAGCCACACATTTGATCAATTTCTTTTGAATTGTCTGTGATAAGTCAGAAAAAATCGATGCTGTTTTCTGTCGATAAATATTCACTTGTAATTGAGGAAAAAATAATCAAAGTTCCCGGAGGTTATACTCCATTTTACAATAGCAATGGAATTAAAGATCCTGACGAGATAATTAGTTGCTTCAAAATCTCTGTTCTTCCTGTCTTTCTTCTTGTGCTCTAAGATAGCAAGGCAGCTTTACTCACAAAGCAATACAGCTATAGGAATGCTTGCCTGCTCCAAGCCTTTCAAGGAAACTTCATTTTTATGTGCTCTTGGATGAGCTGTATATAGACGTCCTTTGTGACAGATTTTTCTAGTCACAGTACCCTTCATTAGCCCCCTTTTTTTAGCTGGAAGAAGCAACAAGGGCCAACAATATAATCCATTACTCACAGAGCTGCCTGTTAGCCATTTATGGACTTTGTACCAAAATGTCAAACTGCCGTATTCTTTTCCGGTCTTTCTTCAAGACTTCCAGTGCTGGTGGTGTTCTGCCTTTTTTAATGACTGAGCACCTCTCTTCTTGAGAACGTAATGAAAATCCTTTTTCCTCAGGTGATATAAAGTGTCATTTTCTACAAAAGCCATTACTGAACATTTTAAAATCTTAGATTCCAAACATGTGACCAAGGTCAGAACTGGCCTTAACTGCTACACTCTGTCATGGCCTCAAACAATGGTTACTAGAGCAACACCTTTATAAACTGACTCAGTGTGGTAAAATGGCATGGTTATCAGGCAGCTTCTTGAGGCACTATCATCTTTAGTGAGATTTGAGCCTCATGCAGCACTACATTTGGTGATGAGTTTTCGTATTGTACAGTGAGTTGTGAAAGATTTAAATCTAATCACAAGCACTTCCTGTGGAATCATGTTAACTTATTTAAAATACAGATTTTCGAACAGTTAAGTATATAATCAATTTGATAATAAATAATATGCAAAATGCATCTTGTAACTTTTGGGAATTCTTGGTTAGGCTGGGCTGACTAGCTGGCTGGAAAGCAAAGTGCTATCAACACTAATGAGAAATCAGAACATGGGAGGCAGATTCCATTTCTGGGACTTGGCAATTCTTCATCTGAGTCCACTGTTTCCTTACCAGATTTACAGTGCACCTGCCCACAGCAAACTACATACAGCAATCCGCACCTTTCTGAATGAGAGTTAACTGAACAAGAATCAAGCAATTTAATCTGTTCCTGTTAATTTTAAAACAAACACTAATTTTTAGGTGGATCCAAACAAGACAACATTCTCTGGGAACACTCCTATGCCTGGCATTACCTACTGATGTTCCCTACATAAGGGAATTCTTCTCTGCCTAAATGAACTATCTTAAAGGAGCATGTTAAGGACCTTTAAGCAAACCCGATAATCAAGTCTTATACATACATCAGTATTAGCTGTTCTTTATACGAAGTGAGCTTCATTGTTCAATCCCTCAAGGATTTATTAGCTGAAATTCTGCTCTGAAGTACAATACAGTCACACTGGTGGTACATTGTGTTCTTCAGAAAAGAGGCAAGAGTGAGAGATACAATTGACAAAGTTGTCCATGTAGGTGTAGGAGTCCCAATTTATGACTCAGGCTTGTTGGCCCTATGTCAGGGGTGGGCAATAATTTTTGGCCAGGACCCACATCAAAAATTTTTGAAGTGGCCCCAGGCTGCCCCAGGGTGCCCCAGAAAGGGTAGAACCAGGATGCTTCTTGGCTTCTCCAGCAGCAGACCATGATTGGTCTGGGGGTGGGAGAACACCTTTGCTCCCTCCCTTCCCACTAGGCACCCATGCCCCTGGCAGGACCGGAAGAGGCTTTGCACGTTCCCCCATACCAAGGCTAATCAGGGGCTGGGAGCAGAGGAGTTGCACGAAACTTCCTTCACCCTGTTCTGCACGAGCATACAGCACTTTGAAGTGCCGCTCCTCACAAAGCAGGGCAGGGGAAGGCGGCGTAATCTTTGTACTCTCTGCCTGCCCCCAAGCCAATCAGGGCTTGGGTGCAGGGGAAGTGCATGGCGCTTCAAAGCACTGCATGCTCCTGGCAGGGTGGGAGGAAGCTTCACATGCTCCCCTAACCAATTAGGCCATGGGAGTGACAGGGCCTTGGCAGGCCGAATCTGGCCTGCAGAGGCCCTTCTGCCCACCCCTAATGTATATGCTCAAATATATCAGATACAGTTCAGCTTCTTGTTGAGGGACTGATGCACCATTTTTCAAATACTTTCATCTTCATATCTATAGACACTGGATTAGAGTTTGTGTCTAGTCCACAGAGAATACAACATCATTAGGAAATTCCATCTGCTCCAAAGCTGACAGCCACCTGACAAAATAATGTATATAAGAAGTAACTAAACGACTGCTTGACTTCCTCATTTATTCCTACTGCTTGTCACTCTTACCCTTCCCTACCTATTATCTACTTACGTTGAAATAAGTTTCCCGTGCTGGGCAGGGCAATTATATTTCCACTGTTCAGTCTATCTACGTTCTATATGAACACAGAAAAAGTTAATATTAACATGTCAACTTTTGAAAAGGAATTCCCGTTACCAGAACACAGCCAACCTGCTGAATTATAAATCAAGCAGAAGCTTCTACACCATCTGCTTCCTTAATATAAATAGCAACAATTACGAACAGGCTGGAGACAAAAGAACTCAAGGTTTTCTACAGAAATATTTCTGGAGATTAAACAGTCAGCTTATAAAACTGTTGCTATTTAAGTAAGAAGTCTGTTAAATATCTCCTTTAGGTAAGATACATATTTAAAATGCTGTGTTCAATTCTCAGAATGAAGTTATATTTACCACAGATGAGTTCTACTTGCTGGACTCTGTTCATGCTATTAAGAGTGTCCATTAAAGGATCTCTTCGGTCTGTTTCCTGGTCACTTGTACCTTTATTCTCATAGGCCAAGACAGTGTCACATTCATCAATCAGGAATTGGACATCCAGTTCTGAATACATTTTCTGAAGATAAAAGTAAAAGTTATTTTCCATCTTATAAACTTTACAGACCATCTGCCATCCTTTCAAGCCCTCTCCCAAAGAAGTAACATTTTAGCAAGTAATTCAGCCACTCATGAATGCTTCCAGAACTGTGATTACTATAGATAGTAGGTAAATAAACACAATTTTTCACAGGCTATTTTATACTATTAATTCTGAAGGTGAGAGAGTCATCAGATAAGATCCACACTTGTTTCCTTAGCTTAGTGGAATGTCTTCCAGTAGATATTTTATATTTAGAACAAGGAAGTTATACAGATTGTATTATGTATTGACTTCTCTCAATAGTCTTGAAGAATCTAATGTAAATATTAGCCTAAAAAACAAAATGTATACATACTAAACAGTCTTTGCATGTGCACAATTTACTCCGCCAGTTTGATGGCCAAAAGGTGGCAGTATCCTTCTTCAGAGATTGCATGGTCTGGAGTTCTCGCAGTTTACAGACTGGTTCATCACTTTTCAAAACAGTCTGAATTAAAATGAAACAAGTCAGTGTTTCACAATTTTATTTCAAAGGGATTTAATTCAAGTTTTTCTAGCTTCTTTCCTTACTTAGCTACAATACTGTACTGCTTTTATTTTTTAAAGGTCCTTCATATGATGCTTAGAGTAAAGTTTGTATTAGAACACTGCTGTATACCCAGCAGAATCAACTAAAATTGCTAATGGCATTCATACTCTAAATTCATTGATTCTTCTTCTTATAAATCAGCATCAGATTTAATGCAAAAGCAGTGTAAAGGGTTCAGAAATCAGATCTGTGCTAGCCTGATGACACAGTTGCAATGGGTGGTACCCTCCACATTAGAAAGATAAATTTAGAAGTGATCTCAGGTTACTTAAGCAACAAAATGGAAGACATCAGAGGAATGGAAGATATTTGCTGAGGATACTGTATGCCTGAAATTAAACCTTTTATATCAGTATTTATTGGCATGTCAACTACAGCAAAGGCTGTACTGGAACAGTCCCTATTCAACACTTGTGTATTTAATTAAATTTACTATTAAAAGAGTGTGGAATGTGTCTACACTAAGTAGAGGGGGAACATAAGATAGTAAGAAAAATGTGTGGTTTACCTCTGGGCATTTAGACCCAGAACTAGTAGATGGCTCATTAAATTGTTCTACTTGCTCCTCTTCCTTGATCTTCCCTGGATGATCTCCACTTTCCTTTTTGATTTCTCTTTTCTGTTCTTCAGATTCCTTGACATTCAGTACAATCTTTTCATCTTCAAGTGATTTCACTTTAGTCACAGTAGGAACTAGAAAATGCACGTCCATAACATAAGCTTGCCAGACAGTTTCAGAATTTTTTTACTTAAAACTGTAGTGTCATAGACATGCTCAAACTTCACGGTACATTTCAATAAAAGCAAGATTATATTCTAGAGCTATCTGGGTATATTATGAACTCAAACAATAAAAAAACTGCTTAATGTTTTATCATAGTTCCCTCAGACCTGTCTACACCTAATGTCCCAAAATAATGTTACCATGACAAGTCTCAGTTTATTTTTATTAACTGAATGACTGATATAAACTTCTTAAGTCCTTTGTGCCGTCCCACTTCCAAAGCAGAAAAGAAAACCCTCATTGTCCTTTCAATCTGAAAGCCTGGGCTGTGTCTAGACTGGCCAGTTTTTCCAGAAAATCAGCCGCTTTTCCGGAAAAACTTGCCAGCTGTCTACACTGGCCGCTTGAATTTCCACAAAAGCACTCACTCCTACTGTAAGAAATCAGTGCTTCTTGCAGAAATACTATGCTGCTCCCGTTCAGGCAAAAGTCCTTTTGCGCAAAAGGGCCAGTGTAGACAGCTCAGATTTGTTTTCCACAAAAAAGCCCCAATCACGAAAATGGCAATCGGGGCTTTTTTTGTGGAAAAGCGCGCCTAGATTGGCACGACGCTTTTCCGCAAAAAGTGCTTTTGTGGAAAAGCATCCATGCCAATCTAGACGCTCTTTTCCGTGAAAAGCATTTCCGGGAAATCATGCCAGTCTAGACGTAGCCTTAGACTCTAGAATTTATTGGAAAGTAATGGAGAAAATGGGGGGGAGGGGCTGGGGTAGAGGAAGAAATGCCATGATCTCATAGTGCTAAACATTCCTATTATGCTAGTCTTCCTTTGGGTTTCTGAAATTAATTGATATTTGCAAAAGGCTGGATGGTAGCCAGATACTTTCTCCAATTTTATTTTAGCATATTTTATGCCTGATTCACTCTTTAAACTTTATTTTTTTAAGACTAACATATGGCAGAAACCAACAAAATATATTTAATGCATTATAAAATACCTTTTTAGAATATTTACAGACGTCTTTAAGACAACAAAAAACAATATGGGGGGCTGTCTGCACTGGACGCTTCAATTTGCGCAAGAGCACTGACATTCTAATGTAAGAATTCAGTGCTTCTTGCACAAATACTTTGACGCTCCCGCTCAAGGATAAGCCCTCTTGAGCAAGAATACTTGCGTAAGAGGGCCAGTGTAGACAGGCACCTTAATTTTGTGCGCAAGAAAGCCTGATGGCTAAAATGGCCATCAGAGCTTTCTTGTGCAAAAGCTCATCTATACTGGGCATGGATGCTTTTGCGCAAAAGCACTTTTTGCGCAAAAGCATCCATGCCCATTTAAGACGCTCTTTTGCGGAAATACTTGTTTTTCCGTTAAAAGCATTTCCACAAAATCATGCCAGTCTAGACGCAGCCCATGCTGTGTGAATGATAAAATATTCTCCTAGTTTACAGAGATTTCTCAAAAAACAGACTTTTAAAAAATAATTTGTCCACATATAATAAAGTGCCATTATTAATCCATTACAAATAAAATTAAGCAATCTTACATAAGCACATTGCTCTCAAGTCCTGGAAAATTCTGGAGCATGAAACACATGACTGCTGCAGCTTAGAACACTGCTTCTTCCTAAGTCTCAGAGGAGTAGCTATGTTAGTCTGTAACTTTAAAAAATGAGTAATCCTGTGGCACCTTGGGCCTGGTCTACACTATGGGATAAATTCAAATTAAGATATGCAACTTAAGATAAGCAATTATCATAGCTGAAGTGGAAGTATCTTAATTTGTATTTCAGTGTTGCCCACACTGCGGGAAGGCGAAGGGAGCACATTCTCCCTTGGGCTTCTCTTACTCCTCACGGAAGCAGGACTACTGGCAACAATAGGAGTGCCCTCTTAGTTCAAATTAGCCTGTCTTCATACAATCTGCTAATTCGAAATCCTGCAAGATCAACTATGGCTGCTTTGATCTTATCTGTAGTATAGAAACTAACAAAAATACAAAGTATCATAAGCTTTTGTGGGTAAGACCCACTCCCTCAGTCAGTTTGTCTGTCACCAGGACAGCTGAAACTGTCAACATAACTTTGTAGAGTGGGTGATTAACCAAAGTGATCAAACATTTCATTGTAAGCATCTGTACAGAGGCTCTTTATTTCATTGGTATTTTAACAGGGGAAAGGCTTGGTCATCTCTTCTAAGCAATCTTGGGAGATATAAAAGTATATAGACCTACCCTAGCTTCCTTCATGATTTAATGAAGCAATCTTAGCACCAAAAGTGTGTTATGTAACGGATTTACTACTTGTGCATGCTCCATGCTAGGGATGTAAGACTAGTTGACGATCTGATAAGCAGAAGCTTATCACTAGAAGTCAACTAGTGATGCAACTAATCGCTTCCCCCACTTGCTGCCTCTATCGGGGGAGGGGAGCAGGAGCTGGTGGTGGTGGAAGCCAGCTTAAAAGCAGGTTCCTCCCCAGCACCATCTCCACTGGAGGCAGGGGAGGTAGAGGCACAAAAGAAACGGGTCAAGAGGGGACTGAAGCAGTCTCTGCTTACGCCGCTTCTGCTGCAGCTCTGCTTTTGAAATGTACAAGAACTCCAGCAGGTGTATATTTCTAAAGCAGAAGCTCCCACAGGGAACATGGGGCCAACAGAGAAGTTCCCTGCTGGTCCTGCGCTCCCTGCAGGGCTTCCTTTTGAAATGTACAGGAGCCACCTCCAGAGTCCATTCAATCCTACTCCAACGTCATCTCTCCCCCAACTCTATTTCTCCCCACCCAATGTTGTCATATCTTTTTGGTAGTTTTGATTTAACCCAGAATGTAAATTCCTGGAGAGCAAATATCAAGTCTTTATGCAATGTTTGCCATAAATACCTATGGTGAGAAAACAAACATATAAACTACTCTCAAAATTAAACAAAAAACAAGATTTTAATAAATTTAAGAATTAGGCCTTTTTTTTCTTCAATAAAACACAAAACCTAAAGTTGCCACATAAGCTACTTTATTGCCTGAGGTTTTTATTTAAATAGCTAACAGTTTCTTCAGCCTTCTCAAAAATATCTGTATTCTACTTGTATATGATTATGCGAGTTAAATCAGCTACATGTGGGAGGTTTATATAATAGAAATAGTAGTACAAATCTCCTAATTTTACCTGCTAACTGTGAAGTATAGGCCCAAAGAAAAGCACAGGAATTCATGCAGGTCTGGCACACCATCTCATGGAAGTCCCCACTCTCAGGGGGAACTGTACCAAGGTGCTGTCCAAAAGAAATAAGAACACATGACAGAGATATATTAGTTGCAACTTAATGAATTCTACAGAGTATTTTTTCCTCTAGTTTTAGTGGCAGAATAAAAAAACATCATGCGCACCTCTACCCTCATGTTGTCAGTATTCTCATTATAAGTCTCTTATCTCCCATACCCAGCATCCATAATGCTAGAAGATGAGGATCAATAAATTTTAAGAATTTATCCAGATTATTAGCCTCTTTTCACATGTCAACCCCCCCACAAAGTCTGGACTAAGGATGTAACTACCTAGTAAAAATGTTAACCGGTTAAATGGTTAACCATAAAGGGTGAGTGGGCCCTTTGCTTTCAAAGTAGTTCATTGGCGTGTTGCTGAAGATTATAAAAATCACACATATAAAAAAGTGACACCCCCCCCACCACCTCAGGCTGCCATTGGGAAAGGTGTACCAGTTTAATAGGCTGCATTGGTCCCCATAAATCCTAAGGACATCCCAACATGAGGCTGCAGGTGAGCTTTTGTTAATACATAAGGATGGTCAGAAGTCTGGATGTTTGTAACACAGAGTACCTGTATTTCCATATCTTGTCTATCCCTAACAGGACAGCTACCAGACAATAGTTTTAAGTAGCCTTATTTAGTAATCCGAGACTTTTTCCTTGTTTAACAAGTTTTATAAAACATTGTATCCTTCAGCTTCAGAATGAGAGGAAAGTGAAAATGATTAGATACAAAATCGAAACAGAGGATTAAAATAAATTACCTCCATTTTCTTTTGACAAATTGTAACACTATCTAGTTAAAGCTAGAACATTCATCAAAATACTTAATATCTAATAAACATTATATAGAAAAAATAATCCTATAATTTTACTCAAAGTCAAATCAAGTTACAGTAATCAACAATAACTATTTCACATCTTTGTTCCAGGACTTGCAATCATGGTACTTGCTTCTATCTAGTTTACAATTTCCCCATCTAAGAACTCCCTAATCCTGCATAAAAAAGGGGATTTTCAAAGGCAACAATGGCACCTAGGCACTGAACTCGACTTGCTTTCAATGGTAATTGGGTGCCTTGATGTCCATTTGCCTTACAAAAATCTATCCTAATGTATCTAATCAGATACTGACTGTGCAGCTTATTCCTTTCCTCACTAAAATATATATGACTAAGTTAATGTCCCATCAAAGGAGCTTCCATTCACCACATATCATAATCATGGTTGATAATGGTGTGCTTAACAATCTTCTTCTCCAGTTCCAATGAAACATTAACATTCATAACAGTCTTCCATAAAACATTAAAGTTTAGACATGTATAAGGATTAGTTTGGGCAACCCTGAATAAAGCAGAGATTCTTCTTCATTTTAGGTACTAGCTCATTATAAGGATTGCCAATATGCAAAAACAAATATTTAGTCTTTTTCTTACAGCCTAAAAAGAGCTAATTTGAATGTTCTTGCACTACTTCAACGATTCCTCTCTACCTTTTCAAGTAAGTTTTACCATAAGGAAAACACCAATTTTAGCCTATTTCCATGCAAGATGACAATATTGTTATATACATATCCTTACCCTTCCATGGAACCAGTCTTCACAAACTATGCACTGGATCATTTCATCTGGGATCTAGAAGTATGGTTATAAATAATATCAATCTTTAAAGTTTCTCATGGGCTTTTAAAAGCAGTGTATTCTGATGAACATACAAGTAAAACACTTTCCACAGTGAGACACTTAAATTGGATGGCCATTACAAATACTTACCGCCTCAGCCAAAGTTTCGAAGAACTTGTAATTTGTTGTAGTCTGATAACTAGTGTGTCCCATTATCTAACAAGATTTTTTCATTATTGCCAGATATGCTATGTAACATTCTACAACCCAAAGGACCGGGATTTACCACAGGAATATTGTACGTTATATAAAAGTATGCCTTAAACGGTATCATTCTAAAAATCTTGATCTGCTAAACATTAATATTTCATTGGATAGTATGTGCTGTCATATCTATAGTTATGAAGTTTTGCTACATGTGTGTTACTGAAAGATGTAGAGAAGCTGAAAATTAGGGTGGGTAAAAAGATAATTTAAAAAAATAAAAAGTGACCACTGTATGTTTTATATTGTGTTGTAATAGAAATGAATATATTTGAAAATGTAGAAAAAAATCCAAAAGTATTTAAATGGTGTTTTATTCTTAACAGCACTGTGAACTGCACAATTAATTTTTAATCACTTAATAGCCCTATTTTTTGTCATTCATTTCTTAGAGAGTGTGTTTCTAATTAAACTATCTCAAGAGTTTAATAATTTTAGGATGTGAGGGGAAAATTATGCTTTATTTGTGGATAGGGAACTAGCTCTTCATTTAAGTTATGAATGGGGAAACAGCATTATTTTATTTCCTATCTTTCTAATCTATCTTCAAGGCAAAATATTCTGTACTCGTACAACATTATGCAAATGCAGACTAAATACGATTAACAAAAGTAACACACCAGGTAAGATCTCTCTATGAAGATAGAAATCCATTCTATGGGAGAATTTGAGGACCGTAGTTCTACACAGAAAAAAAGTTTGTGCACTGTATCCATAGCATTTTTACTGACTGTGCATTTCTTACCTCATCTTCAGGATCAGGATAAGGTCTTTCACAAACACAGTATAATCCATAGAAGTTGTGATTATATTTATTGCCTGAATTCACTTTTCCCTTTTCCTAAAACAGAATATGTTTTAATGTACAGTATGGTGAAAAAACATGACCATTCAGAGACTGTGTAACTGAAGATAATTTTTGTCCTATTCTAATCTCCTAAGAGATAACCCACATGATGTCCTGCTACAAAGAAAATATTAACCTTAAGTGCCATTGACTAGTCAATTAGTCAATAAGTGGGGGAGCCACAGCAGTTTTAGCTCCCTGCCTTGGGAGCTAATCCTACTGTGGCTCTGCCTTTTAAATGTATTAAGAGCCTGCAAGTACCCACACCAAGTATAGGTTCTGCAAGTACCCACACCAAGTATAGGTTATAATTTACCCATTTTAAATTTAGTTCCTTCAAAATCAGTTCCTAGCTTAATATAGGTAAGTCTTTGTACAGAAGAAAGCACAAGTAACTTCCCTCTTACTCTGAGAAGCAAAAGTACCATCTAGCATTAATCTTTAAGTCAAGATAGCAATGTTTAAACTTACCGGAAATAACTTGCACTGCAAATTTTTGAATTTGCTGTTGCCACAGTCACAGCGGAAGTTTCTGGAAAGAAATATATAGCATGAATAGTTTGAACTGCTATCTTAAAATTAAATGTTTTGTTATTTACAACTGTGAAACGCTCTAACAAGCTATTTAAACAAAAACATATGTGAGAATTTGTTAGGCAGTCTTGAACCCTTATCTCCTACTGAGGTCCTGTTAGATCTCAGCCAAGCAATGTTGAGTTACATCAGTATCTAGTTTGGGAAACCTCAGTGAAAGATGTATTTTTTTGCTGCTGTAATTACTCACATACATAAAAGCAAGCACGTGTTATTGTTTGCAAGACTGGGATCTAAGACAGCTGGATGTCACAAGAGTCTGTTCTATTGGAGATACCATCTTTTGTATGAGATATGCAACTGAACTCCTTCACACTTAGGATAATTCAAAATCACAAAAATGAAAGTATTAAGAGGGGTATTAGCTGGGGTGCTTTGCAAAAATTCTCCTTTAGGCAATTAGTCTACCTATCAAAGATTCAGTTTAAATATGTTCTGATGATAAACCTCAACTAATATTTTTCTTCATTTAATTTGTACTGTTGGATAGTAGCATTGTGCTTTGTTGAACAACCATTATGTTCTACCCTGGATGTGGCAGTATGCCTGTGATTAGTGATGTGAAACCTACGCATTTTATTTGACTGAGATGGAACTGGGGAGGCCTTATGATTTAGAAAGCATAAAGCATGTAAGCAAGAACACTTTATAATGTAACAGAGAAGCACAATCTATACTTTGAAAATAAGTTTTTTTGGGATCAAAGCTGTTGTTTTTTCTGAAACCCATTCTCCCCAAACCACACAGTAATATAACGAAAGGACCCAACTGTGCTGCGCGCCACCTCAGAGTGTTCTCTGCCTCTACAATCAGCAAATGTTTTCCACTGCACAGATTAACATTAGGGATGTTAAGGAGCATGTAATTCATTAATCATGTAATCGACAAAAAATTTGCAATGACACAATTAATTGATAAAAGTTAGCATTGCAAGCACTCAGTGCCAACTTGTGCCAGGTTCTGGCAACTACCCCTGCTGTGGCTCTGCATTAGAATCACTTTAAAAGATAGCACGTGGGCAGGCTGGCTCAGTTCCAGTTCGGGCAGGGTCCCAGCAACTACAGCAGCAGGAGTTGCCAGAACCCAGCGCCAGTCGAGCCTGAGCCAGCCTGTTGACCAGCCCGCTAAAAAATGTACTTGAAGAGCCAGGGGAGTGAGAAGAGGGAATTGCATGTAGCCAATAGCATTAACAGATAAGGACCTGCTTATCAGGTAACTGTTTAATTGACTACACTGTTACATCCCTAATTAACACCCCTTTAAGAAGATAGGTATTTAGCATTAATGCACAGAGTGCTTTTTGGTGTGATGCTTTATTTCTTCACAATGTCAAATAAAGAGAAAAGTGTTTTTTAAAAAAAAGACAGTGAAGTCTCCCCTCGCTGAAAAAGCTTTACCTTTTTGTATATAGTTCAAATAACTTGTGTGTGCCATGACATTCATAACTGCAAGCTAAACAGATCCCTGCTGGTTCTTCTCCTGGTGGAGTGCAAGTACTGCAGGCATACAAGGCTTGTCTTTTTACAGCACCCTACAAAAACAAGATATATGACTATAGGAAATACAGAGAAGTGCAGAAATAATTTACTATAGACAAAGTAGTAAATGCAGTTTGTGTCCAAAGAATTGGATTTATAAGCAGGTCAGTGTTTGCTGGCCAAACTAACACAGGGTGCAAAACACAGACATTTACAGATTGGTCCTCTCAGGACCTGACCAGTCCTGAACAAGCGGATTTGCCAGACCAGGGAAAGCCCCTCCCCTAATGCCTCATACTGCCCTGCAGCTCCCAGAGCTAGGGCTCTAACCTGGCCCTGCTGCTGCCCAAACCCCCCGGGGCTCTCTAGCTGCCCCCAGTTCAGCTGCTGCATGGCTCCATGGCCAGGACCGGGGCTCCATGGCCGGGGCTCCATGGCCACTTGGCTCTGCAGCCGGGGTAGGAGCTGGAGCTCCCTATCTGCCACTAGGGCTGTGGCTCCCCAGCCACAGAGTTCCAGCACTGTTCTGGCCCCAGAGGCTGGGGAGCTCCAGCCACAGCCAAAGAGCACTGGCCCTGGTCACGGAGCCAAGCAGCTGTGGAACTCTGGCGTCAACAAATGAGTTCTGTAACCACTTGACTCCGGGGCCACGGCTGGAGCTCTGCAGTTGGGGCCAGAGCTCCATGGCCACAGCTAGGCTGGAGCCGCCCAGCCACTGGGGTCAGAATTCCCCGCTGTGCCGCACTACCTGCCCCCCAACACAGGAACCCAGTCTGAGTCACTACCATGCTCCTGCTCCGCCGCCAGACCTCCCTGTTCCTGGGCTGACCTCTGAATAGACCTTTAAACTGAGATAGATCGGGATAAATGCAGCAAAGATATATTTTCTATCTTTTCAAGACGAGGCTCTTGCACTATGTGACATATATTGACTGACATGAAACAAGCCCTATATTTGGAAAAAAATCAGGAATGTGAAACTATGGGTTTCCTATAGTTCAGAGCCAGGCAGTGTGCTCTGGACTGCAAGTCCTCTATTTACCAACAGAGTATGGCCTAAAGCAGTGGTCCCCAACCTTTTGGGGCTGGGGGGTGCCCGGGGGCGGCACCACATATGCGCCGCGCACCTGGAGGCGCCAGCCATGCATACGCCCAGGGCAGGGGCCGCACATGCACTGCACGCCCAGGAGGCCACACATGCGCTGGGTGCCCGGAGTGCAAGAATGGCTCAGTCCAGCCCTGGTTACTAGGTGGGTGCACATAAATGCCCCCGCAGGCACCGCATTGGGGACCACTGGCCTAAAGGTCAGATATTGATGGTTTGTTTCCCACCAATGACCATCACATAAAGGTAACTGGGCAATAACTACAGTCCCTCTGCCCCAAAGAGATTCTCTCTTTAGTCCTGCTTTGCTACTGAGCTTGCCACAAAGGGGAACACTGAGTGAGAGGCAAAGGGCTCCCTAAGCTTGGCACTTGCTGGGCTCTGGGTCAACGCCCCCCCCCATTCTAACGGCTCCTAAAGAAAGCCAAGGACTAGCCCTAACCGCCCTCCTTGCCTCGCGACCTCACCGCACACTCCACTAGCTACAGCCCACTCCGCCCCCACCCACCGACCCCCACCTGTTCCTCCCAGACCACCGACCTCTGCCCTGTTGCCTTAGGCCGCACTGAACCCCTTCCACTGGCTTCCTCACCACCCGCCCCCAGACCTGCCGCTCCCCGCGAAGGTGCCTTAGCCCCGGCTGAACCCGGCTCCCGTCCCTCCGCTGCCGCTCAGCCCCGAGCCTCTCTCCAGCCCGGCCCCGCCCCCTCACCTGGGAGTAGCTGCAGCGCTCGTGGTCGCTCCCACCCAGCACCGCCCGCGCCTCCTTCTCGAGCTCCTCGTTCTCCGCCAGCACATCGGCCAGGGAGACCACGGGCTCCTCCGGGGCCCCCGCGCAGCCGCCAGCCGGCTCAGCGCCCCCGGCCGCAGCCTCCATCGCGGGACGGGCCGAGACAGAGACGGCACAAGGCGGGAAACGAGACCCAACGCTAGGGGTCGCCACAACGGAAGCGGAACTGCCCGCACACCACGTGATCCCGGAGCCCGCAGGACGAGGGGTTGGTGCGTGATACGGACAGATAGAGACAGCAACAAAGTCACAAAGGGTGGGGGCGGAGCCGGTTAGTACCACGTGTCGGGGGCAGACACGTCACACGTGACAACCCCGCGAGAATTTGATGGCGCGCGATTCGATGAGGTTCTTGGCGGGTGTGGGGGGGTGAGTTTGAAGGGATCGTTTCCTCGTGGGCGGGTGCGTCCTGAGGGCTTCCGGGTTAGGGCCGATAGGATGGATGCCGATTGGTCGGCTCCGCTGCCGCTCTCCGCCCCTTAGGCCAGGTTGCGGGCATGGAGCTGCGGGCGGAGCTGACCGGGCGCGACGGGCAGAAGCGGCCGCTTTGCGTGCGCTGCCAGCCTGAGGCCGGCGCCGGCGGGGAGCTCCGGGGGCTGCTGCGCGGCCTTTCCCAGCTGCAGGAGCAGGTCACGGCGCTGCTCGCGCCCCTAGTGGAGCAGGAGAGCGGACGGCTCGCGGGGGCGGACACCGGAGCGGGGCCGCAGGGTGAGTGACGCGCGAGCGGCGCCTGGAGTCAGTGGCGGGGCTGGGTGGCTCCGAGCGCCGGGTGCGAGGGGAGCCTAGTGTTCGTGAGGGAGCCGGCTCCACTCTCCGGGGGCTGCCCGGGGAGACGCGTGTGTCCGAGGCAGGGTGTGTAACTGCGCGGCGCCCTCTTTTGACTCAGACCTCGGGTTTTCTGCCCACGGGTCAGGGGCTTGCACCGGCCTTCCCCCCCCCCCCGCCTCCTTGCTACATGCGAGGGCGCAGAAGGCTGGAGAATCAACTAGATTATTCTGTTCCAACAATAGAAAAACCAGCGAAACTATTGAACCTTTTCCACAAGAGTCATTTCTAGAGGGTCGGAGCTATCACCAGCCCTGTGCTCGAGGAAATAGCAACATAACATTGAGACTTGCGGTCCCCTTTGCCAATAGTTAAAGCGGTGTGTTTGAACTTTTGTCTGTACCCTACACACATTCTGCACTGACGTCCACACAACAAAATGGCATTGAGAAGCAGATAAACAGAGAATATGGAAGTTTCATAAATAACTTTTTTTCCCTGTGGGACTGTAAATCGTTTATACTTCAACCACGGCTAATCTAGATAAACACTTTCCAGGTGCCTCTCTCTGTCTTGTAACCCATTCTGGTTTTTTCTTCCTTGGTAAATGGATTTTTAAGAATTTTTTTATTAATCTGTACTGTAATTTTTAAAAGGTGATGTTGGGGAGGAAGAGGAGGAGGAGGAAGATGAAGAAAATAGCACTGATGTCAAAACACGTGTGGATGGACCGCCTTTAAAACGGACAAAAATTCAGTGTTCTTAACTGTTGCCTTAAAAACTATTTAAATTTGTAAAGAAGACTTCACTTGTCAATGTACATATTGCATAGTTATATCTCTAGAAAAAACAACTATTTTTGGAAACTAGACAACTACATTTGTTTCTTTTGGTTATGTTTTAGAAGGGAAATGCCTTTTTACTTTTCTGATACTTAACAATACGAATAAAATACTTGGACAAAAAAGAGAATGAGGTGTTACGTAGTAGACTCTTTTATATGGAGAGAAATTCTTAAATGTTTGAGGGGAAGAAAATGTGGATTGCCACTGTCGAGAGGGATCTTTAAAAAGATTCAAACCCACAAACCTTAGTGGCCACATTGTTTGTATTTATCTCTTTACTAAAGTCATGAGTAGTTTAGATCTGTTATTTTACACTACTTCTAGGTTCTCTGTGTGTTTTTTTTGACACTCTTAAATGGTAATTTACTCAATTTTTAAAAAACACACAAGTTACTATTGCTGAAATATTAAACTACAAAATAGGAACTAATAATTTCTTATAAGGATGTTATTGATAGGAGACTGTATAAATTAACTGGAGTATTCCACACTTGCTTAAATATATTGGCAAGGAACTACAGGTTGAACCTTCAAAAGTCTGGGACTTGTGGTCTGGCAACATCTGTGGTCCAGCAGGATCGTGAATATTGCCAGACTAGAGAGCCCTGGCTGACCAAGGTCAGAAGTGCAGCCTGGGCTGTGCTGTCATTGGGGAGTGCATTCCCAGCTGGGCTGGAGCTGTAGGAAGCACAGTCCTGGCCAGGGCTGATGGCAAGGAGTGCAGACCCACCTGGGGCTGGCACAGTGGGGGGGTCACAGCCCCACCTGGGGCTGGAGGCAACAGGGCTGGCTGGCAGCAAGGAACGCAACCCCGGCCACAGCTGGCGGTGAAGAGCATGGGCCAAGGCTGGAATCAGCGGGGTCAGAATCTGGGCTCACAGTCCTGGATGGCGCTGTGGGGGGTTCAGCCTCAGCCAGGGTTGGAGATGGTGGGGCCGGCCCCTGTCTGGGGCTGGCATGGTGGGGAATGCAGCCCCGGTCACAGTTGGCATGGTGAAGGGCTAGAGGAAGCGGCAGGGAATGCAGCCCTGGCTGGGAGCAGAGCCTATAGCTGGGTAGGGAGCTTTAACTCCAGAAAACTCTGTGTTTTGGGACCACTCAGGTCCCAAGTGTGTCGAACAAGGGAGGTTATACCTGTAGCTGTTTAGCTTTACAAGAAGTCTAGAGGATAAAAGATCTGTTTATGGTGTTGGGTCTCAGAAGTATTTGTGTTTAACACATACCTATGCATATGTCTTGTAAAGTTATTTGAAAACAGAACAGTGGGGCTTTGGGTATCACTATCATTCAAATAAATAAATATATAATATGCCATAATTTTATATGGCTTCTAAAACATGAAATTAAACCAAAACATGCAAGAAATTGTCAGGAGCATTGTCAGTTATGTAACACCAACACGGATTTCTCTATCTTAAACATAACTTCATAACTACATTGTAAGGATGAATAGAGTTAAAAATCTTTGTAGTTCTTAGTAGTATTGTATAAAAATTTACCTTTATTTGTATATAGGCATTAAGTATGGTAAGCATCGTCAGATTTGCGGTTTACTCAGATCAGATGCATGTTATCAACTAACAACTAGTTTTGTGTTAGCCATTTTGTGAGATGTGAATAAACTGCATTTATAGGATTCCCCGTATAAACCATTCATTACTTCACTCTAACTAGAACAAAGCGCAGTAATTAGTGACACATCCTATCTGGCTAAGGGGTTTGCTTTGCCACCTATCATTAGTGTTTTAAAAACAAATTGGGAGTATCAAGGTCTATGTGTCTTCCTTTTTGGGGTTATAGAGACACTGCATAAGTAGAGTTTTCTTTATTTGCTTTTTTTTCATGGTGGCTGGTGTATTCTGTTTGACAGAAAAGCTTTAATCTGTGTTTTTTTTTTTGTTTTGTTTTTATACTGCCATGCTGCAATGGCTAGTGAATACTGTGATCACTGCTCTTCTTTGGCTTATACTGGTTTGACCTCCAGTATTCTTGGACCAGGGAGTGCTGACTAGGAACTCCAGCAGCAAGAAGGCTGGCGGGGCTGGGACTGGTGCAGAGCTCTGGTAGTGCAGCAGGGACCACGCAGGGCTGGGGACGTGGCAGTCGCAGCAGCCCTGGGAGCAGGGTAGGAACTGGGGTAGTCCAGGCTCCTGGAGCCATAGCAGCCACGCAGGGGGCGCAGCTGGGGCCGGCAGCATAGAGGGAAAGTGGTCTAAGGAGCTGGTAGCAAGGAACCACCTCTGATCTGACACATTCTGTTGTCCTGGACTGGTCAGATCCTGAAGCTGCTGGACCAGATAGGTCTAACCTCTATTAAATATATGAAGAATGCATGCAGTCAGTCTGTGCTAAAACAAGCTGTCATTATTACCCCATCTCGATCTCCCATTTTATTCCACCAGCTTGTTTTTTTTTTTCACTAACAAAATGTTGTGCAGGCAGCTGTGCAAGTGGAGCGCTGCTCATGATGTTCTTTATTCCATTAAAATGGATGCTTTGCAGATCCAGTGGTCTGCATGCACAAAGAAGCTTGCCTTTAGATTATAAATCCTTTTGGAACGGACTGTCTTGTACATGTTTGTGCTAGGCCCAGCACAAAGGGGTCCTAACCCGGTTGGTGATACAGTCTGCTATATATTTTAGAGAGTTTGTGCATCCGTCCATCTGTGAGTCCGTTTGTTCAAGAACGCCTCCAAAATAAGAGCTAAACCACCAAATTTGGTAAGCAGCTTTGTCTTATCATAAGTTAAAGCAAGGTCAGGGTTTGGGTGTGCTGGGGCAATGGAACGTGTGCAGAATGCTATTTTTTCACGACAAAGGAAAAGTGATACAGACGTTTTTATTTTAGAAGGGGATGATAAATGGTGTTAATGACAGTACATAAAGATGTTCAAGTTCTATATAACAGTTATATTGGATATATTTATTCAAGGATAGGAGTATAGTTCAGTGACCTAGACAAATTCGAGGATTGGTCCCAAAGAAATCTAATGAGGTTCAATAAGAACAAGTGTGGCATCCTGTATTTAGGATGGAAAAATCACATGCCCTGCTCCAGGCAGGGGACCAATAGGCTAAGGCTGTGCTCCCTGGGGCTCTTGCTGCCTTCCCTCCACCCCACCCCTGTGGTCATTCATGAACATAACTATCCCTGCTATCACACTCCCTCCCTTTCTGTTGGATGTGTGTGAAATGTAATTGTTTCACATCACATATAAGTTTTGCAGGAAAAGGACCTGGGGGTTACAATAGATGAGCTGGCTATGAGTCAATAGTATGCCCTTATTGCCAAGGAGGCTAATGGCATAGGGCTGCATGAGTTGGAGCATTGCCAGCAGATAAAGAGAAGTGATTATTTCCTCTGTTTGGTACTAGTGAGACCACATCTGGAGTACTGTGTCCAGTTTTGGGCCCTCCTCCCCCACCACAGAACGGGGATTTGGACAAATTGGAGAGAATCCAGCAGAGTGCAATGAAAATGATGAGGGAACTGGCGCACATGACTTATTTGCAGACACTGAGGTAACTTGCTTTAGTCTGCAGAAGAGTGAGAGGCGGTTTGATAGCAACCTTCAGCTACCTGAAGTGAGAGCCAGGCTATTCTCAGTGGTGGCAGATGACATGAGTAGGGATGGGTAGCTATTGGGTAATAAAATAGTGGACTCTGTAGTTGGGGGAGGGTCGGGGGCAGCAGCCAGGGTGCTCTGGCCTTGCTCCTTGGATGCCAGGCAGGAGCCAGTCTAAAAAACAGAAGCTGTTGAGAAGGAGCAGGGGAGGCTGTCACAGCAGCCTCCCCTGCTCTCCCCCCTCCTGCTGCTGCCTCTAACAGAGGCAGCAGTGCGGAGAGGGGGGTATGTGGTTTTTAAACAGGCTTCCCACAGCACCAGCTCCCCACAGCACTAGTTCCTGCTTCTCTTCCCCGCCCTCCTCCCCCACCACCACCACCCCTTGCTGCTTCTGACACAGAGGCAGCGAGGTGGGGATGGAAGTAGTCAACTAGATTAACTGATAAGACTAGTCTTATCAGGTTGTTGACTATTTGCTTAATCCCTAAACATGAGAAGTAGCAATGGTCTCAAGATGCAGTGAAAGAGGTCTAGGTTAGATATTTCACTAGCAGGGTGCTGAAGCACTGGAATGGGTTGCCTAGAGAGGTGGCAATATCTTAATCTTTAGTGTTTTTTAAGGACAGGTTTGACAAGGCCCTGGCTGGAATGATATAGTTGAAGTTGGTCACTTTGAGCAGGAGGTTGGCTTAAAGGACCTTGTGAGGTCTCTTCCAACCCTAATCTTTTATGACATGGTTGCAAGGTAGTAACTTTATTCAGTGAAAACCTGGGACAAGAGAAGAGCAACAGTGAACTCATCTGATGCTGCAGATGATTAGCACCAGGCAAAACGTCAAACTATACATTTTAACTGATTCTAAATACCTTTATGATAGTATGGCGTTTAAGACCATGACTATTCTATCAGTGGAGGCTATGTAGATTTTAATAACTTACATGCTCCTTGTGTTCTCATGGAAAGTGGATGATGCTGGTTTGATCAGAGTGGAATGTCATCTCCATCAAGTTAGTTGACTATGCTTTGCTCAGACTCTGCAATGTAGTGTATGACAAGGACCCTGTATATTGTGTAGCTGAGATACTGGTATGTGATTCTACAGCTTTCATTTTAAAAAAATTTCTGACCCTCGTGATTTTCAAGGTTATCGTTGCAATATGAACAGAGTACAAATGGATGCTTACTTGAGTTGTAAGGTGCCTGAACCAAACTGACCTGTTAATACCACCAAGTTTGCAATAAAATCCAGTGTTGCGAACAAAGAATTTGCATTTTTCCAAAAGGCTGTGGAATTGTTTACTGTAGTCAGCTATCTGAGGTGAGGGTTTCTTCCATACCTAGCTACTATGTGCCTGCATTGCACCCCACCTTTTCCTACCAATGTTGAGTGACTGGATATGTTCCCTTTAATATCTCCGGGTATCTGATAGGAGGGAATTGGCCACTACACTAAGAATCCAGAGTTTGGAGATAGTGAGAGAGGCTGGTTAACTGTACTGCCTTGAAAACAGAGCAACCAAAGACAAAAATGAACGGATACTGTTGGCTACAAGTTTCCCATCCCTCTGGTGTATAAAGACAATGTTATGAATGAGGCTTCCTGAATAATGTAGGAGCTCAGGTCTGTGGAATTGGCCAAAGTAGAGAATATGTAGCAGGGAAAGGTCCCAGCTGTGGGATGCTACCCTGCTAAAAATAGCTGGCTATGTGGGGAAGGCACTACTTGACTGTAGAGAGCTGAGTAGGGTACAGAGTTGCATGTCTTTTCTTCTCTAAGAAGAGCTATATTGTCAAAACTGCTACTTTTACCTGTGCTAGGGGTGGATGTACTATGTGTACTCTATGTGCTGCTGTAAGGAGCATCCAAAAAGAGAACCTTGTTTCTGGGCATGTTGGTCAGAATATTTTAAAAAAAATTTACTCTGAAACTAAGTCCTTGTATCTCTAGGTGCCACCTTAAGTTCAGCTCAGCTAAGGGACCAAAGACTACCACTTAAGCACAAACATAACTGTCCTTTTTCCCCCAAACTCACCACTCCAAATGTTTTTCTGGGCTTGTTGTTTGTGTCTGTGTTGCTAATACCCTTTCTGCCAACTACCTTGCCTGTTTTATCCATGCTCTGGGCCTCTTTTCTGGAACCACTGGGTAACTCTGATGTAGTCTTTTGTCACTTTTGCAGGCTTCCTCAGTTCCCCTTTACCCAGTTGAGTCATTGCTGAGCTCCTATGTAACTGCCTGGCTGAACAGCTGTCTTATCACTCTCTCCTAACTTTGCCCTAGCATCTGTCCAATATGATCTTGTGTTTATTCCCTCTCCATTGCTGCTGCCAGAACCTACTGCCCTAACAGCCATTGCTTCTTATCCAGAGTAAATAATGGAGAGAGGAAGTGTTGGTCCATAATGAAAAATATTCTACTGTAATATAATGAATTCACTCAGGGAAGTGCTGAGTAGCCTACATTTGAAGACTAGTGGATAAGCACAGTCTTGAGACCAACATTAAGAAGTGGCATCAGCAAAGTGGGTAACATTATGCAATGGAATGGAGAATACAGATAGAGTACAATAGATGCATTTAATACTAACCTAAGTGCTATCTCACTTCTTAAAGGTGAGTTCAAGATCATATGGGGGAAAGAATTCATGCACTAAGTTGATCTGTTGAATTTCAAACTTCAGTGAGAATTACAATCGATTTCTTCCCCCAGCTAACAAAAATCCAAACCAGAAAAATTTTAAAGGTTTTATTGTTTAAAAAAGTTATTCATTCACAATGCATTTAAGACACAAAAAATAAGTTCCAGAAATGCATTCTTAAAAAACAGTAGCAATTATAAGATGCTCAAGTTGCTAGTTTAGACAATAACTCAGTCACTTGCACGAGCTGAGCTTGCATTCTAGGTCTTCAGTAGAACCATAGCTGACGCAAACTTTAAAAGGATAAACATGTGGTGTTAGTTAAAACAATTCTTTTTTCATGCATTAGTTTACACCATGCATGTGTAGTGAGGTCAGACTCTAGAGTTGGTAGTTAATATACATTCTTAAGGCTAAGAGAAGGGCAGACTCCACTTTTACAAGTTTTAGATCAGACACAATGATTAACAAAGATGTGACGAGAGACCCAAGAATCAGCTACAATATGTATGCCAGAAATAGGCATGGGAAAAGCCTTGTACTGACTGGCATCTCAAACAACTTTATTTTTTAAGACTTCTTTAAAACTTAGGTATTACATTGGAACCCATGAGTTATGAACATCTCACAATTGGAGATGCAACTCTGAATAAAACAATTGTTCTTCCAAAAGTTTACAACTGAAACTGATGCAGAAGAAAAATGCTGTTTTTTTTTTTTTTTTGAAGTTTACATTTAACAGTACTGTATCTTCTCCCCCAGCCCCTTCACTGCTGCTGCCTGATTGTGTACATCCAGTTCCAAGTAAGAGGTGTGGTTGACTGGTCAGTTTGCAACTCTGGTGTTTGTAAATTTGAACCTCTACTATGCCAACTACCTTGAAATATATAGGATTTCATGGCTCTCATTTGCTCTTGTACAGCAGTTCCTATTTTCCATTGTAAGTTTTAAAACCTGTAGTTTTATTCCCATGATCTTAATTATATTCTTCATAGGAGCTGTACTCTGATGAACAATGTGACTGAAAAGAAGCTTTTGTTCCATAATTATGAATGTGGAAACTTACAATAATTTTCCACCTATTAAAAATTTTCTGTATATAAAGTCAAATGATAAAATTTTAAAACTGTAAAGTTATACGATTTCTAGAGGAAAGAATCTATGCTAAAAGCTACTAGATTTAACTTGAATGCAAGAACTCCCTAGTAACTCATTAGGGAGTATCTAATAGCCATGTTTTAGACAACTTGATCTTCATTTTGATTTACCTACTCTGTATTTTAAGAATGTCTGTGACAACTCCCTTGGTGTTAGAAAAAGTAGTTACTAATTCCTTGCTTTTTCTATGATCCTGTTGTCTAACCCCGTCAGAAGTGGTGTGGACAGTAGAAGGACAAAAATATTGAACAATCTCAGCACTAGCCCTCTTAGGATCAAATAAATATTCAATAAATAGCTTCAATTATGTTAATGCTCAAGCATTTCTGTGCATAGCTATTTCCAGTGTAGATATGTTTTGGATCCAGTAGATAGATAATTCTGCTTTCTTCCATGAACATCAACTGCTGAAATTATTACTGTATGCTGTCCCCATCCAAAAAGGCTCAGCCTATTATACAGAAGTGATGACTGATCTGTGAAAGGCCACTTGATTGCTTGACACTGAATCAGGCTTCCCTTTTTGTAGCTTCCTCCTTTTGTAAGCCATTCTTTTGCAAAGACTCCTACCTACAGAGGCATAGATCTAATTTCTTTATGCCTGGCAACTTCAGTGTATATTTTTAAAATTACAGACCTATCAGCACCATGGATCAAACTCTTATTCAATAGGTTATAAGAGAAAATAATTAAAACTTGTTGAACAAGACTGAATTTTCAGAGTTGAAGACAGAGGTTGCATGAGCCATGTATCCTTCTTGACATGGTTTGCTTGTCCAGGAATGTAGGTAGAGAAACATTCTACAAAGTACTGTGGAAACAACCAGACTATTTGGGATTTCTACCAGCCAATGCATAGAAATATCCTGATAGTTTAACTAGGAAACTATCAAAAGGAATTATTCAAGGTAGTGCTAGACATCTGTTGCCATTTCAGTGAATGGAACTATTCTATGGTGAATGCATGGGACCCTATGAAAAGATAGACAGTAGGATACTCATTTTAGAAGTATAGAAAATAACTTTATATAGGTTAAAACTGATAGTGAGAAATTTAGCTCAGGCTATTAAAGCTCTGCTTCTGGTCCCATGTTCAGTTCTTAGCACCACTGCTGGCATTTAAAAACCACACCAAACAATTTCTCCAAATGTAAATGAAAGATTAGTGCAGGACTGAGTCTTCTAGAAGGCAGAAGTAGTAGGCCCAAGACAAGTAGTCTTAAATAATGCTGAAAGGAGAGCTAAAAGGAGAAGTAACTGTAGTCTCCTAACATCCATGCAGTCACAGAATCAGGATGTTTCTGCTATAGCATTACAGCAGATCATTCTAATGGAGTTCACACATAAGTAACATAAAAAGACATATAAACTCCCTGTCTTGGGCCTACTGCTTCTGCCTTCTAGAAGATGCAGTCCTGTACTGATTTCACATTCAGGTTTCTTGACAAGGGTTAGAAAAATTTAGTGTTTGCCAAACAATGGGTTCTCAGTGGGTAAATGGTGCTCTTGCAATCTGCTACTGAGTTTGGTTAGTGAGCACTCCTCAACTTAAGAACAGCAGTACTGGGTCAGACCAAAGGTCCACCCAGCCCAGTAGCCTGTCTGCGGACAGTGGCCATGACCAGGTGCCCCAGAGAGGGTAGACGGAAGACAATGATCAAGCAATTTGTCTCCTGCCATCCTTCTCCAGCCTCTGACAAACAGGCCAGGGATACCATTTCTATCTCCTGGCTAATAGCCTTTTATGGACCTAACCTCCATGAAATTATCTAGCTTCTCTTTAAACTCTGTTCTAGTCCTAGCCTTCACAGCCTCCTCTGGCAAGGAGCTCCATAGGCTGACTACATGCTGTGTGAGGAACTACTTTCTTTTATTAGTTTTAAACCTGCTACCCATTAATTTCATTTGGTGACCTCTAGTTCTTCTATTATGGGAACTGATAAGTAACTTTTCTTTATCCGCCCTCTCCATACCACTCATGATTTTATAGACCTCTATCATATCCCCCCTCAATCTCCTCTTTTCTAAACTGAAAAGTCCCAGTCGCTTTAACCTCTCCTCATATGGGACCCGTTCCAAACCCCTAATCATTTTAGTTGCCCTTTTCTGAACCCTTTCCAAGGCCAAAATATCTTTTTTGAGGTGAGACCACCACATCTGTACACAGTATTCAAGATGTGGGCGTACCATAGTTTTATACAGGGGCAGTAAGATATTGTGTCTTATTTTCTATCCCTTTCTTAATAATGCCTAGCTTCCTTTTTGACCGCCGCTGCACAATGTGTGGAAGTTTTCAGAGAACTATCCACGATAACTCCAAGATCTCTTTCCTGATTTGTCATAGCCAAATTAGCCCCCATCATACTGTACATTTAGTTGGGATTATTTTTCCCTGATATGCATTACTTTATACTTATCCACATTAAATTTCATTTGCCATTGTTGCTGCCCAATCACTCAGTTTGGTGAGATCTTTTTGGAATCCCTCAGTCTGCTTCTGTCTTGACTATCCTAAACAGTTTGATATCATCCGCAAACTTTACCACTTCACTGCTTACCCCTTTCTCCAGATCATTTATGAATAAGTTGAAAAGGACTGGTCCTAGGACTGACCCTTGGGGGACACCACTAGTTACCCCTTTCCATTCTGAAATGTGCAACAATGATAGAAACTAAGTTCCATTAGAACAGTGGTTCCCAAACTTTTCAGCATCATGCCTACTTTTTGATTTTTGAGAGACTCTCATGCTCCCCCTCCCTAATAACAGCAAAACTTGAGCAAAAAAATAAATAACTGACTGGGGACAAAAAACAAATAGCTGCAAAACTTAGGGTGGTGGGATTTAAGGGGTGGGCTGGGTCACCACATGCCCCCGTTTGGGAACCCATACATTAGAACCAAAAGGAGCTATTTGTATGGCATGCTGAAACAGGATAGTTCAATTTGATAGGGAATCATTGAATGGATGTGTTTCTAATGAGGTCCTTGCCATACTGCATTTAAACTGTCACTAACCTGGAAGAAAACAAAATTACTGAAACATTAGAAATATACACAAATTGGGGGCGTGGGAAATAATCAAGAGGACAGGTCACTGATTCAGAATTGATGACTGTTTGGGAAACTGAGCACAAGCAACGTGTATTTTAAGTGGAGGTTGCAAAATCCTGTTTAATCGGTTCATTATGTTTAACACTTTAGGTGCTTAAATAGGGTGGGCTATTCTGTCCAGGCTGGTGCCACAGCAGGCTGGGAGCTGCTCCAGCCCAGCCAGGCCCCAGGTTAAGTAGTAACAATCACCCATTAAGTGTAATAACCAGTTAACCATTGACATCCCTAGTTTTAATATGGCTAAATGTCTGTATCTAGAAACAAAATGTAGGTTATACTTAAGGCTTGTCTCAATTATGGGGTGGGTTGACACTTCAGTAATCAATCCCGAGGAGGTCAGTTTAGCAAGTCTAATAAAGATCAGCTAACCTGACTACCCATCACTCTCCTGGTTAACTCCAGTACTCCATCAGAATGAGATGAGTTGACAACAGAAGAGTTTTTATTGTTGACTCTCCCATAGTGCAGACCTTGTGGTAAAATAGATCTAAGCTACACTGATTTGAGTTACACTCTTAGATCAACCTGTCCTTGTAATGCAAAGCTGTCCTTGGAGGACTGAGATGCTATGCTAGGAAACAATGACTTGAGCAAATCTCTTTTACCAAAAAGATAAGGAGTTTGTGGTTTACAGTCTGTAAGTACCTTCATGAGGAAAAATATTTACAAATGGGCTCTGATTTAAAAAGGAAGTCAGACTATATTATCACAATCACTTCTGACCTTTGAATTTATGCTTCTGAATTAATAGCAAGGTAACCCAATTGTAAGAATTACCTGTTATGCCAAAAAGGTCACTAAAAATGTAGATTGAAATGAAGATACAGGACAACCAGCAGTAACACTTAACATGTTTTTGGAAAATAAGAAATCTTGTACTTGGTATGAGTGAAATTATTTAGCCCACTTGTGTACTGTTTGAAAGATTGAATATCCTTATAGCCTTTTGTTTGTATCTCCCTGATTTTCCAGCAAGAGCTGGACACAGCTTATTCTCCCATTTTCATGGTATTTCCCCCATGAACAGCTGATAATCAAAAGTTGTTTTAATTTCACTTGGGTAACAATGCTTAGCAGTAGTGATCTCAGTTACCATTGAGAGAAAAGTATGGAAAAGAAACAGAAGAAAAATTAGTTTTGTACAATCTAGTCCATGGCCAGTGACCAGCCTTTCTTTGGCATCAGTGAAAAGATGTTAAAGGCATCACACCTTTGGGCCCAGGCCACTCCCCAACTTCTGCCTAATAAAATATGGTGGTATGTACCTTTTTAACTCAGGTGCGCCTACATTGCACCGTTAGCTCGAAATGAGCTACGCAAATTGCATATCTTATTTCGAGTTAATTTCAAAATAGCTTATTTCAAAACTTGGCGCTGGCTACACAATACCAAATTTCAAAATGGAGTGCTATTCAGAAATGTCCCTTAATCTTTGTGAAACGATGTTTACAGGGACCTCAGAATAGAGTGCCTGTTATTTCGAAAGCTATTTCAAAATAATGGGCACGCGGTCAAGACATGGAAAACACTTTCAGGACACTGGAAGTATCTTGAAATGGTGCCACTATCTAGATGCACCCTCAGTGATTATGACAGAAAAACTCTCTCCTCGCTACATAATTCATTCTCATCTCTTTTTAAAAAGGATACAGCCGCTCCCTGAGTTGCGAACGGTCGAGTTATGACCGTTCACACTTACGACCAAAGCTCCCATGGAGCAGTCGTAAAGGCAGTCCCCGAGTTACGAACGCGACCCGCGCTTACGAACAGCGCGGTCGCGTGTAACTCAATAGGGTCCGAGTTACGAACAGTTCTAGTTACGGACCAAGTGTTGGTTTGTAACTCAGAGTGGCTGTAATTCAGAATTGTAAGAATGCAATATTATTAAAAAAAAGGAGAAAGCAAAGTAATGTGTTCAATGCAGCTTTTTATCAGCATGTTCTAATCTTTCACATTTATCACAAAAGTGTCCATTTTCATCGATTCAAAGGGAAAGCTTGCAGGTAATTTTTTTGCACAGTGGAGTATGATTGCAGAAGTATATTTCCCCCACAGAATACTTCAGAAGGAAGATGGCAATTTTGCATCATAAGGCAGAATGAGAATTGTTCCCATCAAGTCTCTCACAGGGCTCTGCTATTCAGATGGATCCATACTTTAAAAAACACTAAGTATAAAGCAGCTACTCTTCAGTATTTAGCAGTTTGAAAGGAAAGGACCTTCCATTCAGAAGCTGAGTCTTATGATTAGGTCAGACATAGGTGGTGTTCCAGAAATAGCTCAAACCAGAGATTGAATTAAGTGTCAATCAACTGTAATCTACTAATCTGATTAGAGGCCTTCACAAATGTTTGGTGCCGATTACAAACAACAGCCAAGCAGATTGGAATGATGCAATACCCCACGGTTTTGGGGTCAGCTCTTGTACAGGAATAAAGGAACAAAAACATCTGTAAATATGGTATTAAAAATATAATAGTCCAGAACCAAAAAGGCAGGGACAGCAGTTGTGCTTTTAAGGAGTGTGTCCATGTGGTTCCTTCTCTTGGCTCTTCAGGGTGTTGTTGAATGTGCTCCAGTGCTAGTTTGTTGTAAGTCTCATTGATTTCAAAGACATAGTAAAAAGCTGCAGCACTTGCTAACAGATACAACCCCACACCAATCCATCCCATCCTCTGGCGGAAGTTCATCATTCTCCATGCTCTGCACCTTTAACAAAAAGAAGACAATCATTCAATACAGATATAATCCAGTCTCTGGATCGTGAATTATTTGGTATGATAGGATAACTACTTGAAATTATAGTACAAGTACACCCTGTTGGGGGCTTTGGGTTTTTTCTTCTTTACATATCTTACCACAACTGCATGCTAATGGTAATCAATTATATAACATCTTTATGGTGATCCTAATAATAAAAAGAAATGGATGACCCTGTGTCTACTTGAGTTTGGCCAAATGAATAGCTGACTGAGGCTCATGTTGACAAGACAGAAACAACATTAATTGGGACTTGGTTAAGAAAACTGAATGAGTGCTACGACAAGTCAAATCACCACTAACTAAATGGTCACTATGAAAGTTGTTTGCCATTTAAGCATCTTCTCATACTCTAGGGTTCACCTGACCACCAGATCCCAGTCATGTCAGAGTTAGGGATATTAAATATTGGTTAATTGAACAGTTAATTAACCTAATGAATTCTTATTGGTTACTTGATTATTCTATAGTCCCTGGGGGTGGGTCAGGCAGGCAAGCAGGGTGCCCCATTCCTGAGGCACCCCCTGCCACTCTGTGTTGCTTCCTCTGTACCAGCTCCCCTTGTGGACTGGCTGCCTGTCATCCCGTGCTGCTGCCTCTGATACAGAGGCAGCAGCACAGGGTGGTAGCAGCCACTGTCCGGAGAGGGTCTGAGCTTCTGGACCCGCACAAGCTTGAACTGAGCTGGGCTGCCCACCGGCCTGGCTCCTAACACACTTTAAATGCAGAGCCACAGCAAGGGTAGGTCCTGGAACCAGCGCAAGCTGGGACTAAGCTGGGCTGCTGGCCAACCTGCTAAAAACTTACTGGCAGGGAGTGGGAGGAGAGGGGAAAATGTGTGAAGTCTATAACATTAGCTATAAGCTTTTGCTTATCAGTTAATCGACTACACTGTTACATTCCTAGTCAGAGTATATTTTTTCCATCTGCACTTGGCAAGTGCAATCTCATTTTGGATGGAGACCTTGCTATATTATGTCTTCATTGCTTTAAGATTAGACTATTGTAATATGCCCAGCTCAAGGTTACCCTAACAGTTAGAAGTTGAAGGTAATCTAGAATATATCAACCATCTTTTAACTGGTATTTTTCAAAGAAAGCACCTAGGTCTGGTTCTCTATGCTAAACTAATTTCCTCTGTGGGTGACGGGGCAGGGATCACGTGAGGGTTACCTGTTGTGTTCCCTCCCTCTGGGGCATCTGAAAGACACCCAACCAGTTAAACAAATTGCTTAATCGGCT